>NC_090445.1:72179395-72820020 GCF_031143425.1 Pleurodeles waltl
GGCCAGCCAACAGCTCCAGAAGTTTTGGTATGACCAAAAGGCTGCACTGGTTGAGTTCCAACCAGGGCAGAAAGTCTGGGTTCTGGAGCCTGTGGCTCCCAGGGCACTCCAGGACAAATGGAGTGGCCCTTACCCAGTGCTAGAAAGGAAGAGTCAGGTCACCTACCTGGTGGACCTGGGCACAAGCAGGAGCCCCAAGAGGGTGATCCATGTGAACCGCCTTAAGCTCTTCCATGACAGGGCTGATGTGAATCTGTTGATGGTAACAGATGAGGATCAGGAGGCAGAGAGTGAACCTCTCCCTGATCTTCTGTCATCAGACCCAAAAGATGGCACAGTAGATGGAGTGATCTACTCAGACACCCTCTCTGGCCAACAGCAAGCTGATTGTAGGAGAGTCCTACAACAGTTTCCTGAACTCTTCTCCTTAACCCCTGGTCAGACACACCTGTGTACCCATGATGTGGACACAGGAGACAGCATGCCTGTCAAGAACAAAATCTTTAGACAATCTGACCATGTTAAGGAAAGCATCAAGGTGGAAGTCCACAAGATGCTGGAATTGGGAGTAATTGAGCGCTCTGACAGCCCCTGGGCTAGCCCAGTGGTCTTAGTCCCCAAACCTCACACCAAAGATGGCAAGAAAGAGATGAGGTTTTGTGTGGACTACAGAGGGCTCAATTCTGTCACCAAGACAGATGCTCATCCAATTCCAAGAGCTGATGAGCTCATAGATAAATTAGGTGCTGCCAAATTCTTAAGTACCTTTGACTTGACAGCAGGGTACTGGCAAATAAAAATGGCACCTGGAGCAAAAGAGAAAACAGCATTCTCCACACCGGATGGGCATTATCAGTTTACTGTTATGCCCTTTGGTTTAAAGAATGCCCCTGCCACCTTCCAAAGGTTGGTGAATCAAGTCCTTGCTGGCTTGGAGTCCTTTAGCACAGCTTATCTTGATGATATTGCTGTCTTTAGCTCCACCTGGCAGGATCACCTGGTCCACCTGAAGAAGGTTTTGAAGGCTCTGCAATCTGCAGGCCTCTCTATCAAGGCATCCAAATGCCAGATAGGGCAGGGAACTGTGGTTTACTTGGGCCATCTTGTAGGTGGAGGCCAAGTTCAGCCACTCCAACCCAAGATCCAGACTATTCTGGACTGGGTAGCTCCAAAAACCCAGACTCAAGTCAGGGCATTCCTTGGCTTGACTGGGTATTACAGGAGGTTTGTGAAGGGATATGGATCCATTGTGACAGCCCTCACTGAACTCACCTCCAAGAAAATGCCCAAGAAAGTGAACTGGACTGTGGAATGCCAACAGGCCTTTGACACCCTGAAACAAGCAATGTGCTCAGCACCAGTTCTAAAAGCTCCAGATTATTCTAAGCAGTTCATTGTGCAGACTGATGCCTCTGAACATGGGATAGGGGCAGTTTTGTCCCAAACAAATGATGATGGCCTTGACCAGCCTGTTGCTTTCATTAGCAGGAGGTTACTCCCCAGGGAGCAGCGTTGGAGTGCCATTGAGAGGGAGGCCTTTGCTGTGGTTTGGTCCCTGAAGAAGCTGAGACCATACCTCTTTGGGACTCACTTCCTAGTTCAAACTGACCACAGACCTCTCAAATGGCTGATGCAAATGAAAGGTGAAAATCCTAAACTGTTGAGGTGGTCCATCTCCCTACAGGGAATGGACTTTACAGTGGAACACAGACCTGGGACTGCCCATGCCAATGCAGATGGCCTTTCCAGGTTCTTCCACTTAGAAAATGAAGACTCTCTTGGGAAAGGTTAGTCTCATCCTCTTTCGTTTGGGGGGGGGGGTTGTGTAAGGAAATGCCTCCTTGGCATGGTTGCCCCCTGACTTTTTGCCTTTGCTGATGCTATGTTTACAATTGAAAGTGTGCTGAGGCCTGCTAACCAGGCCCCAGCACCAGTGTTCTTTCCCTAACCTGTACTTTTGTATCCACAATTGGCAGACCCTGGCATCCAGATAAGTCCCTTGTAACTGGTACTTCTAGTACCAAGGGCCCTGATGCCAAGGAAGGTCTCTAAGGGCTGCAGCATGTCTTATGCCACCCTGGAGACCTCTCACTCAGCACAGACACACTGCTTGCCAGCTTGTGTGTGCTAGTGAGGACAAAACGAGTAAGTCGACATGGCACTCCCCTCAGGGTGCCATGCCAGCCTCTCACTGCCTATGCAGTATAGGTAAGACACCCCTCTAGCAGGCCTTACAGCCCTAAGGCAGGGTGCACTATACCATAGGTGAGGGTACCAGTGCATGAGCATGGTACCCCTACAGTGTCTAAACAAAACCTTAGACATTGTAAGTGCAGGGTAGCCATAAGAGTATATGGTCTGGGAGTTTGTCAAACACGAACTCCACAGCACCATAATGGCTACACTGAAAACTGGGAAGTTTGGTATCAAACTTCTCAGCACAATAAATGCATACTGATGCCAGTGTACATTTTATTGTAAAATACACCCCAGAGGGCACCTTAGAGGTGCCCCCTGAAACTTAACCGACTATCTGTGTAGGCTGACTAGTTTTAGCAGCCTGCCACAAACCGAGACATGTTGCTGGCCCCATGGGGAGAGTGCCTTTGTCACTCTGAGGCCAGTAACAAAGCCTGCACTGGGTGGAGATGCTAACACCTCCTCCAGGCAGGAATTGTCACACCTGGCGGTGAGCCTCAAAGGCTCACCTCCTTTGTGCCAACCCAGCAGGACACTCCAACTAGTGGAGTTGCCCGCCCCCTCCGGCCAGGCCCCACTTTTGGCGGCAAGGCCGGAGAAAATAATGAGAAAAACAAGGAGGAGTCACTGGCCAGTCAGGACAGCCCCTAAGGTGTCCTGAGCTGAAGTGACTCTAACTTTTAGAAATCCTCCATCTTGCAGATGGAGGATTCCCCCAATAGGGTTAGGATTGTGACCCCCTCCCCTTGGGAGGAGGCACAAAGAGGGTGTACCCACCCTCAGGGCTAGTAGCCATTGGCTACTAACCTCCCCAGACCTAAAACACGCCCTTAAATTTAGTATTTAAGGGCTACCCTGAACCCTAGAAAATTAGATTCCTGCAACTACAAGAAGAAGGACTGCCTAGCTGAAAACCCCTGCAGAGGAAGACCAGAAGACGACAACTGCCTTGGCTCCAGAAACTCACCGGCCTGTCTCCTGCCTTCCAAAGATCCTGCTCCAGCGACGCCTTCCAAAGGGACCAGCGACCTCGACATCCTCTGAGGACTGCCCCTGCTTCGAAAAGACAAGAAACTCCCGAGGACAGCGGACCTGCTCCAAGAAAGGCTGCAACTTTGTTTCCAGCAGCCTTGAAAGAACCCTGCAAGCTCCCCGCAAGAAGCGTGAGACTTGCCACACTGCACCCGGCGACCCCGACTCGGCTGGTGGAGATCCAACACCTCAGGAGGGACCCCAGGACTACTCTGATACTGTGAGTACCAAAACCTGTCCCCCCTGAGCCCCCACAGCGCCGCCTGCAGAGGGAATCCCGAGGCTTCCCCTGACCGCGACTCTTTGAATCCAAAGTCCCGACGCCTGGGAGAGACCCTGCACCCGCAGCCCCCAGGACCTGAAGGACCGGACTTTCACTGGAGAAGTGACCCCCAGGAGTCCCTCTCCCTTGCCCAAGTGGAGGTTTCCCCGAGGAATCCCCCCCTTGCCTGCCTGCAGCGCTGAAGAGATCCCGAGATCTCTCATAGACTAACATTGCGAACCCGACGCCTGTTTCTACACTGCACCCGGCCGCACCCGCGCTGCTGAGGGTGAAATTTCTGTGTGGGCTTGTGTCCCCCCCCCGGTGCCCTACAAAACCCCCCTGGTCTGCCCTCCGAAGACGCGGGTACTTACCTGCAAGCAGACCGGAACCGGGCACCCCCTTCTCTCCATTCTAACCTATGCGTTTTGGGCACCACTTTGAACTCTGCACCTGACCGGCCCTGAGCTGCTGGTGTGGTGACTTTGGGGTTGCTCTGAACCCCCAACGGTGGGCTACCTTGGACCAAGAACTAAGCCCTGTAAGTGTCTTACTTACCTGGTTAACCTAACAAATACTTACCTCCCCTAGGAACTGTGAAAATTGCACTAAGTGTCCACTTTTAAAACAGCTATTTGTGAATAACTTGAAAAGTATACATGCAATTTTGATGATTTGAAGTTCCTAAAGTACTTACCTGCAATACCTTTCGAATGAGATATTACATGTAGAATTTGAACCTGTGGTTCTTAAAATAAACTAAGAAAATATATTTTTCTATATAAAAACCTATTGGCTGGATTTGTCTCTGAGTGTGTGTACCGCATTTATTGTCTATGTGTATGTACAACAAATGCTTAACACTACTCCTTGGATAAGCCTACTGCTCGACCACACTACCACAAAATAGAGCATTAGTATTATCTATTTTTACCACTATTTTACCTCTAAGGGGAACCCTTGGACTCTGTGCATGCTATTCCTTACTTTGAAATAGCACATACAGAGCCAACTTCCTACACATTCCTAATGCTGTTCCCTCTTAATGCATTACCGATGATGGGTTACTGTTGAGAAACATAAGAATTTGAAAAAAATCTTCAAGCAAAACCACCCTCCTATAAATGTTTCTGACTTCAGAAAATACTTGTTGAAAAGACCAAAAGCTTTAACAAAAATTCAGTCCAACTCTTCCTATATAATAAAAAAAGAGAAACAACAAGAGAATATAATTGTCCATACCACACTTAAACATTAGGGCAGCAGTCTTATCCCGACTACTCTCCCACCCCAACTGAGGCTGTGGCCTTTTACTGGGCATACCCAAATCCACAATGGCACTTCTCGAAAAGCCTTCTGTCATGCATCACCACCCCAATCCTAAAATAACTCTAGTGATGACCACTAGAGGCCTGCATTACCTTACAAATAGCACATATAGCTCACAAGCTACTATTCCAAAATACCTTAAGGTCCTGCAGCAAATCACAGAAGATGATTGAATGAAAAGTGATAAATCTTCCCCTGCTTCTGTGTAATGCTATCTGTATTTAACCACCAATTCCTTCTTGACCACGGACTCCATTTTGTGCTTAGCTTAGCTTCAAATGCCGTCACCTTGGTGGCGCAGGCATTTTTCCCCGCACAGTTTAAGGTGTTTTCGCTTCCCTCACAAGGGGTGGGAACACATCATGGGGGGTGCAACGTTGATAAGAGTGTACAAGGAGGAGAATGTTTATGGCAGGGAAGGGTACAGCTCAGGCTTGGAAATACATCTAGGGATCTGGCCAATCTCTTTGTGTGTTTTTCAGAACTTACCCAGTACAGCCAGCACTTGAATTTCACAATTTACCCAAAGGGAGGGGATTACTAGAACCTTTCTCTTAAGTTTGCTTAAATTATATAAGGTTGGGAATATTGGCGCTGGGGCAGAAGGAACTCATTACTGAGTGTGGACGCATTGCTTGGAACAATGCCATTGGGGAAATTTCTCCTGTCTCGGGTGTTCCGAGTTCCACAACTTAACGTTGGCAGACAAGGATGATGTTTGAGTCGATCCCCATGGTGATGCATTTCTTAATATCTAGCTTCACTGTGTGCATGCATAAATATACTTATTCACTGCATATATATTAATTGTTGAAATATTGCATTTTCTCAGATTATAATTATCTAATTGCTGTGATTATTTTAGTAGCTGGACGTGTGTTGCTGCATTCAAATTAAGTGCTCGTGTTGTTATTTTTGTATATTTGTGTTGGAGACCTGGGAAGTGCCTCAATCAATTAATTACTCAAACTAAGTGTGCTGCATTCTTTAGCTTTGTTCCCTCATAGTTTGAAGCAGAGCAGAACATGCTGCTTTTCCAAAACAAAGAAAAACAAGACTTTGAACCAGAAAGACATGAGACTGGACCCAAATCTTCTATTGTTTAGAAAAAAATGAAAACTCACCAATAGATGCAACCACCCTGTGTACAACACTCCCCAGATACATGTTCTTCTTTTTCTATCAATAGTTGTTTCACCCACTGACTGTTACTATTGTCTTGGCAGTCTCCTGTTACTCTCTAATTATCTTACACCTGTGGTTCCCAACCTGTGGTCCAGGACCCCTGGGCGTCCGCAAAGCCTCCTCAGGGGGTCTGTGACTGCTTAGAAAAATCAATAAAATTAACAGATTAGGTCCCCAGCTTGCAGTAATGACTAAGTGAGGGAGGTCCCCAGATTCCATTAATGATTCAGTGGGGGTCCCCGAGTTCCAGTATTGCTAAAGTGGGGGTTCACAGAAGTCAAAAGGTTGGTAACCACTGTCTTATGCTATTGCTTTGTACCTGTGATATTTTATCTTGCAAGGCCAAACACTCTCTACAATCCATGTTCACTGTTCTGGGACGTTGAATGACACTAATTATTACTGTAGGTTGCTTACATGACTGACTGTTGATTTGCTTTGCAGTTAACATAACTTGCATCTTTTCCTAAAGCCTGCAGTTCAACATGCAGCCAGTGCAGTCAATTAAATTGATACAACAATATACATGAAACTGAATGGGAGAGTAGGACATTCTCTGGACATCTGCTAAAGTTACGAACTTGTGCTCTTTAGTCATTCCTTAAGTTACAGAACTCTTGTCAGAGAAAAACATCTGGATAAAATATTTCCTTCCTGGCAAAGAATTCATCCAATCGGGTAAATGTGAGAGTTCAAGACCAGGCAGTGGCGAGTGGCTTGTTTATTGTAACAATCGAGGGCCCCACTTTGATACAGGGCAAGAGAACCAACTAATTGTGTATCACATGTTATAACATAGCATACAGCAGCAGCCTTACTGAACGTATTCATGACCTGCACTGTGAATTCAAGCAAAATGTGGTGCCCATAGCGGTATAGCGACAACTTTCTAAACATTCCAGAATACTCAATAATAATGCATTGCCAACATCCCTATTGTGAACAGCCAGAGAATACAAGTCTCTGTCAAATAAATCTTTTTAGAAATGGATATGTTTGGGGCCACAACTGCTAATGTAACTGACCAGGTTTAATGGTGGTTAACCTGCAAATCAAAAAAATGCTGGCTTGCGCATTTTGTGCAAGGGATCTCCTTCTGGGATATGTGTAGGCAAGACCAAACGGTATTGAGAAACTAGGTTGAACCTACAAGGCTTCACAGTGCGGGACCTTGGTAGCACAAGTCTGCCTATCAATTGAAGATGATAGGCACTTCAGTGTGTAGATTAATTTAGATTATGGATGTAAAACACATTGGGCTTCAGGGTCTTGTATTTTAAATCTGCGGTTTTAGCCTCAACTATGTTACTCATGTTGATCAATCTAAAAAGTACCCTCCTCTCCTTCTCATCTGCTTTTGGTATAGTAAATATGTAAAGCCTCTCTGCAACTACATAGATGCCGAATTCTTTCCATTTTAGAGGTGTGGTGCCTAGCAAGCACTGTAAGTTATTCTAGATAAAAATGAAGGTGTCAAAGGATTTTGAGAAGCCTATGGTGGAAGCATAGGTGTTGGGAAATGCTGTCATCTTTAGTTAGTCTGTGACACCTACTTCCCCTGTAGACTTATCTGTGGACTCTACCTAATGCTTGTCATGTGTGCTGGAGTTAGAGACTGGACAATGACTTAGTGGAAATCGGACTGTGGATGTAAACTGGGTTTCCCAGACAAACTCATCAGAAAAGCATCACTACTGCATCACTGCTCTCACACTGTTGCAACCATATTTCACCCATCTGCTTTGAGTGGGTGTTTCAAAGGCCCCACAAAAAGAGCAGTCAATGGGCGGAAGAACTGTTTGCTCGAGAAAGGTGAGCAGTGGAGAGATTGAGCCAGTGAGGAAGTTTACCTTCCTTTGATTGGTACCTATGTCCTACACTTGGTGCGCCTTGGTATTATTGTTGCAGTTGATCCATTAGATGAACCACACAATGTCTGGCAACAGTGGTGATCTTGATTCATGGATGAGATTGTTGGACAGCCTGAGCAGGGGCTCAAATGGATAAGTGTGATCCTGTTTGAATTTCTTTGAGGGAGCGCTTCATGAGGTGCAGAATTTGTAGAATGGAAGTGGTGTGAACACTGCTGGAGAGATTGTGAGGGAGGTAGTTAAATCGGAGGACTGGACAGACCAGCTTATTGCATGCAACTATACAGAAGACGGTTGTAATGTAAGATTAGACTAGGCTCTTTTTCACTGATGTACAGCTGGAACCTTTGTACAGAAAACATTGACTTTGGACATCCGGAAATATGTGGCTGTTACAGAGGCTTGCATCCTCAGTAGGCTTCTCAATATGACATGGTAGGTCATGAAAGCAAAATCTGTTTTTGCACAGGCAGGTGTCATGCCTTTAATTCAAAGGTTACATATACATGCTGAATGATTCTCCAGTTTGTTTCTTGTAGGGTGCTTCTTTCGAAATGGTGGGCTTGAAAGTGGGCTGTTTTTGCACAGGCAGGTGTCATGCCTTTAATTCAAAGGTTACATATTCATGCTGAATGATTCTCCAGTTTGTTTCTTGTAGGGTGCTTCTTTCGAAACGGTGGGCGTGAAAGTGGGCTGGAGAGTATGGATGGATAAGTACCTTTCTGAGGGAAAGATGGGATGGGGCAGGGAATTGATGAGAGCTGGTCTTGTTTTTAGGGTCGAGCCTGCGTCGCTTGCGCATGCGTTTCACTAAGCGAGACGCTTTAGTAATTAAAAAGGGCTCGGAGCCCTGTCCACGTCACGCCAGTGTTTGTCATTGGCTTGTGGGTTTGCCTGTTAGAATCTGCTTGATTTCATTAGCGGAAGGCATGCATATGTCATGCCTTTTCCGGTGGATAGCCCTCCTCAAGCGCATCGACCAAGGATAGAAAACATGAGAGGCTCGCTGTTTTCTGTCCGGCTCGTGGACTACTTTTTCTCTATTTTCACAGCGCGATCTCGCTTGGCAGCAGTCGAGGGCTTTACATAATATCGACCCTGTTTCACAGTTAATTGCACTTTTTCCGGTTAGTACATAAATGTACTTTTGCCGATAGGTTTCTTACCAGTGAAAAGTCGGGTTAGGAGTTTACAACGCTATCAGCTCTAACACGAGCAAACGTGAGACCCGTTGCATTGCAAATGCTTGTTTCATTATCTCCCTGCTTTCCTCTTCCTATTCCTTGACTCCCCTAAGGAGCCCCAACAGTTTGTTATAGAGGTTTTAAACGTTGTGAGAAGTTTATTCAGTAAATACATTTGGGGATTTTGTTAGCATAGTCTATGGAGGTTGTTTTTTTTTTTAACCTTTTCAGTTCGTCGGACGGCCGGGAGCCACTCAATGCTACAGTGTTCGTCCGTCCGCGCACCTGGCTCTTTTTTTAAAGAAACAACCTTGGGAGCTGGGGGAGAGCTTCCCCCAACTCCTGAGGTTCTTTCTTTGTTTTCATCGAAAGGGCTATCAGCGCTGATCCCATTTCAATGGGGAAAAAAAAAGTGAAATGAGCCCTTTCCAGTAGTACCTTACCCAAACAGGGATCTACCCACTAGACACCAGAGATAGGGAGCAGCCCTTTGGGCAAAGGTGTTTGCTCACCCATTATTATTTTGGGAATAATTCAGTCTTTCTGCCCCCACCCATGGAGGGTGGGAGGGGCGCAGATAGGGGCAAAACCTCCGAACTGCCCCTTCCCCAGGGGCATAAAGTGCACTAGGCACCATGGACTACTCCAGCAAAATGGGCATGCCAATGCCCCCACCTCAGCATAAGAGGGCACAGTCTTTCTGTCCCCCCCATCCCCCCAGAAGGATCTAGCGAACATAATAGTATACTGCTTTTGTCAATCGGCCATTGGGACAAAAAGTAACAGATGAAAATGTTGTCACAAATGCTAAAAACGTTTCCTATTCATTTTCAGTATTTCTTTATTTCAGCAGTTATTTTCCTTGGGAGAACATTGAGGGATCTACAAATATGACCCATTGCTGAATTCACAATTTTGTCTACTTAACAGAAATGTATAGCTTTTTTGGATCACCCATGGTTTTCAAACTGTTTTCACCACAGACTTGGAAGTAGGTTGAAAGCACAACAAATGGGGCTACCTCTCAGAAAAATGCTAAAGCTGTGCTACAGTTTTCTGCTTCAACTCTGCATGTACCTGAAAGCTGGGAAGATGGTGATTTTAGTACAGCAAACCGTTCGTGGATGCAATTTTTAGGAGAAAAAAACAGACACTTTATCTGGAGCACTCTTTCACTTTTTTTTTCTTTCTTTCTTTAAAATGTTGCTATATTTTGCATATTTTCTCAGTCCTCTCCGGAGGAATCCACAAACCCTGGGGAACCTTTAGAATCCCCAGGATGCTGGGGGAAAAAGGATGTAAACTTGTCGTGGATAGCTTATGTGTACAAAAAAAGTTATGGAGGTTTAAGTGTGAGCTACTTCAAATACCCAAAAAAGGGCTTAGCAGCAAAAGTGTTTAAGATAGGATCATTGTTGTGTTCAGTCTACCGTCTATTACTAAATTATTGTGCACAAAAAATATTTAAAATTTACAAGGCAGACTGTCTTCACTGAACCTTTCAATTGAAAACAAAGATGTCTTGATAATTCAGTATTGTGTAAATTTAGTTGTGACGGTCTGCTGACATCTTTATGACTAAGGACATGGAATGTAGTCTTTGCAAGGTTGATAAGCAAGTATCAATTTTTGTTTGGTAATTATAGTTGTATTTAAAATATCGTCATCCTTTTCACGTATTTAATATATCGTCATCCTTTTCACGTAGCATGCCGATAGTCATTCTTACCGCACTACTTCATGTACATAAATGGGAGGCAGTTGATATTCAGATACTTTACCACGCAATCCTCTCAGTCCAGCTCAATTTCACCCCAGAACTCCTTGTTCAGTATCCTAACCACAGTTTTTCATGGATGGCTGCAAACTTTCTAAAGTTCAACACATCAAACACTAAAAATAAAATCAATAAAGAGAACCCTTCCAACTGGCCAGAAGTGATGGGAACCCTTCAAATGCCTGTTATAGTAGTACTCAATCTGGACATCTACATAGAAACTGACTGCATCCTCTAACATCAGATTTCCAAAATTACCACTGCCTGTTCTTGGCAGCTCAAACTGCTGAATAAGCTTTTGCCTTGTATTGACTCACGTCATTACTCCTCGGTCATACTTACTCGATTAAAATCTTGTCTTGATTATGGAAAATCTTGTTATCTGGGTCTTCTAGACAAACTCCTCAGACGTCTCAAGCTGGTACCAATACTGCAACACTACACATTGTGGACACACACCACTGCAATCATTTTTAGCTCATCTATCAAGCATCTGCTTGTTTAGAAGGGGTGCTTTTCTAATCCTTGGTTGTCATCTGTCTGGACATTTGCTGTAAGACCACCAGCTTGTAACCTCCAATTTCCATCTTCATCGCCCCCTGATTACCATATGGCCCATCGGCCAGTTTATGTTGGATACCCATAAAGGTCATACAGGAAGATTTTTATAATATATATATATATATATATATATATATATATATATATATATATATATATATATATTATGAGTATTCTCATTAGCTAGTACTAGGGAATTGACTAAATGTCCAGCCTTTCTCGTGGTTGCTTTTTCTGCTGGCAATATACACAGGAAAGAGCATGCTGGAAGACCCACCCACTGCCTATACCACCATATATTCCAAGTTCCAGGTCCAGTAACACAAGACAAAGGAGCTTGATAACACAACTCATATGGGTGTCTATCAGGGTTTTACACCTAAGTAAGTTGAACAATGGTAGACGTCGGCTCTAAATGCCAAATTATCACAGTCACTCTCACTGAACCAAAATTTGTGTAAAACGTATTAGTGCCTAATTGTGGCAGTGATGAATAGTAACTGTCGGGCGGTATAATTGGGCAGTCATTGAGTAGTTGAGCGACCACGTTAAGAGTACTTAGTCATATCAGCAGTTTAAGACACAATATCATGGTAACAGTTTTGATAGTGGAAAAAATATCAATTGATCTGGTTTGTCTAAGAAGCTGAAAAAGACACAAGTCTTGTTTCCAAGTTGCATTAAATTGCCCCTGTACTGTCCATAGATTCTATATATTTTTTTTATATATATGTGTGTGTGTGTATGTATGTGTGGATATATATATATATGTATATATATACATACACTGTGTGTGTGTGTGTGTGTGTGTGTGTGTGTGTGTGTGTGTGTGTGTGTGTTTTATATATTTCCACAAAGTAATGCGGCCAAAGCATCATATCTTGTTATGTTTTTTTTTTTTTTCTTCTACCTAGAAAACTCACGTTTGGTGCTCCGGCACATTGTAAAGCTGTTCTCTTTTATTTATTTTTTAACTGCTTGGATAGCATTCCATTTTTGTCCCTCCCTTTTTCAGGATAAACTTCAGAGTGGTCTGATCACTCTAAGACGAGAGGCTCAGACTATTTTGGGAATGAAGAGCAAAAAGGAGAATGAGACGAAGGATCTTGAGGTATGTATTTTCTCCTTGTCAGTTAATCTTCAGACTCTGCTTTACATTTGGATCCAGAAACACACCTTTCAGTTCTTTGCAAATGATGGTCTTAAGGTGAGTTAACATCTGAGATGTATTCTGACCCATATCTTTTGTACTCATTCTACTTTTTACTCTGTACACCTTCAGAAATCCCTAGCGTAGAGCTATCTTAACATAAGTTCTGCCCTTTTTTTAGTGTTTTGTGAAGTGCATTTTGAATCGTGGACTCGTCACTGATTTTCATGAACACCTAATAGCCCAACCTATGTTGTCCATGGAAAGGTTTACAATAGGAACCCTTTTTGATAAATAAACCATGTTACTGGTATGTAGAGAAAGCAGCCTCCATAGATTTCAACTGCTGTCTTAAAAAAAGACATGAAACGTAGTAGACAGATCCCCAGTACAGCCTTAAATACTGACTACTATTTTTTGGCTATGTTTAGCTAGGTTTGCTAAGATATTTCCAGATTTGGACCTGATCTAGAACATTTGGTTTATGCAAGTTTATTTTTTTTGTCCTTTCTTGCAACTGCACCATATCCTGCGTTTACGATTCGTAGGGTGCCAATGTTGGCAAGACAGTATCCACATGCATTATGTATACTGTGCCTTTTTGGCAGCCTACACTCTTCAGGAGTGCACAGTTTACCAAACAATGACTACGTTTAGGAAGGAATTTGCTTCAGTCATCTGACACATTCCCTAGCCTCCTCTAAGGAGCATTAGGTGGTTCTTTGTTGGTTTTCACACTATAGAAAAGGCCAGAGTAACTACTACCTTACCTCAGCACTTTGAGACCACGTTAGGCCATCTTCAGGAGGGAGAAAGTAAATATATCATTCCTGTTGTGTTGGAAGTATGACAACATATTAAAAATCAAAGACTAAGGCTATTAGAGCCTTTGCTGGTAAGTTTGATTTAGAAAGCTTGGTCACTACTGCTTTGAATTCAAAGATAATTTTGCTGCCCACCAATACCCCACCCTCCCTCCCTACTTCAATTACTACACATAATCAAATCAGTCGCAGTCAGACACATAATAATGAGAATTGCAAGTAGGAACTAATAATTTCACCCGGAACACTCACAAAAATTGGACACCGGTGTGTGGTACCTTCTTGAAGGTAGTTTAGATGAGGATAAATCGATAGTGACTCCACCTCCTAAGAATTCTACAAAGTGGAAATTGCCTTCACATAAAACAACCAATAAAAAGTCCTCACCAGCTTTCTCAGTAGGTTTATCCAAACATCGTTTACTAGACCACAAAAATGCTCTGTAAGAAAGGAAGACAGGTTGGAGCAGTTATGAAGATCCTTTTCACCCACTTCTCCTTCAAGATCTAGAGTCAAAAATATTTGTAAGGATCAAAGCTGTTTTAAGAACTTTTAGCTGTGTGTATACCTCTCTTTACATCAGAGTTGTGCAGATAATGTGATGCAGAAATGGAAAGAAAATGTTGAGATGAGAAAATGAAGAAAAATGTATAAATGCTCTTAATAATCTGAGGTGCACAAACAGCATTGCTGAAGTGTAAATAGTTTGTAGTTGTCCAGATTATATACTGCATTACAGCCCGCTGCCAAAGGTAACCACATCCATTTCCCCAGCTCATTCAACAAGGGGAAGGTAGATTGTTACAGCCGCTCTTTGAAACCGTGTGTAACAGAGCTACCTGGTATTCACATTAGTGAAGCTTTAATGCCGCCAGAACAGATGTGAAAGTGGACAAAGCATTTATGGAAAACAGGCAGTTAACATTTTGTTGCCTATCTCTGTTCCATTCTTTTGATTTGGCCTTTCCCACTTGGGGAAAGGTGCATTCCTGCTGCTCCATCATAAGAATCAGCATGTCGAGGAACTGAGTTGCGTTAATGTTAATAAACAGTCTTTTTTTTAGATGCTGTGCCTTATTTTAACTGCCAGGCTCAGTTTGAGGGCCTGTTCTCACTTCAATGCTGTACTGCTCATCTGTATGCAGTCTTTCACTCCTTCAGTTTAAAAAACAATAGGATTTCATAGGCTACATTTAAAAGAAACATGCATGTATAATTGGCAAACATGTTGCTAAATAACAGATTGGCTGTTTCTTGTAACAGATTTTAGGACTGCCTGCATAATCATTGTTCATGATTTCTGACCCCGTGTATCTAGGATCACACATACGTAACCTTACCTTTTCTTCCTTTTAATACATGCTATTTCACAGGTAAAATTTGAGACCCAACGCAAAGTAATTTTGTGTGCTTTTGAAGAGATGCACAGCTTTCTTGAGGAAGAGAAGGGTCTCCTCCTTACAAGTCTAGAAGAGGAACGAGCTAAGTTTCTAAAGATCATTGAACAAAATATCACTCATTTAGAAGCGCAATATTCATCACTCAGGGAACTAATTGAAGAAATGGAGGTGAAGTGCCAGCAGCATGATGTGGAGTTGCTGAAGGTAAGCAGAACCTCAGGAATCTATATACGTTACTAAAGATTGTTTCATTACAGAGAGAGCGACCAAGGCTCTATAACAGGATCTTTAGTTAGTGAAAATGGAAGAGTTAAAATTCTCTGAAACTGAAAGAGTAGCCTTCCACCCTCAGAAATCTGATATCCGAGTTGGGAAATTGTTATGTGTATAAGATGCATTTGTAATTTTTCATGAGAAATGAATGCAAGATTCTGTCCTCAAATCTGGTCGGTGACTCCTTGCCACAGGTTTGTAATCCACTGGCCAGGGTGTGCATACCTCTGGAGCCACAATGGGTTACTGTGAACCCATCCTATTAATCCATAAAGGAAAACTTGAAGAAAAACATTGACTTGGAAGCAGAGCAGTCCCTTTGGCTACCCCTCCCTCCCTCGACCTGAGTCAGAAGATCAGGGCAGATCCTTCCGTTGCCCTGTTAGGGCTCCTCACATCCTGTACTGGCAGCCACAACACTTTGTTTTTGTCTCTAGTTGAGGCCAGGCACTTGGACCCAACTTTGGTTCTTGGACCAGAAATGAATGGCAGGGAAAACAAATTACCTAGTCAATCAAATGACATCCACTTCATGTGCACATACAGAATAACATGGCTGTCAGTAGCAGTCGCATCATTCTAATGCTGCCCAATATTGACAAAACATGTGGGTCAACAAGGTGAAACCTAATGACTTTGCCAATGCTTGTTTAAACATTTTGGTCCCTGGATGTTCTGCGAACTAGTGGTCCAGATATCTCTGTCTTGCTTGAAAGGTTGCGTCAATTTGATGCCTAGCAGCAGCAGTTATATCAACTTAAGAAGGGACACTTCCTTGAGTGAAATACTAGCTTCATGTCAAGTTGGGTGTAATTCTGTTCATCTGTGGGTTTTTTTGTGGTTTTTTTTTTTCTTCCTGCACCGTAGAACAAAAAATCTTATGAGTAAAATAGAAAATATCGGCTTCTTTTTCACCATCTCGACTGTATAGATCTGCGTCAAACGTGACTCAACGCTTTTATCTTACAGAGGGTTTGTTTTATTTGCAAAGTTGTGGGTAGATTTGTTCATCAAATGGTGTCAGTTATTAGCAAGAATTACAGAGGTGCTATCTCTGACCCCTTTTGTAATGTGTGTGTAGGTATGTATATAGATATATTCACTTAAAAAAACAAAGGATACAGGGACTTACGTTATAGTTAGGTTCTAAATTTACTCACACAAAACCATAGAAATTCAGCAGTGTAGTTAGTTATTTCAAGTAACTATAACTCACACTCTAAGGTAACTATAGCTCGCGCCCCCGCCATGCACAGTTTTTTATTTCATAATTTTACTGCTAATGATTCATTTATATTTTTAAATGACGTTATAGAAGTTTTAATGAGTGCAGTAATATCTGTGGTAATTAGCAGTGCATGGCGAGTGTGCGAGTTATAGTTACTTAAAATAACTATAACTGAAAAATGTCTATGGTTGTTTGTGAGTAAATTCTGAAACTAACTATAACGTCCCTGTAACATTTGTTTTTTTTAAGGGGATTTCCATGTTTTTTTATTTTGGTTATTTTGTTTTTTATTTATTATTACATTTCCTAACTATAATGTCCCTGTAACCTTTACTTTTTTTTCAGGGAAATTTAAATGTTTTAAGTAAAGTCATTTTAATTATTATACCTTAATTTAGCCACTGCCGTGCACAGCTGAAGCCCCTATAACCACCCAACCCCACAGGGGTTGGTCTGTGGCCAGGCCCTGTAGCCAAGTTCCTATAACCACCCAACCCCGAGCCATGCATGACCTGCAGCCAGGCCCTGATGCCAACCCCCCACAACCACCCATAGAGCTTTTCTAGATTTTGATGAATGATGTACTTAGAATGAGATACTTTAGGACAAATTGAAAAGAAAAAATTGTCAAGTAAAAAGTGTGCAATTACGTTCTGGGGTATACTTTAAATATTTGAATTTCAAAAGTAATTAAAGCAGGAATGTGACACACCTAGACTGGAACCCTCAACCGTCGGTGTGAGGGCCTGACACCTTAACCTCTAGACCACAAGTGACTCTTTGCTGTGCAGTTTCCAGACATACATATGACATTCAACCCAAGGATTTTGATGCCAAAAAGACACTAGTAAATAAACAGACACTACATGAGATAGCAGGGTTTGAACCTTCAACCTGACAGTCCAATAGCTGTACAGGTTGGCCAGACACTACTAGTTTCATTAGCATCAACTGAACTAAACATCTTGCTAGTGTGATACTTTGAAGTTATTTTTTAGAGAGACTATTGTAATAACAATTTCTCTGTCCTCCATCACACTGGGGGCTGGAAGAGAGAGAGAGAGACGGACTGGACCATGGGGGGGAGCCTAAAGGCTCCCCGTGATTCTAGCCGGCTCCCGCAAGCAGAAGCTTCTTCAAATAGCATCTCCCTGCTTGCAAGCAGTGTCTTCATCTGTTTCCCTGCATGCATAGTTGTGTGCTGGGAAAACTGATGAAAACTTCCTTTTCTGCAAGCGGGAGGTGTTTGACAGCTCCCGCTTGCAGAAAGCGGAGTTATGCTAGCTTTTGTTTGGGAGCGGTCAGCTCCCACCAAGCGAAAGCAAACTGCTACCTCCTGAGGTTGGGAACCCCAGGTGGTACCAGGAGCTGGCCCTTCCCCAGAGCCATCGGTGGCTCCATGAGGTGGGCTTCACAGCCCACCTTTATCATTGAACTTAGCCCCGGGGGGGGAGGGGTCAGTGACAGATCCCCCTATATTGATTTATTTCAGCCAGGGGAGGTGATGGTCCCCCGGGTTCCAGAGTGGGCCCCCATGCATTCATTTTATACGCTTTGATCCAGGGAGGTGACGATCCCTGGGGCTGTGTGTGTCTCCCGCATTAATTTATATACATTTGCTCCTGGGAGATGGCGGTCCCCTGGGCTGCATAGCCCCACCCCCTTCCCCTATTCATTTATATTCACTTGCCCCAGGGAGATGGCGGTACCCAAGGCTTTCATAAACCCTAAGAGGGCCCTGCGCACGCCCTGTTATTTATTTTCCTTTGCTATGCCCTCGGGACCTGGCCCACCCAGGGTAAAAAAAGAAAAGCAAGTGTGGGAGTCCGCGCTTGCAATTTTGATATAAATCACAGTAAAATGTGCTGCGATTTGCGTGTGATTCCCCCCATGATAAAAAATAAATAACACCCCACAAAATGGACCGCATTCATTAACTGTAGGCCTGAGGCTGAAATCATCAAAAAGGGGCTAAGGCACTGTGGGCCTCTCCCCAAGCTGTGACCAGCCCTGGGAAGCCCAACCCCATGGCAAAATGTTTTAGAAATGAGGGGGCTGCGCAGCTGCCACACCACACCACCCCGCCCCACTATAATCTATAGATATATTTCTTTATCTATAGATATATATCTATAGATATATATCTCCCTACCTGTGGCTGACATTTTTTTAAACTGGTGAGGGACTGCGAAGGCCCTTCCATATACCTCCAGAGACCCCATCCCCTGGGGCTAATTTTAGTAATAAAGGGGAGGGGGCCATGGCCCACTCCCCTATCCATGACAGCCCACCCTCAGGGTGAAAATTGTGAGGGGTGCTGCACAGCCCCCTCCCCGAGCCACGCCAGACACCCCCCAATCCCCCCCCCCCAATGCTGGCTCACCAGCTGTGTCCTGTGGAGCCGACCTCGGATCATAGCGGTTTGACTGTCCGCACCAGTGTGGGCATGGAAACCTGTGTTAGCTACCACTTGGCAGGAGCCATGGAACCTATATGGGCAGAAGAGTAGCATTCCTCCACAGCTCGGAGCTAAAGAGATGTCTGCAGCATGGACCTGATCTCCAGGTTGAGCTGTTATTGAAAGTAGTAGAGAATTAGCAGTCAGCATGGCTAGAATAGCAGCATCTACCTTATCGACCAGAAGCATAGATAGTTGGCATACCGCCTGGATGTGTTGGAGTCCTGTCTGTGTATAATAATCTTGATCTTTGTGTTTTTCTCCCTTTAGGATGTGGATGGCCTTTTGAACAGGTATGGTGCTTTTCTATTATCCCATCTGCCTGTTCTGTCCTTTACGTAGGATTTCTCTCTGTTCTTCAGTTTGACAAGTGAAGATTTTATTTCATGTCACTCTCTGGGCATTGTTTTGTGGACATTGTTTACTGGCCTTAATGTTACTCCACTTCCATCTCCGCGTTGACACTTTGTTCATCGTATCCATTGTGGATCTATCTTATAGTTGAGGCCTCTTGTTCATTCTGTACTCCTTGGATGTCTCTCATTCAATTTGAAGTAGAAGTTTGTCCATCTGGAGGAAGAGCTTGATTCCCAATTTCTTTTATGGTGGTGTCTTCTCTTGATCCTTAATTCTAAGAGGTGTCTCATTTGATCCGTAGAGTCTTTGTTTTTCAAGCCACAAGCAGGACTCCTATTCCTCATTAATTCACAGTAGGTGCTTTCTGTGCACTAGAGCCCTCAGGCGGTCTCGTATGCCTCCTTTTAATAAAACTGGTGCATCCCTGTTCTGCTGTGTCCTCTGAGATTTGTCCTTTATCTGACAGCAGAGTGCTTATTTTCTGACTTTCTCCAATGATGACCTGTGTAATTTGCATTAAAATGGCTTAAAAAAATGTTCACTATATATGAGTATGTCCTCAGGGCATGTAATATGGTGATACCCCTAGCAGTCCTGTAGTCTTCTTTCCAGCTTTCCAGCTCCGGTATACTTATATCTATAATGAGACAGCAAATTGGTCAATTTTTATGAAGCCTTTTTATTTTTAAATAATTCAGTTTGAAATTGGGCTCTTTTTACATTAATTTTTGTTTTATTTTTATAGGTGCAACAGCATGAAGATTCAGGAGCTGGAGTCTGATTTACAAGAGAGGGAGAAAACTCTGCAGAGATTTTCTGCAGACCTGAGAAAGTGGATACTGGACTTTGGAGGTACATAATTAGTTTTACTATTGTAAACATTAAGATCGTTATGCCCTTGTGTTCCTGTGTTCCTTGGCACCCAGGAGCAGGGTTGCTGGAATTTTTTTGTTCCCGCTTGGAAAAAAAAAACGAAGTTACTTGTCCAAACAAATACTGTTACCGAAATGTTACATAATGGCATGAGACATCAAACCTATTGGTGATTCATCAAATTCCTCAAAATTCTGGCAGAGTGAGCAGACTTCCATCATCGTTTTTTTGACCAAGAAATGCGATTTTGCTCTATTAAGTACAAGTTCATACGTAATTTACCTGTGGTTAAGCACAATAGCTTTGTGAATCGGGCCCATAAAGTGCAAGTCCTTTGTGTGTTAGTTGTACATACGTTTGTATGGAAGTCTCATCCATCTGTTGTGGATTTTTTTTTAAGCCTTGTAACACTCAGTATGTTTTTGGTGGGGAGTAAGGCATTTTGCTAGTTTCCAAGAATGACGGTTATTAATTTTCTTTTTAAAATCCCTCCCAAGGTGTGGACGATATAAACAACAAAAGAGATGAGTGCATTAGCCAGTGAATTTTATAAATGAAGACGAATCCGACATATTTAAGAAACATTGCAACGGCAAGAGGTTCCACCTTTTACAGGCATGTGTTGATTTATTGGCTTTCCCAGTGCTTTTTATTTTACCATGCTAAAATGGCCGTTGGCAATGTTGCATTGGTAAAATAAACAAGCATTTTCAATGCAACGGGTCTCGCATTTGTTCGAGTTAGAGCTATTAGCGTTGTAAAGCAAAAATAAAAAAGCAGCGCGATCACGCTATGTAAAATGGAGCACGATCGCGCTGCGTGGAAAATAAACAGATAAAGTAGTCCGGACTCCAGGCTGAGAACATCGAGCCACATATGTTTTTGGTACTTTACCGGTGCTATGTAGGTGGGCTAAACACCGGAAAAGGCATGACTTATTTATTCCTTTCACAAATGAAAGCAAGCGGATTTTAAAAGGCAAGCCCACGAACCAATGTAAGTGACTGACGTGACTTGGGCGTGGTTTGAAACCCAAAGAGACATTACAGAATGGACAGAGCCCTGACAGAGCCCTTTGTGCTCGCCCATAAAAAGGGTGAAATATACCCTGCACTGTCATGGCGCATGCGCTCCCACGGCATTCACATTCATGAGAGCACACAGTGGCCATTTTGGAAATGTTTAATTCCCTGATGGGTGAACTTGTGCTTGGATGTGTATGTACACATCGTGATGCACGTGCATGGCTTATATCTCATAATATACTGGCAGCCATTTTTTTAAAACTATACTATGTTTAAAAAGGTAAAGCTAAAATACTATGAGAAAAGTTTTAGGGAGATCAAAAATATAAATCGGGTTGCCAGGTAGCATTGAACAGCTGACAGGTGGTCAAAAACATTAAAAAAGAAAAAAGACCACATGTAGCTTTAATGTGCTAATGCCTACAGATATTGGGCATTCGCAAATTAAAACTTACTCCTTTTGTGTCTTGCAAAGATTATCCGCCCTACATTGGGGAATACTTCAGCCATGTGAATCTATCTATGAAGGATGCCAAGGCTGGTGATACGTTTGTTGGTAGCAATTGTGATTTTTAGATACATATGCTTAGCATATTGCTGCCATCTAGTGTTGGGCATGGTCATTTGCAAGTTGTTTTTCTTGTAATGTGACAACGCCTCTTGTCATATATTGCACATGAACACCAACTTGATGTTAGAATTTTTTTTTTTTTTTTTTCTCCCCATCATTTGGTTCAGACGTGCTCCAAGTGGGCTCTAACGTTGTGTTCCAACAGTGTTTTTTGTCAGGGCCATTCTGTTACTTTTCCATTCTGCTACATTGGGTTTACGTGAGCTTCAGCGTAGTCTCTGTACCAACGCGAGCAGCCTTCAGCAGTACCAACGATCTCAGTGATCGCCATGAGGCATCAAAGGCCTAGCTCCTCTTGGGGTGCCCAGCACCATTTCCAAGACCCCATTTCCTGTGAATGCTGCATTGGTGTTGGAAGACACCCTGCTGGCACTTCAAATATCCTTGAACAGACCACCCCAAAGTGTGTAGTCTCTGTTTATCCTTCGCCCACAAGAATTCCTCTGGTCTGTGGTGACCCCACTTCAGCTCCAAAAAGAGACTTTGGTACCAAAGGGAATCCTGTTGAGCACACAAGATGTGAAGAAGATCCGTTCTGCGTTTAAGCCAGGAGGTCGGACATTCTGGACTCCCAGCAGCTCAACTGTTGCCCAGTGCAGAGACAGTGTTGTCCAGCAACACTGGCTACCAGTGCATGGAGGACTTTGACTCTGCATCAAAAACCTGCCCGCGCATGAAGGCCACAAACAGGGTCACAAGTATGCATTTGACCGAAAAGACTCACACCTCCAAGGTGAGGGCCCACATAAAAAAAAATGCTGAAGAAGTGCAGTGCCCTGACAGAGTGAGCTTTGAGCATGTGAGTTGAGTGAAGGCCAGAAAGGGTC
This sequence comes from Pleurodeles waltl, assembly GCF_031143425.1. Lineage (NCBI taxonomy): Eukaryota > Metazoa > Chordata > Amphibia > Caudata > Salamandridae > Pleurodeles > Pleurodeles waltl. The sequence goes on from NC_090445.1 coordinate 72,201,842, forward strand.
CTCCAGAATCTTTAGGCACTGGTCCGGTCACCAACAAAAGGCTTCAGACACTGTCAAGCATCCAGCCATAGGGGTCATCCCCTATCACCTGTTGAGCCCTAGCCGTGTCGAACACCAGTACCTCCATACAAGGACAGCGCCAACCCCTCCTTGTTTACCCATCAACAAAACCTGTCTGAAGCCCTCCTCAGTTCTGAAGCCCTTCTCTCTAAGGGCAAGGGAAAAATCTAGACCGCTGTTGACAATCGGTGATGACACAAAGGCACCGATCTTGGAGAGGCTTCTCCAAGAGGTTGACACTAGGCAAAAACACCTTTTCATTCACCCTGTGACATGCAAGTACCCTGCAAAACCGGCTCAACAGCCTGCTTTGGATCTTGACCCTGAAAAAGGAAACTCTTCCTATTGGGAGCCTTCGTTCAGACCTCCTTTCTCAGAACTAACACTCAAGGATCGTAGTGATAGTGCCATTACCCCCACCCATTTAACAAATACTCTACGTCTTCCACTGTCTCCACGCCTTTGCACCGCTCCTGCAGTCTCACCTGAGGGGGGTCTCCTTCTCCCATTCTCAACCAGACGGCTTTTATAACCAGCCCACGTGTACGGGCCCACTGATGACCAAATGAACAACTACAATGCAAATCCCTTGGGTAATCTAGATTTAGATCATTATCCAGAGTGGGCTTAGTTTCCTGATGATACTAGAGCATACCCTGAAGTCCTCCAGAGAGTGCAGCCCCCTGCAAGGTTGACATGCATGACGCCCAGGAGAAGAATGACTTCCTGTTGGAATTCTTTCCAGGTCTGATCACACTGTCCAATGTCTCCCTGTGCTCAAGGGTATGTTAAAGCCTGCCCCTAACAGCTTCAAAGCTAGAGTAGTCACCCCTAGAGTAGTAAAGAAGCAGAAGCTCTCTTCAACTGGCCTTACATAGATTAGAGGCATTTTCTCCTGACTCCTTGGTGAGACACCCAACCGTCAAGCACGCCTCTGCCTAGGCCAGAGACAATACTCCTCCTCCATATATTGAAAGCAAGAAAATAGACGGAGAGGGCAAAAGGGCAACTGTAGGAGTGGCAGCCTATTAGCAAATTGCCAAATTGATGGCACTTATGTCAGTCTACAGCAAGGTACAATGGCAGGAAATGGAGGAGCTTCTTAAGCATCTCCCCGAGCAGTACAGAAAGTGGGGCCGGGAGGAGATAATGTCTTAAGGCCAAGTCATCTTCAACTCTAGCATCCATTATGCATTGGATTAAACAGACAGGCTCCAAGATAATTAACACAAGTGTTCCGCTTGTGTGCCACACCTGGCTCTGTTTCTCCAGGTTTAAACACAACATGCAAAAGCATCTCCTCAACCTACTATTTAATGGGAAGTACCTTTGCGGCCCTCAGATTAAAGAGGTGCATGAAAAAATCAAGAAAGATATGGGGACTGCAAAATATATGGGGGCTCATCAGTCCACTCCATTCAGGGGCTGCTTTCAGAAACACCAGTTCAGGAAGGATGGTAGGTGGGACCAAGACCATCTTGCCTGAGCAACTCCACTCCTACCGAAGGCATCAGCAAGCTTATCATTACAGACCAGCAGTTGGTATTATAGGGATAGTGATAACGGTGACTGCAGAAAAGAAGCCCACCACTTCTAAGCAGTGACGTGCTGCACCTCCCCTGGTCATGTTACCTGTCAGGTGTGTAGTGTAGCCATTTTTATGTAGCTTTTGCTCGCTTGCTTCAGGCGTTAGGCCTTTGTGCGCTTTGCCCTAGATGTATTTTATTTCTTTGCTCGCAGCATCGAGCCTCTGCACTTTGCTCTAGATGCATTTTATTCAGCTTCGTACTGTTATTTTTTAATAACCAGTTCTACGGTCTTGTTTTATTCTTTATATCACACTGTTTAGCCTACTTCAGCATCGGAGTTTTCAATAACGCATTCTTGCTCACTCTGTGCTTCAGTCAAGGATACAGTCTGGTACATTGCCGATGGACGTGGTAGGAGTTTAGTCTTTGGGTTGTAGACGATACACACTCTTGGGTTGGACGTTTTGTTAACACATTGACATGTTAGTTATAAAAACACTTCCTTGTCCTAATACAAACTAAGAGGGAGATTCCGACCAGTGAACCACAACTATACACTGACTGCCCTGTTGCAGATGCTGATCCAGATCACAGGCCTTTGCTCAGGTATGAGGGTTGATGTCTTCCCAGGGAATCTGAAAGGCAAGCTTAGAGCTTAACATGCTGTGCTTTAAATAGAACAAAACTAGAACGTAGTTGTTAACACTATGATAGCGTTATTCCTATGTTTCACTCTCTTGGTTACTATTTTAATCCTACTGTGTTGTATGGTTCTGGTTATTGCGGCTCACGCCTTATTATCTTGAAAGCAGTCATTTTATTAAATCAATCTATAAAACCTAAACTGTTTCTGTCATTTGTATATGAGATCATACTATAAATGAGAGAGCTGGTTGGGACCTGAGCGACCACGACTTCCCTGAGAAGTTCTAAGATGTCATGCGCTCGGCTGCCAAATCATCCCTTCCCCTTGGGAGAGATGAGACACTGCTAGTTAGCCGGAGCAAAACCGGATTGAAGGTGACAGGTGTCCTTCTTAGTGGGTCAGACTTAGTCCCCCACACCAGGAACGACTCTGACACTGAGAAATCCAGGAGTCTTATTTAGGATAATGAGAGCCAACGCGACATGGCGCCGCCAACGATTGGTCTGGCTCTAATTTTCGGGTCTGGCTGACTCTCTCGGTCTCATATATATATTGACTCCTCAGTTCCATTAAACGGAGACGTCCGTAGCCCTGAGGACTTCTGCCTCCGTAATATAGCGGTGGGTAGTTCAAGTTTGAACTTTGAAAGGAAAAACCCCGATATTGGTGTGCCTTCTCTGAACTATCGCTGTTTTAATAATGGCGAATCCCCAGGTGATACAAGTAGCAGTTAATATGCGATAACCGCTCACGGGGCATTTGCTGCTGCATGTGCGGTGGTGAGCGGCCATATGGAGGGGGAGAAGTTCTGCCCCCAACATACTTATACACAGACACTGGGGGACTGTACGGCACAGTTGGCTGAGCTGAAAGCTCTATTATTGGTCTTGGAACATACGGATCCGGCACAGTTTACACTTCTTGTTTGTGATTCCTATTACTGTGCCCAGCCTTTTAATGAATATTTGCATTACTGGAGGTTAAATGGTTTCAGAGATTTAAAGGGTAACACCATAAAACACAGATTGCTGTGGGGGAAGGTAGCGGATCTAAAGGAGATGCTCCCTAAAGTCCATGTTGTACATACTCTTGGACACCAGCGCGTTGGAATACACATTGCTGGAAATACTTTGGCTGATGAAGCCGCGAAATCGGCAGTTGCCACTGTGGCCGCAGTTACTCGTTCGAGTTCCAAACCAGACACAGAGATTTTGGCGACCATAAAGGCTACGGCTGATGGCACGCCCTATCCTAAGGGATTTCCATCTAAATATCATTACTCAATGGGTGGTATGCTGAACGCTGAGGTTAAAATTCCAGGCGTGGGTGTACGTGAAATGCCTAATAAAATAGTGCAACCTCAATTAATTACTGCAGAGCATGAGGGGGTGGCATCTGCGCATGCTGGCGTGGCTGCCACAATTTCGCTGTTACAGGCCCGTTACTGGTGGCCTGGTCTCTATAAAGAGACGAAGCAGTATGTCCTTTGTTGTGACATCTGTCAACAAATTAAAGTTTCAACGGCTAAACGCCCGCAGCAGACGCCCCTTCTGATTTCAAATAAACCAATACAGTGTGTGTACTTGGACCATTGTGGTCCGCTGGCAGCAGATAGTGCATACAAATATATCTTGGTAGCTGTAGATTCGTGCTCCAGATTTGTGTGGGTGTGGCCACAGCGCTCGGCTGACGCTCGAACTGTTATTAAAGATTTGTATATCTTTGTCGGTACATATGCAGTTCCGGCTTTCCATTCGGACCAGGGCCCTGCTTTTGCCTCTAAGGCATTCAGGGACGCCATGGCGTCATTGGGGGTCCAGCTCCAGTTCTCGTCTCCATTTCATCCTGAGGGAAATTCTATTGTGGAGCGTTTAAATCGCGATTTAAAGCCATCCTTAACGGCTAGAGTTATAGGTACGGGTCGTAGTTGGCTAACCCACCTGTATGGAGTACAGAGAGCACTTAATAACTTGCCTAGAAGGCCCCTGCGGGGTCGTACTTCATATGAGTGCCTGTTTGGAACACAAATGTTTGTTCCGGATCTAGATGGTCCTGGTGTGGAGGCGGCGGAAACTCCTTTTGACATAAATGATCGTGTCACTGTTTTGTAGGAATTACAGCAGTTCCGTGAGGATAACTCTTCTGCAAGTGCTGCCTCCACAGAAATTAAGGATGAGCCAGTAACGCCTACTGGTTGGATTCCCAGAATTTGGGATCTTGTGCGTGAAAAGGTCGCAGTGAAAAAAGAATTTGGCCCTTTGTATCGAGCACCAGTCCCTGTACTGGGAATCCACGGAACACGAACTGTGATTTTTGCCGCCGTTGCAAGGTGCCAAAGGAAATCGATTTGTCTCCATCGACAATGTCAAGTTACAACATGTGGCAGATTCTGCACAGCAGACCAAGAGGAACGCCCAGTAGTTCCCGAATCCCTCTCACTACTGGGGAAGATGTTCCGCTACAGGTGGTTTGCACCAACGCTGCTTCCTCTCCGGGCATGGGGAGGGTGGATGATGATTTACGATTGTTCCACTCACGACAAATAATTTGGCATCCTTTGATCAAGTCGCTGTAACTACTGATGTTACTGAGGGTGTTATCTACAGTGTACCACGGCGAGAAACACCTGCTACTCCTTTGTTTACGGTGGCACCTTTTGCGAGAACTGCCTCCGGATGCTTTCATAACAATGACGATGGTCTATCAGACTCTTTGTCCTCTTCAACACCTGTCCCGGGTCCACGTAAGCTGATGTATTGGCTTAAAAATACGTATTTTGTTTTTCCTTGGAACTATCTGTGGCTTTTTATGACTCTGATGGTTTTTTTCTGTGGATAGGGTTTGTTGTTACTTTTTTTCTAGTAATACATGGTCATTTTCTTCCTGAGAGATCAGAGTTTGAACAAGTGGAGGAGGTGTTGAAGCCACATTTTTCATCACATAAGGTTCGAAGAGACTTGTCCTTTGTGAACATTTCCGCTGTGCCAATTCCGGATGGGATTGTGTGGGATAGAGTAATGTTTGATAAATATGGTCCCACTGAGACAATTCAAATACTGTATGTTCTGAAGTTATCGATGAACGATATAGTAATACCAGGCATTATATCTGATGATTGGGACATGAAGACAGTTGATTCTATGTTGACAGAGTTGCAATATTATACTGTCTATGACAATGAAGATGCTTACCAGTTTAGAGATAATTATGGTGACCTGTTTTGTTACAATTATTATGGGCACCACTTTATTCATAAAGCCAGTAGTCCTAAAACAATATTTGACTATACGCAATGGGAGCATTGCCCGACTCCTCCGCAAGGGAGTTCTAAAACATATTCGGATAAGTTTGCATTTTTTTTCTGGGCATCATCAAACAAGTGCCAAGTCATATTATTTTAAATTAACTCTGCATGCAAATAAGCAAATACTGTTGACTAATACGAAATTCCTGTATTCAAATTCGTTTGTTTCCCAACTATCTATTGAGGGGTATGAGTATTGGTCAAAAAATGTTGATTTGAAAAGTGTTTGGGGAACAAAACATTGGCAGACGCAGGGTAGGGAAACACTGTTTAGAGCAAGTCTCATTCCTGTCCAAATGATATTCTTAAATGACACTGTACAACAGACTAGCTGTTTGGGCTTAGCCACCATTAGAGAATTGAATATGCCTAGCATACCTGTCCCTTCCAGAATAAAGGATTGGCAGCAATATATCAATGCCACTTTTAGTGCACTTACAGACTGGGTCCAGAATGGTACAGTTCACTTCTTGTTTGAAACACATTCCGGTGGGCAGATATGAAAGGTTAGGAGACAGTTATATACATGAGGTGTGGGAGCTTCCCTTTATCTACAGATGTCTTAATGGCATTAGAGAGGTTTTTCTTAGTGGTAGTGAATGCAAAACTTCTGTCAGCCATTCGATGGTTTGTAAGCAGCTGTCCTTGCATGGGGCGTGTAATGCCTCGGTTGCAAATTTGGCTTGCTATCTAAAGGGAGTTCCAGTCCCTGTGATTAAAAACACGCTCCAGGTGCTTTCAAACGGCAGCTATGTCCTCCTTAACAGTGAAGACTGTTGTGGCATGCGTGCCGGAATAGTTTACGTAGTTTTGGTCACCAAGGTCGTTACTTGCTGCGGAAATGTGTTATTTCCCCCCACTAAATTAAGGGAGGTGGCTGATATCTGGCCTCACATTGCTACTTCCAAGGTGAATTTCGACAAGTTGAGTCGACTAAAAGCTCTATTGTTTCAAAAGCATGTGGCCCTTACCTCTGCAAGCGAGACCTGCGCACTTCAAGTGGCAAGGTCATCAGCAGAAATACAGTCCCTAATGAATACTAATTTTCCGAGCCACTTTCGTGAACTCGTGGGACGTATATTTAATGCGTCCAGCACTGCTGGACTAGCACATTTTTTCAAAGCCGTAGGTGTTGGTTTTGCTCATACCTTCTCTTCCATATTCGGTTTGATACCTTTGGCTAGTCATTCTATTTTCGGAAGCATTTTTGGTGGTTTTCCAATAACTTTGGCTTTATTGGCTGGTGTTTTGCTGTTGCTTTTGTTCTTCCACAATGGCTGTCCCACTGCAACAAGAGCGAATGTGGGCGCTCCCATCGGTACAGCTGTGTCGTGAACGCATGATGCAGCATTTTGGAGCAACACTCCTGGGACATCTGGAGTGTGACTGGTCCCTGTCCTTCAGGCCAGTTTTGGATTGTGTGCAACCCGTGTTTCGGTGCCTTTGGTGCTCGTTTGAACATGCACAATGTCTTGTTTTATTCTTTATATCACACTGTTTAGCCTACTTCAGCATCAGAGTTTTCAATAACACAGTCTTGCTCACTCTGTGCTTCAGTCAGGGATACAGTCTGGTACATTGCTGATGGACGTGGTAGGAGTTTAGTCTTTGGGTTGTAGACGATACACACTCTTGCGTAGGACGTTTAGTTAACACATTGACATGTTAGTTATAAAAACACTTCCTTGTCCTAATACAAACTAAGAGGGAGATTCCGACCAGGGAACCACAACTATACACTGACTGCCCTGTTGCAGATGCTGATCCAGATCACAGGCCTTTGCTCAGGTATGAGGGTTGATGTCTTCCCAGGGAATCTGAAAGGCAAGCTTAGCATGCTGTTCTCGAAATAGAACAAAACAAGAGGGAACGTAGTTAACACTATGATAGCGTTATTCCCATGTTTCACTCTCTTGGTTACTATTTTAATCCTACTGTGTTGTATGGTTCTGGTTATTGCGGCTCACGCCTTATTATCTAGAATGCAGTTGTTTTATTAAATCAATCTATAAAACTTTAACTGTTTCTGTCATTTGTATATGAGATCATACTGTAAATGAGAGAGCTGGTTGGGACCTGAGCGACCACGACTTCCCTGAGAAGTTCTAAGATGTCATGCGCTCGGCTGCCAAATCATCCCTTCACCTTGGGAGGGATGAGGCACTGGTAGTTAGCCGGAGCAAAACCGGATTGAAGGTGACAGGTGTCCTTCTTAGTGGGTCAGACTTAGTCCCCCACACCAGGAACGACTCTGACACCGAGAAATACAGGAGTCTCATTTAGGATAATGAGAGCCAACGCGACAGGTGGATGTTACACAGTTACTTCTCTCACTGGGTGGAAATCACACAAGATAAATGGGTCCTAGTGGTGGTAAAACACAGGTTCGATGGCATCTGTCGCTGTAGATACGCATGTTCTGCAATAGCTCGCCATCTGGTGTTGGGCCGGAGTGTTACAAGTTGTTTTTCTTCGAAGAAGTCTTTCGAGTCACGGGACCGAGTGACTCCTCCTTTTGTCTCCATTGCGCATGGGCGTCGACTCCATCTTCGATTGTTTTTTTTCCGCCATCGGGTTCGGACGTGTTCCTGTCGCTCCGAGTTTCGGAACGGAAAAAATAGTTAATTTCGGAAGATTTTCGTCGGTATTGTTGCGTTCGGGATCGGTGTACTTAGATTCCACACCGCATCGAAGATCGAAGAGCTCCGGTGCCCTTCGGGGTAGTTTTTCGATCCTCCGTCGGGGGCCTGGTCGGCCCGACCGCGTGCTGAAGAACGCCGATGGAACGGACCCCGTTCCGTTTCTGCCCCAAATGCCACAATAAATACCCCTACACAGACCAACACTTGGTCTGCAACCTGTGCCTGTCACCTGAGCACAGCGAAGACACCTGCGAGGCCTGTCGTGCGTTCCGGTCCCGAAAAACACTCCGAGACCGTCGAGCCAGAAGACTTCAAATGGCGTCCGCACCGACAGCCCAACGGGAGTTCGAGGAACAAGAAGAGGAAGGTACCTTCTCGATCCAAGACTCAGACTCCGAAGGATTCGACGATACACAAACCGTGAGTAAGACGTCGAAAACCACACAAAGAAACATTTACAAGGCCCAGGGGACGCCACTGCCACCAGGCCATGGCTCGACCCATAAATTCGGTGACCGACCGTCGGCACCGAAAAAGGCCCAAACAGTGCCGAGATCGTCCGACTCCGGTCGAGACACCGGCACGCAGCCTTCTCGGGACAGAGAAAGTGCTGGAGACAAGCCTCGACACCGAGATGCCGGTGTGGACACGTCTCGACGCCGAGACAGCGGCACCGAAACAGATCGACGCCGAGAGGTTTCGGCCCCGAAAAGGAAAAAAGTCACCTCGGAGCCGAAAAAACACGCAGACAAAGTTTCGATGCCGAAACAAACTGCAAGCGACCCAGCTTCAGGCTCTTATACAGAAGAGCACTCGCTAACCTCCCAAATGCAAAAGCATAGGTTTGAGGAAGAGCTACAAGCAACTGATGTGGACCATACGCAAAAGCGTATCTTCATTCAGCAGGGAACAGGAAAAATAAGCACCCTTCCCCCCATTAGGAGAAAGAGAAGGTTGGAGTTCCAGACGGAACAAGCACCACAACCAAAAGTGGTGAAAAGAGTTACACCACCACCCTCTCCTCCGCCCGTGATTAACGTTTCACCAGCACAAACGCCATCACACTCCCCAGCTCACACCACCATGAGCCAGGGTGACCAAGATCAGGACGCATGGGACCTATACGACGCCCCAGTGTCAGATAACAGCCCAGAGGCATACCCTACAAAACCATCTCCACCAGAAGACAGCACCGCGTACTCTCAGGTGGTGGCTAGAGCAGCACAATTTCACAACGTAAGCCTCCACTCAGAACAGGTCGAGGATGATTTCTTGTTCAACACACTCTCCTCCACCCACAGCTCCTACCAAAGCCTGCCTATGCTCCCTGGTATGCTCCGGCACGCAAAAGACATATTTAAGGACCCGGTCAAAAGTAGGGCAATCACACCAAGGGTGGAAAAAAAGTATAAGCCGCCTCCTACGGACCCGGTTTTCATCACAACACAGCTGCCACCAGACTCTGTTGTTGTAGGAGCAGCTAGGAAAAGGGCCAACTCTCACACATCTGGAGATGCACCACCCCCAGATAAAGAAAGCCGCAAGTTCGATGCAGCTGGTAAGAGAGTCGCAGCACAAGCTGCAAACCAGTGGCGCATCGCGAACTCCCAGGCACTACTTGCGCGCTATGACAGAGCCCACTGGGACGAGATGCAACATCTCATTGAACATCTGCCCAAAGACTTCCAAAATAGGGCAAAACAAGTGGTTGAGGAGGGACAGACCATCTCCAACAACCAGATACGTTCCTCCATGGACGCTGCAGATACAGCTGCACGGACAATTAATACATCTGTAACTATCAGAAGGCATGCATGGCTCCGAACGTCTGGATTTAAACCAGAGATTCAACAAGCAGTTCTCAATATGCCTTTTAATGAAAAAGAACTGTTCGGTCCAGAAGTGGACACAGCGATTGAGAAACTCAAAAAAGATACAGACACTGCCAAAGCCATGGGCGCACTCTACTCCCCGCAGAGCAGAGGGAATTACAGCACATTCCGTAAAACGCCCTTTCGAGGGGGGTTTCGGGGTCAAAGCACACAAGCCAGCACCTCACAAGCAACACCGTCCACTTACCAGGGACAGTATAGAGGAGGTTTTCGGGGACAATATAGAGGAGGGCAATTCCCTAGAAATAGAGGGAGATTTCAAAGCCCCAAAACCCCTACTACTAAACAATGACTCACATGTCACTCACCCCCTCCACACAACACCAGTGGGGGGAAGAATAGGTCATTATTACAAAGCATGGGAGGAAATCACTACAGACACTTGGGTTCTAGCAATTATCCAACATGGTTATTGCATAGAATTTCTACAATTCCCTCCAAACATACCACCAAAAGCACAAAATTTAACAACACACCATTCCAATCTCCTGGAGATAGAAGTGCAGGCACTATTGCAAAAGAATGCAATCGAATTAGTGCCAAACACACAAATAAACACAGGAGTTTACTCACTGTACTTTCTGATACCAAAGAAGGACAAAACGCTGAGACCAATCCTAGACCTCAGAGTAGTGAACACTTTCATCAAATCAGACCACTTCCACATGGTCACACTACAAGAAGTATTGCCATTGCTAAAACTGCACGACTACATGGCAACTTTAGACCTCAAGGATGCTTATTTCCATATACCAATACACCCATCGCACAGGAAATACCTAAGGTTTGTATTCAAAGGAATACATTACCAATTCAAGGTACTGCCTTTCGGATTAACAACCGCACCAAGAGTCTTTACCAAATGTCTAGCAGTGGTCGCAGCACACATAAGAAGGCAGCAAATACATGTGTTCCCATATCTAGACGACTGGCTAATCAAGGCCCATTCGTTAATAGAGTGCTCAAATCACACAAATCATATCATACAAACCCTCTTCAAACTAGGGTTCACCGTCAATTTCACAAAATCCAAAATTCTGCCACGCAAGGTACAACAATACCTGGGAGCCATAATAGACACATCAAAAGGAGTAGCCACTCCAAGTCCACAAAGAATTCAAAATTTCAACACCATCATACAACGCATGTATCCAACACAAAAGATACAGGCAAAGATGGTATTACAACTCCTAGGCATGATGTCATCATGCATAGCCATTGTCCCAAACGCAAGACTGCACATGAGGCCCTTACAACAATGCCTAGCATCACAGTGGTCTCAAGCACAGGGTCACCTTCTAGATCTGGTGTTAATAGACCGCCAAACTTACCTCTCGCTTCTGTGGTGGAACAACATAAATTTAAACAAGGGGCGGCCTTTCCAAGACCCAGTGCCACAATACGTAATAACAACAGATGCTTCCATGACAGGGTGGGGAGCACACCTCAATCAACACAGCATACAAGGACAATGGAACGTACATCAAACAAAACTGCATATCAATCACCTAGAACTTCTAGCAGTTTTTCAAGCACTAAAAGCTTTCCAACCAATAATAGTTCACAAATACATTCTCGTCAAAACAGACAACATGACAACAATGTATTATCTAAACAAGCAGGGAGGGACGCACTCCACGCAGTTAAGCCTGCTAGCACAAAAAATTTGGCATTGGGCAATTCACAACCAAATTCGCCTAATTGCACAGTTTATACCAGGGATACAAAATCAACTCGCAGACAATCTCTCTCGAGATCACCAACAGGTCCACGAATGGGAAATTCACCCCCAAATACTGAACACTTATTTCAAACTCTGGGGAACACCTCAGATAGACTTGTTTGCGACAAGGGAGAACGCAAAATGCCAAAACTTCGCATCCAGGTACCCACACAAACAATCCCAAGGCAATGCCCTATGGATGAACTGGTCAGGGATATTTGCTTACGCTTTTCCTCCTCTCCCTCTCCTTCCTTACCTGGTAAACAAACTCAGTCAAAGCAAACTCAAACTCATATTGATAGCACCAACTTGGGCAAGGCAACCCTGGTACACAACGCTGCTAGACCTATCAGTGGTACCCTGCATCAAATTGCCCAACAGGCCAGATCTGTTGACACAGCACAACCAAAAGATCAGACACCCAGATCCAGCATCGCTGAATCTAGCAATCTGGCTCCTGAAATCCTAGAATTCGGACACTTACAACTTACCCAAGAATGTATGGAAGTCATAAAACAAGCAAGAAGGCCATCCACCAGGCACTGCTATGCAAGTAAATGGAAGAGGTTTGTTTGCTACTGCCATATTAATCAAATACAACCATTACACACAACTCCAGAACATGTAGTGGGTTACTTGCTTCACTTACAAAAATCTAACCTAGCTTTCTCTTCCATTAAGATTCACCTTGCAGCAATATCTGCATACCTGCAGACTACCTATTCAACTTCCCTATATAAAATACCAGTCATTAAAGCATTCATGGAGGGCCTTAGGAGAATTATACCACCAAGAACACTACCTGTTCCTTCATGGAACCTAAATGTTGTCCTAACTAGACTTATGGGTCCACCTTTTGAACCCATGCACTCCTGCGACATACAGTTCCTAACCTGGAAGGTGGCATTTCTCATCGCCATTACTTCCCTGAGAAGAGTAAGCGAGATTCAAGCGTTTACTATACAGGAACCTTTTATACAACTACACAAAAATAAAGTCGTCCTAAGGACCAATCCTAAATTTTTGCCAAAGGTTATTTCACCGTTCCATCTAAATCAAACAGTGGAACTTCCAGTGTTCTTTCCACAGCCAGATACCGTAGCTGAAAGGGCACTACATACATTAGATGTCAAAAGAGCATTAATGTATTACATTGACAGAACAAAGAACATCAGAAAGACTAAACAACTCTTTATTGCATTTCAAAAACCTCATGCAGGAAACCCAATTTCAAAACAAGGTATAGCCAGATGGATAGTTAAATGCATCCAAATCTGCTACCTTAAAGCTAAACGACAGCTGCCCATTACACCAAGGGCACACTCAACCAGAAAGAAAGGTGCTACCATGGCCTTTCTAGGAAACATCCCAATGCAAGAAATATGTAAGGCAGCCACATGGTCTACGCCTCACACATTCACCAAGCACTACTGTGTAGACGTGTTATCCGCACAACAAGCCACAGTAGGTCAAGCTGTATTAAGGACATTATTTCAAACTACTTCCACTCCTACAGGCTGATCCACCGCTTTTGGGGAAATAACTGCTTACTAGTCTATTGCAGAACATGCGTATCTACAGCGACAGATGCCATCGAACTGAAAATGTCACTTACCCAGTGTACATCTGTTCGTGGCATCAGTCGCAGTAGATTCGCATGTGCCCACCCGCCTCCCCGGGAGCCTGTAGCAGTTTGGAAGTTACCTTCAATTATTTATATATGTATCATCTCAACCTTAAATAGGTGCATACTTAGTCACTCCATTGCATGGGCACTATTACTACAATTCAACTCCTACCTCACCCTCTGCGGGGAAAAACAATCGAAGATGGAGTCGACGCCCATGCGCAATGGAGACAAAAGGAGGAGTCACTCGGTCCCGTGACTCGAAAGACTTCTTCGAAGAAAAACAACTTGTAACACTCCGGCCCAACACCAGATGGCGAGCTATTGCAGAACATGCGAATCTACTGCGACTGATGCCACGAACAGATGTACACTGGGTAAGTGACATTTTCATTATTGCTCTCACTACATAAAACCCACATCATAACCACCCCTGACACATGCCTTCAGTGTGGAACACCTCTCACGTCTTCAGAAGGAAGTGCAGGTCCTGCTATGAAACGGCACCATAGACATGGTGCATCTGGAACACTTTGGGAGCGGGTGTACTCTCTACTACCTCATTTCCAAAAAAGAATGGCTCCCTAAGACCCATTCTCAGTCGAAGACCCCTGAATCGATCCATTCTATCAAAACATTTCAGTATGGCAACACTGTCATCAAAAAGATTTTATGATGGCACTCGATCTCAAGGCTGCCTGTTTTCTCATTCCCCACTCACCTCCTTCATCTGCGGTATTTTCACCTTGTAGTAAGTATACAGTATTACCAATTCAAAGTACTACTGTTCGGGGTTACAATGGCTCCAGGGGTGCTTACCAAAGTGGCACCTCTTAGGTATCATGGCCTCCTACATTGCCATTGTCCCTCACGTCATGCTGTCAGGCATCCCCCATCCACTGCACTATGAATGGATTGGTCAGAGGTATTTGCCTACGCTTTTCCACTTTCACCGCTGCCTCCCTTTGTGGGCAACAAATTCAGGCAGATGTCACTGACTCGCATCCTAGTTGTACCAACCTGGGCCAGACAGTTTTGGTATTCCTAGAAATGCCCCTCATTCCAAGGAGGGGCTTCCATTCAGACTGGACCTTCTCAATCAAATTCAAGGTCAGGTATCCGGATTAAGGCAGCTCATCTTTGAGATTTCACATACAAGATGCTTGAATTCAGGTACTTTAACTGTTCGATGGCATCTGTCGCTGTAGATACGCATGTTTTGCATAGCTCGCCATCTGGTGTTGGGCCGGAGTGTTACAAGTTGTTTTTCTTCGAAGAAGTCTTTCGAGTCACGGGACCGAGTGACTCCTCCTTTTGTCTCCATTGCGCATGGGCGTCGACTCCATCTTCGATTGTTTTTTTTCCGCCATCGGGTTCGGACGTGTTCCTGTCGCTCCGAGTTTCGGAACGGAAAGATAGCTAATTTCGGAAGATTTTCGTCGGTATTGTTGCGTTCGGGATTGGCGTAGTTAGATTCAACACCGCGTCTAAGATCGAAGAGCTCCGGTGCCCTTCGGGGTAATTTTTTCGATCCCCCGTTGGGGCCTGGTCGGCCCGACCGCGTGCAGAAGAACGCCGATGGAACGGACCCCGTTCCGTTTCTGTCCCAAATGCCACAATAAATACCCCTATACAGACCAACACTTGGTCTGCAACCTGTGCCTGTCACCTGAGCACAGTGAAGACACCTGCGAGGCCTGTCGTGCGTTCCGGTCCCAAAAAACTCTCCGAGACCGTCGAGCCAGAAGACTTCAGATGGCGTCCGCGGCGACAGCCCACCGGGAGTTCGAGGAACAAGAAGAGGAGGGAACCTTTTCGATCCAAGAATCGGACTCCGAAGGATTCGACGATACACAAACCGCGGGGACGCCACTGCCACCAGGCCATGGCTCGACCTATAAATTCGGTGACCGACCGTCGGCACCGAAAAAGGCCCAAACAGTGCCGAGATCGTCCGACTCCGGTCGAGACACCGGCACGCAGCCTTCTCGAGACCGAGAAAGTGCTGGAGACAAGCATCGACACCAAGATACCGGTGTAGACACGGCTCGACGCCGAGACAGCGGCACCGAAGAAGATCGACGCCGAGAGGTTTCGGCCCCGAAAAAGAAAAAAGTCACCTCGGAGCCGAAAAAAGATGCAGACAGGGTTTCGGTGCCAAAACAAACTGCAACCGACCCAGTTTCAGGCTCTTATACAGAAGAGCACTCGCTAACCTCCCAAATGCAAAAGCATAGGTTTGAGGAAGAACTACACTCAACTGATGTAGACCATACGCAAAAGCGTATTTTCATACAGCAGGGGACAGGAAAAATAAGCACCCTTCCCCCTATTAGAAGAAAGAGAAGATTGGAGTTCCAAACTGAACAAACACCACAAACAAAAGTGGTGAAAAAAGTTACCCCACCACCCTCTCCTCCACCTGTGATTAACGTCTCACCAGCACAAACTCCATCACATTCCCCAGCTCACACCACCATGAGCCAGGGTGACCAAGATCAAGACGCATGGGACTTATACGACGCCCCAGTGTCAGATAACAGTCCGGAGGCATACCCTACGAAGCCATCTCCACCAGAGGACAGCACTGCGTATTCTCAAGTGGTGGCTAGAGCAGCACAATTTCACAATGTAAGCCTCCACTCAGAACAGGTCGAGGATGACTTTTTATTCAACACACTCTCCTCCACCCACAGCTCCTACCAAAGCCTGCCTATGCTCCCTGGTATGCTCCGGCACGCAAAAGAAATCTTTAAGGAGCCGGTCAAAAGTAGGGCAATCACACCAAGAGTGGAAAAAAAGTATAAGGCGCCTCCTACAGACCCGGCTTTCATCACTACACAGCTGCCACCAGACTCTGTCGTTGTAGGAGCAGCTAGGAAAAGGGCCAACTCCCACACATCTGGAGATGCACCACCCCCAGATAAAGAAAGCCGCAAGTTCGATGCAGCTGGTAAGAGAGTCGCAGCACAAGCTGCAAACCAGTGGCGCATCGCTAACTCCCAGGCACTACTTGCGCGCTATGACAGAGCCCATTGGGATGAGATGCAACATCTCATTGACCATCTGCCCAAGGACCTACAAAATAGGGCAAAACAAGTGGTTGAGGAGGGACAGACCATTTCCAACAACCAAATCCGCTCCTCCATGGACGCTGCAGATACAGCTGCACGGACAATTAATACATCTGTAACTATCAGAAGGCATGCATGGCTCCGAACGTCTGGATTTAAACCAGAGATTCAGCAAGCAGTTCTCAATATGCCTTTTAATGAAAAAGAACTGTTCGGTCCAGAAGTGGACACAGCGATTGAGAAACTCAAAAAAGACACGGACACTGCTAAAGCCATGGGCGCACTCTACTCCCCGCAGAGCAGAGGGAATTACAGCACATTCCGCAAAACACCCTTTAGAGGGGGGTTTCGGGGTCAGAGCACACAAGCCAGCACCTCACAGGCAACACCGTCCAGTTACCAGGGACAGTACAGAGGAGGTTTTCGGGGACAATATAGAGGAGGGCAATTCCCTAGGAATAGAGGAAAATTTCAAAGCCCCAAAACCCCTACTACTAAGCAGTGACTCACATGTCACTCACCCCCTCCACACAACACCAGTGGGGGGAAGAATAAGTCATTATTACAAAGCATGGGAGGAAATCACTACAGACACTTGGGTTCTAGCAATTATCCAACATGGTTATTGCATAGAATTTCTACAATTCCCTCCAAACATACCACCAAAAGCACAAAATTTGACAAAACATCATTCCAATCTCCTGGAGATAGAAGTGCAGGCACTATTGCAAAAGAATGCAATCGAATTAGTGCCAAACACACAAATAAACACAGGAGTTTACTCACTGTACTTTCTGATACCAAAGAAGGACAAAACGCTGAGACCAATCCTAGACCTCAGAATAGTGAACACATTCATCAAATCAGACCACTTTCACATGGTCACACTACAAGAAGTATTACCATTGCTAAAACTACACGACTACATGTCAACTTTAGACCTCAAGGACGCGTATTTCCATATACCAATACACCCATCACACAGGAAATACCTAAGGTTTGTATTCAAAGGAATACATTACCAATTCAAGGTACTGCCTTTCGGATTAACAACCGCACCAAGAGTCTTTACCAAATGTCTAGCGGTAGTCGCTGCACACATCAGAAGGCAGCAAATACATGTGTTCCCATATCTAGACGACTGGCTAATCAAGGCCCATTCGTTAATAGAGTGCTCAAATCACACAAATCAGATCATACAAACCCTCTTCAAACTAGGGTTCACCGTCAACTTCACGAAATCCAACATTCTGCCGTGCAAGGTACAACAATACCTAGGAGCCATAATAGACACAACAAAAGGAGTAGCCACTCCAAGTCCCCAAAGAATTCAAAATTTCAACACCATCATACAACGCATGTATCCAACACAAAAGATACAAGCAAAGATGATATTACAACTCCTAGGCATGATGTCTTCATGCATAGCCATTGTCCCAAAAGCAAGACTGCACATGAGGCCCTTACAACAGTGCCTAGCATCACAGTGGTCTCAAGCACAGGGTCATCTTCTAGATCTGGTGTTAATAGACCGCCAAACTTACCTCTCGCTTCTGTGGTGGAACAACATAAATTTAAACAAAGGGCGGCCTTTCCAAGACCCAGTGCCACAATACGTAATAACAACAGATGCTTCCATGACAGGGTGGGGAGCACACCTCGATCAACACAGCATACAAGGACAATGGAACGTACATCAAACAAAACTGCATATAAATCACCTAGAACTTCTAGCAGTTTTTCAAGCACTAAAAGCTTTCCAACCAATAATAGTTCACAAATACATTCTCGTCAAAACAGACAACATGATAACAATGTATTATCTAAACAAGCAAGGGGGGACACACTCCACGCAGTTAAGCCTGCTAGCACAAAAAATTTGGCGTTGGGCAATTCACAACCAAATTCGCCTAATAGCACAATTTATACCAGGGATCCAAAATCAACTCGCAGACAACCTCTCTCGAGATCACCAACAGGTCCACGAATGGGAAATTCACCCCCAAATTCTGAACACCTATTTCAAACTCTGGGGAACACCTCAAATAGACTTGTTTGCGACGAAGGAGAACGCAAAATGCCAAAACTTCGCATCCAGATACCCACACAAACAGTCCCAAGGCAATGCCCTATGGATGAACTGGTCAGGGATATTTGCTTACGCTTTTCCTCCTCTCCCTCTCCTTCCTTACCTGGTAAACAAACTCAGTCAAAACAAACTCAAACTCATATTAATAGCACCAACTTGGGCAAGGCAACCCTGGTACACAACGCTGCTAGACCTATCAGTAGTACCCTACATCAAATTGCCCAACAGGCCAGATCTGTTGACACAACACAACCAAAAGATCAGACACCCAGATCCAGCATCGCTGAATCTAGCAATCTGGCTCCTGAGATCCTAGAATTCGGGCACTTACAACTTACCCAAGAATGTATGGAAGTCATAAAGCAAGCCAGAAGGCCATCCACCAGGCACTGCTATGCAAGTAAATGGAAGAGGTTTGTTTGCTACTGCCATATTAATCAAATACAACCATTACACACAACTCCAGAACATGTAGTGGGTTACTTGCTTCACTTACAAAAATCTAACCTGGCTTTCTCTTCCATTAAAATACACCTTGCAGCAATATCTGCATACCTGCAGACTACCTATTCAACTTCCCTATATAAGATACCAGTCATTAAAGCATTCATGGAGGGCCTTAGGAGAATTATACCACCAAGAACACCACCTGTTCCTTCATGGAACCTAAATGTTGTCCTAACTAGACTTATGGGTCCACCTTTTGAACCCATGCACTCCTGCGAAATACAGTTCCTAACCTGGAAGGTTGCATTTCTCATCGCCATTACTTCCCTAAGAAGAGTAAGCGAGATTCAGGCGTTTACAATACAAGAACCTTTTATACAACTACACAAGAATAAGGTCGTCCTAAGGACTAATCCTAAATTTTTGCCAAAGGTTATTTCACCTTTCCATCTAAATCAAACAGTGGAACTTCCAGTGTTCTTTCCACAGCCAGATACCATAGCTGAAAGGGCACTACATACATTAGATGTCAAAAGAGCATTAATGTATTACATTGACAGAACAAAGAACATCAGAAAGACTAAACAACTATTTATTGCATTTCAAAAACCTCATGCAGGAAACCCAATATCAAAACAAGGTATAGCCAGATGGATAGTTAAATGCATCCAAATCTGCTACCTTAAAGCTAAACGACAGCTGCCCATTACACCAAGGGCACACTCAACCAGAAAGAAAGGTGCTACCATGGCCTTTCTAGGAAACATCCCAATGCAAGAAATTTGTAAGGCAGCCACATGGTCTACGCCTCACACATTCACCAAGCACTACTGTGTAGATGTGTTATCCGCACAACAAGCCACAGTAGGTCAAGCCGTATTAAGAACATTATTTCAAACTACTTCCACTCCTATAGGCTGAGCCACCGCTTTTGGGGAGATAACTGCTTACTAGTCTATGCAAAACATGCGTATCTACAGCGACAGATGCCATCGAACTGAAAATGTCACTTACCCAGTGTACATCTGTTCGTGGCATCAGTCGCTGTAGATTCGCATGTGCCCACCCGCCTCCCCGGGAGCCTGTAGCAGTTTGGAAGTTACCTTCAACTATTTGTATATGTATCATCTCAACCTTAAATAGGTACATACTTAGTCACTCCATTGCATGGGCACTATTACTACAATTCAACTCCTACCTCACCCTCTGCGGGGAAAAACAATCGAAGATGGAGTCGACGCCCATGCGCAATGGAGACAAAAGGAGGAGTCACTCGGTCCCGTGACTCGAAAGACTTCTTCGAAGAAAAACAACTTGTAACACTCCGGCCCAACACCAGATGGCGAGCTATGCAAAACATGCGAATCTACAGCGACTGATGCCACGAACAGATGTACACTGGGTAAGTGACATTTTCATTCCTGAAGATTGCATATCTATTGTGAAAAAAGCCCTTTTGGGCCACAATTTGGGTGTACTACATGTTTTGTTCATTATTGCATCTCACAAAACCTGGATCTCATAAAACCCTGTCAAGGATATCATGGCCTACGCTTTACACTTACAAACGTTTGGCCTTTTCTACGCATCTGATAACCTCCACTTAGCCACAGTCTTAGTCTACTTGCAGAACAGGGAGCACAGGACCCTCTTCAAAATTGTTGTGGTCAAAGCATTTATGTAGGTCCTCAAAAGGGGCATAATTCCTAGGATTCCCGCTGGTGCTGTGTGGAATCTCCGTGTAGTCCTCACCAGTTCTTTGAACTAATGTAGCAGTTACTTCCCTAAGCATGTGTGCAAGCAGCCACACATGCTACAGATGTAAAATGCTACTTACCCTGTAAACCTGTGTTCATAGCCTGTACAGTCTAATGTGGAGCCTATATGCAGTGTACAATAAGAGCTGGAGGTGAATTCTACCTCATGGTTTCTTCGAAGAAAAAATGTCTGAGACCTAGATGGCAAGATTATGCTAAGCATGTGAACCTACACTGCATGCTACAAATAGTTGCTT
Source organism: Pleurodeles waltl (assembly GCF_031143425.1). Classification (NCBI taxonomy): domain Eukaryota; kingdom Metazoa; phylum Chordata; class Amphibia; order Caudata; family Salamandridae; genus Pleurodeles; species Pleurodeles waltl. Next base: position 72,222,889 of record NC_090445.1, read on the forward strand.
GCAGGCTAAGTCTCATTTTCCATTTAGGTTCATAACTTTTTTTTTTTCCTTCCAACTTCCTAATGTAAAGGTACTTACTTTGTCGACTGTGGATATTTCCAAGATTGAGTTTAACTTGCCAAGATTAAAGCTTATGATCAGCAGATGAAACTAGTTGTCTGTAGCGAACACCTCATTCTCTGAGTTATCTTGTGCTCTCAAAGAGTTACAATCACTGACTGAACTGTGACTGTATTTTTAGATAACCTGTAAAGCAATAAGTATTCAGCTGATAGAAAAGTGAATGTTGAAAGCAGTCCTGTGTTAGGAAAAAAAAAAACACTGCAGTGTTGACTCTTAATCAGGAAACAACAGTACATACAAATGCAGGTAATGACTGATGTTAATTTTTTGTTTTCTTTCCTACAGAAAGATTTCCTGCAGAAGTTGGTAAGTTTGGTCAGTAGTACATATAAACATTTCTTGGTGATTATTGCACTTGGGTTCTTAACAAGTCTGTGTTTTTTTTTCGTTTTTTTTTTTCCCCCCCGCCAGAGTTGAAATGGGCCCGCAGCTTTACAGGTAACTGAGGATGCTCCTCATTGAATGTCCTCCTTCTGTTCTCTGTTGGCCTCTGTTTTTCCTAGCATCACTTCAGTGTGAGACGCATTGGGCAGTGGGAAGTGTGAACACTGCACTTTTTATCAGAGTAGAATGTAACATATTATGCTATTATATGTATTGTTTACACCCATGCAAACCATAATTCTCATTTGCAAGTTATTCTCTGTGATTTTCTTGTGTGTACATTTCTATAATATAGGCAACAAACTTTGTGACAAGTCTACCTGTGCTTGATGAAATTGTTCTGCTGTATCCTGTTAGATAGGAGAAGGAACGACTGCCGTATTTGATTCTGCATATGCAACGGATGTGTTTGTGGCTTTGTCTCCATCTGCGTCCTCATGGCTTGAAGTGGCATTTTGTTCCTCTGAGCTTTTCTGATCAGTGGTGTAGGAGCTCCATGGACCAGGATTCTCTAGGGAATCTTCTTGTGACGATTTTGCTATGGTATTCCTGTAGTGGTGTGGGAAGAGTATGTCCAAGTGGACGAGGGCATGATTGGACCATGTGGTGGGCTTGTCCACTGTGATGCCATTGAAGATGGGGGTCCAGTTGATATCTGCTGACGATGAGCCTTTCTACTCCCTGGGTGAGTCAGAGGTTTGTTCGATCCTCCAGGAGGCTGGTTGTGTTGCTGGTCAGTGATGTCCTGCAGGTGATATTCGAAGTTGGAAGGATCATGAAAGCACTGCAGTAGAGTATTGGGGTGGCGAATGCCAACAAAATCCCCTTTTGTGCTTCTGAAGTCTGCTTGTAGTCGCTGTGGGGCTTGGTCGAGGATGCTGCTCAAGGTGTAGCTGTCGGTGATGTAGAGTTTGAAAGGCAGGTGTTCTATGTTGCTGTTGCAGATTTCCGAGGTGGTAGAACATTGATGCTTTTTGAAAATGATAGCAAGTCCTCCTCCTGGTCAGTTAGTGGTGTCCTGTCGTCTGAGCTTATATCCTGCCAGAAATGTCAGAACGAGACGTTGGAGTCAGTCAGGTTTCAGACAGGAAGGTCAGTCTGGTAAGTGGTAGTGCAGCAGGTCCTAGATTTCAGTGGCGTTTGTTGATGCAGTGGGTGTTTAGGGGAGGCAGGTTGGGGAACGGTACAGGCAGTGAGTAGGGTGTGCATGGTTGTTGTGTAGTGTGTGTTTGGTTGGGTAGGTGAGAAGGTAAGTGAGACTTGTGCAAGGGGTGATGGTGAAGTGACAGGTTCAGCATGAAAACATTTTTATTGGCAACTGGCAAGGTTCGGCAGCAGTCTGAAAGGTGCGACCAGGGTTCAAGGCAAGGAGGATAGCAATGGAGTAGCATGGGTGGTGTTTGATGGCAGGAGAACTAGGGTTTCTGTTGCCGAGCACTGGCGAGCTGAGGACAGGCACCGATGATCTTGCCTTTGACATGTCTACTGCATGCATCTGTGCTACAGACACTAGTAAGTAGGAGTGTGCAGGGGGAAAGAGAAGCTTAGGGGCAGTGGAAGAGGGTTAGTGAGCAGCAGGAGGCAGACGCAGAAGAGGTGGGAAAAGCCACTGTGGGAGGAGTGTGCAAAGGGGGCAAAAGTGTAAGAAAAGGATAAAAGAGGAGGAGGTAGGGGCAGCAGAACCACTAGAGAGTGCGAGATTATAATAAAGAAGCAAAAGGGGTAGAGAATGAGCAAGAAACCAAGGAGGCAAGGCAAAGACTGAATGTGAACACACACAAGCTGATGGGAGGAATGCTTGCAATTTGTCTAATCACTGGCAATTTCTTGGCGTAGAATTCCAATCCATTGTTCTTTTGCCCACCATGCACCTCGGTTTAGGCCCAGCCATATGCAAATCAGTCTTGACGCTGCTAAAATAGGAACAGTCCAGTCAGAACTGCCAGGCCAGACCCTCCATGTACCTTGAACACAAGTAACCCAAGACCGGTTTTGAAGTGTGAGCTGCAAAGAATGCCAGAAGAGGCAGAAGCAAGACGAGTGAGCAAGTGTTACAGTGGCAAAGAACCCTGAACAAAAGGTCAAAAAGTCAAAAGCACAAGGAGCAAAAAGGAGATCTAAAGGCATAGAAGCAGAGAAAGTGGTGACATGAGAGAGAAAGTTAGAACAGGAGTACAAGAGTGAGAGCAGAAGGTTGGGGAGGAGAGAGCAAGGACGTCAATCTGTGGAGCTCAGAGTCCGCATTGTGTCCGAAAAGGCCATTTCTGGTCAGAGGATTGGGCACAGGCAAGTGTGCAGCAGCAGGCAGACTAGAACTTACCCCTCAATTCTCAAGACAACAAAAATCGAGGCATATATTAAAGGAGTCTTATTTTTGAAACCTACAAGCACCTAAAAGAAAAGACACTGGAGAATTTAAATGGGCATATAGAACAGGGTTGCTGCCTGAATGACTTTTATATTTTTCCTTGTAAAACAGAGCAAAGTAAAGGGGACTCTTTGGTTAGGCTTACAGCCTGGTACCAAGTGGGTAAAACTGCACTCTTAGATTAAGGCGCCAAAGTCCTTCTGCAGACCCGGTAAGCAGAATTAGCAATTAATACCTTGGTGCTGATTTTTGCTCCTTTGAGACGAACTAGCTTGAGGTTTGCATGTAGAGCGTGAATGAAGCATAGCAGAGTTATCTTCCCTCTGTTCAACTCAGCACTGTTGGTGAGTTCACAGTAAGCTGCACTTGCCATCACTTTCATGTTCACTCATGTCATCATCTATGCATGCATTACTTGTTGCTCTTGCGGTGCTAAGTCCCAGTGGGTCATGCCAGTGTAGGCAGGTGGCCACTTGCAAGGTTACCACAACTGGCATCACCTCTTATGTGTGGCACACATGCCGACATTTTTCCCAAATGTGGAGGGATAGTTCTGTCTGGACTGACTATAAAAGCATTACCTTCAGTTGGAATGCTGATGTGGACAAGCTGTCTCATGACTTTGCAATGCCTAAAGTTTTATTAAATAGTAGAGGATAGAGATGTGTGCCAAAGCTCCTCATTTTCCGAACTTGGGCTCCATTTAGCCTGTGCCCAAATGAGTCATTTTTGTTTTCTCTTTTGATTTCCTGGAGTCTGAAGTTCAGGTCTGCTGCCAGCAAGTATCTTCAGGGTGAAATTACATAATACAAAGTTGATTCTACTTACAGAAATTATTTTAGAAACTGTGTCCTGGGTGATTTGTGGATATTCAGTGTGTTCTTGGATCTCCAGTTCTAATTCATTCCAGCTTGAAGCAAATTACAGCTTGGTTGCCGTTTCAGGAGACATGTGAGGCTTATATACAGATTTTTGGTTAGGTGCTGTAAATTACCCTTTGGTAAGAAAATAAATTGACCATCTGACAATAAATACTATGGCTCTTTTTTTGCAGTATTCAATACACACATCCCTTCAGTGGTGTGTTGAAGTGCCGTAATGGCTTGGAAACACTCTAAACTTTACCCAGCATGTAAGAGTTGTCATCTTCTGGACGTTTGCAAGAACATATTATGGAACTCTGAACCCTTAATGAAGACCCCTTCTTTTGAGTTTCTAACCTCATCACCCTAATAAGGGAAATGTATCTTTCTTACCAGTTTAATGCAAAGAACATCAAGCATCTATGTGGGGTTTATAATGTACTTTCATGTCCTCCAATTCTAGGAGAGCCTTCTTGATTCAATCAAACAGTCTGTGATTACTTCCAGCTACTTCCTGGTGTAGTTTGAAATATTAACAGGAGTCAGTTGAATATCTTTTGCTGGAGAGTGCTGTGGGAAGGATCATGTTTATGAGAAAGAAAATGTAGTTATAGGTGGCACTATAACACTCTAAAGAAAATAAGACACAAGACCTTTCGAAGTCTGAGGATCTGGCAGACAAACACTGGCCATATATGTAGAAAAATGGTTCCTTTGGCCTTCTCGTTTTCTAAAGTAATTTGTTAGTACTTGAAAGTAAGAACCTACCCTTTTCTGGTGCTCTAAGTTCATTAATAAAACTGAGTAACGTCTGTGCATTAGGATGGCTTGTATATTGTTAATGCCCATTTTCTGCTTCGAAGGGTTGCATTGGACCAATGTCTCATGAACAGGTTCCCTGCAGCAGGTTTGAGAGGAGAAAACGTAAAGGCCATGTCTTCCCATTGTGGCATCTTAATCATAAACACCTGTTGAAATGGCAGCCTTTTGTAGAACACCAGCTTCAGAGCTTGGCACAGGAATGGAGTGATACCTTTCTGCAAAATAACAGTGATGGCACTCGTCACAATACTCCTTTAGATCTGAGCGGTGATAATTGCCTGTGCCGGACTATGCAGTCTACATTCGATTTACAGCTCTACTACTGCAAAGTTGGAGAGGATGCTATCCCAGAACCTAGAATATGATGTCAGAAACTGTATTGACTTTAGGCAAGTTACCTACCAGTTATGCACAGCGAATCAAACTCTGAGTGACTCTTTGTCCTGCTAGTGACTGTTTTATAACAATTGTCACATTTCTATTCCATACTTTTATTATTGAACTGAACATAATAAACTAAAGTTCTTCAACCAGAGCTTCTTGACATCTAACTTCTGGGCATTACCTTTCCATCTCCATTGAGTAGGGTTCTGAAATGTTTGGTAGTGCCTTGCTGTTCTATCATCTCATCGACTTGTGGCATTAAATAGGTATTAGGTTGTGTTATTTTGTTTTACATTCTGGAAATCAGTACAAACACTGACCAGACAATCAGGTTTTGGGCCAACACAATTCATGAACCAAGCACTACATGATGGTTTGATAATGCTGCTCTCTAGCAGTTTTCTGTCAACAGCCTTACTACAAGCTATGGCCTTTGGTGAACAACGACACTAGGGGGTGTTAGAATGTGATATTGGAAGAGATTGTTGTGATTAGGTTTACCATGAAACAAACCAGTCTGTTCTTTCACCAGGGTGACTAAATCTTGTCTCTTCAACAAGCCTTGTAACTCTTGTCGGATAAGACTTAATTTCTTTGTTCCATGAGGGGACGTTTTCTCCTTTTGTCCAGTATGGGCAATACTACCTACAGTAGTCTAGAGTCTGCTATCAGAAGCAGGATATGGATGTCAACTGGATCTTACTGGGGCCCTCCTACTTCTTCAACAAGTTCATTTTGGAGTAATGCTGTTCTCTAGGTGGCAGGAGTGACTTTTTCGTACAATGGTATTTGTCCCTTTCTATTGTTCTAATAGTTTACTTTCTGGTGTAGGTAGAGTAAGTAATACTTTGTATCTAGCAGTAATGGATTCCTTAAATTTGGTGTTTCAGCTAGAAACCCCACTGGAGATGAGCAGTATTAGGGGATGACCCCACTTCTTGGGGTGCTCCCTTAATGGGGTGAACATATCATTACCAATCCTCCAACCCTATTCCTCACCTGATTAATTGGTAAGTAGCATCACATACAAATATGATGCTGAGGATGCCCACTCTAGGTCACAAATGCCTTCCGGTTTAATGTGTTCCTGATTCTCCTACAACCATGTTGGCCCTTTGAATGTATTTATTCCAACGCAAGACCTGGCGGCAGATCCTTCTCCTACCTCGCCGCCAAGACCTGGAACTCTCTCCCCACCTCACTACGCCAGACCCAGGACCTCCTCACCTTCAGGAGACTCCTCAAGACATGGCTCTTCGAACGATAGCAGCACACCTCCCCCCCCCCCCCCAGCGCCTCGAAACCCTAACGGGTACATAGCGCGCTTTATAAATCTTCTGATTGATTGATTGATTCATTTGTATTTGTTTTATTCTTTGGCGGAGTTAGTTGGCTGTAACCAAGTATCCCCTAGTTTCTTCAGATAAGAAACGTCCTGGTGGAGGTGTGGGGTTCCCCTGTCATATATTCTTTTCTAAGCCTTATCCAATATGGCTTGAGGGGTGAAACCCCAGTTGTTCTAGTATAGCTTTCTTAATGTCTAGATAGGAGTGTGTACCTGAAGTGTTTTCCGCCCGATAGGCTACCTACAAGTCTTCTGCTAGGATGAAAGCTATTTGCTGTCCCAACCTTTTAGGAGCCAAGCAGAACTCAGGAGAAATCCAGGGGTCTATTTGAAGGACCTACATTTCAGTACAATTCATAACCACTTATAAATATCCAAATAGGTCAGTTACCTGAAGGTGGTATTATCCCTCAGCGAGTTGTCGTACAACCACATTTTAGGAATGCTGGGTATTCCATGGCAGCTATCTGTGAGCTGAGACAGCTGGCAAGACACTCTTGGGAAAAACGTTTCAAATTGAACTATCAGCGTATAAAAACAGAGTATACAAGTATGCATTGTCGTCTTGAGACCCTGGATGGTTGATTTGAATGGGTTGCTTCTCCCAGGGCTGATGAGATCTTCACCTCTTATACAAAGAAAGAAGAATGGACTCCGTTAGAAGGGCTGTAACAATTTTCTGTTTAGTGTTCTTCACTGAAGCCCCCATAGAATGTGTTATACTACTTCGGCACACCTATATGACCTGATATTTTTATCTGGGCATGTCAGCACCATGCACTTGTAGTGTGTCTTTGATTATAGGTCGTCATTATTGGCTATTGTTTCATTTGAGGTACACACAAAATACAGACAGGAGAAATTTGTGATGTAATATTAAATGAAGCATAATTTTATATTTGGCTATTGTTGGAAAATCCACTGGCCCTCGGAACGGTCTGTGATATATTCTCACTAAGTTTAAGGATTGATGGTATCTTTAATAAAACACATTGGATTGTATGCATATGCTTTTTAAAAGTTGTCTGTCAGAGAGAGAATTTAGAATTATATAGTACACTTTACATATACACATCACTAGACTTGGGGCTTTAAAGTATAGTCTTTTTTTCTGTTTATATAGCTAAAAAGTGTAAATCTAATCAGTTTAGTTTTACGCTGAATATAAAGTTCTTCCGATTGGCTAGAAGTACCGTGATTGTTTTAAAAGGAATAGTAATGTCAAGTTCTCATTTAATTTGTATTGTTTTTTTCTCTTTAGCGGACGTGATTCTAGACACTGGAACTGCTCATCCCATTCTCATTCTGTCTGAAGATCTGAAAAATGTCAAGAGTGGGACCCGGAACCAGAAACTGCCCAGTAGTCCTAGAAGATTTCTGTATTATCCTTTTGTTCTTGGACGAGAAGGATTCAGTTCAGGCAGGCATTATTGGGAAGTGGAAGTTGGGCAAAAAACACGCTGGATTGTGGGAGTTTGCAACGATAATGTGAACAGGACAGCAAAGAGTTCCCTCACCCCCAAGGATGGATATTGGGCAATATTCTTGGTGCATGGCAAGTCTTACGGTGCTATGACCACCCCTCCATCCCGCATCACCCCAAAAGTGAGCCCCCGGGTTGTTGGAGTGTACCTGGATTACGAGGCAGGGAGACTTGCATTCTTTGATGTGGATGCTCGATCTCGGCTCTTTGCTTTCCCTCCGTGCTCTTTTACTGGCACCCTGCACCCCTTGCTCTGCCCAGATCACAGTGATGGTGGAAAAAATACTGGAGCACTACGGATCCATCAGTAATGGGGAAATAAGAATGGGTCACCTGCTGGCCAAGTAGAATGCTTTATTTAAGGTACAAGCGACCAATCAGCATTTCATACTGGGTCTGGTATACTAGCTGCTAAATATACGTACCCACCTGGTTTGACAAACCTGCGACCTCCACTCAAGACTGTGTCTATCTTTGTGGTTGCTGCATAGACTGATTATAGCTCCTGACAGATTTTAATGTATGATTCTGTCACATTCCTACAGTTCTCCGTCTATGGAGATTATTGAGGATTCAAAATCTGTGTTTGGAAAGTTTATTTTTTATTTTTTTTAAATAGCAGTTACCTGAGTGGGGCTGTCTGTTTTGGTTTCCTGATTGCTTATACTTGCTCCAACACTGCAGAACCTCTGCGTATTTCAACTGCAACTTGCACTATATATATGTTTTACATTTTCTTTGAAAGTGCTTTCCAGTGACTTTCAAAGTTCTTTATTCATTGAAGGCTCAAAAACCTGGCATCCTCAACTACATGCATTGACTCTAAACACTCTTTCTGAAGGCCCGTTGGTCAGTGACTCGCAGGATTTGGTTTCTTGTGCTCAAGATTTGATTGACATAGACAAAATGCTACAGTACACACAGCATAATTACTTAATAGACTTAGAAACTATAAGCACAACATTTAGATAAAATGTTTTGCGATGCATTGTGTTACATTACAAAAGTAAAATGTAAAAAAATCTTTAGCTGGCCTAAAATGTCCTTAAGTTATCTTAATCCTGCATTTCAAATAGGATGGCCTGTCAGTCCTGGTAAGTCAGTCAGTTTAACACTGTCGACTGTTAAGTGCACAATATTAGAATACAACAGTTTTTTATATATTATTAAAAACCAATTGTATGCATAAGGCACCAAATGCTCTGTGCAATTATATGAATGGGGATCCAAGAATGAGGGAAATTCAGAAGTGAAAAGATTACCTGCTTACTCATAACTTGCCCAGATGATTAAAAAGTGTCTGGAGGGCCGTTAATGTTAACCTCCTGAAGGCTGCGGATAAACTTATCTAAAAATGAATGCACCCCACAATTGTAATCTTAGCATGAGGTGAATCTTCAGTATATGATATGAAACTTGGCTCACCCAGTGTGGGTTACATCAGCTAAAGGAGTCCGATTTGATGAGATACTAGCTGTAAGTATCCATGAGCCATATACAGTAGTCCATCACAGCAAGATGAACATAAGAGCTTCTTTCTAATCTTTCCTTCCATATGTATTGCCCACTTTCCCAGTATGAGATCCAAAGCAGAAAGGTTTCCTCCTAGTAATTAAGTCCTAAAACATTATTTTGCTAAGTGTAATGAGCAATCTAAGTAAAAAGAGCTGCTTGTAAGATAGGAGTATTCCCGATCGAATTCAGTATGGCATCTGATAGTAGCTTTTATTAACACTTTAATAAAAAGCAGACCGTGCCCTCACAAGGCCTGCGTTCTTGAAGTGGTATAGGATTCACTGCTACCTTCACAAAATATGTTGCAGCAGTGAGATTTGCAGAGTTGCCACTTAAGTATCAATCAACCCACCTTTTGGAAGGTTCTTAACAGGAGTGCAGTAAGTAAGGGCAGAAAGAATAAGCAGAACACATCAGGCACTTGATGAGTGATCCATGCCTACACCTGTAGGCAGGCTGCAAATATATATTTTCTCGTATTAACTCTTGCTCTAATATAATTCCTGTTTGTTCTAATTCCCACATGGTTGGATGATACTGATACTGGCAGGCACGATTGGTGAAAATCTTTTCTAAGAAGAGTGCTGTCATGTTACAGAATTTAGACTCATCCACACACAAGCCTCTGTTTACATGTGAGTGCCACTCCATCTTAGCGAGATGCGAGCCTTTAGTTCTTAGGAGGTGCAACCACTCAAATCTAGCAACAAGTCTAAAGTGTTTTTCAGTACTGTTGGGTTTGTCTCATTCCCTGTTCTGATGTTTTCTACCACATTTATAGGGGAGCTGCAGATGACTTCCTAAAAACAGTACTTCTTAGAAGGCAGCACCGAGTTGCAAAACCAGAGTCTAGTGATACCGAATCATCTTTTCAAACCTGATCTGATCCCAAGTGGTAAAGAGATGGAGCTGCAACCTTGGATCATAACTACACAGACCTAAAGCATAATTCACTACTACAGGCTCCTAAAACTAAATCTTGAGGGAACTAGTTCATGTTTGTACTGTGGGGGATATCTTGAACAGTATTATTGGCACCCTCCTATCATCGATCCACTGAAAGCACATATTTGGGTATGTACTAGAGGTAGAAAGGCCTCTTTAGCTTGATTGATACTGATTTCTGTCCTTCAGTCTGCTTCAGAAGATTTGTGAGCTCCACGTTAACTCTGTCCTTAAGAAGAGGAATCGGAGACAAAATGCAAACCTGGAATTGCATTCAGTCCTGTTTTTTCCTACCAACTGACCAGTAATTTCTCCAGTATTTGGGTATGCTTTCTATTGTGTGGTCCTAGAAATTGCTACATGTGACATTATGAAACTGCTTGTTCATTGTGTTATGAGGCAATAAATATTTCGTCGGAAGACGAGTTGTGAGAAAGCACACTTTTCCAAACCACAAGAGCAGTTGGTAAGCATTACAGGGTCGTTTTTTCCATGTTCCAAAATCGTTTTGAAAAGAGCTCTGGTCCTTGCAATTTTGATAGTGGCATATCCGTTTTCTAGTGAGCATGCACGTTTGCACCCCTTTGATAGTTAACAGATCTCTGGTTACCTCCTCTGGTTACAAGCGGCATGTAACCAGTAGATCCATCTGGCATGTAAGAAGTACATTCGGGTTATACAACTACTCATAAAGGCATATGCAGTTAACTTGTAATGACAATTCCTTGACAAGCTGTAATGCCACATAAGCTCGCTCAGGAGTCTCTTTAGGGTTTTCATCATCTGCACCATCACATCTTTTACTTGGAATGAATTTTCTCTTTAGATCAGCTTTTTGTTATCTGTATTAGCTACCATCCTTCACACTTTGCAAAAGCCACCTGTCTTGTAGTCGCTAGTTTGTCTATGACAGAGATTTACAGATCAACCACCTGAATCTCAAGGGTATTTCCCCCGAAGTAAATATAATTCTTCCTTCTCTATGTGATTGTAAAAATGTTTTTTTTTTTTTACAAACAACACTACATTGGTGTTTTACCTAGTCCGAGTGGAAAGGTCCTTTACACTTTAGTTGCTGGCTGGCTTCACAGTTATGGGATTTTCTCCTTGACAACCACAGTCTCTTGGTAAGGCTTATCTTTAGTGGAATATATATATTTAGTGGAGGTATATTCTTTCAGCAGACTTCATCATGCTTTACATGGCTGTCTTAAGGCCTGTAAGTTTTGCAACAATAGAGTTTTTAACCACAGAAAACACCTTGTGCCTTGAGTTTTCATCCCAACAGTACGTCTTTGGGAGATGCTTCTCTCCCAGTCCGGTTGGAGAACGTAAGGTTTCCTTCCAAGTCATTAGACGTTTCTGAAGTTCAAGAGACCTGTTAACTATAGGTTGGATTCTAATAAGCCCTTTTTGACAACAATAGAAATGGATTTTATTTCTGTTTTGAGAGAGGTTCCAGATCGTTGTTGGTCTTTGAGTTCCAGATGTTCTATTCTAGCACAAATTGCCTGAAAGCCTTCGGTTTTTCAAAGACACAGCCTCTGCATTAGTATTGCTTCTTTGGTAAAAAAAAAAAAGTAAAACTGGAGGCATGCCAGGCTAGACATTTCAATTTTTTGTTGAATCTACCACTTTTATCACAAGCTTTGTTGGCAACACAAATCCCAGTGGGGCTTAGGCAGGCTTGCTGTCACTGTTTGGCAGAAGTGGTACTTCTGCCATCTCATGCGCTTGTCAGCCTGTGCACCCGACTGTAAATGAGTCTTTTCGCCCGCCATGGGAAGACCACCTTCCTCGCTGCAAGTATTTGTTCTCTACCTCTCGACACTTTTTGTGAGATTTAAGTTAGGCATTTTTAATGCTCTGGTAGGTCTGCAATCAAACCACGAGTGAGGTGGAACCTGCAACCCTATAAAGGCTGCCACTGCCACATGTGGAACCCTGGATCTGGACATCCTCGCCAAAATGCACCTGCTGACACCGCAGAAGCATTTTCTGTTAAAAAAAAAAAAAAAAAAAAAGTCATTGGCAGGCCACCATGACATGACGATCAGGTCATTTTTTTTTTTTTCTTTTTTCAGAAACAAACTCTCCATAGTCGAGGATTGTTTCTTAAATCCATATAAGATATGCCACTAGTACACCGTGAATTTGTCTGGGACATGCAAATGTTTTCCTGGTCGGCACTGCCTTCTTCTGATTGGGCAGACTTCCTGATGCTGAAAAGTTGGCAGCCGTTTGTGTATGGACCATTAGCTATGGGTTCTCATTGGCAGAGCAGACTACAACTCTGCTGTTGAAAATCAAGTGGGGAACTAAAACGAGAGGAGGGTGAGTGGGGAATCGGCAGTTTTTTTAAAATGGCGAAATACCTAGTACTTCCTGTGTCTAAATGAGGCCCTTATTATGTCTGAAACCTATTGGCACCTGGGTCTTTTGAGCCTTAAAGATGCAAGCCTTCAAGGTCTAGCTTAACAGAATTTCTCCATGCACAAAATAATTATAGGAGCCAATAAAGAAAGCAGCTGTTCAAAGGCATTTTCAGAAGCTCTATTGGCTGTGTGGTTTAATGTTGTATTGGAGCGTGCAGCATTTGAACACGCACTACCTCTATTTAAATGGCAACTTGAAAACTAGTTCGGAGTATTGTATTTGTTCGTATTTGGTATTCTTAAGAGTAGGTTACAAAGGAAGCCCTGTATAACTATATCAAGTAATTGGACCCTTCATTATTTGCCTTCGGTTTTATTTGACATTCAAATATTAACCTGTAGATATGTCTGCTTACGAAAGAGGGCAGGCCTAAACGGTTTCTCAACCAAAATTCCTTTGATTTTAGGATGATTTGTGACTTTGTGCCTGGATTCATCTGTGTTGGTTTGTTGGATAAACTGTTGGTTATGTAAGTCAGAGCTACATTTCTGAGAAGCCACAATATACTGCCTGTTGAATCATATGGTAACTGAGTGATTCAGTGAGCTGCATGTTCGTCACTGGACTCCTTTGGTCATCATCTGGTTAAGAAAGCAAATCCTGGAATGTGCCAAAGGCTGTGCTAATGCATGTATTTCATCCATTAGAGCTTAAAGAAACTGATTTGATGCAGGGAGTAAGTATGAAAGAAAGGACCTGGATGTGGGTTGGTGGCAAGAACAGCCTCATGATTTCTTGACTGGCATGTGTGCCCTGGTTTATCCAAAGTGAGGGACTCCCAAAGGAAGTGGGAACCTAACAAAGTAGCAAGAAACTCTTCCAAGCAAGTCGCATGTAATGGGTATCACCAGGATGTGCTGATTAAATACTGCAGTATATCTTCATGTATGCAGACCCTTTACTATTGTAGTGTTTTGTTGGAGCCTGGTGTAGGATGTGTGGTGTAAATCTATGTTCTATTCATGATTGATAAGGATTCATATATTAGTGTTAGAATGTTGTCCTCTGTTGGTTCCATTTGAACGTTTCTGGCTTCAGTTTCTTAAGATGTAGGGGTTGTTTTATGTTTAAATCTTGCAGCTGACTAGTTTGATTATTTGTTTTCTGGAACAACAATATTTTGGTTGGCGTTTTAGTAGTATTTTGTCTTAAGATGTTGGCATTTACTGCAAATAATTATCCCCAATGTTTTTGACACTATTTCCATCACTGCTCAGGATGGCTCAGCACTTGTTGCTGTAAAGCCTAAAGCAACATGCCATATCTCCTCAAAATGTTACACTCCAAACATTTGCAGTACTTGGAGCAGAAGACAATATTGGTAATTATCCTTTAATGCTTAAATCTCAGGCTCACAGGACGATAGAGATAAGACGATTTTGCAGGTTTTAGCACAGTGCTTCATAGATATTTGTCTGTTTACAGTGTCTTTGTGTCGGAATGATTGTACATGTTCTCATAAATTCCTTGGCAAACAGAATCTGTCTATTCTTCACATGCAGAACAGTCTATACCATTGTACGTTTACTGACAAGCAATGTATCATGGTATTTAAAAAAAAAAAAGAGAGAGAGAGAATACTATTTGCACAGCCATTTGTGAAAGTTGGTTCAAATAGGGACACAACTTTTGATTAGATGTCTCAAGTGTTTTAAGGATCAGTGTTATTTGTGTCACCAATTTCTTCATGGTTTAGTATTTCATATGATTGTTAGGTCGAGATTTTATAAGCACCCGGATGTCATATTTTTACTGTCTTGATGTTGTTTTGTTGTATGTATGTGCTTGTTTTATTGTACGTGGTGTGGATGTTGTATGTGTATGTGCTTTCTTTATCTAGGGATGACCATATTGTATGTTCCGAAGTATTTAGGTACATTTAAAAAAAAAAAAAATTATAATTGAATGTTCATATTGGAATGTTCCTATTGAAAGTAAAAAAAAAAAAAAAAAGAATTACCCAAAGGGACGGTTAAAATACAGCCCAATTTTTTGCATATTTTAATGTAATTTGTACCATAGTTCCCTTAGTAGTGACTACTACTTATGAACAGACAGTAAATAGGCCAGTCACCAGTATATCTGTAGAGAAAAATAGACCTATGTTTCCAGAGTCTGGGTGATTTCATTCTGTCACACATTATACTGATTGGATGTAGACCGCAAATCCTCACTAACAGTGAACACATCTTAAATAAATATTGTTTATTTAATAAAGTATTTTGTTGAAAATATGTTTCTGATTATTACTTGTGTTCAGTTTGCAGGTTTAGGCAATATTTAGCTTCTTGTCATCTTAATTACCCTTGTCTGATAGAGACTTCTAGCCGCACATTTCTCACCATAGAATTCCCTAGACGTCAGACTGGATCCAAAAATTGAGAAATCCCATTGTGCGCTTGCAGGTGGTGTCGTTTGGCTCTACGTGACATTGTCCTACTCCCTGTGTTGTTGTCCCCATCAGATGTGGCATCCGTGGTTTGTAGGCACCACCCCAGTATGCTGACCTAAGTTCCTCCTTTTCTGTGCCTTAGTGTGAATCTGGATAAGCTTCCCTCAGTCTTTTTTTTTTTTTTTAACTTTGTCAAATTCTAGTGTCTTTTTTTCATCTTTTTTAGAAATGTCCCCAAAGAAACCCACTGGGTTTAAGCTATGTGGAGCCTGTCAGTGACAGACCCCCACTTGGGGTGTGTGTGGTGCCTCTAGAAGGACTACAACTCCACGTCTCATGCGGAGTGTAGGACTGTGAACCCAAAGGCCATCCGCGAGTGGGCCATGATGCTCTTGACCATTCATCATTCGACTCCACACTGCCACAAAACCAGGCCCAGCTCTCGGGTAGTTCTTGAGAATGGAGAAAAAAGAGCTCTAGCTGGACAAATCTACCAAGCACTTTCCATTAACAACTCAGTTGGTAATTGCACTTTTTCAGCATTTTTTCATACGAAATGTAGATTATATATAGATACCTCCTTCTGAAAACCTCATAAAATCAAGATCTATGATGTTCATGTAGAATGCACTTGAAGGCACATTTATGTGACACCATTCTATGTATCAAAACAAGTCCCAAAATATTTTTTAAAAAAAGGTAAATTTACCATCTTTTTATATAATACGTAGCTGTATCAGGAGACTGCTGTTAAATGATTTCCCTATGTGGTTCATCTAGAGATAGTCCACTGTAGCTGAGACTGTTGGGTTTGTTCGTGTGGGAAACACCTGACTGCCACCAGGCGGCGGTCCACAAATAAATTGTCCTTCTAAATCTTCAGAGTGGATTTCTCATAATGTTTGTCCTGCTAGAGCCCTTTTTTTTTCTCTGTTGTCTTGGTAAGCCCAGGCAGTACAGTGTTATACGGGCTCCCCCTTTTTCTTTTTCTGCTTTGGTAGTTTATGTGCAGCCGATGTTAGAAACTGGATTCACATCATGCTTCTCCGAGTTTGCCAGAGTGACACCTGCCCAACTCTGTTTTATGAGGCCATGAGCCTAAGTTTTGGGTGGCCGAACCACTCTTGAGTGCCCTCAGGCTCCATGAGTTCGGGAGTATCTTTGACAGGGTCTCATTGGCGCATTCGCCCTCAGCACCAGTCTACCCCTCAGGATCCATTTCAGCTGTGACTTTGCCACGTTCTCCGAGAACCGTTCCAGCAGCTTCATTCTTGGTGCTGCTGACCCAATTGTGATTCCCAGCTCTGATATGTAGCCGAACCTGCGCTGCACAACATCGTTTCCAGCACTGACCAGGCCCACACAGTCTGAATTGGAGATGGAGCCCTATTTATCTGAAGGGCCCAATGAAGAACATGAATCGAGGGGATCTGAGGATCCCTATTTCTACTCTGACTCTTTAGCAGAGTCCATGGCCAATGACAACCGATACAAGGACCTAGCCGATGCCAGTGGTCTTAGGAGCTCACCAGACATTGGATTCCTCTCTCCTTCCACAGTAGGTACAGAGAAAGGGGCTTCTTCTGTGTGGAATGAAGGGCGGCTCAGGCCCCGGACTTAATGCTGCCTACGGTCTAGATCAAGATAAACGTCCTGACAGAGGTGCTGCAGCCCGGGGGGGGGGGGTATCTCCTTCAGAATCCTTATTACCCTTTAATGAAGCACCTACGCATGCCCTGCTCAGGACCTGCGCCATGCCCTGCACAGCCACTCCTGTGTGCAGGACTATTACTTGCGGCCATCGCCCCACTCCCGGAGACCTAGCCTTCCTCTCCCTGTACACCACCTCTGAGAGCCTGGTGGTCCAGGCATCAACCTCCCGGATAAGTCGTGGCCCGTTCCTTTCCACACCACCGGATAGGGTATCCAGGAGGCTGGATACCTTCTGTAAAAAGATTTTCTTCTCTTCCAGCATGTCACTGCAGTCCATAAACACTGCACGCGCCTATTGGGCTGTTATTCCCATACTGTATGGGATACAATTGCACAAGTGCTACCTATAGTGCCAGGTGAGGCCTGGACCATTCTCTCCAAAGCTATTACTGATGGAAGAGATGCTGCAGGAAGTTCACAATCAGATGCAGGTTGGATACGACAGACTCACTTGGCCAAGCCATTGCTTTGATGGTGGCACTCTGGCCTTTGGTGGAGTCTCAGCCTCACATCAGCCTGGTGGAACAGAGAGCAATCAGACTGGCATTGAAAGCCTTTCTTAATTCCATCAAGGGAAAGCTAGTTCAGGTGTTCATGGACAACACCGCCACCATGTTGTATTGCTACAAGCAGGGCAGGATGAGTCTCTGGACATGTCTGGAACATCAGGACATATTCCTGGTAGTGCAACACCCAGGCAAACTCAGCCGTCTATTTTTTGTGGGTCACGAAGGGCCAGAGGTAGGTCAAGGTCTCTTCTGAGATTGGCGAGAGCCTTGGCTAGACCTATTTGCCACTGCCGAGAACATGCAATGGCAGCACTTCTGTGCAGTGGAGTTTCCAAAGCGTATCTCGGAGACTAATTTCATCTCGAGTGGAGCTCAGGACTCCTACATTCCATTCTGCTGATACCACTCCTGTCCCATGTTCTCAAGAATGACCGGAACAGAGTCATCTGGGTCCTCTGGCCGGAGAAAATACCCTGTGGTAAATCCCGCTCTACAGCTCGACATCTGTCAGCATCCGAACATGTACTGTTCACCAACTGCTCTGCACTCAGCAGATGAAGCCAGGGCCTGTCACAGCTCCTGATGAGTGAGCACTGTAGGAAGACTTCCTGTGCTGGGCCTGCATCACCAGGCTGGTGCCTGTGGTTCCCAGCTCCAGCGGTGCATCCTCTGCCTACTCCCTCCATCATGGGGGTGGTGCGCTGCATTGTTCCTGGTGGGGGGCCGCCTTGATTGATGTTTGGGGCCGGTTGAGGTGCTGGACGGGCTGGGGACAGCGGGTGATGCTTGTCGGTGTCCATGTGGGCATGAGGCCTAGCCGCAACCTATACCCACGCAGGTTCACCCCCAGTTGTGAACGAGCATTACAACCATCAGAGTGATAGATGCCTGATGTTGGCACACAGGGATGCCGTGATGCTTTTCCTTCTTTTCTCCAGCACAGCAAGTGCTGTAATTTCCAGTGTTTTGTGCTGTTCCATTCCGGAGGGGTCGTACCATAGCATCAATCTCTATGCTTGCTGCTTAGGTCCTGGCAGTGCAATGCTCTGCATATGTGCCGTATTATTTCTCTCCCCATCAGCGTCCTTTCTTGCAATGAGGGGTGAGATTTGACTTTACTATTAACAGCAGTGTACACAGTGATTGCACAACCTCAGGTCCACCCTACCTGAGATGTCAATGTTGCCACACTCCTCCTTATGCACGTTGAATGACTGGCTATCTACCTCTGACCATGGGCAAATCAGGTGCTAAACAACAACACCTCACTTTTGAAGCTAGGAGGCAGTTTCAGCTGCCTGTGGCATCCAACGACCAGCCGCTGGTCAGTGAGGGAGATCAGCCTGCTGCTGAGGACATTAAAGCACTCCTGCTGGAAATTAGAACAAGTCTCACTGGCATCGATTATAAAGTAGATACACTTACCAGACTCATTGATGACATGAAATGTCATACGGATAAGCCACACCCAAAGCTGACTGATGCAAAGCAACCTATCTGATGTGGAGGACATTCATATGCAGCAGGCAAAAACCTTAAAGGAGTTGAAGATGGAACTGCGCAAAGTGCTACTAAAAAATGAAGACTAGAAGCTAGGTCCAGGAAAAATAATGTAATATCCTTGTCCTCTCTGAATCCACGGCACTTGGGCACACAGAATACTAAATAGAAAAATGACTCCTTGCTCTGTCTGGCGCAGATTGCTTCTCCCAATCCCTTGTGATTGAGCAGGCACATCATAAAGTTACTAGCCTCTCGGCCGGTACTGTTGTGAGGCTATTTTAGCATGTAGTCCGCACATTTTTTTTTTAATTTTTTTTTTTTTAGCCCTGGGCCTGTGCCCTCTCACTTAGCTACATTTATCTTGTATTACCTTTATTATTTTAGCAAAGCTTCATTTTAGTGGAGATGTTTTTCATTATTTTATCTGTTGCCCTTCCACGCACAATTTGTTCAGTTCTGTGCACAACATTTTTATCCTGTGCTCAACCCAAGGATGTACACGCTGTTTACTGGGTGCAAAGAGTACATTGTCTACCCTACACAGAAAAATGTGTTGTCACGTCACGTCAGGGCAGTTTGTAGAATAACAGATGTTATTATAAAAACATCACTTTGCCCATGCCATCTTAAAGAGGACATTCCAGCGAGCTTGCTGTCTCATGCTGCATGTTGTCGCATTTTCTGCTTAAACCCTTTGGCTCCTTTTCATCCATATGGGAGGACTCCCAGCAGACTAACAGGCCTTCTTCACTTCTGAACGCAGTTATGGGGTTTGAACTTCAATCGGGGGACCAGAAGAGGAGATTAGGGTTACCGCTGTTACTTGCTCACATGTAGAAACTTAGTAGTGTAGGTAGCAATGCTAGACACACTATTTTTACAACATGGTGGGACTCTTGTGTTTCACTTTCCTGGTCACTGCTGTAATAACGCTGTTTCATTATCCTCATAATCGCAATTCATGCCTTTTTACGTAGAACGCAGTTGCTTCAATAAAACCTATTGAACCAAAATTCTGCTTCTGTTTGTCTCTGCATGTACAAGACATGAGAGAAAGGGGTACGGTCCGTTCTACCACGACTTCCCAGAGGAATCTGAGTGCCATGCAGTAGGCTGCTGCAAATCACTGTTACCTTTGGTATTGGTAAGGTGCTGCTAGCTAGCCGAAAGGGTTAGGCTGGCAGTTGTCACATGTTGTGGATCACACTCAGTCTCCCATACTCTGTGTTTGTGCTGCCCAAAATCCAGCAGTCTTGTTACTATAACGGGAGTCTACGACAGTACCAGGTGCACCTCCCAGGCACATCATTGTTAATTTTTTTAACTGCTAGGATAGGGATCAAGTACTTCACTTGGCTCGCAAGGTCAAAGAAGATTTGCTACGAGGGAATGCGCCTTACCTTTTTTCCTGACTTCACAAAAACTGTGCAAAATGCATGTAGAAAGTTCCATCTGGTTAATAAGCAACTGCAGAAGTGCGTTATAATTTATGCCATGCTATTCCCAGCTTAATTGTGCTTTTCCTGGAAGTGAAGGTCGAAGATCATCACTGAGTCTTCTGCAGCACTGACCTTCCGACAGAAACACCCTCCATCACAGGGAGCAGCCCCATCTCTTGACAATGTTGAGGATGGTTCACCTCTGCATTTGCCACATGCTCCCATTTGTGGCTGTATATTTACTCACCTTCCTGCTATCTGTATAAATTTGGGTTTTCCACTATGCCTGATGTTATAATAAAATGGGTTGGTTATTGATGAGTGCTTCATTGAACTGGGTCATCCTGACTGTCATGTGCATGCTAACGCTAAGTGATACTGTTTCTACCATGTGCCTACACGATTATTTGGCTGGTTGTAATTTCCTTACCAGTGCTCTAGCAGCCCCCTGATTTAAGCCTTGTTCTGTACTATGTTATGATTCTAGCTATATTTTGTATTTTTCTTTCAGATCTGACTGTTTACAGTGTTTGGAGAGATCACTAGGAGATTGGGTCCTGGTGTGGCAGGGTTGGGTTGTGGGTGAAAGGGTTGTTCGACATAGCTGCAAATGTACCCAACATTCTGACATGAGTTTGGAAGACAATACACACTATTCTGTTAGTCCTGAATTCCTTTAATGTAATTATACACACACCTGACCATTGCAGACATTCAATAAGATTTTTCACTTGGAATGTCCAAGGTCTTTTTAATCCTTAAAAATGCGGACAGGTTCTTGCCTATCTCAACCTCCATAAGGTGCATTTAATTGTCTTGCAGGAGACTCATTTACTGCCTGGAAAGGAACAGAGGTTACTCACTGCTAGGGGCCCTTATATTTATATATATATATATATATATATATATATATATATATATATATATATATATATATATTTTGCTTCTTACTCCTATGCTCGAGAGGTTGCCATCATTGTTAGAAAACAGTATCTTTTCAGAACTTTGCGATTCTTGCTGCCTGACGTTTGCGATATATGGTGCAAGGCCTAATCAGTTATACACGTTACATTAGTAAGCGCATGTGGTCCTAACATGGGTGGCCCTGACTTTTTCCAGTCTGTGCTCAAGGGCTGCCTGGCAGTTGGCCCTCTGTGGTATGATGGAAAGGAAGAGACAATCCAATGTTGAGAAATAGTAGAACAAATGTATTCTTAAAAAAAAAAATTAAAAAAAATGAACCTACGACCAAGAGCTAACAAGGCGAGTCTCCTTCCAGAATGTACATATGTAACAAGGTAACAGAATCCTTAAACATAAGGTTAACACTTGCATAAAAATGTACCATTTTAACAAACACGTAGGTCCTTCTCCCAAAGTAACTGGTTCATCATGTCCAGGTCTCAAAATTATTCCTAGTTTGGCAATATCTTTCCATCCAATGATATCTCGTCCTCTGACCGCCACATACATCTTAACAAGAGTCTTTCTATCCAGACATTCTAGGGTGGTCTCAAAGTAACCCAACATTTCTATATCAAATGCCCCAAAGGCTTTTGGGTTAACATCCGTTTGCTCTAACTTATTTTCACGTGGCCACATTTTGAAAAAAGTATGATCTGCCAAAATGGTCACAGGTGCTCCAGAATCTGCCATGAATAAAATGTCTCATCTATATTTGCTTGCACTAGAGAACCTTTGATTCTAGACATTTCATTCCTGCCTTCAAAGAAATTTGAGAATGTTTTGCCAACTATTGAACATCTCCCATCTCAACATTACTAATCTCCACCTCCTCAACACATGACTTTGAAATGCCCCCATTTCCTACATGTGTTGCATCCTTTATCCATAGCTGTGCACATTGTAGCATTACTAGTATGTGCATGTGAACCACAGCGAAAAAATACGTTCTGTGCTTTTTGCAGTATCGATGACCTTCGATAGTACTGGGTTTCTACAAGTTAACAGTTAAAAACAAATTGATTATGGATTTTGACATCTACTGTATTTTCGAATTCACATGTTGATGCTAAAACATTTAAAATAGGAATTAACTCAACAATCTCGTCACTCCTTTGCTTGTGCTTGGAAAAAATTATGTTGATCCAGCAAAACACTTGTTTCCTTTATATACTGTCTGCATTCTCTCCTTTGCCTCCTGTGTTGCTTCACCCTTCAAAATAACAGAACCATGCACTTCAGGATAATTTGGAGCCCAAGGTGAAACAATCACGCTCACACACCTTAGTAGGTAAAATAATTAGGTTTATTTATGGGGCAAGCTCTCATATAGCAAAACTGACCACGCTAATATATCATGAAAAATGACATGAGAATAAACACTCTGTGATATCATGAAGCATAACACGAAAATGGCTGCAAGGATAAGTGCATATTACGCACGCACACACACAATATGCTTCAGTGCTCATAAATTGAAAAGCTTCACCGAAAAGAGCGTCTGCATCCCTCCGCCGTACACAAAGCCGGGGAACCCAAATCGGCTGACACAGGGAGCCTCCTTCGGGACAATCAGTCCTCCTGGCGTTGCGTCCAACCCAGAAGAGTTCCTAAACCAGTCCATCCAGGCCCCCGACCTTTATAGTATTTACTAACGCCCAGGAGTCTTTTCTAGAAAAAGACCCCCTCCTTTACAAATTCTGCAATCGGCGGTACCTTGTTCACCCTTCGAGACGTCTGCTTGGAACGGGCCAAGTTCCCAGAAGAGGGCTCCAAGGTGAAGCTTGCATTCCTCCTTGAGTACAGGCGCATCCCCCTGTTGTTCTAACTGATAGCTCGTGGAATGTAAATAGCGCCCTTCGTATCAGGCAGATGGAGCGAAGTTGAGCAGAAAAACACCCCACCCTGCAGCTTGCCGAAGCTTGTGGAAAAACACAGAACAGGACAAACCCAAACTCGACAAAATGGAGTCGTGAACCAAAATGGAAGCGAAGGCCAATGGAAGCAGAGGCCAATGGTCCACACCCTGCACCACTGTTTACCTTGCACATAGTGCATGTAGCAATACACCTCCTCATACACATCCCACCTGACATTTTCTCTTGTAGGTGTTGACAGATTATCAATAACTTTCTGGCCAGCTATTCCTAAGTAGTTGAAAAGTAATACAGTTTTACGCTCTGCTCCAGTTGCCACAAATTAGTTATCAAAGATTCACAGCCACTGTTTCCATTTTACTATGGGTTTCTCTGGACTTTGTAGAAAAGGCGGAGGCAGAGTTGCATTGTTACTAGGAGCCATAAGCAATTCATTTTACTTTGTTCTGATTTAGCCCATCATTCCTGTTAGAAACCAGTCAGTTTCAATGCATTTACCATTGTTTTTGGAAGATCTTTGTAATGCTAATACTAAACATTCCCGCAAGAAATGTTATTACATGATCCCTTTTCTTCAAGCAAGAATTCCACTTAAACACACTCAAGAAGGCATCTATGAAAACATACATACATATTCAGACTTAATTTGTAGTAGGAATTCTTCATGTACAATTGATAAATATTTTCACATAGGCTTTTCCCTTTGAACATTATTCTACTGCTAGTATTTACCAGCACTGTAGAAGTTTGAGTATCGGTTCTGTTCTGTAATGGATGTCAATTCACTACAATACCCGGGCCATTGGAAATAACATCACACACACTTTTATCATCAATAGTTTTATATGGTTGATTCCTTGATTTACCCAGAGCTTCCAAACACTTTCCTCATTACTTAGTAAATAGCCAGAGGCAAATGATGCTTAGAGCTGCATTTATTTCTTTTCATACCACTGCCTCCGTGACATTGTCGTCCGGGAGACGCAAGGTAACCAACTGTTATGCCAGATTTAGCAGCTGCTAACACCAGGTACCTCTAATTGTGGTTTGTCTGTACTGTGGGCACATCATGGATGATCACAACTTGTGCCCAGTTTCTGTGCTTCATGTGTCTTTTTAAACTTGGGTGGCATTTGAGGGTGTGGGAGTTCCCAATCATATTAAAATGGTGTATATTTATTGGTAGCAGGAACTCCTGGTCACCATGGATGGAAGTTTTACAACATTCTATGTGCTATAGAACCTGGACAAGATGCACTCTTCCCCCAGTTAGGAGATTTGTCCTGCTCTGCAAATAAACATATTGTGCTGCAGCAGCATAACATTAACCAAAGAAATGTTACTGATCTGCACGATTTTCATTCAATATTCCTAAACATACTTTAGGAGAAGGATGAAGAATGCCAAAATATAATGTAAATGTTTTGAAGGTGTGATAGGTTGAGACCAATGTAATTTACACAGTATTTTCAGGAATACACCGTGAGACCTACTTTATTGGCTCACTGTACTTAAAAATAAATCACTGCCATTGTCCAAAAAAGACTCAGCAGATATGCAGTTTACAAAAGTCCCCCACAAGTACAACTGACATTTTGACTACATTTTTCAATATGCCTCTGCTACCAGTGGAAGCACCCCATACCCCCCAGCGCCCCAAATAAATTAGTCTAGGTGCACGCTCTGGGGTACTAAGTGCTCTTGTTTGGCTCAATAGCCCTTAACAGTATTGTATAACCTTCCTGCCTACACCGATGCATAGCTCTTTCAGCATGACCCTATCTCAGACCTAACGTTAACCACTCCTTTCACTGCCTACTCCTTGTCAGCTATCACTTATCCTACATATAGTTCTGTCTGCACCTCTCCCTGGCTACACCTGTCAGAAGTTTCCTCTCACCCTGTCTGCACCTCTCTTTTTCCATACTTTGAACTAGCCACACTTCTTTTGGCTGATACCTCTCTCTGCCCAGCTGAACTTCTCCAAGCTTGCAGTTATACCTCTCTGTATCTTTCCCTTTACATCACCCTCACTGTACCTGGGCCATTCTTTTTTCTACCTGCACCACTCCCACTCCATTCTGTTTTTCTACCTGCCTGAACCTCTTATTGCCTGTACCTTTTTCTGTGCATACGCCTCCCTGCCAGCGCCTCTACCAGCCTTTTCCCAACATGCACATATTTACCTGCACATCCGTATCCCCACCTCTCATCCACATACCTTAAACTTACCACTTTGCCTCTTCCTACCTGCAATGCTGTCTTCTGCACCTTACTCTCTGTCTGACATTTTTCGCGTACCTCTCCATACCCATACTCCACCTGCGCCCTAAGTTCTCCTGACCGCTACCGCTCCTTCTCCATTTCTGTCCCTCCCGGTTCCTTTCCTTGCCCAGACTTCTATTTAGTCTCTATCAGCTTCCACCTTTCCCTCCCTTTAACTCAGTGCCCATATCTCTACCTGACTATACCTTTCCCCACACAGAACTCTTGCAGACCAGACGTCTCCATGCCAATACTTGACCCCTTTATCCCCTTTCTCCCAGCCTGCACCTATGTTGGGCCACTCCAAACGTGGTGTTCTCTGCCCATACCGGTCTGCTACTGTAGCTACCTGCACATCTCTGTCCTACCCACTCCCTGTTCACTTCTCGTCTTGCCCATACCTCTGTCTTGTTTTATCTATTCAGTTGTGTCCGACTCTTGGTGGAAAAAATCCCTCCATTTGTTTCGGTCGATAACAGTTTTTTGTGTCTTAGATATTCTTGTTTGTCTTGTTGATCTTTATTGACTGCGTCCAACCAATGCGATCTTGGTCTTCCTCTTTTCCATTTCCCTTCCATCTTTCACAACATAATGATTATTTTCCCCAGGAGTCTTCTCATTATGTGGGCAAAATATTTTAGTTTCATTTTTATCATAAACGATTCTAGTGAATGTTCCAGCTTGATAGGGTCAGTTATTGATTAATTCGTTCTCTGGCAGTCCATTGAATACAAACAAAGCCTTCGCCAGTAGCAGAGTTAGAAAGAGTCAATTCTTTAACAAGCATTTTATTAGTAATTCAGCTTTCACATCCATACATTGTCACAGGAATGACCATCGCTTTGACGATTCGTATGTGTCAGCAAGATGTCTTTGCTCTATCTCAACTTAGCTGCGATCCTAACAAAATGAAGTCTTTGACAATGCCTGTTTCTTCATTGTCAAAGACAGTAAGATTCCAGTTGACAGGATTTTTGTCTTTTCACAGTTAGCTTTAGTTCAACCGCAATGCTATTTTCAGTGTTGTTTTTATCACACACCACAGGTTCTTGATTTTTTTTTCCTTCAGTTGTGGTTCAGTCTAACGTCATCATCACACAACATGCTCTGCATTGTGCTTGAACAAATATGGTGATAGGATACAACCTTGTCAAACTGTTTTTTGCAACATTTAAGCACTATTTCTCCATGATTGGTCCTCACTGTTGCTTCTTGGTTGGTGCACAGATTCTACATGAGGCTGATCAGGTGGGTTGGCACACACATGTCTTTTAAAGCATTCCACAATTTTCCATGATCAATGCAATTGAAGGCCTTGGTATAGCCTGAAAAGCAGAAAAATATACAGTGCTGAAATTCTCTGGCTTTTTCAATTATCTTTTGCATGTTAGATATCTGGTCACTGGTTCCTCTTCCTTTACTGAATCCCGGTTGTTCATATGGCAGTTCGCGTTTCATAAATGGTTGTAGTCCTGCTTGTATAATTTTCAGCATGATCTTACTCACATGTGATATTAAGGCTATTGTGCTGTAGTTGGAGCTATCTTTTGCATCACCTTTCCTTGCAATAGGTAAAATTATGGATCTCTTCCAGTCTTTTGGCCACTGCATCCTTTTCCATATCTGCAGACAAACAGCCAGCATTACTTTTATCCAGGCATTCTCAGTTATACAGCTGTATGTTTCAGTGCCCATCTAACCTCTCTTTCTAGAATATCCAGCTCCAGCTCTGAGATTTGATCTTCAAATGTCTCTGACATGATTGTCGTCTCACTTGTATAGTTCTTCTGTATATTCTTTCCATATTCTTTTTTAGTCTTCTTTGTTCAAGAGATATGTTCTTTTTTTGTTCCAATATGTGGGCAGAATTTCTTCTTTATCTCCTTGATCTTACTAAAGAGGTCTCTCAGTCTGCCTCTCTGTTATCCAGGATCTCTTCGTATTCTCACTTCATATATTCTTCTTTCTTTCCTTGCCGTGTTATGAAATTCAGCATTTAGCCTGGCAATGGTATTCCTGTCTCCAGTAGCCTTGGGCTCCTTTCTTTGTTTTGCTACTTCCAGCATTTCATTGGAGAGCCAATTTGCTTGTTCAGTAGCTTCTGTTGAAGCAATTTTCTACTTGATGGAACAAACTTTTTGGTATGTTATCCAGGTCATAGCTCCATCATATTGAGGCCTTCTGGTTTTCTTTAGTGTTATCTTTAGTTTTGATATAAACAGTTGACGGTCTGTGCTACAGTCTTCTTCTGGACATGTTTTTCCTGACAGGATTGAGCATTTTCACCCTCTGCTGCAGTGTATGTAGTTGATTTGGTTTCATTGTGGCTTGTCTTCTGGTGGGGTTCACTTGTACAGTCGTCTTTTGGTTTTTTTGAACCACATGTTCATAATGCAAAGTGAGGTTTGTGGCAGAACTCTATCAGTCTGTCACCTGCTTCATTTTGATCGCCACATCCTTCTTTTCCAGCTATTCCATATTTGCCTTTGCCTCCAATTTTGACATTGAAATCTCTAATGATGTGCATGGCATCCTTCTTCGGCATTGCATCAGTCAGCTGCTGCAGGTTAGAGTAGAATGTTTCTTGAGCATCTTCATTGGCATCTGTTGTAGGCGAATACATACTGCTGCCTGCCTTTATTTCTCATAACGCCATTTGCCTATATTTCGCCAAACCACTAGCTTTCTATGCCCATTCCTCTCACCGACTGCATTTTTCGCAACCCATACCTTTCCCAGCTGAACCTCTTACTGCCAAATTCTGGGGTTGCTTGCACCTCTCCCAGCCCTTATCTTTGCCTGCCCCCTACTTCTCCCACACATTAGCTCTCTCAGCTGCTCTTCACACTGCCCACATCTACCCCTCTCCCAGTCAGCTCCACTTCTCCTTACTTGCTACTGACCTTTCTACCCACTTCATTGCTTACCCATGCTTTTTCCGTCCTTGGTCTGTACTTGTAAGACTGTCATCCTTGGCGTGTTTGCCTCTAACGTTTTGCCTCCACTTCCCAGATTGTTTCTGTGTGCTGGACTCTGTTTTTGTTGTTTTTGTTACTCTGGACACTTTTCCACTACTAACCAGTGCTAAAGTGCAAGTGCTTCCTATGTGAAATTTTATGTGTAATTTGCTTTTCCATGATTGGCATATTTGATTTACTAGTAAGTTCCTAGTAAAGTCCCTAGGGCCTGTAAATCAAATGCTACTAGTGGGTCTACAGCACTGATTGTGCCACCCACATGAGTAGCCCTGTAAACATGGCTCAGACCTGCCACTGCAGTGTCTGTTTCTGCAGTTTTATCATTGCCAATTCGACTTCGCAAGTGTACCCACTTGCCAGGCCCAAACCTTCCCTGTTTTATACATGTAAGGTACCCCTAAGGTAGGCCCTAGGTAGCCCAATGGGCAAGGTGCAGTGTATGTTAAAGGTGAGACATGTACTGATGTGTTTTACATGTCCTAACAGTGAACTACTGCCAAATTCGGTTTCCACTGTTATAAGACCTAGCTCTCTCATAGGTTAACATGGGGGCTGCCTGTAAATATCCTTAAAGTGCAGTTTCCCTCTGAGAGCGGTTAGAAATGTGGCGGTTGGGGTCTCTGAACTCACACTTTAAAAATACATCTATTAGAGAAGTTGGTTGTTAGATTATTAGTTTGAAAATGCCACTTTTAGAAGGTAGGCATTTTCTTGCTTTAACCATTCTGTGACTCTGCCTGATTGTGGATTCCCTGTCGTGGTCAAACTGACAATTAGACCGTTTGTGAATCTCCTCTAGACTGTGACATAAAGGGAGCTGTGGTGAGTTTTCCGATGCATGCTTGCCCGTGCGGCTTTGTTTTTGATTCAAACCAGGTACTTTGTGTAAAATCAACATTTCCATTGGTTTCTGTGAAGTAAGACTCTCATTCTTTTGAAAATTCATATTTTGACGTGTGTGTGTTGGATTTTTGTCGTTTTGGTCTTGTTTGATTTAGATAAATATTACCTATTTTTCTAAACTGTTGTGTCAATTTTGTAGTGTATCTACTTTATTACTGTGTGTGTAGGTACAAATACTTTACACTTTGCTTCGGAGTTAAGCCTTTCTGCTCATCCCAAGCTACTAAGGTGGGGTTAGTGGGGATTAACCAGGTGTGTTTCTCCTTTGCCCCATCTAGAGAGAGGGTCCTTGCTTGCACAGGGGGTAACTTTACTGCCAACCAAAGACCCCATTTCTAATAATACTCATACATTACTTTGGCCTCAGAGTTGGTAAAAGTCTTGGAACTGAAATAAAACACCAGACCTATTGGCTTTGCATTGTTTTCTTTTAATATACATTCAAATGTATAATATATATTATATGCAACATTGCACAGTCCGTGATAGTGACTCTAGTTATGGTTCTAGATGGTGTACTAAAAAGAAGTACACCGTGCAGAGAGTCAAGTGGATCCCCAAATAGTCGAGAGGCAAAAGTAGATAATACTAATTCTCTCTCTTGTGTGGTAGCATGGGCAAGCAGTTAGGCTTATCAGAGGGCAGTGCAAAGCATTTGTTGTACTCACAGAAGCAAAAAATTAGAAACTCAAAGAATAGATCCCAGACCAGTTTAGAAAAATAACACTTCTTTTTATATATATTTTGAAACAAAGAACTTCGTAAGTACTGCTTTTGTTATTATTTCTTACAGGTAAGTAAACAGTTCAAACCTGTGTGCCTTCACACATAATGCAGGCCTTTTTAAGGAAAAGTCAATAATGCATAAAGTCAAGTACAGTCGGTTTCAGGGGTTCACCTTCTGGGATTAGAGATGCAGGGACCCAAGGTCCAAAGTACTATCTGCAGTTCGTCTGGAGCACCCCAAATTCCACTGGGAGCAGGGTGATGGTGAGGTTGTAGCTGGGTGTGCTATGCAGCAGGGGGCACCTGGAATCCGGCTGCAAAGGGGGACTTGGGGACAAGTCACAGAGCTCCCAAACTGTGGTTTAGATTGCAAGGGGGCACAGCTGGTTCTTCAGGACCTGGGCTGGGCAGCTCAGGTGCAGAGCGGGTAGTGCAGCTGCGCTCTGTGCGTAAAGATGCTCCTCGCTGTTAGGGGCCAACAGCTGGCAGGGGCAAAATCAAAGACTGCTGGACCACTCACAAAGTGGGTCTCAGTGGTGCTGACATCCCTCGACGGCTGCTTGGTCCTGGTGCAGTGGGAATCTGGAATGGACTCTCACTGTTGGTGCAAGGAATCCAGTGTCCCAGGGATTGGTGATGCACGGCTCCAGTCGTTCCTGATTTCGTCACACTTGGTGGGGAGCCAATCTTGGCCCTCCAGAGTACGGGTACCTCCTCCTGGTTGTCTGAGGCGTTGGTCAGGGCCAGAGAGCTCCAAGGCGGTGGGCCGGACTCTGCTTTTTGGTGCCTGCGGACTGTACAGAAGTAGCTCCTCTATTCCAAGGGAAACTGGCAGCCATTTGCGAGATGTTGGCAGGCTACCAGAAGCTTTGGTAGGTCTCCAGCTTTGCAGGACTAGTCACCCTGTCACGATTGTCCAAAGAGGTGCTGGCAGGCAGGGTTTTGCAACAGAAAGTCCACAGCTCTTCTGCTGTTCTCGCCAGGCAGTGGCTGTTCTTCATCCTTTCCTTGAATTGTCGGATCTGTTTTCTGGGGTTCAGGGGACCACCTAAATACTCAATTTAAGGGCGCTACAGGGAGTGCCAGGTAACAACCAATGAGTTCCCTACCTTTAGGGTGGCTACACCCTCTTTATGACCACTTCTGCTAGGAAGTGAACATAACCTTGAACCTAGAATCCTTATTCTGTCCAAAACAAGATGGAGGAAATTGAAAAGTGTTGTCCACATCAGCTGGTCCACCTTGAGGGTGGGAGTGGCATGATGTGGGCACACCTCATAATTCTTACTAATTGTCCCGCCCAACTTGCTGCCAAGAAGTGGGGTCAGAACAGGGGGGGGGGGGTAGTCTCCTCCCCCATCTGGAGAGACCTGGGTCGCATAACAGAGGCAACTAGTCCTTCAAAGCTTTCCACCCTAGAATGTCCATCCTGCCTCTGCCCAGAGAAGGCTTTGTTCCTGGCCTCTGAGAGTGCTGGCTGTCACCTCAGGATGTCAGAAATCTATCTAGGGTGGCTGTGCTGGTTTAGACCAGTCAATCAACACACTTGTAGCTAGGTAGGTTTTCAGGGGGCACCTCTAAGGTGACCTGGGTGCCAGTATTAATAAATCCATCACTGGATTCAGCGAGGGTTTATTAATATGAGACGTTTGATACCAAACATCCCTATGTTCAGAGAAGCCATCATGTAGCTGGAGAACTCGTATTGACCAGTGTCCAGCACCTGTACTTAAAAGGGCTTCCCTGTCCACTTATTATGTCTAAGAATTGACAAAGACATCTGCTCCTGAAGATATGTTTCCACGAGTGATATAATGCTTTTGGACTGTAGGCCTGCTGTAGGGGTGACTTACAAATATCCCATGTAGTGGTAGAGGGCTTGGCGCATGGGGATGTATGACAGGTCGTGTTATCACTTTTGTCTGCACCAAGATACGCAGCCCTCAATGGCAGCACTGTGTGCATTTAGTGAGAGGTCCTTGAGGGTGGCACTATTTGTACTGCAGCCCTTAGGGACCTTCTTTAGTACCACAGGCCCTAGGTACTAGTGGTACCATTTACTAGGGACTTACAAAAATTGCTAAATGTTGCACCAATTGGTAGAAACAACTGTTCAATTTAGAGAAAGAGGGCTTGCACTGGGGACTTGGTTAGCGGGATCCCAGTGCACTTTCAGTCAAAATCACGTCAGATAATAGGCACAAATTGGGGGCTAACCATGCCAAAAAGGGTGCTTTCCTGCAGTTAGGTCCAAGGTTTGATTGAAAAGCTGTATTTTATATTGCTGCATTTGTTGACTCTGCAAGAAACTTTAAAAACGATTAATCCGGTGTAGGTTTGGCAAGTGTTAGATTTGTCTTGGGGGCAAGAAAATTAAGTTTTAATTTTTACTCCCATAGGATTCTTTGCTTTCCACTACGTAAAAAATACTGGATGTAATGACATCAAGCTTGGCATGAAAGTAGAACAAAGAGGTGCTAGTGCTTAGTTTGGTATAAATCCATTCAGCATTTGAGAAATTGAGGTTTTGTAAAGTTCAAGTTATCAAAAGTGAAATATCTAGACCATCTGTTTGTGGACCGTGCTTGAACCCAGTTTTATGGACAATGTACAAACACAAATAAAAATAAATAAATAATGACCTCCCCATTGGACATCTGTGCTCGTTATGTGCATTTGGTGGAAGGAGATGCAGATGTTAAGAGAGGTGAGACCTGTGTTATGCAGTGCCTTGAATGTGTGCATGAGGAGCTTGAACTGAGCACGTTTGTGTACCTGGAGCTAGTGGGGATCTCTAAGGTATGGTGTGACGTGTGTCCTGCATGGAACGTTGAGGGTGAGTCTGGCTGCTGCATTCTGGATAGTTTGTAGTCTTCTAGTGAGTTGCTTGGTTATTCTCGCATAGAGGATGTTGCCGTAATTCAACTTGCTAGTGACAAGGGTGGGTGATAGTTTGTCTAATGTCACTTGGGAGCGATTTGAAGATCTTCCTTAGGATCAGAGTGTGGATGTAGGACTCTGTGTGATGATGTCCAGGTTGTTGTCAATGAAAATCCTGAGGTTCCTGTTGGGGGTTCTGGATGTGGGTCTGGCTCCAGGTTTGGCTGGCCACCATGTGGCATCCCATAGTAGGGTGTTTTTAACAAAGATCACTGTCTGTCTTGTCAGCATTGAGCTTAAGACAGCTGGACTACCTCCAGGTGATGACTTCAGGCTTGCAGGCGATGGACTTGTTTCTAGGGTTGGGGGAATATATATATATATATATATATTGCATGCTCTCATTGTAGGAGGGACTGTTAATGTGTGCACTGATGACATTGGCCAGAGGGGTCATACATGTGTTGAAGAGGATGGGGCGAAGCGAAGTACCTTGAGTTAGTCCACAGCTGAGTTTGTGGGCCTTGCACAGACCCATTGAAATTCAGCAGTTATAGTTATGGTTAACTCAAGTAACTATAACTCGTGCCCTAAGGTAACTATAACTCGCATGCCCGCCATGCACAGTTTTCTCATCAATAATTTTATTACAGATGTTGCAGTAATAATAACAATGATGCCATAGAAGGAAGTTGTGGAGTTAGCACCATTTTTTGGATGCGTGCACCTATCTTGCGTCAATGAGATGCAAGGTAGGCGTTCCCATCTAAAAGATAGTGCTATCGCCATAGCCCCATATTTATCCACTGTGCTAAAATGACTCACAGGTGGGAGGAGGGGCTAAATAATGGTGCAAAGCTTACTGTGCACCATTATTTAACACCTGGGTCGGATCAGGCATTAGGGGACCTGTGGACCCATTTTTATGGTGAAACAGCAAGGAATGAGACCACAAGTGCACACCCCAAGCCCCAGGAACACCCCCAGCCACACCAGAGGGACACCAGAGGACAGGAGACCCCATCCCAGGTAAGTATTTAAAAACATGTTTAAGTGCCATTGGGGGCCCTGACATGGGCCCCCCCCCCCTGCATGGCATCGGGGGAAATGGCCATGCCCAGGGGGCCCTGAGCTGGCCATTGGGGTGGGGGTGATGACTCCTGTCCTTTCTAAGACAGGAAACGTGGTATGGATGGTTTTGCATCAGGAAATTACGCTAGGCTGGTTAGAGGCATTTTTTGCCTCTAACCAGCCTAGTGTCATTTTTTGAGGCAAATCCCCCTTCCCTTGTACCACCATCCCCACCCAGGTAACGTCATTTTTTCTGACGCTAGCCCATCCTGATCGCCGGCTTGTGAGAATCCATAAATTTGGTGCCCGGCTGGTGCTTTGGAATGACTGAAGCCGGCGCTATGCTCTTTGCTGCAAAACTGCATTTGCGTAGTTTTGCGTCAAAAGTATAAATATGCCCCCAATTTCTCCTTAGTTGTCCAACCAATTCATTGACTGAATTTTGATCATGAGTAGATGTATGGAGAGAAGTGCAACTCCACCCTGGAGTACTTGAAGAAGAGCAGAGCTACTGCTCACATGCTGGGCATTGCCTCCCCAGTGCGGCAATTCAACAAGCAGTATAGAAAGTTTTATTTTTTAGACCAGGGGAGTGCAGCTCTGAGCAATGTAACCTCAGCCTATCCAAGTACCCAAATAGCTATTCTGCTCCTTTCAGGGGAGGGGAACTCTACAATACTAAACCAACAGTAGCAGCTGCTGTTTTCTCCATTCTGTGCTGCCTTTGTTGCTTCTAAAACCCTTGGCACCATCATACTATGGGAAGGAAGGTGTATGATTTTTTCACTGATTGGGAGGTAGTCATCCTGTAGATCTGTAAAGTCTACCCTTCCACTGGACCTTCCTTCTTATTTAAGGACGCCCCTTTCACGATACACCTCATTTCTGGAGGAGACAGTGGTTGCCCTGTCTAGTGGCATAGAAGTGATCCCTTGAGAAGAATGTGGTTTGGGATTCAATTCCTTTTACTCTGGTTTCCAAGAATGGCGGAGATCTGAGGCCCATCCTGGATCTTCAACTTCTGAACTTGCTTATTTGAATTGCCAAGTTCAAGTTGCGGTATACTGGTTTGTATCCCTGGATCTTCAGGACTCCCATTTTTTTTTCTTCACCCACAGACGTTACCAGCACTATCAATTCACAGTTCTACCATTCCTGTTAGTAGCTATGCGTCTTTATGAAAATGTTCACCACAGTGAGCAGAGGAACACGTCAGATTTCTTTTATCCCCACTCCTCTTTGCCCTGACGATGAAACTTCTGGTACAGCGGCTCAGACAACAAGGTCAGACATGGGGCATATCGATTGGTGAAGAAATGCATATCATCTCCCTCTATGCAGACAATGTACTTGTCTATGTTGGAGACATACGAAAGAGAATATAGTTGGTCAGAGACGTTCTGATGGAGTTCCAGGCCATATCAGCTTTCGGAGTGAATTGGGCTAAGTCATGTCTGTTTGCTTCACCTGGACAGCACTTGATGGTGGATTCACACCTTCTCTGCTGTGAGAAGTTCACCTGCTGGTATTTATTATAGCGCACAAGACTTTGTAGATGGCAACTTTACTAGAGCCATCACCTCCCTCTGCCCGAAATGGCTTTCTGGAGCACGCTGCGACTTACCGCCCAAGGTATTGTCTCCTTATCTAAAATGGTGATGCTATAATTTTTTCACCATTTCCAGTGCACATACCTCGCAGTATGTTCTGCGCCCTACATGGTGTGCTGGGCAGCTCCCTCTAGAATAAGAGTAGGCACGTGTTGCTTTACACAAACTGCAGCTCCTAGTTGAGAAAGGGGGCCTCGGAGCCCCTAACTTTAAATATTATTATTTAGTGATGCAAATACAGTGGCCTTGTCGCAGGGTAGTGGGATGAGTGCTGGAAGAACTGGGAATGCCCATAGCTGATCAGGCACAGCGCACGGTGTGTGAGGTTTTTCTACTACAAAGAAGAGTACCGTATGAGTCCAGTAACCTCCTGCAGGTAGCACACAACAGCTATAGCAGGAGTCTGCGCTTAATGCTGAGATCTGTATTAGTTCCATGAGACCTGCTTGGGAGGGAGGTACTGGTGACATGGGAGTCAGCTGGCGTAGGCACCCTGTTTCATAATGACTTGCTCATTCCATTTGCACAGTTGCAGACAGATTTTGAGTTGTCGGCAGGCCACTTCTTGGCACATAGCAAGTTGAAAACTGAAATGCATCGACTTTGGCAGACCATCAACACAGACCTGAAGTTGCTTCCCTTGGTACACACGCTCCACACTATAGGTGGTGGCTGCCGACTGATCACCTGGGTCATCCGGTCTTTGGCATACACACCGCAAGATCCCTTGCTGTGAACTAGAGAGAGCAGGGAACATGACATAGGCAGAGAACTGTCACTAAAAGAATGGGATAGGACTTTGGCGCACTCGCGTAAACTTTCTCGCAATGCCAAGTTCCAATAAATCCAACATAACATTTTACATAGGGATTATTTGCACAGGTCCCTTGGATCTGTTTCAAATTTCCCTAGGTGTCATGCCCTGGATGCAAACATGGCTCGCATGTTCTGGGACTGTCCAATTGTTGGAAAATGGGCTATTGGTAAGGGCAGGTAGGTACCTACACTTAACAACAGGCCACTAACCTCCAATTAGGTCCAGTTAGGTCTCAGTAAATTAAACCCAGCTCAACCCTTGGTAGTTTGGCAACGAGCGTCAAGGCTTAATTTAGGAGACAGAGTGTAAAGCATTCAAATATCACAAAACAGTAATTGAATAAAACACCGGAAACAGTTTAAAAATCCAAAACCAAATTCTAAAAATAGATTATATTTTTATCTTTAAAATGACACAAAAACAAATAAAATCGGATAAGGGGAACCTCAGATATGAATTTTTAAAGAATTATTGTTTTTTAGTGCCTAGAAACAAAAAGTGCCAATCGGGTCATCTGGTTGCACCTCGACCGAGGCAAAGTCAAAGTTTAAGGCTACAGCTCGCGGGAGGCCTCGGTCAAAAGTTTACCTTCGGACTTAGTCTCTTTTCTGAAGATTTTCTTCAGCGGGACGAATCTGCCGGTCCAATCCGACCTCCTGGAACTCTTCTCCGGATACGTGTTGCAGGAACCCTCGGTGGAGATTTTTACCTTCGGACTTAGTCGTTTTTTCGAGGTGAAAATCCTTTGACCGAGGTAAACCTGGATCTTTATCCGACGTCCTTGGAGCCCTCCTCGGATACACTGGCTGGAAGGTCCCGCGATCAACTTTTTACCTTCAGACTTAGTCTCTTTTTTGGAGATTTTCTTCCCCGCGACGAACCCGCAAATCAGGCTGGGTCGCGGTTGAGGCAAGCCGGCTAGAGTTGCTGCGGCGGGTCGGTCCCTCTATGGAGCTTTTTTTCGAAAGTTCTCCAAACTTCTGGGTCTTCTCCCAGATGTTCTTTTAAGGTTCTTTTGGGGTCCACAGCTTACCCCAAGGGTCCAGAAGCTCTGAGATGATCCTTGGGGGTGCGGACTCCAACTCCCAGAATGCACCTGGCACGAACTCCTTTTTGGCCACTGGACAGTGGTCAGCTAGTCGGTTTCTTCAGGAGTTGGTGCAGGGGACTCTGGTTAGCAGTTTTTCACCTGTAGCAAACAGGGAGTCCCTCCTTGAACCAGTTGAAGCCAGGCAAAGTCCTTCTTGTGGTGAAGCCCAAGTGTGCAGCTGGTGCAGTCCTTCTGAGTGCAGGTTCCAGGTGCAGGCCAGGGGTCCAGGAGGGCAGTCCTTCTTCTATAGTTCTTTCTGGTAGGGATGTGGTAGGGAACTGAGGTGTGGGTGCAGGTCTGCCAGTTTTATCCCTGCTCCTGGGTGAAAAACAGGAGGGTCCTGATTCTCCAATCAGGTGCAGGGTCCTTTCCCCTGTGATGACCACTTCCTGGGAAGTGTGGCAAAAATCAATCCCAGGAGGCAACATTCTTCAAAAATCTATTATGGCTGAATCTGATTTTTGGAGGTTACATCTGGCTGAGCCCACCCACTGGTGGGCCTAAAAATCCTAAACACACCCCTCTCCTGCCCTCTCCTAATCTAATCAAGGGGGCACCTAGTTGTCTGGGGTTGCACGATGTGGGGGTGTTGCTGGGGTGCTCCAAATGTCCTTCTCTGCCTTTGAAGACCAGTTTGGCAGCCCTCCCCCTTCCTGCCTCACCATCTGCTGGGGGGAAATTCCCTCCCACAGGCACATCTCTTTGTGTGAAGCCAGGCCAGGCCACTTCACACCTCATCAAGGCAGCCCGGCCAGGCTGCCAGAGGCTGGCCAATCAGGGCGCAGCAACAAAAACAATGCAGGGCTGAAATTGGCAACTTTCCAGGTAAAGTTTAAAACTCTTTACCTGAACAAGTTATATTAAATCCAACAATTGGAAGTTGTGGTATTTATTATATTATAACAATTAATCTGATACCAACCTCTTGGTATCCATTACTTAAGGGGACTTTAAAAATTAAAATAAAGTCTCCCCATTCTAGCCTACGAAGGCCATTCACTACAATGAGGGAAAAACTAATTTGGCTGTTACCTCACCAGGGCTTATAAAACTACTTTTATAAGGTCCCTGCTTATAATTACATGACACCCAGCCCTAGGAGCACATAGGACACATCTTAGGGGTGACTTATATGTAAAAATAAGGTAGTTTCATACTTTGGAACTACTTTTAATTCCAAAGTCGAATTTTCATATAACTTTAATTTAAAAGCAACCAGCAAGGCAGGTCTGCCTTTAAAATGACACTGGGCACCTCAGCAGTGCACCTATGGGTGCACTACCTATGCTGTGGTCCCTAAACCTACATGCCCTATCATATACTAGGGACGTATAGGTAGGTTAACTTAGCCAATTATAATTAGCCTAATTTGCATATTGATTTTACACAGAGCACAGGGCCTGGGACTGGTTAGCAGTACCCAGGGAACCATCAGAGTCAGGAAAACACCAGCAACAAGTGGAAAATGGAGGCAAAAAGTTAGGGGGCCTCTGCAATCAGCCCTGTTTTCTCACACCAATGATGGCAACATTTTGGCAAGAATTTACAGAGGCACTGATGGAAATCCCAGGACACACAGACTTATGCTCTAAGGAGAGCGCAGAGTCCTGGGCATGTTCAGGCATAAGAAAGCTGGAAGAACTACAAACCGCTTTTATTGAGTTGATGTTGCTTTCAGTCCATAAGTCCATTGTTATGCACTGTAAAATCAACATGCTACCAGGGTTGAAATATAGGTGCGTGGTGACACTTAAGTGAGGTAAGGCTGAGTCTGAGATGCTCCGGCAGGAGGAGACCCAGGGCCTGCGCAGGGTTCCCGCAGCTGCAAAATAGGGCACTCTGCTCCACGAGCTGCAAGAATTTAAAAGAGGAAGATCTCCCTATTTGAAGAGACCTAATGTCAGGGTACCAGCCAGCACTGTACTGTGGGTGATATTGTTATCATGGATAGGACAGATTATGAACAAGAAGTATATACACAACAAGGAGACTCCATATGCTATAAGCAATTCTGTTCCAATCCAATACAGGATCTGATGAGTAATAGATTAATAAAGGGCTGGTTTGATGAAGGTCTATTGGATGAAGATGAATATATGTATATGCGAGTGACAACCCAGGTATCCATGTTTAACTACCCTTCCCAAGATTCATAAGCACTTGCCCTTTCCACCAGGAAGGCCCATAGTTTTCGGGCATAAGAGATGCTACAGAAAGAATTTCAGAGTTTGTGGACGTTTTTCTACAACCACTTGTGCAGAATCTCCCATCATATATTAAGGACACTAAACACATTTTGAGTATTCTTGCAGCTATTCAATGGGAGCCAGGGATGATCTTGGTGACACTAGATGTTTCATTATACACTAACATTAAGCATGATCTTGGTATTTTTGCATTGAGGTATTTTCTCAACAAAAGGTCAGCAAGTCTGTGGGCACACACGGAGATGCTATTGAATATGACTGAATTAATTTTACACCACAACTACTTTCTTTTTAACAATGAGAGGTACAAAAAAAAAAAAAGGCATAGCCTTGGGCTCTAGATTTTTCTTTGTCCTATGCAAATTTATTTATGGGACACTTAGAAGAGAAACTTATTTGGGGCTTGGCAGGTGCACAATGGAATGACTCTTACTATACTGGGGACGATACATTGACGATTGCCTTATGATTTGGACTGGTAGTGTGCTGGAACTGGATACATTCTGTGACTATTTAAACTAATTTGGCTAATATCAGGCTTATAAATGCCAGGATATAAATGGTATGTAGCATTGTGACAAATTTTTAGAGCATACTTCCGCTGGAGTTGGCGCGGAAGCATAATCGGGTGCTTTTTCTTTGGAATAACGTGAGCGCACATGCGTTGGCTCAAGGGAATGATCATATTGGATGTCGGGTACTAGCTATCAGTAGTTCTAGCAACTAAAGTATGACCTGTTGATTTAGAAAGTGACTTGGAATAACTTGGGTGTACAAGCGTTGGTTTAAGTGATTGCTTATGTTTGATGTTGGTTAGCAGGTATCAGCACTAGCGATAAAAGTATATTTGTGACCTTAATAAGGGACGCACGTGTACATACAAGTGCTTACTGCTGCCCGTGTGGTTGTACATAATAAACACTTTTGGTTTTAGATTAAGAGTAGTACATTATATCAAGATGGAAGCAGTGATTAAAGCCTTTCTTATTGTTGTTTTACTTTCTTTCTGTTTTCTCCATTTTTTGGTTATGACTTACACAAATAAGAAAAGGAAGCAATGCACATGGCAAAATTCATACTAAGGACTAATGGTCTTAGAAGACACATTGAATAGACAAGTAAAGCTTTGGTGGATGTCACTATCCATGATGACATTTGCATGTTAGCACATGCGGTCAAATGGGGATTATTTTTTGTCTTTCTTTTTGTCTTTCTCAAATGGGTCCAGCACATTAGGAGTTTTGTACATCTCTTCACTTCATCTTTTCTCTACCAATTACGACTCATCCCATGCTCTGAAATTGGAAGTTTTGTTCACACGTATGGATATTTTTTGTAAATTGGGCACAACGCATGCACATGACTTAGTGAATGCTTTTATTGGGTTATGTAGTGGTTTGATAAAATGTTCGGGTTTCCAGGCATGGCTGCGCTACGTCACAATTCTGACACAAGATTGGGAAATGGAACAAAAAAAAGCGAAATGTCTGTAAAGTTACATTGGGAAATATGTATGTTCACCTTTCAGCCTTGACAAAGTTGCAGTGACTATGTTCGCATGACGAAACACGAGTTGGCTGAAACGTTAATGACAACTGTGAGGAACGTGAATTGTTTGTCAGAAGAGAAC
This sequence comes from Pleurodeles waltl, assembly GCF_031143425.1. NCBI lineage: Eukaryota > Metazoa > Chordata > Amphibia > Caudata > Salamandridae > Pleurodeles > Pleurodeles waltl. Next base: position 72,264,130 of record NC_090445.1, read on the forward strand.
ACCATAAGCTTGAAATAAACAAAAGCTGGAATTGAAGTACGTACTATTTAATGTAACTGACCTGACTTTGTTCCTTGGTTTATGTTCTAATTGACTACCCCTTTGGGGGATTGGAGGAGTAGGGTGTAGCTCTCCTTCCAGGGGCACCGTATATGTATACAATTTGGGTATATGACTTTGGTGGGAATCAGTGAGAGCCATCACCCGTAAAAACACCCTTCAAGTTATCTGTACTCTGTGAACCTGGTTATTCCCCCCTGTTCCCCTTCCCCTCAAGAGGAACGCTCATCTGATTTTGACACTATGCGTGGGTTGTTTCTATCCAGCATGCACACAGCGCTGCCCCACAGTGCTAAGGCATGATTATGGAAGGGATGTTTACTTTAAGGCCTGACAAAGAAACACACTTAACTATTTGTGCTTGAATATGCATCTGTTATGACCTAAATGTTATTTTTGTTTATCTACTTGTCTATGTCCTGTCTATAATCTAGGACCAACTACTCTTGACGGACTAAATGTGATCATACATGACTGGGACCAAAGTGGGAATACATACTATGATTTTGTAACTCAAATCTGCGTGCTTATAACTTGCTTCTGTAATGTTGTAATGAAAATCAATAAAAATTGGTTAAAAAAAAAATGAAAATATTGACTATTTAGCAGCTTCGCTGTGCAAGTCAGGAGTCTATATGTATATGTGTGTGTGTATATATATATATATATATATATATCTTCAAACACTCCCTTGAAATAACAGGAGAACCAGGACACCTCCAAAATACAGTATTCCTTGAATTAATTTATTCCAGCATGAAACATCCAACGCGTTTCGGCATCCGCCTTACTCATGGATACATTTTTTCTAAAGTGCTCACCTTAAAAACCAAATTGATCACAAACATAGGTGATGGACAATTCTTAAATACATCAACCATAAAACACATAGTGTGGCGGCCATCTTAAAGTGTCCAAAGAATTGATTCACACATTAATTTGTACCCCATTTTTTTACAAAATTGCTCCAGTTTGTTCTAATATCCATTGCCATCCTTTCGTAAAATGTATCATGATGTTATTGCTCAACATATAAAATCTAAAAGGAAGAATACAATATTAAATGATGTTAATAGATTCTAAAATTCGTTAATCCAACATTAAAGTATACAAGATATAAATATTCCATAAAGTTAATCATCCTCTTAAAAAACTATAAATATTCTCAGATATTGTAACTATATCCTCTATTGGCACCCAAATCGGAATTAATACACTTTGGCAACGAGAATTTACTTAAGTTTGTAGTCATTGATCAAGTGAAGATCAGCAAAAGGGGTGGTAATAGAGAAAAACTGATACGTATTTTAGAGTCTAGATATATAATAGACTTTGAGACGTTGGAACCTATCGGGCTGAATTCAAGTGAGGAGTTGAGTATCCATTTAGGGTAGTTATTTGGCATAGAATTTTTGATACAAGGTGAGGAAGTGAGGCGTCATTTTTTAGAATAACACTTTGATTAATGGTGACATGTATGGGAAGATAAAAATAATATTTTTTTGAAAAATATTCAGTGGTTTTTCTTATCAATTGCCACAGTAAAAGAACATGTATATCTGACTATGTAATTTGAAAAGGTCCACTATATGAGTTAGATCTGCTGATATAACATCTAGGGCAGCAAGATATCGTCCAAAGAAATCTTTTTAAAGTATATATGTCCATCAAGATGGTATGTCAATCAATGGTATTCATTCTAATATTGGTACAAATATTTAATATATTTAAATTACCGAAGACCTATAAGGAATATAGTAATACTTAAATGTATTTATACCCACTTGGGCGCTGTAGGATTAAATGGTAATAATGGTATTAATTCCGATTTGGGTGCCAATAGAGGATATAGTTACAATATCTGAGAATATTTATAGTTTTTTAAGAGGATGATTAACTTTATGGAATATTTATATCTTGTATACTTTAATGTTGGATTAACGAATTTTAGAATCTATTAACATCATTTAATATTGTATTCTTCCTTTTAGATTTTATATGTTGAGCAATAACATCATGATACATTTTACGAAAGGATGGCAATGGATATTAGAACAAACTGGAGCAATTTTGTAAAAAAATGGGGTACAAATTAATGTGTGAATCAATTCTTTGGACACTTTAAGATGGCCGCCACACTATGTGTTTTATGGTTGATGTATTTAAGAATTGTCCGTCACCTATGTTTGTGATCAATTTGGTTTTTAAGGTGAGCACTTTAGAAAAAATGTATCCATGAGTAAGGCGGATGCCGAAACGCGTTGGATGTTTCATGCTGGAATAAATTAATTCAAGGAATACTGTATTTTGGAGGTGTCCTGGTTCTCCTGTTATTTCAAGGGAGTGTTTGAAGATATATTAGGGCTTCTCGGAGCCCATCCAGGACCGCTGTATGAGCTCCTGTATTCCGGGACTTGTGTTTGGACTATATATATATATATATATATATATATATATATATATATATTCATTCCTGTACTTGGATAACTGCATGGCAAAAATGGAGCCTCTAGTGCTTATCAGGGATCACAGTCCAGGGATAGTCCCTCTCCTCCGTGACTTAGATGGTACTCAGCAGAACCCAGATGAAGGCTTTTACTCCCACTCTGTCGGGAATCAGCGGGATGTCTGAGATTTGAGAATATCTACAAGAACACTGGTGAGGCTTTTCCCCTTTAAAGCTGTGGTGTACTGGCCTGTGAAGTCTGGGGCACTGTGAATAGCTAGCCAACATGGAAAAAGGGGTGAACATCTGAGTCACAAAAGGCAGCAGCATTGTCTTCAGAAAGACACTGGAAAGCTGCCTGACAACTTTGAGTTATGTTGACTCCCCCCCGGTCACTAGTTCACCACTGTTCCTGTCCTTCACCTTTGTTATTTTCACCCTTTTCGGCTCCTCAGTTCCCTGACACTCTTTACGGCTGGATTCCCTGACCTTTTTCTTTGGATTCTGTTTTGGTGTACTGTTGTGGTCTTTCTCCTTTATGGCTCTTTGACCCTTTGCCTGTTTACTCTGACCTTGCTCTTTGGATTCTGTTTTGGCTCTGGTGTTTTTCTGTACAATTATCTTTACTTCCCCACATCTTTTTTTGTCCATCTCCGTAAGCAATATCAAGATGTAATAAGACCACACCGCCACCATCCATTACATCAATGACAGGACAGTTTGGGGTTGCTAACCCTATCTAGGGAGGCAATACACCTGCAGATGTGGACTCAGCAACAGGAAGACTGAAGGCTCATATTATGCATTTTCTTTTCTTGTTTATTAAATAGCAGAAGTCAAGAAAACAACAACTCCCATAAAGCCAAACGAAAACTGGCCAATGGGAGACAAACAGTACTTTTAAGCGTCCACCAATGACAGGGCACCAATCCCCTAAATACTTTTCTTGACTGTGAACAGCCCTCTTTTCTTGCTGCTCGCAGTCAAGATAAGTATTTCACTTTTCTGCTCGTATTGTTTAATGTTTACTTTTGTCATTGATATTCTGCTTTATTATATTTGCTGTATTCTATCAATGCGCAGCTTTGGTTTTCCTGCTTTATTATTCCTGCTTATAGCCGCATATTTCATTTCCAGCGCGCCACCCCTCACGTGTGCGTTAGTGCTTTCCCCGGCGTTCTAAACTGCTGTTTCTGTCAGCGCATCTTCATCCGTGTCCACGCTTGACAGAAACAGTGGTTTCCTGCCATATTTCCGTGTTTTTCACATACCTGCTCCTCAGAAACACCGGTTTCTTCAATGTCTTCGTGTTTTCTGACATTCCTTCAATCCGGCTTCCTCACGTATCCTGCTTCAGCCGGGTCCTGCCTTTTGTACCAGCCCGTAGGCGGAGCCAAGTTAGTTCCTGCTATACTCTCAAAGACTTTAACCCTTGCAAGGGTGTTTCCTCATATTATTACCTGTTTAATTAATTTTTTCACTGGAAATGGAGGGCTGTTTGGGCAAAAATGGCTTGGAGGAGGATGAACAAATAAATGAACATCTAAGTAAGTTCATTCAATGCTCTGTAGAACAAGCTGTGTCAACTTCTATTAATAAATTATCCACAAATTTGGAAAATTCTATTTTAAGCTTGGCCCAATCTGCGAGGGAAAGCAGAAAATGCCCTACTTCAAAAATAAAAAAGGCGTTAGTGAGTGAGGTTTCCTCACCAAAGGCAGAGTACGCGGTACCTCACAAGGCTCTTTCCAAGGAGGGTTCTACTATGTTGCATTCTAAATAATCTTTTAAGTGTGCTCTGAAATCATCTTACTGCGCCTATTGTGATTTCCAGTATTTTAGATACTGATGATGATGGTACAGATTCCACTTTTTATGTACACAATTCAGAGGATGGTGACTCTGTTTTGCCTCCTCCTCCAAAGAAGGTCGAAGATTACGGCGCAAGAGGCTGCCCAACCTCTAATCATATCAGATGCAGAAGGGGTTCCTATGTTCAAGCCAACCGATATTCATCACCCGAATTCAACAGAATGGTTCCCAAAAGATCATCTAGATGATTATGTGGCTTCTAGATTATGTACATCTCTAGATAAACAAACCAGAGCCAAACTCCGTTCCGAATGCCCTTGTCCTTTTCCATCATTCAAAATAACGGCCACCTCAGCTATTGAGCCTTCCCTTATTACCTTCTTTACCAAATTCGGTAAGGATCCACGGAAAGGCGTGGAAAAAGCCTGGTCCACGTGTCAGGGCAAGCTTTTGGATGTTGTGGGTCCTCTCACCCGCATTTTTGATTTGGCTGAAACTGCCCGTCTGGACAATTGTCCCATTGATCCAGTGGACTTATCTCTATGGGTTCAGAGATCCTTTTGCCTCCTAGGCAATGCCAATGCCGCAATTACACATGAAAGAAGGAAAGGCCTCCTTCTTAAGTTGGCTCCAAAGTTATTCAATCTGGCTGTGTCAGACCCAGGCATCAATGCAGAAGGGCTCCTTTTTGGGGATTCCTTTATCAAGGAACTGAGTAAATATGTTTCTACCTTTGCTTCTTTGGACAAGGCCCAACAATCCCTCAAAAAGATGTTTCATAGTTGGGTTTTCACCAGGGCCGGCAGAGGTAGGAACCGCTTTGCCGGCTGCTTGTACAACAACCAGGGTTCCCGTGGTGCCTTCAATGCCTCCTACCAGGACTACAAGCCACAATTGTACCCACAGAGAGGACGCGGTTCCCCAACAGAGGTAGCCGATCTTCCAGACTCGCAGCCCAAACCGGTAAGTCTGTCTTCTGGCCATCCTATTATAGGAGGTCGTCTTTTGTTGTTTCTTCCAAAACGGCAGTCAATCACATCAGATCCTTGGGTTCTAAACACTGTTCAAGGTTACAATATCAAACTCTACTCGAAGCCTATTCCGACTCGTTTTCCTCACCCTCCCAGGTTTTCACAGGAGATGACGTTGGCAATATCAGCGGAAATCCAAGCTTTACTTCAGAAACACGCCATCGTCCTCTGTCAGCTAGGTCCTTCAGGCTTCATCAGGCTTCATCAGGCTTCATCAGGCTTCATCAGTTCTATAGTCCTAGTCCTGAAAAAGAACAAAAAGATGCGCCCAGTCATCAACCTAAAATATTTCAATCAATTTGTGGTTTACTGTCATTTCAAATAGAGACTATTCTCCATCTCAGAGACTCTCTTCTTCAGGGCGATTGGATGGTTCGTTTGGATCTGCAGGACGCTTACCTGTCAGTTCCTATGCATCCAGATTCCAGGAATTTCCTTCAGTTCGAATGGACAAATCAATTCTATCATTTTTCTTCCCTACCTTTCGTTCTCTCTTCCCTGGTGTTTCACAAAACTCATGAGGCCGGTCGTGGCTTTCCTCAGGGCACAAGGTATCAGGCTGATCATTTATCTAGATGATATCCTCATTATGAACCAAAATTGTACTTCCCTTCAATCTCATCTTCTTTTGACCTCCAATCTTCTCACCGATCTAGGTTTCCTCATTAACAACGAAAAGTCTTCTCTGGTTCCAGTTTAGCGCATAGAGTTTCTAGGGTTCCTAGTAGATTTGGTATCAGCTACTCTTCGTCTTCCCCCACAAAAGTAAAGTCTATCAAGTCCGAAATTATTCACACTCTACGCAAATCCCTTATATCCCTCTGATCTTTGACAAGGATTGTAGGCCTTCTTTCTTCTGCCATCCAGGCAATCTTTCTGGGTCCTCTTCACTACAGAGCCCTTCAAAGACTCACAATTTGGCATCTTCAGAAGGGGCTCGCTTATACAGACAACGTGGTTTTAGATCTCGATTCTCGTGCAGAGCTCCAATGGTGGATAGACCATTTAGATGCCTGGAACGGCAGGACCATATTTACGTCAGCCCCAGATCTAGTATTAGAACCCAATGCAAGCCTCTCCGGTTGGGGAGCCTGGTGTGGTACAATCTCGACTGGGGGCACATGGTCTCTTCAGGAGTCACGGTTGCACATCAACTGTTTAGAGATGCTTGCCGGCTCCTTTGCCGTCAAGAGCCCGGCAAGAGATCGAGTTTGTTGTTCAGTTTCTTCTCAGAATGGACAACATTTCAGCCGTCAGGTATATCAACCATCTGGGAGGCACAAGATCCAAACCTTTAGTGGAATTAGCGAAAGGGTTTTGGGAGTTTTTGTCTTCAAAGAAAAATTTCAGTCCAAGCGGAATACATTCCAGTCAATCTCAATACCATAGCGGACTGGCATTCTCGTTTTCTGTAGGATTCCAGCGACTGGAAACTTCATCCTGAAATTTTCAGGGCTATTTCTCGCAAATGGGGTCCATTTCATGTAGACCTTTTTGCGTCACGTCTCAACAATCCGTTACCTCAGTTCTTCATTTAGCATCCAGATCCGTTAGCTCTGGCCTTCAATGCCTTTTCTCAGGATTGGCCTACATCTCTGAATTACGACTTTCCCCCTTTCATTATGATAAACAGGCTCTTGGCTCACATCAGACGCCAGCAAGCAGTTGTAGTACTCGTAGCCCCTTTCTGACAATCCCAAGTATGGTTCCCGTCTCTTCTAGAATTAGCAGTAGATTCCCCTTTTCTCCTTCCTTCCTTTCCGGACCTTCTCACCAACCCTCTTGGTCTTGCTCACAATTTGATTCTAGACAGTCTTCTCTCCCTCTCAGCTTGGAAATTGTCGGGGATTCCCAACCAATCCCTGAGATTTCGGCAGAAGCTTTTAGCCTCATTGAACAGTCCTAGGCATCAGGCACAAAAAAGGCCTATAGCTCAGCTTTATCCTTATGGCACAGCTGGTGCATGGGAAAAGGTATCAATTCCCTTTCAGCAGATGTAACTTTTATAGTTAATTTCCTGGCAGCTGAAGCTAGCAAGGTAAGTCATATTGTACTATTAATCTGTACAGATCGGCGATTTCTTCCCATCACCCTTACATCAACGGTAAACCTGTTGGGGAACATCCTCTGGTTTGTTGAATATTAAAGGGAGTAAAGTTTTCTAATCCTCCTTTACCCAAATACAGTTCATTATGGGATGTCAATGCTGTGTTTAATCTGTTTTTATCCTGGCCTGACAACGATATGCTTTCATTAAAAAAAAATTCTGCAAAGTTAGCTATGTTACTATGCTTGGTTTCATTTAAACGTCTTTCGGATGCTAGAGCTCTAGATATCACTGCTTGTCATTTTACCCCTTCCGGAGTTTTATTTAATATTCACAGATGCACAAAGACTAATTTGTCATCAGTATTTTATCCTTTTTTCCTGACCATCCTAAACTCTGTGTAGGTCGGTGTTTAAAAACATATGAACAACAAATAGCCGATTTGAGATCTTCTTCTGCTTTCCAACTCCTTATTTCCTTCAAAAAGCCTTTCAAACCTGTCTCCTCTCTAACTCTAGCTCGTTGGGTTAAATGGATTATGTCCTTAGCTGGTATTGACACTTCCGCTTTTGGCACCCATTCCACCAGAGGTGCTATGGCCTCCAAGGCTTTTTGGGCTGGTTCCCATCTGGAGGTTAATCTCAAATCCGGCGATTGGTCTAATGATAATGTGTTTAAAGTATTTTATTGCAAACCTGTACATCATGCTGCGTTAGATGTTATTAATTTGCTTTAAACTTGCATAATATGAGCCTCCGGTCTTGCCATAAAATGTAGATTTTCCTAGTAATTTATGACGAAAAGTCTTAATTTTATTAAAGACACGGAGGCGAGTATTATCCCGCCTCAACAATTAATGGTTTCATTGTTTTTCCCTCCCTTCCAGCATCAACTACTCCTTCACAACCTTCAGCATAATCACCATCCTTCAGATCACCATTGTTTACCTCCATTGGTTTCTCTTCGTCATCTACACCGGCTCTATCCGGATGCCATCCTTTCTTCTGAGATCCTGTTAGTGAATGTTTGTCAGGACTTTCTGGCTTTCGTGATGGCTTTTTGCATCATTTGTTCTATCCTACCTTTGTTTCATACTGTTTGACCCTCGCACAAGAAAAGAGGGCTGTTCACAGTCAAGATACGTATTTAGGAGATTGGTGCCCTGTCATTGGTGGACGCTTAAAAGTACTGTTTGTCTCCCATTGGCCAGTTTTCGTTTGGCCTTAAGGGAGTTGTTGTTTTCTTGACTGCTGCTAATTAATAAACAAGAAAAGAAAATGCATAATACTTGCCTCCATGTCTTATAAAATTAAGACTTGCCGTCATAAATTACTAGGAAAATCTACACTATACTAGCAAAGGTCTTTTAGTGCTTCCCTTATTATGAGGATGAATGCTATGAATTGCCTCTTGCTGGAAGACTACATTTGGAGATGCATCCCAAAGCGAGGCAGGTGCTCTCCAGATTGGGTTTTCCATTTTTGGATCGACGTCATATGGCACTGACCAGGAAGTGTCCTCAGTTTTGTGTTGGGCACTTCCCTCTGTATGGCTTCTGGATCTTTCTAGCCCCTATTAAAACTCTTAGTAGTCCAGATAAAAAACAATATTGGGGAATGTGGAGGTGGATTGAGCAGAGTAAATTCTGATTGCCCCAGACAGTACTCTGAGGATTTGGTGCATCAATTTGTTGGCACTCCACCACACTTTCTTCTCCTATGCTGTTGTAGAGCTTCCATTTAGGCTCAATATTAGTTTTTCTTTTTAACTTAGCTGCTCTTTTTAATGGAGGTTTGCGCATGTGTTTTTCCTGATGCAAGAATGTGCCACATGCTCTTATTCTTGGTAGGCATTGTCACCCTGTAGTTTGCACATTTAGGGGCATATTTACAAGAAACTGGTGCATTACTGCTGATGTGCCAGATTTCTTGTGTCTGCCATGCCCCACCTAATGACACCATGGGTGTGACGTATTTACATTAAGGCGTACTATGGTGCACGTTAGTCCAATAGCGTCAACATTTTTGATGCTATTGTGGTGCTTTGCTGCACTGGCATCAAATTTGACTCTAGTGCAGCAAAATGCAAGGAGGACCGTTGATTAAAATGTGTGGGTCACTTTAACGCATGTTTTCAGCAGGTGTTAAAAATTACACCAAAAATGATGCAGGCCTCTTAATGCCGGAACGTCCCCTTGCATACCCTATGCCTGACGCAGACATAATGTGGTACAAGGGGTCGCGAAGTGGCGCAATGCATGCATTGCACCACTTTGTAAATATGGTGCAGCAAAAATTAACTCCTTTAACCACATTAGCGTAAAAAAAAATAACACTAGTGTGATGCAAGGAGGCGCTAGGGCCTTGTAAATCTGGCCCTTAGTTCCAGGGTCATAAGTTTGTACGCAATGTCATTGTCATGTTCTCTGCGCATAGGACTAGAATAACTAATGACATTGCTCTGTACCTGTAACACACTACAATAAGGACTGTGTTTTATTATTTAATCAGCGTCTGAGCTTAACTCTGTGAGAAGCGCTTCGAGCTGAGACCGACCTTCATCCTATCAAGTAAGATAGCCTGCAGAGAAGCATGCAGACCTGCACATTTAGATGGGTGCATTCTTTAAAGCAACAAGGCCGACTTCCCAGTTAGATAATTCCGATAAGTCTGCCAAAGGGGTACTCCGCTGTGTTATCTTAAGTGTAGAGAAAACTAATGAGAGATGAAAGGAACATTAATGACAATTAACTTGGTTTCATTGTTTGTGTTCGTCACCATTCTAATAATACTTATCACAATGTTATGTCTCACCTGCTTAATGATCCTAGATTCTATTTTATTTACAAAGATACTAGCTTTTCAATAAATATTTGAAAATGCATTTTTGTATCCTTTCTTTGTGACACCTTGCCATGCAAAAGTGTTAGATCTATTTCCACAAACTCCTTGGGAATTTGAGCGGTCATGTTCAAGGTTACCAACAACATCTATCACCCTGAAAGGTTGGGGATTTTAGATGTGGTACTGTGAGCTAGCCAAATAAACCAACATTTACTAATAATATTAGTAGACTGGGGCCCAGATTTAATAAATAGTCATGCAGTGCAGTAGTGAAAAATGCTTCACTGCATGAGGAGAGAGTAGTAGAGTGCCTTGCTCAGAGAAATATGGCTCTCTCCCCCCCTCTCCCTAGTGCTGGTGTTGTTTTAGCTGCTGTGGGCCATGCACACATCTTTGCGCTATAATGCAAGTTTGTGTGCGTTAGTTTAGCATAGGTTTTGCAGTGGAACGGTATCCACTATGTATAGACACACTTTAAAACTTTTCCTACATTGTATGTGTGCTGCACAATGTAGCACACATGCAAAGTCGGAAAAGAAATGAGAAATGAAAACATTTCTCCTTTTCATGCCTGCTTTCAAATGGCATTAACTTTTGGTGCAAAACCTACTATTGCTTGTAGATATGGTTTTGCGTCAAAAGGCATGGATAGTTGCATGCACCACACATGTAATGCCCCCTTGGTGCTAAGTAATGCAAAGCAGTGCTTTGCATTACTTTTAGGATACTTTCCAGCAAAACAGGTTTTGCACTGGAAAGTAAATAGGTAAAAGATTTTGCTTCGATTTTGTGATGCACACATGGTGTAAAATATTAATGAGTATATCACTCAGTCTTTATATTGTGGACGTTTTGTTGTCCTAGTATACTGCCCTATGAAAGTTTTAGGATCTATACAAAATGGCACCACCAGCGTTCTAGGTCTGCTACCTATTTAATGGGTCTCCTGAGTACTTTTCTTGCGTGTGCCCAAGGCTCTTTTTTCACCTCTATACAAAGACGTCCGTGATAAGGATTTATCCTCCTAGTCTTAATAGGAAGTACCTATTTATATCTGTAGGTTGATCAACTTTGATCTTTTAAAAGGATTGCCCTTGTATAGTGTTTACTTTCTTTTAATTCCATTCACTAAATATAGCGCAACCAGTGGGTATTGCTGTTTGCAGACAAGCATTCACTAATTATTTAATTATGGGCTCAGCAGTGGTGATGGTACCTTCATGCTTGAGGCATGCAAAGCTTATAAATTTGAAGTTTTTATTTTTGGGATACTTTAACTGCAGTTGAAACAAATAGTCTTTATGAATGTTTAGAAATTCCTTGAACTTACCAAGAACATCAAAATTGGTTCCAAGATGCCCTCCCACATGCAGTTTAATAATGTCAGACTGGGTCCCCTCAGTAGTGCTGGGGCAAGCTGGCCAGTCTTAGTAGGCTATATGACTCACCCACATACCAATATTTTAAACCAGTGTGACAGGCTTGCTCTAGTAAATCATTTAGTTAGGCTATATCAACGTCTAATGCAGAACATAATGCATACATGGACTATTGCCCCATCACAGGCTCTACAAGCTGGGCAGGAGCAGTTAGCAGTGTCTGCTATTAGTTCAGTTACAATTAATGCCATTATGGGTAAAATCCGTACCAAACAGGATGAAATTCTGTTTTGGATTGCATAAACAACAAATCAGCTTAAAGCAGTGTTTCCCCATAGGGACTCCAAGATAAATGTATAATTCTCACTGTGTGTTTCCCACCTATTATGGCTCCCCCTGTTGAGGAATGTAACACATGGGGCACTGTGTTTGCCGCCATTTAAACCATAATGCACAACACTCCTTCAATTGCAGTTTTACCTGAAGTCCTTAAACCGATTCAGGCTAAACATGGATCGGCCCCTGCCCTGGATTTGGGAAAGAAACTCATTGGCTACTTTGCCACAATGTCCTCAATTATTTTAAGTAATATAAAAGGGGAGACAGCTTCTTTGGTGATACGCCAACGACTTGTGCTAATTCCTGCTGTGGACCAGGAATTCAAGCTCCCTAAAATAATTTCTGAAACCTATACATCTCTAGCTCCTGGTAGTTTGGGAGCCAGGCCCAATAAGCCACAGTTTTAAAGTAAGTCTGATGCCAATAACGCCAAGCAGACACCTGAGTCTTCTATAGAGTGCTGGGAGAAAAATAAAGATAGAGCTAAAACTAAAACACGGACTGGATCTCCAAAATCAGAGTCTTTTGTAATACGTTACAATAAACGTAACTGTGGTACCATTAAACAGCCTGATAGGTATCAGCCTTCTGATACTCATCCTTCTCGTTTCTTTCAGGACTCTACAGATAAATGGTGAGAGACAGGGTAACGAGGAGACTGCAGACATGAGGAGCATGTGTAACCAAAATCGGACTCTCAGCGCTCCTCTGATCTCATCATAAAGAAGGAAAAAAAGCTTCCACAACAGAACATGGCAGAGATTTCTGCTAAATATGCCACACATACTCAGCACTCTTCTTCTGAACAAGATATGGGCAAGAATTCTTCTCAACTGCACAGGAGAGGTTACAATAGTTCACCAGACTCTCCCAGAGTCTCCGGTGGCGAGACTGACTAACGACTATGTACAGGCTGAAACTCCATATCCGTGGCTCAGCCCTCCTGATAGACTTTATGATTTGGACATACAACTTGAGAGTGATATACTGCTTACTATTAATGTAACAATCTGGCTGAATTTAACTACCGAATATGACATTCTCTTGGCTGAGACAGATTGGCCGCCTGAGTTTGTTAGAAAAGTCCCACAAGCGGAGGATGCAATAATGCCTTCCTTTTCTGTTCTTGTTCCTGAAGAAGTTAGAGCAGCATGTGCTGCAGAATTAGCTCTTGCACAGGCTGCTATTTTATATAGCAAGCAAGTGTGTTGGGATAAGGACTCACCTTATTTTATTCTGATGAGGTCCAGCCCTCTGGTGCAAGCACAATACCATGTTAAACATGAAACTAAATGCTTTATTCAGGATATTCTATCACAGTTAGAATATCAAGGTGTGATTGAGCCTTGCATCTCCCCTATCAATATTACATTATTTCGTGTGATCAAACCTGATCATTCCTATTGTGTAGTCTTAGACTATAGACATTTAGTCATACACAGACTTTTACTGTACAATATTTACACAGTACAGGCTTCATATATAATATTGTCCGAAGAAAATACAAAACCTCATTGGACATTTTCAATGGCTTTTTCTGTCAAAATACAGCACCTGAAAGCTGCAATTTGACACCGTTTACAGTGCTAGGAGCTCAGCGATTGTTCTGTCAGGTTCCACAAGGGTATAGCAACGGTTCAGGTCTGTGTTTTTGTTGTGTAATATCAATTTTACAAGACATTGGCTCAGACTCATTGTTTTATGTTGATAACATTTATCTCAGAGATGATGATTTAAATGCGCATTTGGCCAGAGTGGATCATATAATTCTGGGTTTTGCTGACCATGGCTATAAATTAAATTTTCATACATCTAAAATTACCTTTCTCAATGTCCTGTTTTTCTGGGATATGAATTATCAAATGAAGGCAAATGCCTAGCGCTACATTTTGTAGAGAAATGCACTCTTTTGCAACCTCAAACAGCTGTCCTGGTGGAACGTCCATTGTCTCAGGGGAAACACATAATTGTGATGTCTCCTTGTTAGACTTGGCATCCTTAGGGTGGTCTTACCCCAGACTTTTTGCTTCTCACCTCCTCTTTTTCACTGTACCTTTTTGTTGGCCTTTTTGCTAACCAATGCTAAAGTGCATAGGCTTCTCCCCTAAACATGGTATCCACAAATTGCCGAATTTAATTTGCTTGTAAGTCCCTTGTAAAGCGCTATACCATATACGTAGGGCCTGGAAATGAAATGCAACTAGTGGGCCTGCACCAATGATTGGGCCAACCACTCAAGTAACCCTGTAAACATGTCTCAGGCCTGCCATTGAGAAGCCTGTGTGTGCAGTTTCACTATCACTTTGATTTGGCATGTAAAACCTCTTGCCAAGACTTAAATTCCCCTTTTATTACACGTTATCCATTCATGAGGTAGGCTCTTGGTAGCCCAAAGGGCAGGGTGCTATGTAAGTAAAAGGCAGAACATGTAATTCCTGGTAATTAACAACTCCCAATGTCATTTTTCATTACTGTGAGGCCTACTCCTCTCAGGCCAGCACTGGGAATTCCTTAATATACTTTTAAGCTGAATTTCCTGATCAGAAAGGAGTAGCTACATCATGTTTCATATCATTGAAATTGTCGTTTTTTTATCCTCTTTACTGGTAGTCAGATTCAACATTACTATTTTAGAAATGTCACTTTTAGAAAGTGGGGATTTCTCTGCTCTTACTGCTCTGTGTGCCTTGCAACCTGTCTCTAATACATATCTGGTCTGGGTGACAGCTACACTTTGTGAAATTACCTCTAGACAGCCACAAACCTGAGAAAGGAGGGTGTGACCAAGGATTCATCTGCATTCTGATGGGCCTTCTTGAGCTTCAATAGGGAAGTGCCTGTCCCCACCCAAAGGGCTCATTACCCCCTACTGATAGTCTGGAGCCAGAGCTTGGATAAAAGGGGAACCTGTGCACTTCAAGGAGCTGCTTTGAAGTTACCCCCTCTTTTGGGTATAAGTATTGGGGCTCTGACCCAACCAAATTAGTACACTTATGGAATTGGGAAGAACTCTGCTGAAGTAAAGACTGCTGTGCTGAAAGATTGCCAGTTTACCTAGACTGACGGATCCAAGGAACTGCTTTTCTGCATTGCTGGGCTGCCCTGCTGTTCTCCACTCTGCTGATGATAAAGGACTGGACCCATCCTGCTGAACCCAGAGTGACTCCAAGGGCTTGCTGGATTAACCCTTGTTCTCCTGTAGTCTCAGGGACATTAAAGACTGCCTGCAGCTCTCCTGGTGCTGCTGGACTCTGTGAGCCCTAACCTTGCCTGAGGTGTCCTCTCCAGTCCCCGGCCTCAGAAGTGGGTTCTGCAGCTCATGCCTACAAAAACCGATGTATCGCATTGAGTGCATAAGAAATTCTGCCACATCGTTCCTCGGACACCAACCCAGAGGCTGCTGGACGACAGCAAATTCAAAGCCTGCATGGCTTGACGATGACGCTCTGCGTGGCTCGATGTTGATGCATCCCATTCACTTCAATGGAGTTTGACACTGACGCAGGACCCGACTGCGTGGGAAATACACCAATCATCGAGACCACTACATCAATGCTTTGCTCCATCAAAGGTACTGTTTCAGTGGACCCTGAGTGGGTTCTGTAGCCAGCCTACCCTCCATTGCGGTCAGCCTCAACTTTGGATTTGCACAGGTCCTTCGCGACCCCATGAAATCTTTTACCGCTAGTGACTTCTAAGCACTATTTTACATTTAATCTTTACAAATTCATATCTCAACTTCTACTGATTGGATCTTTGTTATTTGGGTCTTGTTTTACTCAGATAAATATTCTCTATTTTCTAAACTGATGTGGAGTTGCTTTTGTGGTGTTTTCATGGTGTTACTGTGTGTGTTGCACAAATACTTTGCACATTGGCTCTTAAGTTAAGTTAAGCCTGCCTGCTCTGTGCCAAGTTACCAGAGGGTGAGCACAGGTTAATTTAGATTGTGTTCTGACTTACCCTGACTAGGATTGTGGTCCCTACTTGGACAAGGTGCAAACCTCTGCCAACTAGAGTCCCACTTTCTAACCCTCCTATACCGGCCTTAGAGGCTGTCACCAAGGCCAGCATTCTGAACACGAAAGCTTTACATCCGAGATGGATCCAAAGGGCCACTTCCTCAACAGCTACTGATGTAGAATGTTTTTTTACCCTACTTTAGGAACACAGGAATACCTCCAGTATGAACAAGAATACCCCATGTCCATTAAAATGTTGCCTCTTGATCAGTATTATTTCATAATCTTTACTGATGGTTTAGCCCATCCTGCTGTTGTTATTAAGTACAAGTACTTGGCTGCACATGCTGCACTAAAAGGTGTCATGAAACCTTGTGAATTTCAGGCACATAAAACATTTACAGACATTTTGGACTGCTGTACTGCTCAATTAGCTGAATTGAAAACTTTGGTTCTGGCACTGCAGAATATGATTCAAAATACCCCTCACTTATAGTGTGTGACTCCTATTACAGCATCCAGTCCTTTAATGATAATTTACCTTATTGGCCCCTTGAATGGATACAGAGATTTTAAAGGTAACACTATCAAACATAAGCTTATTTGGGAGAAGGTACTGGCATTTTAAGATGCTTTGCCATGGGCTTATGTGATTCACACACTAAGTCATCAACATGTTTGTGTACACCTTGGAAGGAATTCATTGGCTGATGAAGCTGCCAAGGCAACTGTTCAGACTGTATTAGTGGATGTGATTACTTGTTCACATATGATGATTCATGATGATATCATGGCTGCGGTCACTGCTTCGGCTAGTGGCAAGCCCCTCCCTTCAGCAAAATACTCCTATCTATTGAGTCATCAAAAGATTCCAGAGTGGGAATTCCAGGGTGGGTGATTGGGTGATACCTATCTGGGACCGCAGGTTAGAGTTAATAGTAGCTGTTCATGAGTCATGAGGGATTGGCATCTGCCCATGCAGGTGTGATGGCTACAGTTTCTTTATTAGAAAAACACTGTTGGTGGCAAGGCCTTTATAAACAGACTAAACAATATGCCCTTTGCTGTGCTGTTTGTCAACAAATTAAAAGTTCTGCCATTGCATGCCCTCCACAGACACCACTTTTAGTTTCAGATAAGCTGCTCCAATGTGTTTATTTATATCATTGTGGACCATTTCATATGGATAGTGTCTTTAAATTTATCCTAGCAGCTGTTGATTCTTGTTCTTGATTTCTATGAGTGTGGCCACAGTGAGCGTCTGATCTCAAACTGTTATTAAAGATTTGCAAGTCTTTATTGGTACATAGACAGTGGCAGCTTTCCACTCGAACTAGGGTCCAGTTTTTGCTGCTAAAGCTTACTGGGATACTATGGCGACTCCCCGGATGTTGCTGTGCATTATTCCGCCCCTATCATCCTTCGGGAAATTCAATAGTAGAATGGAAAAACTGTGATTTAGAGTATTCCTTAACAGCTAGAGAATTAGGGTCAGGATGTAGTTGGCTCCATCACCTATATGGAGTCCAGAGAGCATTGAATAATCTGCCTAGATAGACGTTGGGTGATTGGAATCCCTATGAGGTGTTGTTTGGGGTTTGAATGTTTGTTCCAGATCTTGATATCCCTGGCACAGTCGTGGCAGTTGTGCCCTTTGACATCAATAAATATTTCACTGTCTTGCAGGAATTACAGAAGTTCCGAGATGAATACTCAAATGTAACCTCTAAACGTTCTGCCATTGACAAAGTGAACGACCAACAAGCAGCTTTGGCTGGATTCCTAAAGTTGGGGATCTAGTGCGAGAGAAGGTTGCAGACAAAAAAGAGTTTGGCTGTCCAACCATTCACCAGTGCTAGTCCTTGCTGTTCAAGGTACTCGATCTGTGATTTTGCCACTGCTTGCTGGTTGTAAACAGAAACATCAAGTTTCCATTGATTTGATTGTTACATCATGTGACAAGTTCTCCATAGTACACCACAAGGGTTGCTTAGTAGTTCCTTGTCACCTCACCTATCCTGTCCTGTCCATGAAGGTATTGTTTGGGATAAGGTCCCCTATGACATGTGTGGTCCTACGAAACCTCTGCCAATTCTGTATGTGTCTAAAAATAGCTATGGATCATATCATTGCACCAGGTTCCATTTCTGATGAATTGAATGTTGTTTCAGTTTCTAATATGCCATCTGAACTCGAATTGCATTCAGTATTTTGAGGATTTGTATTTGAATTCTGCAAATTATGGTGAAATGTGTTGCTATCATCATTATTTACATCACTATTTACACAGAGCTAATACTCATGAGCTGCTTTTAGTTATACACAGTAGGAACACTGCCTGACACAACCTGCAAGTTGTTTTTAAATGTAGTGAAAGAAGTTCCATTATTTTCTGGTCTTGTCCCTAAAGGCCCAGGCTCATATCATTATACACCTGTGGCTTGCCCAACAAAGAAAAATAGGCTCACACACCCCAAATTCATACATTCTGACTTGTTTATTTCTCAATTAGCCCTGAAGAGTTCTGACTGTTGGAAAGGTAATAGTGGCCTTAAATCTGTTTTGGTTACACAATACTAGCAGGTAGAGGGCACTGATGCTTTATTTAGAGCTTGTCTGTTCCCTCGTGAAGTCATTAATTACACAAAACAGTACAACATACTAGGTCTTGGTTTGGGCAATGTAAAAAATTAGAATCCACCTAGCTGTTGCACAGTTTAATGATTGCAACAGTATATTAATTTCACGGAAGAACAGCATAAGGAGATGGTGCAGAAAGGAACGTACAGTTCTTTACTTTCTGGTTCAGCAAAAATTGGTGGTTACTCTGGCCAGTTGATTCTAATGGCTACAATTCCTATTTTTAAACTCTCCTATGGGGTTCAAAGCAAACAGTCCATACCCTAAGTCTATTGAGTCCCAATAATCACTAGTACTTACTACCGATAGCATGGGTAAGTTATGCCAGCGATAGTTAGAACATTCTACCTTGTCAGCAGTCAAAGACCACTTATCTCTCCTTTCAGATGTTATGGATTTAAAGCATTTTGTTGTGAACCAGGTATACTCGTACTTAATGTGCCATTTTTAATGAAATTTAGACCATTTCCCAAGAAGAAGCTCCTGAACGAGAGAGACTATTGATAGGGAAAATTTGGAACATTTGTTGGCTGTCGTTGATAATGGCATGACTACATTGTCCACTATTCGTTGAATAATATTGTTTCATCTGCAGTCGTTATCGTAGAAAATGACATGTTTATGCTTCATCCTGGACAGAGTCAGTTGAGATCAATTTTGCAATTGAGTTGGACTTTGCAGTTTTAAAGTTAAATCAAGTTCCATAGAAATATTTGAATGAAAATGAATTGTTTTTAACCATATATTTTGAAACAAATGCAAAAACTGAGAGCTAGGAAAGATGCGCCCTACACTATGCTTAATAGTAAATGTTTAGAAAAGTTGCCTTTTTCTGTTGCTGAAACTCCATCTGCTATTTGGCTCATTCATGGTTTAATTCTCTTCTTATTTCAACGTTTCATTTCACATAATGTGTTAGACATTTCCAAGTAGACAGATATCAAGCGATAGGCCCACATTTTTTACACAAGGCTTGGTTTCTCCCTGTATGTGCGGGAACAAAGAGGTTTTTGTTAGTCTACATGAATGTGGGTCTTTTTTGAGTCACTCCTTTGTCTCTAAAGAGATAACACTTCATGGAGTTTGTAATGGGTTCATGGTTAACTTAGTGTGTTATTTGAAAGGTGTTCCCATACAATTGATAAAGCCAGAATTTCTGTTGCTTTCGAATGGGAGTTACTTAATTTTAAATTATCCATGAACTAGGTGCCACTTATGTAGTCACTGTTTCCAAGGTTGTGACGATGTATGATTATCTTATATCCTCACACACATTCAACTGGGGAAATTACTTTGTGGCCGTGGGCCCCTGTTTTATTAATGAACTTTGATGTGGCACTAACTTCTGCCCAAAAAAACTTTGATCTCCAAGTGAACTGTTCCTCATCTGAGGTACAATCACTATTGTGCACTCAATTACCACGGCATTTCAGTAAGCTTGTGCACCATATTTTCAATGGTTCTTACACTGCTGGGTCGGGATTTGTTTCCACATTTCAGATTGTGCTTGAAGTTATTCCATTTTTTTTTTTTACATTCATTGTTCTCAAGCATTTTTGGAGACATTTCACTTGCGTTATACCTTTTGGTTGCTATTTTGATCCTATTTCTGTTGCTCCACAATGGATGTCATTCAACATGGCCGAGTGGTTATGGAACTGCTACACGTCCTTCTGTGTTGTGAATGCATGATACAGTATTTTGGAGTGTCCATGTTAATGGGACTGAACGAGAACTGGTCTCTGTGTGGTTTCAGAGAGTGCAGTCGGTGTTTCACTGTATGTGGCGCTCTTTTGAGTGTGCATTCGACGTATGCCTTGATACAAGGTGGTCATAGTCAACGGATATGAATCTGCTTGTGCATCCTTTTCAGTTGCATTGGCTGTGTTGTCCTGTGATGATGATCCCTTTGCTTCAAGATGCCTGTTATGAACCACTTTCAGGCAAGGCCTTCAGCTTCAAGACTCCTGGCATCTGGGTCCTCTTCAGAGGCTGCACATCTGGCACTGTTGTCTTCAGTTTCTGCTGAGTGGACTGATACTGACCATATTTGTTTCTTGGATCTTGCACTCAGGCCTCTGTTGATTCATTGTCTGCAGATGTGGGTTTCTCCCTAGGCCCTAATGAATCTATGGTTGTGTTGGACATTTTAGGGATTCTGTCCTGTAATTTGGATGCCTCATGGACCCTTTAATTGTCTTATTGGAGTTTTTGAAATAGTTTTTTTCATTTTGTATTAATTAGTGTGATTGTTTTTTTGGTTTTTTTTTGGCATTTTGTCATGGCTTATCCATCTGTTTATGTTGTTGAAGTGTTTATGTGAAACACAAGGCATTTTATGCTTGTTATTATGTAGTCATCTCACCCGACCAAGTGGAGAGTTTTGTAGGACTTCCACTTAGTTTCTATTTTAGATTTTCTTTTTAACTTAGCTTCTCTTTTTAACGGTGGTTTGCATGTGTGTTTCTCCTGATGCGAGAATGTGCCATGCACACATTTATTCTTAGTAGGCATTGTCACCCTGTGGCCTGCACAATTAGTTCCAGGATCGTACAGTTGGTATTTGATGTCCTTGTAATATTCTTTGCTTATAGGAGATAACTTTCTTCCTACACTAACAACACTGCTCTGCACCTCTGTCACAGTACGAAAAGGATGGTGTTTTATTATTTAAGCAGTGCCCATGCTGAACTTGATGTTAGACACTTCGCACTGAGATTATCATGGAACTACTTTGAGCTGTGACTAAGGTGTAGCCCTGATGGCTCAGACCTTCATCCTGAGTAGGAGGATAGCCATGCAGAGAAGCATGCAGGTCTGCACACTCAGACAGGTGCACTTGTTAATGCACTAAGGCTTGCTTCATGACACCTAATGCTAAGGTATGGGGTTAGATTATTCCAACAAGTTTGGCAGAAGGGTATTCCCGGAATGCTGGCTATAGCCTAATAAACATTCACTGATAATATTAGTAGACTCAGGGGCCTATTTATGAGCCCATTGCGCCACAGTTGCATCACTGTTTGTAATACAACTGCGGCGTAAACCTTCAACTCGTACCTATGAGACCACGCAAAGCCACTTTGCATGGTTTTGAATAGCTTCATAGATATGGAGTAAGGCAAGGCAGTGAAAATCACTGTTTTGCCTAACTGAGCAAGGGAGTTGGTCCATGGGTGTTGCGATGGATGTTCCCACACAACACCCATGGACTTTGACGCATCCTCAGATTTACAAGATCTTGTAAACCTAGGGTTGCGCCAAAACCTCACTCCCACTCCCCTCTCCCCCAACTTTTAAAAGCTGCAGTTGTACACCTGGCAATTAAGCATTGCCAGTACTTTTTTTCTTCACGATTTAGATCACAAATGTCATCATGGTATTCAGAAAGTACACCGCCAAATTGATCTAAATTCATCCATTGCTGCATGTTGAAATTTGTCAGTGTATTTAAGTATAGCCTTTCAACATTTTGTGGTTTGCATCTAGTGGTGGTTACTCAGTGGCCCTGTCACTTTACCTAATCAACCTTTGCTGGTTAGACTGCCACTAGTATTGTGTTCTATGAAATGTTTACTTTATTTCCTCCCACTTCTTTTATTGTCCCTTTCTTGATGACATCTCTGTTTGAACCTATGCATAACTGCCCAATTCAACTTCTTACCAGAAGAGTGTTAGTCTGTCTGTTAGTGGCAATAACTTTAGTGCGTAAGGTTGTAGAACTTCAGGCCTTATCAGTTTGTCCACCCTTTAAAGTGTTCTCACCCGGATAAGTTGGTTTGTCTTTACTGCCCATCCTTATAACCCAATGTGGTTTCTACATTTCATATGTGTTAGTCTACTAATCTTCCTTCTTTCTTTCATCCTTCATATCCAGCCAGGCAGGAAGTGTGATTTCATAGTCTGGACCCTAGGAATGCAGTGTTTTACTACATAGACTACTCTGATCTGGACCAAATGGATGATCATCTCTTTGTTAGGTTTGCCAAAGCTACTATGGGTAGGGTGGTGACCATTTCACTTTGGGTCATCCTCCGCCTCAAGATCTGCTATACCTTGGCTAAGAAAGACTCTTTGGATTGCTTTCATGGCCACTCCACTAGAGCAATTACTGCCTCCATTACTCCTTCCACACTCTTCCAGACAGCTGCTTGGTCATATTTGCATACTTTTGGCAAGCAGTACTGCCTTACATCTCAGGTATGCATCGTTAGGTACTTGGATGAACTGAACTGTGTTGCATGACTTGGGTAGTTACACTGGCACCACTCTATTGCATCTCCTGAAGAGGTATTGCTTTGGGACATCAATAAAAGAGTTGGTATTGAGCCAAAAACTATTCTGAGATAGAGGACTGTATTTTCTAAGGAAAAGAAATTTGTGTTTGCAGTTTTCTTGCTTTGAGGCTTTGGAAGTTGAGGATGCCTTCGACACCTCCTAAACTTGGTGAAGCCTCTTTTCTGTTAGACATCCTGTGAACTCCCCCTTATTTTCTATGAGGTAAAGAGATAAACACTTCTTGGGTAGGGAGGGTGGTTTGAGGTCTACCTTATGAGAAAATCTAATGGATCCTTCCAGTTGCTGGGCTGCCTTCAGGAGAATATGATGTTCTTCCAGCCATTTCAGGGTTTACATTTGGCATGCCTGAAGATATTGGGAAGTCATGGAGCAGGTCCACTAGTGCTTTAATATAAAAGAGGCTTGAGCATGGGAATTACTCTACCCATAAGAAATGCCCTATTCCACTCAGGCATCAGCAATTACTCTCCACTGGCTTGAGTGGGTAACAATTACAGGCTGGATATTGTTTCCCTTTAGCATTTGCAACTTTGGTACCTTTTCAGCCCAACACATTCCCTTCCCAGCCCTTTAGGCTTTTGTTTGACCTCCTGTACCTTTTAAATTGGGCTTCTAATGTCCTTCTACAAGTCATCACCACCTCTGATGCTAACTGGCTTAGATGACATTATTTACGTAATATACAAGTGCTGAGATCTGTTTTGGTGAAAGAATGTGGTAAAGCATTTCAGGTTATGCGCTAAACGAAGTTGACAGATCTTTTCACCCTAGCAAAGGAGTAGGAGAAAATGCAACATCATCAATCAAATCAACATTTAAATTTACAGTATGACCAATTTATCCACACATGGAAAACCCAAGTTTGGAAATAAAGTTAAAGGGTTTTATTACAAACTAAGGCTCAGATTAATGTGAATAACTCTCAATACAAGGCTGTAAAGATACAATATTACTATTGGATGTCCCAATCGCTGGAACAATTGAAGCTTGGTTAACATAAAACATACTAAGCACTCAGGGCTATCCAGAACAATAAGAATAAGATCTGATGATCAGTAATCAAACGCTGTCCACATTTTCTAAGCATTAGTACAACCAAAGATCATTTGAGTAGTTAACACTGGGGATCTCTAAAGGACATCAGATTTCAAACTGACATGCCATGGGCTATAAAACACAAGGACAAAATATAAACATAAAATAAAAGGCAAAAAATAATTTGGGAAAATTACATCTGGGGCAGGGTGACACTGACTAAAGTTGGCAAAAAAAAGTAAGTAAAAAGGGAAGGTGTCTGCATTTCAGAAGCTTGGTAAAGAATCTACATTGTGGGTTAGGAAACATTCTCAGTTTTCTCTCAACAGGCATTGAGAAGAGAGGGGCAAGGGCAAGGAGATCTGAACCTCTCAAAGTCCAATGGAAATCTCAAAAGTCCAAATGAGGGCTGCCATAAATCCAAATGAAGAACGCTTAATTAAAGTCCAAAGTGAACAGTGTCCCTTAATCACACGATCTGAATTGGAAGGTTCAATTGTCCAATCAAAACACGTCATGCAACATGAATCTGCAACATCCGGAAAGGTTCCCACTATCCACACGGGAAAGCATTCATCTTTGCTCTCATTTACGACTTTGCAACACATAATTAATTGAATCCATCTTTACATTCCTTAGTCCTCAATGTACCACAATGTACCAGTTTCAAGGTTATTTTATCAGGCTCTCTATGAATAAGACAATAGTGCATTTATTTCCAAACTAACATTTCATGTGAACGACTTATGTAAAGAAATGCCACTCTAGCAAAAGAAAACAGCTTTCTTACAATATTCATGAAACGGGGCCTAGCAGGTCCCACATAGACTAACTAGAGCAAAATCAAAATGGCATATTTATTTAGGCTAAGTAGCGCACATAGAGGGGCAGATTTATACTTTTTCACGCAAAATTGTGTTATCGCAGTTTTGCGTGAAAAGGTATAGCGCCAGCTAGCGCCATTCCAAGATGCCGGCCGGGCACCATATTTATGGAATGGTGCTAGCTGACACTAATGCCCTGTCAGCATCCTTGGAAAGGATGCTAACAGGGCGGGGGAGGTGCTGGGGAAACCGGGGCTTCTGCACCGAATTATGGCGCTACACTGTTCAGAGGCAGAAAAATTGCCTCTAAGCAGTGTAGCTCCATTTTCTGGTGCACAATCCCCATGGACATGGCTGAGCCATGCCCACCACCCCAATGGCCATGCCCCATTGGGGCCAGTGCCGTGTAGGAGGCCCCAAGTCAGGGTCCCCGAGTGGGGTAAGATAAAAAAAATATATATATACTAACCAGGACTTACCTGGGATGGGTCCCCCATCTTTAGATGTCCTCCTGGTGTGGTTGGGGGAGTACCTGGGGCCAGGGAAGGGCACCTTTAGGCACTTTCCATGGTCTCTGACCATGGAAATATGCCCACAGGTCCCCTTACACCTGCCCATACCCAGGTGTTAAATAATGGTGCTAAGAAGGCTTAGCATCATTATTTAAGGACCCCATCCCCCTGTGCTGGATTTTAGCATGGGGGGATAAATACGGTGCAAAGGCCATATCGTCCTTTTCTGGACGGGAACGCCTACCTTGCATCTCATTGATGCAAGGTAGGTGTTCATGTCCAGAAAACAACGTTGACGCCATAACTTTGGCCAATGTATAAATATGGAGTTAGGTTTGCGCTGAATTAGCGTAAAAATAAATGACACTAAATCAGCGCAAACAGAGTATAAATATGGGCCCTAATATCTTAATTACTGACTCATCATTATTTAATCTTGGTTTAGCATCATTTTACATTACATATAAAACTAAATAACTGTCAATACATGTCATTAAGTATAAAAGGGAAGTACATTTCTCAACATTAGGCTATTACATTTTCGTCATTTGAAGAAATTCATTATTGTTTCAATGAAAACTATTTTCTAATAACATATAAAAACATATGGAATCAGAATGAATGATTATACTTAGATTAAAATAGCTCTACCAAATCACATTAGCTCACTAGTATACAGCGAATGCACTTCAATATGGGATTTCAGTGCACCACAATACAGTTAACTTGTTAGAGCTTCACACATTATAACGCAAGACTTGTCAAGTATAGATCATCACTGTGGCACAAAAGGTAAAAGCCAAATCTCGCACCAAATGTATTGGTCAATCAAGGAAAAACTAGTAGTGACACCGGGATCTAACTCAAGTGGCCTTCTTGGCGCAACTGAGGGGAATTATTAGGCTTGATTGTGGGGCATCATTGAGGCTGTACAGTTTTAATTCATGATTGTTCCACTTTAGGGTGCTGACGCAATGCCAACATCTTATTACAGTGGTAGCAGCAGTGTAGCCTGAAATAGTGCGTCCAATATTAGCCTCCCTGTGGGTTCAGACTACAGAATAAATATTGATGCATTGTGGTGCCGTCTTTTCCATCTTCGAGCATTACATCCCAAAGATAACCCATAAGTGGGTTTACGTCTCAAGTTGATTACATTAGATCCTGAGGGACTTTTGGGATAGGCTCATACCAAGAAATGCCTCAAGTCAGAGTTATGGTGGCCTGGTATGGATGCTCAAGTCATGAGGTGGGTCGAGAATTGCTTGATGAGAAATCAACCCAAGATACACCATACAACACATCCTCTTCCCTTAATACACAGAATACACACGAATGATGAAATGTGGAAAACAATGCGATGAACATAAACTGAATACACATAATACAGAGCTAATTATCATAATCACTCATGAATACTGGTAGTCTTTGATTGCTAACACTACTTGCCCGCACATCATTTGAGTTTTCACCTAACATGCTTCTGAAATCTCCTCAACGAGGTTGTGGTAGGAATAAAGGTGGAGCAATGATGAAAGCATGGGACTCTATCTCAAAAACGGATACAAATACTGTATACACCCACAACCTCTGAAGAAAAATCACAAAAAAGGATCACAACTGAGAAATAATAAATAAAAAGAAGAAAAAGTACTTAGGTGTGCGCATCAACAGTAAACGAAGATCCAGAAGAAGTTTGCAAATTGATCCCCTGTGAGGGTATTCTTAAGGTGTGTACATACATCCAAACGGTACAGAAAGCTCAAGGTTTGCTTGTCACCAGCACAAAACACATTGGGCTGATTAAATAATTAAAGGAGTAATGCATATACTTGTGTGCATCACCGTGAAGCCCAATATACAATGGATTGTACATTGCACATTTCCGTCTCTGAGGTTACTGATCACTAATGGAGCATCCAACGGAAATGATCCCCCAAAACAAAATTGCGCTTACGCTGCATCACCGTGATGTGCATCATGTGCCACACAATCTATATGCCACATGAATATGCGTCCAGGGACTGCTCAGGAATAATTCAGTTGGCTACAGAGCGCCTTTTAAACTTACAGTTAAGCCACACAATATCAATGCAGCCTCACAACCGTTCCCAATGTAGGCACTGTGGACTTCCAATTCTCAGTACATCCCATGAGCGTGTCCACTCCAATGAGATGCTGTAAAAATGCTGAAAACGCCACAATCACAGGTTCTACGACGACTTGAAAACCCTTGTTGCGGATCCTCTCCCGCTGTTATCACCAGTAATTGTTGTAAAGGATTCACTGCACCATCAAATGGTTGCAATCTTAGTACCACAATTTCTCAATATTTATTGTGCAGTCTAGAACCAGAAGCAGCCTGTCTTTTCCACCTTGCTGCATGACATCCTAGTCTTAACCCCACCTCAAGACTCCCCTGTCTTTGGTCTGTGGATACTCTTGAGATAAACCATGGAATTGACCTTAGTGGTCCACAGCCCGTGCAATGGTCCCAAGCAATAGATGGGTATGGCTTTACAAGGCATACTCCTCACAGAATAGAGTGTTTATAGCTTTTCTACTGAGCAGTCGTAGATACAGGTCACCCTTATCTACTAGGATATGGAAGCACAATTTGCATGCAATAATCATGAACTATGTTTTTCAAGATTCTTCTGATGAATGTTCTTGTATGCCGCTCGTACTCCGCCTGCGGCTTTTGTGTTCACTATGACTTTAGATAAGGGCAAGAGCATGGTGGCCCAGACCTTAGCAAGTAAAACCTTGCAGTAAATCTCAACTTTGAACTCGAGGTAGGCCTTGGTGAGCCTATCCTCGTCTACAGGTCTGGGGGGAAATTTCCAGATCTCAAAACATAAGATTAGCAGCCTGAATCGGTGGCTCCATTTCCCTCTTCCAGCTCCCTATTCTCTCAGCTAGATAGTGTCTAAATATTGTAAACTCTTGAATTATGCAGAGCAGATTGTATTGGGAGTTAGAAAACTATCCTACATGGCTCAGAAGAGTGTACACCGTTACCTCAAGTTCACAATAGCAAGCTGTAGATTTCTGACCCCTGACTTCAGGGTGCATGATGTTCATACTTGTGTGGTAGAGGCCATTGTGATACTACCTGAGACCCAGAGAAGGGCTCCCCTCCTTACTAAGCATGACTACCATCAACTTGCTGTGTTCTAAAGCATTGATAGCGGTGGAAGCTGTACCATGATTATGTGCGTAAGCAACCTCCTCATGCCAGGGTGAGTCACCTACTATCCTTTCCCACCTTTATATAAATTGGTGTACTAGCACACACTGCAAACAGCTCCTTGGAACATGGGTGTTGTATGTGTACACCTTTCAGCATGGATAGAGGATGCATGTATGGAGCATACAATGCAAGTAGCCATAGCCACATTGAAAACCATTTTGTATGTGCTATCCAAGTATTACCCAAGATAGAGCCCAGATCGCAGAAGGCAACTGCAGGGATCCTTTGTAGTGGGTTAGACTTCTGGATGTGTAGGAAAGGGGATAAAAGAAAAGAGTTCCCCCTGCCCTTTTCTGGCCTATTTTTCACTAGAAGTGCTATCCCTTCACTGGTTAACAGCTTGGTAAGTGGAACATCCTCCCTGGAGACTCCCATCTCAATATCACATTTCTGGTCACAGTGTATAGCAAAGACTGTGGCAGGACCAATCTGACTGAAATAAGCAAAGGGAGCAGAATTGCTCAAAACCGTCCTCATAGTGGACTGTTGGCACAACTATCTGTGACTTTAGCGTGAAGATGGGGCAGAAACTTCAAGCCAGTGTGCTAAAATTTCTCAACTGAAAAGCAGGGTCTCTACACCAGTGGCGAGCAGAAACTATGTCAGAGTTGAGGCATCCACTCCTGACTTCCTTTGCCTGGTTTGGGACTTGAAACCTGAGATCAAGACTGCCAAGAGAGGTTGCCTGGAACCTTCTTCAAGGGAGAGAGCTGTCCAACTGGTCTGGGACATTGGAAAAGACAGCATTAGAGACGCTGCTCACGAGGTGTGAACGAAACCAAGACATGACAGCAAGGCTGGAGCGTTCATTTAGTAAGGCACTAGAGTTTATCTGAGTTTTAGTAGACCGCTGGAGCACCACAAAGCTGAGTCTCTAAAAGTTATATGACTGGAGTCCCATAAGAGATAAGCCAAAATGTTGGAGGAATACCACATTGGTAAGGAGGATCCAAGTAGTCACCAGGAGTGGGCACCCAGCTTGTTTAGGTGGTGGGCTTTGTCTGGCCCAGATGAGTATTCCTCAGCCACAAGGTTCCCTCAGGGACAAGCACTGTGACTCCACCACAACGTCCTTGATAGTGTTGGTGCTGCCTGAGTTCACATGCACACTGCACCAGTGCTGTAGATGGCAACCCCATGTCAGTTGGCCAGTGCTGTAGATGCTAATCACACACCAGTTCACTGGGCTGGATTGAGATCCCTGCTTACTGTGGATGTCAGAAGCCAGAGCCTAGCTGAAAGACATTCACAATACAAGTGCAGCCTGAATTACGATCAAACTGACAACGAAAAGTACTGCATAACCCAAGGGAACCCACAGAAGAGGTTAACAAGGAACATACTAAAAGAGAATCAACAGAACCGTTCAATTACTTTGCCGGTCACTCTCCAAGGACATCGCAGACCACCACTATATTCCAAAGTGGAATTCTCACCCCATCTCCAAGACTAATTCTGAGATGTGGCATAAGGAGTATGTTATGAGGTTGTGTCATGACTTCCCTAGGCTATCTTCTCCCACTGATTTGTTGAAGGATATTAGTAATGTCCGGTTTATTTGGTGCTTCTGAATCATGTTTAATTCAATTAAAGTACTTTTTTCTTTCTCAAATGCTAAGCATCAATTGCACATTGAATTATTTACCTGGTCAAGTGTATTTGTTCTGTTGTACTTTTGGTTTGTTGAGATCTGAATATCTAGGGTGTACTTGGTGCTCAGTTGTGGGCTCAGTAGTAATATTAAGCCATAGAACATGGTCAATTCTTATACAACAGCAGTAGTGGCAAATGTGACCAAAGCTGATCAAAACTGGTCGCAGGGACGGTGTGCCAGGCCCAAATGGCATTCCTCAAGCCATCTACAAGCAGCATCCTGAATATTGGTCTCAACACCTAGCGTCTCTTTATAATGAGGTGGCATTGACACAAACAATCTCTAGTGATTGGAAAGACTCAATAATAAGTCCTTTTACAAGGGTTGGGTTTTCTCAAATCCAGCAAACTACAGATTAAGGGGCATATTTATACTCCGTTTGCGCCGAATTTGCGTCGTTTTTTTCGACGCAAATTCGACGCAAAACTAACTCCATATTTATACTTTGGCGTTAGACGCGTCTAGCACCAAAGTTCATGGAGTTAGCGTCATTTTTTGGCGTGAACACCTTCCTTGCGTTAATGAGATGCAAGGTAGGCGTTCCCGTCTTAAAAAATTACTCCGAGGCATGTGCGTGGTATTTATACTCCTGGGCAAAAATGACGCCCGGGAGTGGGCGGGGCAAAAAACCCCGCATTTGCACCTCTTTTTAACGCCTGGGTCAGGGCAGGCGTTAAGGGACCTGTGGGCTCAGAATGAGCCCAGAGGTGCCCTCCCCTGCCCCCAGGGACACCCCCTGCCACCCTTGCCCACCCCAGGAGGACACCCAAGGATGGAGGGACCCATCCCAGGTAAGAAAAGGTAAGTTGTGGTAAGAATTTTTTTTTAATTTTTTTGTGGCATAGGGGGGCCTGATTTGTGCCCCCCTACATGCCACTATGCCCAATGACCATGCCCAGGGGACATAAGTCACCTGGGCATGGCCATTGGGCAAGGGGGCATGACTCCTGTCTTTGCTAAGACAGGAGTCATGTTAATGGCGTCTGGGCGCCCAAAAAAAATGGCGCAAATCAGGTTAAGATGATTTTTTTGCCTCAGCCTGACTTGCCCCATTTTGGGACGCCCAAACGCCATTTTTCCCTACGCCGGCGCTGCCTGGTGTACGTCGTTTTTTTTCACGCACACCTGGCAGCGCCGGTCGGCTAACGCCGGCTAACGCCATTCAATAAATACGGCGCCCGCATGGCGCTTCAGAATGGCGTTAGCCGGCGCTAATTTTTTTGGCGCAAAACTGCGTTAGCGCAGTTTTGCGTCAAAAAGTATAAATATGGCCCTAAATGCCTTCATCAACACAGAAGCAAAGTATTAAACCTCTCTAATGTTAGCTGAGCTGACACAATGGTCATCTTCAAGAGATCTAATTCCAGTCAATCAGGCTGGGTTCCGCAAAGGCTTTGGCACAACTACTAATAGTCTAGCTTTAACATTGATTGCTGACTAATGGAAGCGATCTAACAATAAACTCCACTTATGCTTTATTGACTTCAAAGCGGCATTTGACTGAGTGGATCGGGCCCCCTATGGAAAAAGCTAAGATTATGGGGGCTTCCACCAAACCTCTGACATGCTATAGAGTGGCTATAATCATCCACTTGTATACAAATCAGATTGGCTGACAACACCTGGGTGTCTAGAAAAATACCCCCCAAAGTTAGCTTGAAGCAAGGGTGTGTGCTAACCCCACATTTGTTCAATTTGTTTGTAGCCGATTTAGCTCCCAGACTTGATCAGTTCAACTCCCAGACTCCTCGTCTAGGCCATTTGAGACTGTACCATCTCAAAAACAGATGATATTGTTCTTCTTAGTCACACAGGAGTGAGCCTACAAAGACTATGGGGCCTATTTATACTTTTCTAGTTTTGCACTAAAAAGTTTAGCACCGGCTTGTGCCATTCCTGAGCACCAGCTGGGCGCCATATTTATGGAATGGCGCAAGCCAGTGCAAAGGGTGGGCTAGCGTTAAAAAAAAAAAAAAAAAAAGGATGTTGGCTGGGTGGGGCAGGCGGTATGGGAAAAAGGGGTTTTGCACTAAAAAACGACATTAGGCTGGTTAGAGTCACAAAAAATTACTCTAACCAGCCTAACGTCATTTTCTGACGCAAAACCATCCATATCACATGACTTCTTAGAAAGGACAGGAGTCATGCCCACCACCCACATGGCCAGCACAGGGGACCAGTGTCCCCTGGGCATTGCCATTGCCATTGCCCCCTGTAACATGCAGGGGGCCCCAAGTTGTTCCCCCGATGGCACTTTAATTAAAAAACAAAATGCTTACCTATATTTACCCTACTTACCTGGCGCAAGATTTGCACCATTATTTAGCCCCTCCTCCCACCCGTGCATTATTTTAGCATGGGGATAAATATGGGGTTATGGTGCACCATTTTTTAGAAGGGAACGCCTACCATGCATCTCCTTGACGCAAGGTAGTTTCATCGATCTAAAATAATGGTGCAAACTCCAATATTTTGATGTTGGATGAGTCTAACGTAAAAATATAAATATGGAGCTAGTTTTGCGCTGAATTTGCATTAAAAAAATGATGCCACTTCAGGGCAAATGGGGTATAAATATGCCCATATGTACAGGACTCGCAGAATATGCCATGCTCAACAAATTGGAAATCAACACAGAAAAAACTAAGCCGATGTCTATCTGCAGTAATGATGGTTCTTTCCCAAGGGTCAGGCTAGGTGACTCCATCTTAGAGGAAGTTAACCGTTACAAGTATTAGGGGATGCATATAGATAACAAGTTGACCTTCAAGGCTCATGAAGAGCACATTGTCAAGAAAGGAAATGCTTACATATTTGCATTTTGTGCCTTAGCCAAAAACCTAACTGACCTGACTCTCAAACCTTTGATGACGGTTATCTCTGCAAAACTCCTTCCATCAGTCATTTATGCTTGTGCGGTTATGCTTTGAAGAGATGCACAGCTCCTGGATACACTTCAAATCAGGGCTTATAAGCGTGTATTTGAGCTCCTGCTGGGCTCCTCCCCGGCGCAGGTCCATCTAGAGTTTGGACTGGTGAACCAAACTTGGGGGAGAAGGTATTCTGCCATAAAAGCATGACAAGTTAAGAACAAATCAAAATCAAGCTGTCTTCAGTGCCTTATGGCAGTCAGTGGACCTGGATCCTAAGTCATCTTATGGAGCTTATCTACACTCTGCCATGGAAGCAACAAGCGCAACAGCAATGTGGAACGCAAGCTTATCTCATCACGCATTCTGTCAGGTATTGAATAAAGCTGCAATGATAAGCAAGCTCTTGCATCT
The DNA here is from genome assembly GCF_031143425.1 of Pleurodeles waltl. Classification (NCBI taxonomy): domain Eukaryota; kingdom Metazoa; phylum Chordata; class Amphibia; order Caudata; family Salamandridae; genus Pleurodeles; species Pleurodeles waltl. Next base: position 72,297,550 of record NC_090445.1, read on the forward strand.
CACACACGTGCCTGGATGGTCCTCCACACATATAGGAGCCGGCAGCAGATTTAAATATGACCTTTTCATTACATCTGAAACAGAAACTGATGGCGATTCGCTTTGGATCCTTGCCGTCTTTGGCCTACAGGCCACAACAGGCTGTGTGGAGCAGTTACGGAAGATATTGTACATTTAGGGGGTCATTCTGACTCCCGCCGGCTGCGGTAACCGCGGTGCCGGCGGGAGCCGCCAGAATACCGCTGCGCGGTCAGAAGACCGCCGCGGTTATTCTGTGTTTCCCGCTGGGCGGGCGGGCGACCACCAGAAGGCCGCCCGCCCAACGGGAAACCCCTTTCCACGAGGATGCCGGCTCCGAATGGAGCCGGCGGAGTGGAAAGGGTGCGATGGGTGCAGTTGCACCCGTCGCGAATTTCAGTGTCTGCTATGCAGACACTGAAATTCTCAGTGGGTCCCTGTTACGGGGGCCCCTGCAGTGCCCATGCCATTGGCATGGGCACTGCAGGGGCCCCCAGGGGCCCCACGACACCCCATACCGCCATCCTGTTCCTGGCGGCCAAAACCGCCAGGAACAGGATGGCGGTATGGGGGTCGGAATCCCCATGGCGGCGCAGCTGAGGATTCCCCTGGGCAGCTGAAAACCGGCGGTACACCGCCGGTTTTCCGTTTCTGACCGCGGCTGTACCGCCGCGGTCAGAATGCCCAAGGGAGCACCGCCAGCCTGTTGGCGGTGCTCCCGCGGTCCCCGGCCCTGGCGGTTTTTACCGCCAGGGTCGGAATGACCCCCTTAGTCTGCATCTGTCCATTTTTAAAACATCGGAGGGTTGTATGGCTAAAAGAAGCTTTTAACAGCCAAGGCATTAGGACCTGTAGGTCAACTATAATTAATGCTATCCATCCATCAGATCCTCAGATACACCGTAGACTGATGACGTTTTTATCTGCTTGTGATAATATTCTGAGTAAAGTGCCATCCATAATGTAGGAAGCTGGCCTGGTTCAGGTATCCCCTATTAGTGAAGTATAGGCAGTGTCTAGGAAGCCAGGGCTCTATAGAGGTAGCTGTGGATGAGCAGCCAAGGCTTATCTAGGAGATATGCAATGCTTATGCAATACAGCTATAGCCACACAGCACTCACACATGAAAGAACCACACAGTGTTACAAAAATAAAAGTACTTTATTATGGTAACAAAAACTAGAATACTATCCCCAAACTGGAGGTAAGTAAACACGCTATGATATACACATTAGCAATCAGTAAAGAGCATAAAAAGCAATACTCATTGGCCAAAGTATAGGTAAACATTGAGGGCCCTAGGGCGGGCCACACCATATAAGAAAGTGGAATGTGAAAGACAGTCCCTCACCCAAGGTTGTGGAATCATTAGAGGGCAGCTGGCTGGAGGAACTAGGAACCCAAAGAGGTGAGTACCAGAGTGACCCCCCCAGCGACCAGGAGAGCAGAGGTAAGTACCTGGTTTTCCCCAAAACTAACAGGAGGACTTAGGAAAAGGATTGTGCAAGACACAAACAAGACTGGAAGAACCCAAGGGTGGATTCTGGCAGAAGAGCACCTGCAGAGGAAGGGGACCAAGTCCAGTTTGTGATGGAGTGCCTGGTTGTGGCAGGAGCCACTACCCACCTTTTTGTGAATGCAGGACCAGGTGGACGAGGGAAGAAGATGATCAGCTGTGCAGCACAGAAGATGAAGAGGTGTCTCTGAAGCAATGCAGATGGTGGCTCATGTCGGCTGTTAAATTACATTGGGTCAGTAGTGCAGTACTATCAACAAGCCTTGGAAAATGCAAAAGAAGAACAAGACGAGTTGCAAGGCTGAAAAGGACCAGCAAGGCCCAGGGGACTCGACCCAAGGAGGGGAGTTCAGGATGAAAATCAGCAGTTGGGAGAGTCATGAGCAGAGGAGGCAGCCCCCACAGGCAACCCACTGGCAGCAGGCACAGAAGTCACGGTGAGGCCCACTCAAACACAAATGAAGAGGAGTCCCACATCGCTGAAGCAGTAGAGAGGAGATTGTGCTTGGCAGGAAGAAGTGCTGGGGGCTGGGGCTACGTGAAGCCTGAACATCCCTTGGAGGAGGAGCAAACAAGCCTTGGTAGCTGCAAGAGTCGCAGTGCACAGGGGTACTGTCCTGCAAGGAGAGTCAAGGGCTTACCCTCTCAAAATTGGATAGCTGGCAGCGAAGACCAAGGGTACCACTTCAGATCACCACCTATGATGCAGGATCCACGCAGTTATGGAGGAGAGCAGTTCCACCCAGCCGATAGTTGTTGCAGTTGGTGCCTACATTTGCAGTGGAGTGACTCCTTGACTCCAAGGGAGATTCCTTCTTACTTCTTAGTGCAGGATGGAGTCTCGTCCACCTCAGAGGATGCACAGCCGGAGAAGTGTTGCAGTGGCTGGAAGGAGCCAGAGAAACAATGTTGCAAAGCGGAGTCGTCGCTGAAGTTGCAGATTGTTGGTTCCTGAACAGTCCAGTTGCGGTTCCAGTGGCTAGAAGATTAAGTAAACGATGCAGAGGAGTCCTGCTAGAATCTTGCATGTTGAATCTGAGGACCCACCCTAAATAGCCCAGGAAGGGGGATTGGTCATCCAGCAGGGTGACCACCTATCAGGAAGAAGCTGTGACATCACCTTCCTGACCTGGCCACTCAGATGATCCTAGGGGCCTCTGCACATATTGGGTTCAAGAAGGCAGAATCAAGTGGCCACCTGGAGGAGCTCTGGGCACCACCCCTGAGATGGTGATGGACAGTGGAGTCGTCACTCCCCTTTCCTTTGTCCAGTTTTGCTCCAGAGCAGGGGCCGGGGGTCCCTGGACTTGTGCACACCGGTTTATACAAGGAGGAAACCAAATGTGCCCTTCAAAACGGTGGCTTGGGGAGGCTACCCGTCCCAAGCCATGTCACACCTGTTTCCAAGGGGAGAGGGTGTTGCCTCCCTCTCTCACGGGAAATCCTTTGTTCTGCCTTCCCCTGCTTGAGCTCGTCAGGCAGCGGGAGGGCAGAAACCCATCCGGAGGGTGGCAGCAGCATGAACTGCTTACAAAACCCTGGAAGACTGGTGGGAGCATTAGGAGTCCCCAGAGTGCATATAATTATACAACCAATGCAGCCAACAGTACTGGGGAATGATTCTGACATGTTTGATACCAAACATGCCCAGGTTCTGGGCTACCATTATGTAGCTGGACACCTGTGTCCAGTAAGTGGGTAAAATGCCTTTCCCACACTTACAAAGTCCAGTGCAATAGAGCTGGAGTTCGTAGGGGCACCTCTGCTCATTAAAGGGTACCCTCACACACAGGAGGGCCTACCATAGGGGTGACTTACAGTGACCTGGTGCAATGACCTGTTGTGAAAGAGTCCATGCACCTTTTCATGCAGGCTGCAATGACAGGTCTGGAGACACATTTTGCATGGGCTCCCATGGGTGGCACATTACATGCTGTAGCCCATGGGGAATGGATGGTGCCCCAATGCCCTGGGTATCTAAGTACCATATACTAGGGAGGTATATGGGGGCACCAGTATTCCAATTATGGAGTGTGCAAAGTCCTAGGTAATCACATTTAGAGGGAGAGAGCACAATCACTTGGGTCCTGGTTATCAGGATCCCAGTGAAAACAGACCACGATCAGTGAATTAAGTGATAAAAAAAAGTGGCAAAAAGTGGGGGTAACCATGCCAAAAACAGAAGCATACAACTGCTTGTGATGGTGTTCTGTGTAAAGTGCCACTTGGTAGGTAACAGCAGATTTTACCTAGTATGGTTTCCATGGTAGCGGCAGGTATCTTTAACTCATGTTAGTGTGTAAAATGTACACTAACACCATGGCCACCAAAATAATACCTCGCCACTATTCGGGTGTTGTAATTCTAGCACTTTAGACGTTTTAGGCATCATTTTAGAAGATCATATTTATTCTTCAACATTTTAATTATTTTCTAATTTTGTATATACTTATTGATTTATGAATGGTGTAATATTGTGATGATTTTAATTAACTGAATTAATAAATTAATTAACATTAAGCCATAGAACACCATTGGTTAAAACCTCCGATTATCACAACCCTAGCTCAAAAACCTCTGTCTTCCCCAGAACACATGAAAAAGTTAAGAAAAAAATTGGGGAGGTGACGATGAGCCTCTAAAATCTGAACGAGCTTTTAAATTGCATCACATTTTTCTGGTGGCCGGGTATGGATGTTGAAGTATGTAACTTAGGGTATTCTTGCCCAGAACGTTTAACCTCAGATAAACACTGGAAGGTACAAGAGAAACCAGTATGTCTAGTACCTCTACCTGAGGGGCCATGGGAAATACTAGCCCTGGATTTTTCAGGTCCTTTCTATTTGCTGCTGATATTTTTGAAAGTGCTGGCAGATTACTATTCAAAATGGATCCACTATTCCTTTGTTGATTCGGCCACCACTAGAAATGTCTTGACATATTTAGAGAATGTCTTCATGTTGGAAGGCCGTCTAAACAATGGGACACATTTTTGTTCTTATGTGGAGCACGATTCTTTGGCCTCTTATAATATAAAGCACTTGCAAGGGCTTTATAGAGTCTAGCTTCAAATGCCCCTGTTGAGAGGGCTAAGCACACCTTAAAAGAAGGAATACAGACAGGACTATCTGCGGGATTGTGTGTTGATATGTAGCTGAGAGAGAAAATGTTGCCCTACTTGACTCCGCCACACTCTACTACAGAAGTCATTCCTTTTAAATTGTTGAGGGACAGAAATCTTAATACATCTCTTTGTGATTGCTTGGGTTCTTCAGTCTCACCCAACTCAGATAACTTGGATGTTGATGGAGAGAAACTGAGGTCTGGAGTTTACAGTAAACAAGAGAAGAGAAAAAAAAGCTTTTTGATAGCAAGAAGAGGGTTAAGAATCTGGACTTTGACACAGCACGTTGGGTGTTTATTAAGAAACCCACTAAGATCATTAAAGGCGAATCTAGGTTTTCTTTTTCTGCAAAAATAGCCAGAGTCTCTAGAACTTCTGTGTTTTGTTTAGAGGGTGGTGGAATAAAAGTAATGTATTTCCTATTTCTGATCACCCAGCAGACATAATTAAGCAGCCTTAATTTTCGTGGGAGTGATGGAGATGGTGTGAATAATGATGCTTCTATTTTGGAGCTGGATTCTGAAGGTGTTGGGAGCTGGGACCACCTTAGCCTGGCCAAATCTGCGGTGAACACGCCAGAGACCCCTTGCCTTGCATCTGAGCCACTGTGGGCCCTTAAGCAAGTCATCAACGATTTCTCACGCGGCCTGTGGCTAGGTTTGCTACCAGGGTCGTTCTGGAACACAAAATAGGACCCGGCACCAAAATAAAAGTGACCCTGATCAGTGAATTGGGTAATAAAAAATAAAGTGGCCAAAGTCTGAAAACCACTGACGTTTTGAACTTGTAAAGACACGCTGTATTAGTGTTTTCAGAGGTAACGGAGGGTGCATGGATTTGAACTTGATGCAGGCAATGTTTGTTTTAATATCGGGGAAATTACCTGAAAAGACTGGCCCATAACGCATAAAACAGGCCCACAAACATCCAAAAAGCAGCCCACACACACACAGACCAGTCCATTGGGTACTGCCTTTTTTGGTATAGCTTTTTTGGTTGGGCATAAACCACTTAGGCACCAGGGATCAGTGTGTGTGTTTTGTTTGGGGGACGGCCCCTTGGGCAACGGTCACGCCCCATGGGGGCACATTACTGATGGACATTTTTGCCCCCACCTGGGGGGCAGATCTGCCTATTTTTGTAAGGCCCATCTGCCTCCAAGGGAGGCAGAAAGCCCATTAAATACCAGGGAAGATTTTTTTTTTTAAAAAGAGGGTGGGGGTATCGCCATACACCCACCCTACATAAATGGAGACAAAGGCCCATATTTATTCTTTTTTTAGCGCCGCATTTGCGCCACTTTTTAACACAAAAACAGCACAAACTTACAAAATACAATTGTATTTTGCAAGTTTGCACCGCTTTTGCGTCAAAAAGTGTTGCAAATGCGGCGCTAAAAAAGTATAAATATGGGCCAAAGTTTTTCTGCCCACTGGGGGGCAGATGGGGTAATTACCCCCGATCCGCTCCCCAAGGAGGGCAGAAAACCCACTAGATGCCAAGGAATTAAAAAAAAAAAACATAGAAGGGAACACTCTTTCAGCCCTCTTGCAAAATAAAGCATCTCATCCCAATGCACCACAAAATACAACATGACAGAAAAAGTAATAAATTGGGAACCTTAGGTTCAATATTTCATGCAATGCAGCAAGCTCCCTTTCTGCGCTGCATGAAAGGGAGAGGGCAGAAATGCCCCACATTCTCAATGGAGTGTTCCTGATTTCTGCTTTTGCCAATGCACAAACTGCTGCCTTGCACTAGCAACAGCACAGGCACTCTTGCACCATGGTGCAATGGTGCCTGTATTGTAGGCAGGATTAGTTTTCTGCAGGAAAGAGCACCTTCCTGCACAAAAGCAATCCTTAGAGTCATTTTCCTCTTTATAACTGTGCTGCGCAATGCAACACACTTAGAAAGAGGAAACAACGAGGAGAAATAAAGCTATTTCTGCTTGTTGCGCCTCTGGTGGGGAGGTGTACAATTCTGGTATGTTCTCAGGTCCACTAGTGTCGGTAAATCTGGAAATGGGTCACAATGCGTGGGTAGATGCGTTGAAACACCCTTGCTCCACCCAGGGCATGCGTCCCTACGATAGAGTAAACCAAGCAACTGCCTTGTGTAACTCAAGGTTTATCAAGTCACACAGCTGGCCTTGTGTGGCATGGTGAATCTCATTTAGGTTTTGTGTTGCCCTTGTGTCCTCTAACATGGCGCAAGAGTGACGCAAAACCTTGATAAATATAAGGCCAATGGAGGAAGCGCCACAATGGAAAAGGAAAAGAAAACAGAACAAAAATCTGCAATGGACTAGTTGCCAAGGCACCTTAAAATACAGCTGCACACCCTGAGGTAGGTGACTGCCATTTTGGAGTTAAAGAGATAAGAAGCAGTATCCAGGAGCCCAGAGCGTGAGGGGAAACAGACCTATAACAAGGGTGAAACCAGAACTGGGTTGCTTTTGTTCCGGTACATGAAGGACCTACCTGGCCAATTTGAGCATGAGTGTTCCTATTGGAGCAGGGTAGAGACTAATTTACATATAGCCCAGTATAAACTGTGGCGCCATGGTGTGCAAGCTAATTATGGACTGGTGGCTCTGGTTAATTCAAGCATTCCATCCATCAGTTTTTGTATACTCTAGTATGTTCCCCTAAGGACAGGTTTGTCAAGATGTGGGTCCTGTGCACACGGTGTCATTTGGAACCAAGCTATAGCTGGTTGATCAGCCCATATCAAGGTGAATCAACCGGGGTTGCTTGTGTCCTGGTTCAGGGAGGACCTGGTTTGGCAGTTTGGGCTGGACTGTCCCCAAGGAAGCAGGGTCAAGACTGAACTGCATATAGCTGGGTCCAAACTGAGGTGGCATTGTGTGATAAAATAACAATGGACTGAGATGCAGCTCCAATTGATTACCAGTGACTGAGATTAAATCAAGTATTCCATCCATCACTGTTTGTATACTTTACCAAGTGGCCAACACAGGCTTCTTCAGCTTTTGTGGCCTTATAGCTGTTATATGTCTATGTTAAGGTGTCATGTACTAGGGTAAAAAGACATTTAGGGCCATATTTATAATTTTTGCCGCAAAGCTGCGCCGGCGCAGCTTTGCCCCAAAAATTTTAACGCCGGCTAACGCCATTTCGATGCGCCATGCGGGCGTCAAATTTATACTTTGACGCACGGTGGTGCAACCAACAGGTGAGAGTCATTATTTCATGACGCACACAGCGGCGTCAAGTCGTAAAGAAAACCAACGTTAACGCGACGCACATCACTGTGGGTCGATTTACGACAGCGCAACCCGGAAAGCGGTGTTTATTTTGACGCAATAGCGTCAAATTTACCCGCGAACACTGCCCTTTCAGCAAAGGAGAGCCAAAATGGATCCCAGATGCCACAACAGACCCCAGGAAGATGACAGCAGACCAGGAACCAGCCAGGAGGACCCATACCGGAACCAGGACATTTTCAGAAAAAAAAGAAAGTATTGCTTCAGTGCAGAGGAGCAGGAAATCCTGGTTAAAGAGGTGACGGAACACCAGCACCAATTGTTCATCACCTCTAAATTGCCAATCAGTAGGAGAGAGGCCATATGGCAAACAATTGTGGACAAGATCAACAGTGTGGCTGAAGAACGCAGAACAGTCACCGAGTGTAAGAAACGCTGGCATGACTGCAAACGTAGGACAAATGAAAAAATGGCCAGGAACAGGAAGGCAGCACTGCAGACTGGAGGGGGGAGTCCAGCACACCAGGAGGCCCTGGACCACATGGAGGAGATGGTCACAGCCGTCATCCCTGAGGAGATCGTCACAGGGATTCAAGGAAAGGACAGTGCAGACTACCACGACAACGCACATGCAGGGTAAGTCGCATGGGGAATTACAATGCAATAATGATACATGCAACCGGGGGGTGGGAATACCTACTACACAATGCATGTAACTCAGCATATATATGAAGTGGCAGGGGGGCATGGCCAGCACAGACTGAAGCTGGGGCACGACAAAATACAGCACCAACAACAGTCCCATGGGGCCATCCTGTAATTACAACAATAGAACCAAGGGAAAGCAGCGACAGGTGGGAAGGCCACTACGTCAAACTCACATCCAGGCACTCGTCAGTCAAAATGTTTCCTACATCAACTAGGTCCCTATCAGTAATCCAGTAGCCAAAACAACAACTGCAATGTAACTGCGACAACAGTTGACAATAACACCTCTGATCTCTGTGCAGCTATAGTAGCAAATGGCAGGAACCTCCGCATGGAACATACATACCTAAATTAGGGGGGGAGGATGACATCTGCAACTATTTATAGAAATAAGACAAAGGCACCAGTATACTCAAATGCCAATGCCCATACTTGACACATACATCAGCCAAAGTAAACAGCAATAGGAGCCACACAGCACTAAGGACACACACATGCTGCATACGTCAGGGTCCCTCACGTGCCTGGCTAACAAGGCTACATCACTAATGTCATACTGCTCAGACAACAACATTGAGGAGGGGACACATGCAACTGGTCACTGAAACACACCTGCACAGTCTATCGTATCAAAGTCCTATTTGGTTGTCAAACAGGGCAATCCAATTAAACACACATTACCCAACATCATCTAGAAACATCAACAATGTTTACATCCATACCACATCCTAACATTGCCATGCATAGGATATGCCACATTACATGTACATTTAGGTCAATGTGAATAAAAAGTGTTTGGGGCAGGTCCTGAGAGGCAAGTGTGCTGCCAGGGCATTCACAACACCCACAGCCAGTCAAAGTGTAGTGTGGTAAGTTTTACGTATACTTTGCGCATTAGCTTCAGGCTTTAGGCCTTTGTGCACCTTGCCCTGAATGTACTTTTACTCATTTGCTTACATCTAAGAGCCTCTGAGCACTTTGCACTAAATGCTTTTTATTAGGCTTCGTATCAGTTAATTTTGCAAATAGCCAGTTCTACGGTGTTGTTTTTTAGTCAAATCACACTGTTTTGCCTACTTCAGCACTGGAGTTCGCCAGAACATATTCACTCTGTGCCCCAGTCAAGGATACAGTCTGGTACATTGCCGATAGACGTGGTAGGAGTTAAGATTTGGCATTCATGCGTAGGGACACTTTGGGGGTCATTCTGACCCTGGCCGGCGACGGAAGCCGCCGGCCTGGCTGGAACCGCCAGAATACCGCTGCGCGGTCAAAAGACCGCCGCGGGTATTCTGGGTTTCCCGCTGGGCTGGCGGGCGACCGCCAGAAGGCCGCCCGCCAGCCCAGCGGGAAACACCCTTCCATGAGGATGCCGGCTCCGAATGGAGCCGGCGGAGTGGAAGGGGTGCGACGGGTGCAGTTGCACCCGTCGCGATTTTCAGTGTCTGCATGGCAGACACTGAAAATCTTTGTGGGGCCCCTGCAGTGCCCATGCCATTGTCATGGGCACTGCAGGGGCCCCCAGGGGCCCCATGACACCCCATACCGCCATCCTGTTCCTGGCGGCCAAAACCGCCAGGAACAGGATGGCGGTATGGAGGTCGGAATCCCCATGGCGGCGCAGCAAGCTGCGCCCCCATGGAGGATTCCCCAGGGCAGCGGAAAACCGGCGGTACACTGTCGGTTTTCCGTTTCTGACCGCGGCTGTACCGCCGCGGTCAGAATGCCCAAGGGAGCACCGCCAGCCTGTTGGCGGTGCTCCCGCGGTCGTTGGCCCTGGCGGTTTTTACCGCCAGGGTCAGAATGACCCCCTTTGTCATCACGATGACATGTTACTTATAAAATCACTTCCTTGTCCCAAGACACGCAAGAGGGAGTTTCCGAACAGAGAACCACAACTAGACGCTGCCTGCCTTGCTGCAGATGCTGAACCAGATCACAGGCCATTGCTCTGATATGAGGGATGATGTCTCCCCAGTGATTCAGACAGGCAAGCTCGAAGCTTAACATGCTGTGCTCTAAATAGAACAAGCAGAGGGATAGTAGAAACAGTTAGACACCATGATAGCTTTGTTCAAATGTTTTACTCTCCTGGTGACTATTTCAATTCTACCATGTTGTATTGTTTGGGTTATTGTGGCACACACCTAATTATCTAAAAGTCAGTTGTTTAATGAAATCATCATATAAAACAAATACTGTCTTTGTCATTTGTGTATGAGATCATACTGGAAAAGAGAGAATTGGTTTGGATCTGAGTGACCACGACTTCCCTGAGAAGTTCCAAAGATGTCATGCGATCGGCTGCCTAATCATTTCTTTGCCGTGGGAGACATGAGGCACTGCTAGTTAGCCAGAGCAAAAAGAAAGAATCAGGGTGACAGAGTTATTTACAAGTGGGTCAGACTCAGTCCCCCACACCATTAGCTATCCTGCTGCCTAGAAAGCCAGTAATCTCATGTAGGATAATGAGAGCCCACGCGACAAAATGTCTCTCCATAAGAATAGATATACACGGAGGGACGAGTAGGACAAAAAGTTGGCTATTCACAAATTGGTACAAAGCAACACCTAGAGGCAATTAGGCAGACAAGTCTGATAACTCTATATCATACATGTGACACACAGGTGGGCCATAGGCCTATAACAATTCACATATGAAGGACAGCAGATACCAAGACAAAACCAGAGCACAAAGTTAAGGCATCCAAAGGCTTGCATCGTATTGCAAAATTGTCACAACACAGACACACTAATTGTACCCTGTTTCATTGCAGAGGAACATGGATCTCCTGCCGATATGCCTGTCCCTGATTTCCCAGATGACATGGATGACGAGCCCATAAACATTCCACAGGAGACCATCCAAAATGTCCTTGAAACCCTCCAGACCCCACCTTCAGTCACAAGGAGGAGCACAGAAGAAGCAGCCATCACAGTAGAACCACCCACCACCCCAATTCTAAGACCTGCCAGCTCCAACACAGCTGAGGACTCTGACGACACTGGCACCAGCTTTGAAAGAACTGTAGTTGGGGTACAGCGGGAGCTGGCCAAGGAGGTGCGGGTGGGGATGCAAAACATGGCAGCTAGCCTTGAGGGTGTGCGTTCGTGCATGATGTCATTTGCAGATCAGGCAGCTGCTATGCAAGCCCTAACATCTCTCTTGCAGGAACTTGCCAAAACACAGAAGGAAATCAGCACAGCTGTCATCCAGTTGACACAACACCTACAACTGCAATCCAGTCAACGTGTGCACGAATGCAATATTGAACCCCTCAGGGCCGACCTGGCTGCCTACCATCGTGATGTGGCTGCCATTCTCAAAAACCAGCAGGCCCTCCTTGCTGCAGTACTGCCCTTAATAACTCCACAGGGAGCAGCCCCCGGGATGTCTGCCTCCACGTCTTCTAACACTGAGGTGTGTGTTGCCCCTTCACAACCAACAACAACAAGGACAAACCAGGCAACACACACATCAGAAGAAGAAGACATGGAACAGATCACATTCTCACGGAAGAGTACCCGGAAGCACTAGTCCCTGCACCATGGCCTACTTTTACCAAGTTCCTACGTTTTGTCAAATGCCAATCTCACTACAACTACACTCAATGACTGTTCTGCAATCCACTGTATGACTTGTCACCATTGCCAGTGAATGTCTCTCTCCTACTATTTGCCAATTCCTGTCCCTCTGCACTGTCTGTGACATCACCCCAGCATGTCAGGAGCATCATCCACACCCCTTCTGTAGGATCACCATGTAAGAATGCACCAGAACGGACCCAGCAAACATGGACAATGGACATTTTGCACTACAGCACCTATAAATAAATAGCACTTGCACACCTATTATGTCTCTGTGTTATTTCACACTTCAACTGTGCAGTACATAACTCCAAAGTGCCTGTGTGGCAACCATCTAGATTGTCAATACAACTGTCCTGACATCATGTAGTCTGATACATCTGTGCAGTGGCCAGGATTGCATCATAGCCTTACCATACTGAGGAGAATAACTGATGAAGGGACTAACCACACACAATCATGCTGTGTTGGACAGAATGATGCACCATCTATAGCAATTCTAGTCAACTAATGGTGGCTGAGAAATGTAGGCACCATGCAATACTAAAACATGAAATTATGCTGCAAAATGTAAGCAAACATAAACAAATAACACTGCATCAATCAGCCTTTCTGAGTATACTTCCAGGAAGGAAAGTCATGCAGAATTAGTACACACATGATGTAGGTCAGCAATGAAGGCAACAAGACAAGAGTGTTAACAACACCTCATCTACAAAGATCTCCCTGAACTTCACACTGCAGTCCGACCTATGAAATTACCCACAATAACAAGTCTGGAAGCACACTTTGTGAAGTAGAATACATACTCACCAACACAAAACCTTGGTGATCAATGCAAACTGCCAATGGTGGGTTCTCCCAAATGGTGGATACTTACCAAGTTATCACACGGGTAGCTGGCATGTTAAACCTCCATTTCCTGGGGATGGCTAGCATAGGACACTAATGTCATACAAAAACATTCACCTACACTGATGTCAAGGCCATGATAAAGTAGCACCTAACGCATCATGTAAAGGGTTAACTATATATTTATTACTATTTATTAACACAAGAGGCAACTAAGGGAAAAGTAATACCTACACTAATCTAACCTGACTACTACTAACCCACAACTGTCCCTAACTAACCTAAGCTAAACTTACTCTATACATATAACGAAACGATCTAAACATCAACCCCCCACCCACCATTATGAGACAGGACACATGCAGGACAACACTTACTAACCTACACACATACTATACTATCCTAAACAATCATATATTTTTTTTGTATTTTTTGTTAATTTTTTATTTTTTATTTTTTTTTAACAAACAGGAATCCCAACATTGACCCCCACCCACCCACCCACACAAAAAATAAAGATAGAAAGAATAAGGACCCCCCACCCTCTTCCCTAACACTAACTAAGCTAATTACCTATACTAACCTAATACTAATCCCCAAAACCCAACTATCAGTACAAAATAGGAAAGAGGAGAGAGGGGAGGGGTAAAAGTTAAACACGGCAAATGTCCTAGAGGTTGGCCCTCCGTAGGGTCCGCCTGATGGAGCGAACCCTTTTTTTGATATATGCCACATCCTGGCTCAGCTTGTCCACCTTATTGAACACCTTGTCCAATTTACGGCTCAATGCCAGGAATGCGGCTGGGTCCACAGGAGGGGCTGATGCTGTTTGTGTGCCGGCCGAGGTGGACCTTGTGCCAGCAGTTGAATGCCCACTGGACTGTCCTGGTTGTAGAACATGGCTGGGTCCAGGTCTTGATGATGAGCCAGGGTCAACTGTTCCCGACGTTGCTGGGGCCACTTGGGGAGACCTGGTGGATGTGGTGTTGGTGGCTGTTGTGGGCAATGTAGGCCCACCCTGTGGTGAGGCCCACCATTCCCCGGAGGCCCGATCGGATTGATATTTTCGGGCCATCCTCCGGTACCCCGACTGCACCTTCAGGATGTGCCTGTATCGCATGGCACGCCTCTCAAATTGGTGTCTATCTGCGGCACTCATGTTTGCAGCTGTGAAGAGAAATGGCAAATATCTACCTTTGGAATTGCATTGGGTGGAATAGCACAATGGGTTATTTGTACATTACTTGTAATGTATTTGTTGCAGCAATTGTCACAACATAGTTCACTTAAAGTCTCAGAGGAAGTACATGTGAAGCCTGCATACATAAGGGCATCTCACACCTAGCATATCCATGTCTCTATATGATGGATGACATCACCCTAAACTACTCATCCAAATAATGCCTAATGCATCTGACATTATGGCTGAACCTCTTCCGCATACTGACTTCACTACATATGTCACTCTATGTGCTAACTATCACAACCCTCACTCAATGCCATTTGTAATTTGTTGTTTGCTAATATTGAACCCATGGGCCATAACCGAATGTGTACACTAAGGGCCAGATGTAGGAAGACGGAAAATTGCGACTTGCAATTTGCTATGCAGAACGGTGTCTCCGACACCGTCTGCTAGTCGCTATGGGGTCGCAAAGACCCACCTCATTAACATCAATGAGGTGGGTCCCAATTTGCGCCCCCTTAGCGATTATGGGCACTCACGTCTGCTAGTTGCTATGGGGTCGCAAAGACCCACCTCATTAACATCAATGAGGTGGGTCCCAATTTGCGCCCCCTTAGCGATTATGGGCAGTCGCTATGGAGTCGCAAAGACCCACCTCATTAACATCAATGAGGTGGGTCCCAATTTGCGCCCCCTTAGCGATTATGGGCACTCACGGGGATGGAGGCCTGCTGGGAACAGCAGACCTCCATGTCCGTGACTGCTTTTAAATAAAGCAGTTTTTTTTTTTCCAAGTGTAGCCCGTTTACCTTAACGGAAAACGAGCTGCACTTAGAAAAAAAACCAAAACCTTTAGTTTCGGATTTTTTCAGGGCAGGTAGTGGTCCCTTGGACCACTGCCTGCTCGGAAAAAATATTTTTGGGTCCACTCACAAAGGGGAAGGGTTCCTATGGGGACCCCTTCCAGTTTGCGAGTGGGTTACCATCCACTTCAAGTGGATGGTAACTGCGACTACCTTTGCGACCACGTACTCGGTCGCAAATGGAATTGCATACCACTGCGAGTCGCAAATAGGAAGGGAACACCCCTTCCTATTTGCAAGTCGGAAATGCATATTGCGAGTCGGTTCCGACTCACAAAATGCATTTCTGCATAGCAAACAGACGTTTGCGACTCACAAAGGGCAATTTATGCCGTTTGCAACTTGAAAACTGTTTGCTACATCTGGCCCTAGGTTCTAAACAAAGTTGCAAAAGGTCACAAGTACGTGTAGCATACTGGTTGCTACAGTCCTAGGTACCCTATTCCCAATCACATGGCAGTCTTTGAGGGTGGGGTGGGAAGAACAACCAACAATCCCATGTTCAATGCACACCCAGGAGTGTATAGAAAGGTCAACAAGTATGTGCCTTCACACACAACACCAATGAAGGGCTAGCAACACGTTGGAGTCAGCCAAACATTGTCATATCCAAGGTCCACACATGTCAAAATGCTCTGACTCAGGCCAACATCACATACTATCAGTGAGGCATGTTTTACAACACACACAGAGGAGCAAGAACACCCATGATCATGAGTCGACTGAACACCTAGGCCATTGCACTCTAGTCACACACACTTCTAGTTCAACTAGTGGAAGTACATGCCCCCGGAAGATCCAACCTACAGTGTACACAGTGCATCCTCAACTAGGAAGCTGCACATTTCATACAAGCCATTTGCCAAAGCTATCTGGGAGAATGTCAGTCTGATATGCAGACTCAGTTCAAGCCAAGTCCCAGAGCAACTCTTACATTAACCAGTGTATTCCACATGACTCATCCCATTCCCCATAGCGGCCCAACTGGAATGACCTACAGCCCCTAAATCTGAGAGATGGCTAAGTATTGGTCTACAGAAACAGAAGTGATATTTGAAATCCCACTAAAGCAACAATGCCAATGAACGGCCAGCGCAACAAATCATTAATTCTGTTGAACACACAGTAGTCCATCATGCATCATTAGCAAACAATAAATATAGCACTCAGGCCACACTCACTGTAGGTATCGGGGTCCTCAAAATGTGCCACCTCTCCCACGGTGTACGGTGCTGGTCCACCTGTAAAGCATGAAAGGAAGAATATACTCAGACTCGGTGCTCTGACAAATAATTGCAGTTACTATGACACTGTGTGAATATGACATGGTAATGATACACTTTCCCACATGCTTAAACTGCATGGATGAATTTTTATTCAACATTAACATTGGATGAGTCTCCTGCTACAGTTACACACCCTACTACACACATGCAGTGGCCAGGACAGTCAGGTGTTGTCAAAGATACCCCTCCATTAGTATGCCCCAACAATAATGGCTTGCATACATCTCATCATGTGCATCCCAGAGAGACATCCAAAAGCTGGTTACTTGAGGACTGCATGACCCCTCACAATCAAACAAGCTAGGTGGACATTTTCAACACACAGCAACCAGACACACATGTGACATATGTGTGGACAACATAGCTAACTTCATGTGACGTGAAGGCACCACATTTACAGCACCATCATGGGTTTACAATTTTCTGTCTAGCTATGGCGTCAACATATGTAGGTATGTTGTTTCTAAATGACTTTTTCACTGGCCAATATGACCTGTAGGGTTCAAATAGAGGCATTAACGTGTCGCTTGTCTGACACAAAGGCAACACTACATTACATACAGCTACAGGCATCCGGTATGTGTTGAAAACATGAGCCATCTGACTGCTAGCATTGGTCTTCCTACACATTGTGCAACAAATACACATTAGGTTTCCCTAGCATTACACACAGTCAGCTACTTATCTATCAGATTGGGTAACAATCATCACATGTCCCCACCCAGATTTCATTTATTCACATGTAATTGATTTGTACTCACCAACATGGCCACCAATCCTGATTCCCAGGTGGTCCAGCAGGTCCTGCTCCCTGGATATGAGATCAGCCCAGCGGTGCTTCAGTTGATGCTCATTCCTCATGCTCCCGTACACCCGGACCAGGTGATGGCGCACCTTCCCCCACCGGACTTTCCATGCCTCCGTGTGATACCCCTGTATCACACGGCCCCCAGCCTCCAGCATGAGTGGGAGGAAATGGCAAACGAGCCAAATGAATCCCCCCAATTCCTCCTCACCCATCCTGGCAAGCAGAGGCCTACCTGACATATTTACTAATTTAAAGGAGAAAAAGGAGATAAACAAGTAAAAGTGGGAAATGGGGAAAGGTAGAGTAGTGAAGGAAAAAGAAAACTTAAGAAAAATAGCCCAACTAACCCCAAAGTTAAACTACCCAGAACAGACTCCCACAGACAATACAAACAAAAACAGGATTGGACAAAAGTACACTTAACAGACTAAGACAATATTAGACAACAAGACTATGATCACAAAAAGACAAAATACAAGGTACACAGGACACAAAAGCAGTTAAACACAGGACTACACTTTTCACACAACCACACAGTCTAGATAAATCTGAGACTGCAAAGTGAAAGTGAAAGTTAACTCACAGTACAGATTTTGTAAACAGGATATCCTATTACATCACTTCCTGCATAAATTGGCAGCCGTTTTTATTTTCCCGTTATGCGTCATATTTTCACGCATACACATTGTGTCATATCTTTTGACGCATAACATTGCACATAATGCAGAGTCAAAATTAATTTCTTCATTGTTCCCTTACATTATTGTGAGGCTGAGTTTACAGTTCTAGTGTAGAATTAATAAATTAATAAGGTACATGACATGTCCACCATATTGTCCATGTTGCGTCAAAATTCCACGCATACAGCATGGGCGTCATAATTTTTCCACGTACAGGAGTGCACAGAATGCAGAGTCAAAAAATATGATATGAAAATTAATAAATTAATAAGGTACATGACATGTTCACCATATTGTCCATGTTGCGTCAAATTTCCACGCATACAGCATGGGCGTCATAATTTTTCCACGTACAGATTGTTGATGTATGTGGCCCTTTATACATTACCTGGTTTAGTGGCATGTTACATTTTGCCTGCTAGGTTCGAACTGGGACACTACTGTGATGGGCAGCTTGCAAATATTTGGTTGATTGGATGACATATGTTTATATGTGTCTGCGAATATGGATCCACTATCACCTGTCTGGGTGTATGTTGTCACTGTAACTTCAAGGTCTCCTCATGAGTTAGTGGCAGCTAATGTTGTTCCAATTGGGTATTGTTTACTTACCCAAAAACTTGAGAGAAGCCATTGAGGACATGGTCACGTACACATGGATGGTCCCACCCTGTCACTGAACACGTGTAATGAGACTTTCAAATGATCTACATTTTTGGTCTGAGTGAGAGACTGTCTCAGGTGTATGGATCAGGCATGTGTAATTGCCACATTTGTACTCCTGTTGGCCTTGGTGGATGGTAATGTATCATGTAACTTCCTACCCTCTGAGCAGACATTTGTGAAGTTTTTTTTTTGTGTGATGAGTGTTATGTCATTATTGCTCAATGAGACAACATTCTTCTTCAGCAATTTCGAACTAAAGGTGGGCAGAAATGAATAGGCCAAAGCATGATGTGGTGTTTGTTATCTGTGTTTATTTACAATTGGGCAATAAGTGTTGATATAAGAAATTATGAAAAAAAAATATTTACAAGCTGTTGGCGCCTACGCACTCCTGCTGCCGTGTTTGGTTGTTCCCCCTCCTGTTGCAGGCCAGCATCCTCCTCTTCGTCATCTTCAGGCATGTCTGGGTTTGGTTCAAGGAGGGGAATGTTCCTTTTTACACAAATGTTGTGCAATATGGCACAAGTGAGTATGATCTTACAGACCATCTCTGGGGAATAGAGTAGGCTACCGCCAGTGATGTCAAGGCAGCGGAACCTTGACTTTAGGATCCCAAAGTTCCGCTCAACAATGCTGCGTGTCCTCTTATGGGCGTCGTTGTATGCCCGCTCTGCAGCAGTAGTGGGGTTCCCAAATGGTGTCATTAACCAAGGCTGGATGCCATACCCCTGATCAGCTGAAATAGAAACACAGAATGGGATCAATTGGATGTAGAAAGCACTCTTGTACAGACCTTTGATTGCAGTAGTTGTCTTGTGTTGTCTGTGACTCTTTTGTGTACTAATGTGACAACCTATACTTGTAGGATAAAAGTTTTGCATTGAGTTTTTTCCTTGGCTGAGCAAGTGTTTGTTAGCTAGCAGTTTGTCAGCAGTCTGTATTTTTTTTTTACTAACAGTGTGCCCTCCCTTGCATTGTGACTTGTGATACAGGTGTCCGTGTGTCTTCACTGGGGGTGAGATGATAGTTCCAGGCAGAGTTAAAACATGAAAGTGTAGTTGAAACGTTCATATGAAAGTACCCTGGACACCCCATACCTTAAGACTTATGCAATGTGTTTATGTACAGGTTATTGTGACACTTCCAATTTGCAAGGTGACATTTAGGCAACCACACTCATTAATGTCTTCACATTAAGCTGTGGAGTACATTCCAATGTGCGACAGGTTCAATGGTGACTTATGACACATGGCTAGTGATGTGAGTACCTCAGTGTGTTCCTGGCTAGGTGTTGCTAATGTGGTGTATGTGTCGTTTGTCCTAGAGGGTTGCTGTGCAGTGTGTATATGAGTTCGATGTTTGTCCTTACCAACAAGTAGTCCATTGCCATACCGTCCATCCTGGAAGTGTTGGTTGATGGTGCAGTGACGGAAGATGAATGTGTCATGTACACTCCCAGGATATTTAGCCACGATGTTGCTGATCAATCCCTGGTGATCGACTATGGCCTGCACGTTGATTGAATGTGTGTGCTTCCTGTTGCGGTAGAGGTGTTCAGTCGCAGCAGGTGGCACAAGGCGTACGTGTGTGCAGTCGATTGCACCAAGGACGTGTGGGAAGCCACTGATGGCGTAGAACCCCTGTTTCGTTTCCTGCTGCTTCTGCAGTGTGTTAGGGAAGCAGATGTGGCGGGGTGTCAGGCGAATGATGGCATCCAGTACTTTTGGCAGGAATGCAGAGAATGATGGTTGTGATATTCCACCAACCAGGGCACCAGTTGTCTGAAACGAGCCACTTGCCAGCAGGTGAAGTACGGCAAGCAGCTTTGTTTCTGTTGGTATGGTGCGGGGTGTCACCAAAGTGGGGGCCAACTGCTGTTCGATATTTCTCAGCAGCTGCTGAATGGCCTGCCAGTTCAACCGGTACCTCTGGATGATGTCGTGTTCCCTGAGGCCATGCAGGGTTGTTCTTGGGCGGAATATCCTCTCCTGCCTTCTGCGCTGTCTTTGGGGTCCCTGCTGTTGTTGTTGTGGCTGCTGTTGTTGCTGCAGGGCTCTGCGTCTACGTGCACGCTGAATCAAAATCACCTCCATGTCTCCCTGTTGCTGCTCTGCTGCTCTGCTGTTTGTTCTGTGTGTTCTGATTAAATACAGGTGTGTTTACCCCATTTTAACGCCTGCCCTGACCCAGGCATTACATTTTGATGCACATCGGGCTTTGCGTCATTTTTTTGCTCCGCCTACCGGCCGGGAGTCCTTTTTGCCTGGAAGCATAAATACGACGCGCGGCCGTGTGCAATGTTTTTTGGACGGGAACGCCTACCCTGCATATCATTAACGCAGGGCGGGTTGCCGCTTCCAGAAAACGGCGCACACTGCAGATTTTTCGCGTGCGCGGCCTCGGGCGGCAGGGTTTAAATATGGGGCAACGTTTGCGCTGATTGTGCGTCAAAATTTTTGACGCACATTCGGCGCAAACAGAGTATAAATATGCCCCTTATTACCCTTTGAGTCCAAAGATTCGAGTCAGCCTCTGACAGGAGTAAGAGAACATCCAAAGAAACAATTTAAGCCAGTAAACATCAACTATGTCTTCAAATATTCAATTTGGAGTCAGTAATTTATATGCACCATAACCTATGTGGCCATGAATCCCCACACCAGTTTAGTAAAGTTTAAACATTTGGGGCCAGATTTTTGGAAAGTGGCGCTGCATCGAGTGCACCACTTTCCTGCGCCGCTTAGCACCCACCTATCACCACCATGTTTGCGCGGTATTTAAAATCCGGCACACTATGGCATAGGGTATAGGGCAATAGCGTCATTTTTCAATACACTATTGATGTATTCTGCAGGAGTAGCGCCACAATATTGGCGCTACTCCAGCAGAGTACATAGGGGACCATTCTAAAAAATGGAATCCATACATCATGCTTGGCGCAGGCATAATATAGTGCAAAGGGTTACAGAGTGGCGCAATGCATGCACCACCCTGTAAATATGGCGTGGGGATTTCAGCCTCGTTGGGCCACTTTAACATAAAAAATAATGATGTTAATGTGGCGCAGGTGGTGCTAGGGCCTATAAATATGCCCCTTACTGCCCTCACATTTAAAATGCTAAAATCATGTAAATCATGCGCAAGATCAAATGATAGATGTAGAAGAACAGCACAGGCTGACCAAAGCGTCTGAAGAATTTCAACCTAGCTAGAACATTAATCATTAGACACTCCAGAATAACAATGCAGAATAATAACAATAAAAAGTGGAAAACAGAAACAGTGTGCAATTATTTTTTGCAGTTGAATTAATCACAATCAATTAATCAAACAGTATTTGGATAAGATATTCTTAACTATTTCTTTAATTTGAACAGCATGTTTGGTCTTCATGCAAAAAGAAAAACAAGTCAAAAATTAATTTGGAAAATATATCACTATGGAACTAATTAAAATAAGCGGTTGGATTTTCTAAAGAAGAAACATCTGCAAGAAAGGCAAATGCACATTTGTTATACCTCTCCTAAAAGAATCATCAGACGGTGATGTCTTCATCAGCAGAGCATCAGGTCTTCAATTGTCAGCATCAGAAACATGAATGCGAAAACAGTTCAGTAAAGGTGGGCCTAATGTCACTGAACTGATGGAATTATGAGCAAAGAGCTGAATAACAGAAACACATCATAACTCTAGAAATAAAGAACAGGAACTAAGAACTAACTTACATCACCTGCAACTTTTCTACATTAAAGTCCCAAATGTTACTAATTTAGCCTTTATTGGACAAGACTATCGGGTGAGAGTGTTAATAGCCAATCAAGTTTAGCTTGCATCTTTGGTGTAACTTTTCTTTATGCAGAACATGTTGGATTGGTTCATGTTGTCACTCTTCTCTTGTCTCTGGTCTGAAGCTTCTGCTATTAAGTACATTTTAATATATTTTGTTAGCCATCATGAAACAGGAATTGAGAACTAAAGCCCATTGTTACAACTTACAATTATTATCTCAGAAAATACGACAAGTGAAGCAAGTACAGAACATAATTTTCCACTGTGTGCAAGTCACAAAGGATGTTAAATAACTAAGCTTGCAAATATTAAGATCAACAACAACTGAACATTGTGCTTTTAGAAAATGCTAAAACGTACGCCTTTCACTAATGCATACCACATGAAGCAAATAAAACATTAGCAATAATTTCACGCCATACATTTTTAAATTCATTAATAATTCATCTTCTTTAGTACATATAAATATGAATAATCTAAATATTTCTGCATTGTTAACCCCTTCTATGCTGTGGACGTAACGGTTACATCCAGTGAGACAGCGCTGCTGTGCCACAGACGTAACCGTTACGTCCTGGCTGTGGCCAGCAGGGGGGGGCACTAGCCACCAAACCACCACCCCTAGCAAGGATCTCCCATTAGGGCAGGGTTGCTCCCAAAGGTAAGCATTATAATTTAAGTAATTTCTGCCCTCTTAAGGGGCAGATCGGCTTATTTTAATTAGGACCATCTGCCTCCAAGGGGGGCAGAAACCGCTAGACACCAGGGATTATTTTTATTTTATTACCTAAGGGTATTATTTTAGGCCATCTCTGCACCCCTTAGAGGCAGATCGCCCTATTTTTGTTAGGCCAATCTGCCGCCAAGGGGGGCAGAATCCACTAGACATCGGGGATTGTTTTTAAAATTTTACAAAACGGGAGTGGCCCCTTATTCAAGGGTCGCTCCCCGGGGGGGGGGCATATTATATTAGGCCATTTCTGCCCCTCTTGGAGGCAGATCTGCCTATTTTTATTAGGTCAATCTGCGCCAAGGGAGGCAGAAGCCACTAGACACCAGGGATTTTTTTAATTTTACATAAGGGGTGCGGCCCCTTGGGCAAGGGCCGTTCCCTAAGGGGGCTTATTATTTTAGGCCATTTATGCCCCCCCAGGGGGCAGATTGGCCTATTTTTATTAGGCCCATCTGCCCCCAGGGGGGCATAAACCACTTAGGCACCAGGGACCAGTGTGCGTGTGTTTTGTTTGGGGGGACGGCCCCTTGGGCAAGGGTTGCTCCCCATGGGGGCACATAACTGATGTCCATTTCTGCCCCCACCCCGGGGTCAGATCTGCCTATTTTTATAAAGCCCATCTGCCTCCAAGGGAGGCAGAAAGCCCATTGAATACCAGGGAAGATTATCTTTTATTAAAAGAGGGTGGGGATATGGTCATACACCCACCCTAAATAAATGGAGACAAAGGCTTTCTGCCCACCGGGGGGGGGGGGGGCAGATGGGGTAATTACCCCCTATCCGCTCCCCGAGGAGGGAAAAAAAACCACTAGATGCCAAGGAATAAAAATAAAAAAAAAACATAGAAAGGAACACTCTTTCAGCCCTCTTGCAAAATAAAGCATCTCATCCCAATGCACCACAAAATATCACATGACAGAAAAAGTAATGGATTTGGAACCTTAGGTGGACACCATGGCCTGCATTTCTCAATATTTCATGCAATGCAGCAAGCTCCCTTTCTGCGCTGCATGAAAAGGAGAGGGCAGAAATGCCCCACATTCTACATAGTGTGTTCCTGATTTCTGCTTTTGCTAATGCACAAACTGCTGCCTAGCACTAGCACCAGCACAGGCACTTTTGCACCGTGGTGCAATGGTGCCTGTATTGTAGGCAGGATTAGTTTTCTGCAGGAAAGAGCACCTTCCTGCACAAAAGCAATCCTTATAGTCATTTTCCTCTTTCTAAGTGTGCTGCGCAATGCAACACACTTAGAAAGAGGAAACAACGAGGAGAAATAAAGCTATTTCTGCTTGTTGTGCCTCTGGTGGGGAGGTGTACAATCCTGGTATGTTCTCAGGTCCACTAGTGTCGGTAAATCTGGGAATGTGTCACAATGCGTGGGTTGATGTGTTGAAACACCCCTGCTCCACCCATGGCATGCGTCCCTACGACAGAGTAAAGCAAGACAGCTATTTGAACTGCCTTGCGTAACTCAAGGTTTATCAAGTCACACAGCTGGCCTTGTGTGGCAGGTGAATCTCATTTAGGTTTTGTGTTGCCCTTGTGTCCTCTAACATAGCGCAAGAGTGACGCAAAACCTTGATAAATATAAGGCCAATGGAGGAAGAGCCACAATGGAAAGGGAAAAGAAAACAGAACACAAATCTGCAATGGATTAGCTGCCAAGGTACCTTAAAATGCAGCTGCAAACCCTCAGGTAGGTGACTGCCATTGAGGAGTTGAAGAGAAAAGAAGCAGTATCCAGGAGCCCAGAGAGTGAGGGGAAACAGACCCATAACAAGGGTGAAACCGGAACTGGGTTGCTTTTGTTCCGGTACATGAAGGACCTACCTTGCCAATTTGAGCATGAGTGTTCCTATTGGAGCAGGGTAGAGAGTAATTTACATATAGCCCAGTATAAACTGAGGCGGCATGGTGTGCAAACAAATTATGGACTGGTGGCTCTGGTTAATTCAAGCATTCCATCCATCAGTTTTTGTATACTCTAGTATGTTCCCTAAAGAAGGACATGTGTGTCAAGATGTGGGTCCTGTTCACACGGTGTCATTTGGAACCAAGCTATAGCTGGTTGATGAGCCCATATCAAGGGCGAAATCAGTCCTGGGTTGCTTGTGTTCTCGTTCAGGGAGGACCTGGTTTGGCAGTTTGGGCTGGACTGTCCCCAAGGAAGCAGGGTCAAGACTGAATTGCATATAGCTGGGTCCAAACTGAGGTGGCATGGTGTGAAAAATAACAATGGACTGAGATGCAGCTCCAATTGATTACCAGTGACTGAGATTAAAACAAGTAGTCCATCCATCACTGTTTGTATACTTTACCAAGTTGCCAACGCAGGCTTCTTCAGCTTTTATGGTCTTATAGCTGTTATATGTCTATGTCAAGGTGTCATGTACTAGGGTAAAAAGACATTTATTACCCTTAGAGGCTGACTCGAATCTTTGGACTCATACAGGAGTAAGAGAACATCCAAACAAACAATATAAGCCAGTAAACATCAAGTATGTCTTCAAATATTCAATTAGGAGTCAGTAATTTATATGCACCATAACCTATGTGGCCATGAATCCCCACACCAGTTTAGTAAAGTTTAAACATTTGGGGCCAGATTTTTGGAAAGTGGCGCTGCATCGAGTGCACCACTTTCCTGCGCCGCTTAGCACCCACCTATCACCACCATGTCTGTGCGGTATTTAAAATCCGGCACACTATGGCATAGGGTATAGGGCAATAGCGTCATTTTTCATTACACTATTGATGTATTCTGCAGGAGTAGCGCCACAATATTGGCGCTACTCCAGCAGAGTACATAGGGGACCATTCTAAAAAATGGAATCCATACATCATGCTTGGCGCAGGCATAATATAGTGCAAAGGGTTACAGAGTGGCGCAATGCATGCACCACCCTGTAAATACGGCGTGGGGATTTCAGCCTCGTTGGGCCACTTTAACATAAAAAATAATGATGTTAATGTGGCGCAGGTGGTGCTAGGGCCTATAAATATGCCCCTTACTGCCCTCACATTTAAAATGCTAAAATCATGTAAATCATGCGCAAGATCAAATGATAGATGTAGAAGAACAGCACAGGCTGACCAAAGCGTCTGAAGAATATCAACCTAGCTAGAACATTAATCATTAGACACTCCAGAATAACAATGCAGAATAATAACAATAAAAAGTGGAAAACAGAAACAGTGTGCAATTATTTTTTGCAGTTGAATTAATCACAATCAATTAATCAAACGGTATTTGGAGAAGATATTCTTAACTATTTCTTTAATTTGAACAGCATGTTTGGGCTTCATGCAAAAAGAAAAACAATAAAAAAAATAATTTGGAAAATATATAACTATGGAACTAATTAAAATAAGCGGTTGGATTTTCTAAAGAAGAAACATCCGCAAGAAAGGCAAATGCACATTTGTTATACCTCTCCTAAAAGAATCATCAGACGGTGATGTCTTCATCAGCAGAGCATCAGGTCTTCAATTGGCAGCATTAGAAACATGAATGCGAAAACAGTTCAGTAAAGGTGGGCCTAATGTCACTGAACTGATGGAATTATGAGCAAAGAGCTGAATAACAGAAACACATCATAACTCTAGAAATAAAGAACAGGAACTAAGAACTAACTTACATCACCTGCAACTTTTCTACATTAAAGTCCCAAATGTTACTAATTTAGCCTTTATTGGACAAGACTATCGGGTGAGAGTGTTAATAGCCAATCAAGTTTAGCTTGCATCTTTGGTGTAACTTTTCTTTATGCAGAACATGTTGGATTGGTTCATGTTGTCACTCTTCTCTTGTCTCTGGTCTGAAGCTTCTGCTATTAAGAACATTTTAATACATTTTGTTAGCCATCATGAAACAGGAATTGAGCACTAAAGCCCATTTTTACAACTTACAATTATTATCTCAGAAAATATGACAAGTGAAGCAAGTACAGAACATAATTTTCCACTGTGTGCAAGTCACAAAGGATGTTAAATAACTAAGCTTGCAAATATTAAGATCAACAACAACTGAACATTGTGCTTTTAGAAAATGCTAAAACGTACGCCTTTCACTAATGCATACCATATGAAGCAAATAAAACATTAGTAATAATTTCACACCATACATTTTTAAATTCATTAATAATTCATCTTCTTTAGTACATATAAATAATCAAGATATTTCTGCATTGTTAACCCCTTTTATGCTGTGGATGTAACGGTTACATCCAGTGAGACAGCGCTGCTGTGCCACAGACGTAACCGTTACGTCCTGGCTACGGCCAGCAAGGGGGGGGGGGGGGCGCTAGCCACCAAACCACCGCCCCTGAGCAGGGATCTCCCATTAGGGCAGGGTTGCTCCCAAGGGTAGCATTATAATTTAAGTAATTTCTGCCCTCTTAAGGGGCAGATCGGCTTATTTTAATTAGGCCCATCTGCCCCCAAGGGGGGCAGAAACCTCTAGACACCAGGGATTATTTTTATTTGATTAAATAAGGGGTACAGCCGGTTAGGCAAGGGTCGCTCCCTGTGGTGGGGTATTATTTTAGGCCATTTCTGCACCCATTGGGGGCAGATGGCCCTATTTTTGTTAGGCCAATCTGCCGCCAAGGGGGGCAGAATCCACTAGACATCAGGGATTTTTATTTTAATTTTACAAAAGGGGAGCGGCCCCTTAGTCAAGGGTCGCTCCCCAGGGAGGCATATTATATTAGGCCATTTCTGCCCCTCTTGGAGGCAGATCAGCCTATTTTTATTATGTCAATCTGCCCCAAGGGAGGCAGAAGCCACTAGACACCAGGGATTTTTTTTATTTTACATAAGGGGTGCGGCCCCTTGGGCAAGGGCCTTTCCCTAAGGGGGCATATTTTTATAAGGCCCATCTGCCCACAGGGGGGCATAAACCACTTAGGCACCAGGGATCAGTGTGCGTGTGTTTTATTTGGGGGGACGGCCCCTTGGGCAAGGGTCACTCCCCATGGGGGCACATAACTGATGGCCATTTTTGTAAGGCCCATCTGCCTCCAAGGGAGGCAGAAAGCCCATTAAATACCAGGGAAGAATATTTTTTTTTTAAAAGAGGGTGGGGATATAGTCATACACCCACCCTAAATAAATGGAGACAAAGTCTTTCTGCCCACTGGGGGGGGGGGGGCAGATGGGGTAATTACCCCCGATCCGCTCCCCAAGGAGGGCAGAAAACCCACTAGATGCCAAGGAATTAAAAAAAAAAAAACATAGAAGGGAACACTCTTTCAGCCCTCTTGCAAAATAAAGCATCTCATCCCAATGCACCACAAAATATCACATGACAGAAAAAGTAATGGATTGGGAACCTTGGGTGGACACCATGGCCTGCATTTCTCAATATTTCATGCAATGCAGCAAGCTCCATTTCTGCGCTGCATGAAAGGGAGAGGGCAGAAATGCCCCACATTCTACATGGTGTGTTCCTGATTTCTGCTTTTGCTAATGCACAAACTGCTGCCTAGCACTAGCACCAGTACAGGCACTCTTGCACCATGGTGCAATGGTGCCTGTGTTGTAGGCAGGATTTGTTTTATGCAGGAAAGAGCACCTTCCTGCACAAAAGCAATCCTTAGAGTCATTTTCCTCTTTCTAAGTGTGCTGCGCAATGCAACACACTTAGAAAGAGGAAACAACGAGGAGAAATAAAGCTATTTCTCCTTTTTGTGCCTCTGGCGGGGAGGTGTACAATTCTGGTATGTTCTCAGGTCCAATAGTGTCGGTAAATCTGGGAATGTGTCACAATGCATGGGTAGATGCGTTGGAACACCCCTGCTCCACCCATGGCATGCGTCCCTAGGACAGAGTAAAGCAAGACAGCAATTTGAACTGCCTTGCGTAACTCAAGGTTTATCAAGTCACACAGCTGGCCTTGTGTGGCATGGTGAATCTCATTTAGGATTTGTGTTGCCTTTGTGTCCTCTAATATTGCGCAAGAGTGACACAAAACCTTGATAAATATAAGGCCAATGGAGGATGAGCCACAATGGAAAGGGAAAAGAAAACAAAACAAAAACCTGCAATGGACTAGCTGCCAAGGCACCTTAAAATGCAGCTGCAAACACTCAGGTAGGTGACTGCCATTGTGGAGTTGAAGAGATAAGAAGCAGTATCCAGGAGCCCAGAGCGTGAGGGGAAACAGACCCATAACAAGGGTGAAACTGGAACTGGGTTGCTTTTGTTCTGGTACATGAAGGACCTACCTTGCCAATTTGAGCATGAGTGTTCCTATTGGAGCAGGGTAGAGACTAATTTACATATAGCCCAGTATAAACTGAGGCGGCATGGTGTGCAAACGAATTATGGACTGGTAGCTCTGGTTAATTTAAGCATTCCATCCATCAGTTTTTGTATACTCTAGTATGTTCCCTTAAGAAGGACGGGTCTGCCAAGATGTGGGTCCTGTGCACACAGTGTCATTTGGAACCAAGCTATCGCTGGTTGATGAGCCCATATCAAGGGTGAAATCAGTCCTGGGTTGCTTGTGTTCTGGTTCAGCGACCTGGTTTGGCAGTTTGGGCTGGATTGTCCCCAAGGAAGCAGGGTCAAGACTGAACTGCATATAGCTGGGTCCAAACTGAGGTGGCATGGTGTGAAAAATAACAATGGACTGAGATGCAGCACCAATTGATTACCAGTGACTGAGATTAAATCAAGTATTCCATCCATCACTGTTTGTATACTTTACCAAGTTGCCAACGCAGGCTTCTTTAGCTTTTGTGGCCTTATAGTTGTAACAGGAAGTCAGCCAACTTATTCTTGGAGTCTTCTGTTTGGCGTGGGGATTACTTTTTCTTAAGCAGGGCAGCAGACACAGAACTCTCTTTGCTAGCCCAAGGATAAGTGGGTGCAACCCAGTCTTTTGTGCAGCCTCTCTTTGCCAGGTCCAGGGCACAGCAGAGCAGTCCTTCTATGGTCCTCTTTCTAGTGCAAACATGATCTTAGGTCTGGGTTCCAGTGCCGCATAGGCTCTCATTATTCTAATGAGGCAGCTGGATTCGGTGGGAGAATCACCTGAATTGTGGGGAACTGAGTCCAATCCCACACCATGTGAGAACTGTTGGCATAATCCGGTTTCCGGCAAACAAGAGTTCCTCACCTCGGCCCGAGAGCAGGGGTGATTTGTGGCAACTGGGCCCATGACAAGAATGACTTCTCAGGGAAATCGTGGTGTATCACCTCTCATCCTTTTCTCTCAGTTACATTAGACTCACACATGCAAAGACAAGCAGAGGCAGAGAATGATTCAATAAGGTTTATTGAATTAGCTGCAGCTTAGATAAAATGGCATGAATTGCAATAACTAGTATGATAAAACATGCTATAAGGAAAATGGTGACAAGGAGAATGAAACACAGGAAAAGTCGCACCATACTGTCACTATGTGTAATATATGTGGTTCCTACCTAAGCTATGTTAGAGCACAGCGTGATAAGCCCTCATCCGCCCTTCCGGTTTCCCCCTAGGGAAGACATCATCCCCCATACCTGAGCAAGGAAGCCTGTTGTCTAGAAAGACATCATGGCCAGGGATCCAGTAGCCCAAGCAAGCAGCTGTGGCAAAGACAATCAGCATGCAGTCGTGGCCATCTGGCTGGACAGAGAAGTGTTTTGATAATAAAATAGCTGATGTTCTGAGAAAATGTCCCCACGTAACGATGTGTATGTTTCTGTAAATGTTGGAGACACAGTATACCACTTTGCTGGCAATCGTATCCTATGCTACAGCCTTGAGGAAAGCACAAAGTGAAAAGGATGTCTTGCTAAAGACGCAATGCTTTCTTAGACGAAAGGACAACTAGATAAATAAAATAAAACAGCACCTCAAAAGTGGCCTATGCTAAAAAAAATAATAGGAACCTGAATAAAATGTAACTGGGCAAAAGGCTACAAGCGGTAGGCCTAGTTCCTAAAATAACCTGCCCAAAAACCATGGCTAAAATAGCTATACAACACCACAGGTGCCATTTTTTTGATCAGATATGCCCTTGGGAGATGCAGTGACATCTAGCCAATGAGCTACTAGGTCCCATCTGATGGCTACTTCCTGCAAAATGTGGCCTCAAGCTATCCCAGAATTCGATATTCTGCCCACTGTGAAGATGGCAGAACCCCTCTCTCGGTGTGTGGAGCTTGGCAGTCCACCTTGGAGGTGTAGCTACCTCAGAGCTACATGCCCACAGGAACTCTGGTTTAACAATGGTTTCCTCCTCTCTGTC
The DNA here is from genome assembly GCF_031143425.1 of Pleurodeles waltl. NCBI lineage: Eukaryota > Metazoa > Chordata > Amphibia > Caudata > Salamandridae > Pleurodeles > Pleurodeles waltl. The sequence continues at coordinate 72,328,841 of NC_090445.1, forward strand.
CCAACACTAGCTTTTCTACCAGAACAAAATAGCAGCCCCTTTTATGTGCGTTCACGATTTGTCCTTCAAAGGCTGCTTCCTCTTTGAAGCTCACCTTTTGTGCTCACACTCTGGCCTCACTGCCAAAGAGAGTTAACATCACTTCCAATGGCAGGCCCTTGGTGTTCTTTGCTGAGAGTCGTTCATACTTCCCCCCAGAGGCAGAAGGCTGTTTTGTGGCCATCAACTGTGAACAGTCACTTTGGGTAAGAGAGTGGCAACTTTCTCAATTTGCCATTTTCTTAAAAGTTACATTAAATTTGCATCAAGTCTTGGTTAATGTAACAATTCTTTTGATACCTTGAAGTACCAATCTTAGTAGTCCCGCTGAGAAGTTAGCACAGCTGAGTTGTCAGCATGTAACCATATATTCGCCAAAAAGGCTACTAAGGCTTTCTACTGCAAAAACAACAATTAGGGGTTTTTACTGTTAGAACACATTAAAACATATGATCTACTTTTTAATATACAACACTCTGTCTTAAGGCTCAATAGGCCCGTTTTAGGTGTGACTTATAAAGGAAGGTGTTATAATCTACAAAATGGTACAAAGGAAAAATACAGACTCACAAAGAAATGTAAATAGTTATCTCAAGTAAAAGTTAAAATAACATTTAAATAATAGTGTATGGGATGAATTAGAATTGAGAATGGTATCTTCTGTGGTTCCTTAGAATGTAGTGGAAGTGGTACGCCCGGGAGTTTACAGTAGAATGTTAAGAATGTAAGCAGAATGTGAGAACGAGGAGACGGAGTTCGGGAAGCGTTAAATAAAGAACCGCTTAACAAGTCATCCCATCCTCGTCGCCACTATTTATGTTGTAAATAGTGTAACTACAAGTTCCAGATGACTTGTTAAGCGGTTCTTTATTTAACGCTTCCCGAACTCCGTCTCCTCGTTCTCACATTCTGCTTACATTCTTAACATTCTACTAAAGAGTGGAAGTGGTACGCCCGGGAGTTTACAGTAGAATGTTAAGAATGTAAGCAGAATGTGAGAACGAGGAGACGGAGTTCGGGAAGCGTTAAATAAAGAACCGCTTAACAAGTCATCTGGAACTTGTAGTTACAATATTTACAACATAAATAGTGGCGACGAGGAAGAGGAAAAAGAAACTGTGCAGGGGACAGAGAACGCTTCCTGCCCCTGATGGTGAAATACTTCGTCTACGTCCAAGAAAGAATTCACACTCCGTGACAAGCTGCTTTGATCAGGGTAAGCAGCGTTGGACATTTTGATAATCGGAAACAGACGCATAGCTAGTGCTGGAAAAGTGCGTGTCGAAGCTTTGCTTCGCGTTGACAATCGCGGCAGTGATGAATTCAAGCTGATAGTCAACACGCATTTCAAATGCGTGCGCTCAAACATAACTGAACCGTAGAACAATTGGTATCACAGGCATAGCTGTGCTAGAAGCGGTGCGTGTCAAAGTATTGTTTCGCATCGGCAATCGCGGCATTGTAGAAGTAAACTGATATTGTACGCGTATTGCAAAAGCGTGCGCCAGGAAAAGAACCGGTAAAGACATTCGATAAAATTATCACAGGCTGTGTAAGAAAACCGGCACGAAAAGCGGAAAATTAAGAACAGTGTAGTATCAGAATTTAACACAGAACCACAATTAAATGAAAGAACGTAAATAGGAACGTACTGTGTTAAGAACTCTAATTCAACTCCGTAACAAGCTATTGCTGGTGAATCAGGCAATATCCTGGAACTTTTGCAAAATCACATGACAATAAGGAGGAGTCACGTTCAATGGAGCGAATGAACAACTAGACAGCTAATCTACGAAAACTGTAGGCGAAATCAGAACCATTTCGGGAAATCTGAAAGGAAGGCACAATTGAATATTAAAGATAATTGTTATTTACAAGAACTATTTAAGCCACTCAAGAACAATGGCAGCAGCAAGTATGTCACAGCCACCCCCTTTCCTGAGTGAGTTAGATGAACCAAACCTTCCATGGAAAGAGTGGATAAAATTGTTTGACTCGTATGTAATTGCCATTGGTGGGGAAAGATTCACAGCATTAAGAAGACAACACATTTTACTTCATAATCTAGGTATCCAAGGACGGAAAGTATATGAGAGCCTCACGGATATGGATGTGGAAGAGGACAATGGGGGGGAGGTGTTAGATGAATATGAAAAAACTTTACGAAAATTGGAAAAACATTTTGGGCATAAAGTTAATGTGGTGTTAGAACGACACAAGTTTTTTAGTAGAATGCAATGCAAAGATGAAAAAGTTGCCAGTTATATTGCATGCCTCAGAGGATTAGCCAACACATGTGAGTTTGGTATATTGGAAGACTCATTAATTAGAGATCAGTTAGTAAGATGTACTAACAACCTTAAAATTCAGGAGAAGTTACTAGTTCAAAACCCAGCATTGAAAGAGGCAATTGATGTAGCCAAGGGCATAGAACACACGGTCGAATGCATGAAGATAATTAAACAAACCCCATATATAGAAGAAGTTAAGGAGGTCAAGACATACTCTAAGATAGAAGATAAAGAAGCTGATTCTGAAAAGGGGAGTAGGATACATGAAATAGCAGTAAAAAAAAATATGCCCAACAACATAGACCTGGGAAAAAGCAAATGTTTCAGGTTGGAAATAATAGACATCTTGCTAACAACCCAATGTGTCCTGCTAGGAATGGTGTATGCAGAAAATGCGGTATCAGGGGACATTTCGCACGAGTGTGTAGAAATGAAAAAGGGGAAAATAGTGAAAAAAAAACAATTCACAAAATTGAAGACTCTCAAGACGTTAAAAACAAGTATGTATTACAATTAAAAGATACGGCTGAAGGAAAACATTGTGACAAATCATATCCTACATGTGATATTGACCTGGAAGGTGTGAGGATAAGAGCTTATGCAGACTCTTGTTCCCCTTTTACATTCATTGAATATAGTATTTACGAGAAGTATTTCCAAGAAAAAGGGTACAAGCTACAGCCTGCTGATATCTCTCCGGGTGGGTATAATGACGATCCCATACCCTTAAAGGGTAAGTTAGAACTCCAAATAACATTTAAGGACAGACAGACGAAAGGTAGTGTGTACTTTACTAACAGAGGATCAAATTTACTGGGATGGAAACACCAAAAAGAATTGGGTATCAAATTAGATCCGAATAGTGAAGAGCAGGTTTTAGCAGTGGCCACATCCAAAGAAGAAGATAATGTGTGTGATGAATTTCCCACATTGTTTAGTGATGAATTAGGATTGTTAAAAGATTACCAACATTTGATAAGGGTGAAAGAGGGTACCATACCGGTAGTTCACAAAGTCAGATCCATCCCATACTTAATGAGAGAACCTTTGAAAATGGAGTTGATGAAACTAGAAAAATTAGGAGTGATTGAACCCATAGAAAGCTCGTTATGGTTGGCCCCCATAGTCATTACTAGAAAACCGGGGGGCAGAGGTATAAGAGTATGTGTGGACTTGAGAGATCTTAACTCCAGTATATGGGTAGACAGGTTTCCCCTGCCCAGAATAAGTGAAATGCTGAGCACCATAGGACCAGCTAAAATTTTCAGTGTGATAGATCTGTCATCAGCATATCACCAGGTAGAGCTTCACCCTTCATCCAGGTCGCTTACTTCTTTCATCACTCCATATGGAGCTTTCAGATATTGCAGAATGCCATTTGGATTGGCTTCTGCTGCTGCAGTTTTCCAGCGTATCATGCAAAGGGTGTTACAGGGCATAAATCAAGCATTATGTTTCCAAGATGACATTCTGATTTATGGAGCTACAAGGGAAGAATACGATTCTACTTTGAGAGAAGTATTTAAAGCTTTAGAGAAGTCGGGAATGACTATTCGAAAGGATAAATGCCAGATAGGGGTGAAATCAGTTGAGTATCTGGGACATAAGATAACAAAAGATGGGGTAGAGCCAAAATATGATCTTGTTGTAGCCATAACAGAAGCCCAAGCTCCTACCAGTAAGCAAGAACTCAAGTCATTTTTAGGATTGGCTGAGTACATGGCTAAATTTGTACACAACTTTGCTGATGTTACAGCCCCTTTAAGATCATTATTAAAAACAAATGTCATTTTTGTTTGGGACGGAGAGTGTCAGGAAGTGTTTACAAAAATAAAAGAAGCCATAGCTAATTCACCTAATTTGAAAACTTTTGATTTCAGGAAAAAAACTATAGTGACTACAGATGCTAGTGGAAAGGGGTTAGGAGCTACCCTATCTCAGAGTGCAAATGGACAAGAGGATATAATAGCTTTTGCCTCAAGGTCTCTTTCGGTTGCAGAAGCAAATTATTCCACCATAGAAAGAGAGACATTAGCATGTTATTGGGCTATAAAACACTTCAAGTTTTTTCTATGGGGCTTACCTTTTGTTATAAGAACAGACCACAAACCTCTTACAGGAATATTCACCACAAAGGGTGGAGAGCGAGCTACTCCTCGCATAGCGAAGTGGATACAAGCTTCAGAAAATTTCAATTTTACAGTGGAATATGTTCAAGGAAAAAGGAACATAATTGCATATTTTTTGTCCAGGTCACCAAGGATGGTAGAAGTGGAGGAAGATACTGACATCCTGGAACCAGTATTGTATATAGACCTAGCTGGGTTAACAAAAGGTGAATGGGATGAAGGTATTAGGAATGATCTAGTGTTAACGAAATTGAAAGAAAAGATTGTCAAAGGGTGGCCGGACAGATCAAAAGATTTAGAGGAAGACTTGAAGGGATATTGGGAAGTGAGATCAGAACTTAATATTCAAGATAATATGGTGATGCGAGGTGAGAGAATTGTACCTCCCCGAGTGCTGTGGGACAAGCTGGTTATGTTAGCACATGAAGGGCACCTAGGGAGAAGCCTCACCAAAAATAAATTAAGAGCCACCTACTGGTTTCCAACAATGGACAAACTGGTAGAAATCAAGGTAAAAGAGTGTATGAAATGTGCTACCAGTGACAAGATAAATATCACGAGGAAAGTACCACTGTCACCAATAAAAGCCCCAAGTAGACCATGGGACAAGTTAGGAATGGATATTTTAGGTCCGTTAGATCAAGTGGGAGTAGGTGGAAATTTTTTAATAGTGTTGGTAGATTACCATTCGCACTGGATAATGACCAAACCGGTGAACCAAATAACCACTAAAGAGGTAATAGTTTTCCTAACAGAGGCGTTCATGATTGAAGGAATTCCCAGTACTCTGATAACTGACAATGGGGTACAATTTACTTCGGAGGCCATGAAGGAGTTCCTAAAGAAAGTTGGTGTCAGTCATTTTAGGACTGCCTTGTATCATCCACAAGCAAATGGGTTAGTGGAGAGAACCAATAGAATGATCAAGGAGTGTTTGCAAATGGCCAAGGTGGTTCAGGAGTCGGGTGGAATGGCTTTGAAGCAAATGCTATGGTCATATCACACCACACCCAATCTAGTAACAGGTATTTCCCCATTCACATTACTAAGAGGTAGGTTGCCAGGGACCAAATTAAACCCCAACTGGTTGGGTGGTGGGAAACCCCAAACTGTACAACATGAAGAGATAAAGGATCGCATTCAGCAAAACCAAGGTAAATACAAAAGTTGGTATGACAACAAATATGGTACCAAGAATAGGCACTGGGAAGTGGGGCAGTGGGTAATGGTCAAATTACCGGAAAACACCAAAAGAGATGGTAGTAAGTTTTCATGCCCTAAGAGAATTATTGAGGTACACAGAAATGTAGTCAAATTGGAGGATGGCAGAGTATGGAGTATGGACAAATTGGCTTGCTGTGGAAAACCAAGAAAAGATCATGGAAACCCAAGAGAGCAGGAGGAAGGAAATGAACCTTGGGATTCAACAAGACGAAAGAGAGAGATGAGGAACAAGAGATGCCCAGCGAGGTACAAGGACTATTTGCTCAATTATTAAGGAAGGGAGATATGTTATAATCTACAAAATGGTACAAAGGAAAAATACAGACTCACAAAGAAATGTAAATAGTTATCTCAAGTAAAAGTTAAAATAACATTTAAATAATAGTGTATGGGATGAATTAGAATTGAGAATGGTATCTTCTGTGGTTCCTTAGAATGTAGTGGAAGTGGTACGCCCGGGAGTTTACAGTAGAATGTTAAGAATGTAAGCAGAATGTGAGAACGAGGAGACGGAGTTCGGGAAGCGTTAAATAAAGAACCGCTTAACAAGTCATCTGGAACTTGTAGTTACACTATTTACAACATAAATTCTACACATTTGCATTATTTTAGAAGGCAAAGTTGAGTTAACAGTTGTAAAACTGCTCTTCCAGTCACCAATGGCAGACTGTGAGTCATTCTTTACTTTGTCACACTCATGGTGGCACAGTAAGTGCTGCTGTTCATTAGAGACACTTTAACCTCTTTGTTGCTAGGTTTCCCCCCTCCCCACCCAGTGCTAAAGCTTGTTTGGCTATTCCGGGTAGTTCGTGCTTAGGTCTCCATAACTTTATGTTCACATAAGTTATCCAAGGGATATTTGTGTCTTGTTTTTCCAACATCCTGTAGATTCTAACAGTAACCAGGGTTTGTGGATTCTCCTGAAGGGGACTGAGAAATTAGGCAAAATATAGCTTAATTTTTATTTTCACTTTTTTTTTTTAGGAAAATGGGAAAAAAGTGCAGCAGGAGAAGGTGTCTGATTTTGTTCCTGCAAATAGCATCAACAAAAGGTTTGCTGAATTCATCATCTTCCCAGCTTTCAGGAACAGGCAGACTTGATTCAGAAAACCATTTTTTTAACACAGTTATGGCACTTTACTTGGAGATAGCCCATTTTTCCTATTTTTGTTGTGCTTTCAGCAAGGGGTTATTGTAGAGTTTTGAAATAAAAAAAATATTCCAAATTAGTAGGGGAAAAACAGGAACTTGTGACAACATATTCGTCTGTAACGTCTCACCATGATGGCTGACTTAAAAAAACTGTATACCATTACATTTGCTAGACCCTTCTGGTTGTGGGGATACATATGGTTTGCGGGTCTTCTAAGAAATAGAGGTACCCAGAGCCAAAACTGAGCTGCACCTTGCAATGGTTTTTCATTGTCAACCGGGTATAGAGCAATTCATGTGAGAAAATATAAATAGTGAAAAATGGATATCTCCCAAGCCCACATATTTCTGAAATGGGCACAAGATACATAGAGTTTAGAAGCAGGGATTATTTGCACATCTCTGAATTCGCGGGTACCCATACTAGCATGTGAATTAGAGGTATTTACCAAAAATTACTTCTTACACATTATCCTACATTTGGAAGGTGCAAATGCAGAGAAATACAGTTGGTAATAACACTTATTCTACTATTTTGTGTTCCCTGATAAAAATTATACCTCACTTGTGTGGGTAGGCCTAGTGGCCGCAACAGGGAACAGCCCAAAATGCAACATGGATAAATCACATTTTTCCATTCAGACCCATGTTTTTGCAAACTGGGTAGCTGTGGATTTTTTTGGGGCCCTAGCTTATCCGGCATCTATGGCAACCTAGCAAACCTGCAAATGTTTTAAAACTAGACATTTAGGGAAATCCAGAATGGGGGTGACTTGAATGGCTCTCATCAGGATGTGTTACCTAGAAGCCCCTGCAAACCTCAAATCTTGATTAAAAAAAAAGGTTTCCTCAAATTTTTGTGATAGAAAGTTCTGCAATCTGCAGGGAGCCACAAACTTCCTTCCACCCAGCATTCTCTGAAGTCTTTGGATAACATGGTACCTCACTTGTGTGGGTAGGCCTAGTACTCGCGACAGGGAACAGCCCTAAACGCAACATGGATACATCAAATGTTTCGATGCAAAACTGACCCATTTTTTGCAACGTCGGTAGCTGTGGTTTTTGTGCGCTAGCCCTGCCAGCACGTAGGGTAACGTAGCAAACCTGCACATTTTTTTTAAAAAACAAGACACCTATGGGAATCAAGGATGGGGTGGCTCTCACCAGGTTGTTTTACCCAGAATTCTTTGCAAACCTCAAATGTTGACTAAAACACACATTTTCCTCACATTTCTGTCATGGAAACTTCCAGAATCTGCAGGAATACACAAAACTCCTTCCACCCAGCATTGCCCCACTTCTGCCGATACAAATGCTGCGCCACTTGTGTGGCTGGGCTTACTGCCAGTGTCTGGAACGGATCAAACCAAGGTCTCTGGGAGCCCTTGTGTGGGGTCTCCCATTGACCTTGGTTTGATATCTACTTGGAGGTGAAGCTTGGGCATTTGATGTTTGCTGAGTTGGGAAACAGATCAACTGTGGGAATCTTCCATTTCTAAAAGAACTTGGGGATTCATCTCTCACTTGAGCACTGTTTGATGCATCCTACTTAACTAGTCTGCAAAGTTGTTACCCAAATCGGCAGATGCAGTGCTAGGATCAACATTTGAAGGCGACTGGCCAATGCCATATCTTAATAGTGCCAATGCTGAGAGCTGAGGTAAGGGAGTGCCTTCTTGTTTCTGGATGTAATACATTGCAGTTGTCATTTCTCACTAGAATTGTCTTGTTGCAAGTGCTAAATGAACTGCTGCTTGCTCTAAGAAATTGGTATGCATCTTCTGCTGCTGAGTCCAGGTTCCTTCAACTGTCAGATTGCCTAGACCCCATACTGTGAGTGGGGCGTCTGTGATAATAAATCACCTGCAGCTGAGGGTCAAGGAATGATCTGCCCAGTAACAATTTTTTGCTCTTCCTCCATTTGAGATTTTGCTTAGCTTTAGACTCTACTAACATTAGGTCTTTCCATTGACCTGTCGATGTGACCATTGCCGGTACAAACAGTTCTGTAGTGGATGCATGCACATTCTGTGTGAAACTAACAGTTTTGCCAGTTTGGGTCTGGAGTGCCCACGTGGCATTTTCTGCACATGTCCTCCTTTATTTTCACTATCATTATGTTCACTTATCGCCTAATCAGATGCACATTGAAAATTTGACAAAATCCAGACACATGGTACCAGGCAAGTCTCCTGAGGATTACAATGGTATTTATCTCCCTCAAGGCTGTCTGATGCATCTAATGCACTTATTTTTTCTGACAAAAGACGGTTTTTCCAAGAGAGATGGATTATTAATTCCTCCCTCCTTTCCCAGTGGTATCTATTAGACCTGGAGAGGAGGTCCACATAATTGGTTAGGCACTACTGTGATGCAACTACCGCTGAATCAATTGTGTGGGTCACCTTGCCTGGAGGTTGAGCACCTTCAGTCCCCTGGGCAAAGGTTATTTCCCTAGTACTATGCATTACTTTATGCAGAATGGGTAATCAGGTGCTGGGTTGTACTTGTTTTCCACGCTAAGGGGAACCACCCTGAATTTGATGTGCTCCTTAGAAGTTTCAATTGCTCTTTTTTTTCATGCTTTTAATCATGGGTAAAAATCATGGGTAAAAATCATACAGTCCTCTTTATTTTAGATAGAGTCTCCCTTGGGAAGTAGTTTTCTTTCTCAGCAATATGCAACTTCACCTTGCAGTGATCTACTGCTCTCTGAATTACCATGTGATATGAGGTTGTGTCACCAGGTATGGCTCAAAGGTGTTATGCTGAGAGCCCATATTCTATTCTTGGGAAAATCATCGCCATCATCTGCTTGGACAGGCCTGCAGTATGAGTCCTCGGGGTTAAACTTAATGGCCTGATCTACATTTGAATCAGCATGGGTCGCGTGCTGCAGTGAAAGTGGGAGAAGAGGTGGTAGAAGGACATGGGATTAGTGAAGCTTGAGGAACAGGGCTAGTGGTTTCTTATCTACAGTTGCTTACTATGGGAAATGTGTGCAGCTCTTTGGAGATAGTCTCCTCAAATGTTAGTTTCCTCTTCTTGTCTGGCCTCTTGTATTGGGCAAGGCAGTATTTTTCTTGACTGAGGATGTACATGTATTTTCCTCTGCCTGATATAGGCTGCTCTAGCAACTTGATGATCGCATGTGTGATACTTTACCTCAAGGGTGACATCAAAACAGACCTCCCGTGCAAGGATGGGAGAATTAATTTCTTATGACTAATAATGAAGAATCTAGAGGAGAACCAGATGTAAATCTTGAGCGCTTCAATCTTGACAGGTGTACAATATATGCCACTTGTTCTGAGGAAGGCCTCTGCATGTGCCAAGTGTGAGCTACAGGTTCCTCATAGAAACTGGATTAATAGGTTTGAGATCACTGTGGTTCCGTGGGAGCCCAGCCACAGCTCACACTAAGTGTGGCCTCTACCAATAGCTTAAATGATCAATTTCCTACATACAGCAGGTCTCATGTTAAAAAAAAAGAAATCCTTGCTGCGAAGCTATCCATCGCTATGGCACCTACTAGCGAGGACAAGAGATAACATAATTGAAACATATAAACATGTCAGATTATTTCAAAATATAGAGAGGGAGCAAGAACTGGGTAGGAAGTCTGATACAGTATCAGAAAGAAAATGGTACATAAATTTAAAACAATAAAAACAAGCATTGGAAAAGCCAATAGGTCTCACCTATACAAGGCCTATTGGCCTAGGCAATATGTTTTTACCAGGTTGTACAACGGTGTGCCTGTTGTTCAGCATGGCTAAAAGTTAGTGGTGTGGCGTGTCGTATAGTGGAGTGGGGGAGTAGAGTGTTGTAGAGTTAAATAGGATGGCAGAATGTCGTAGAGTTGAGTGGAGGACAGTAGAGTTCAATGGTTCAGTGGCAGAGAGTGGCATGGGGTGGAATAGGGTGGAGTGGACAGAGGTAGTGGGGCAGCCTGAAGTAGTGAGGTGGTATGGACTGGAGTACAGTGAGGTGGATTGGAGTGGGGTGGGTGGTTTGGACTGAAGTGATAGGACTAGGGTGAGATGGATTGGGTGGGGTGGATTTGAGTGGGGTGAACTGGAGTGGGGAGAATTGGAGTGCACTGGAGAAGGGTGGACTGGATTTATCTGACTGGAGTGGGGTGGATTGGACTGGAGAAGAGTTGAGTGGATGGATTGGGGTGGACTGGATTTGTGTGGAGTGGATTGCAGTGAAGTGGGGTGGGTTGGGGTTGACTGGAATAAATTGGGGTGGGGTAGACTGGAGAGGGATGGACTGGAGTGGGGTGATCTAGAGTAGGCTGAGTTGAATTGGGGTGGGTGTAAAGGGGTGGGGTGGTCTGGGGTAGGGTGTGTTGGAATGAGGTAGGGTGGATAGGAGTAAGGTTAATTGGAACTGGTATGAGGTGGACTGGAGTGGAATGGATTGGACTGGCATGGTGTAGATTGGACTGGAGTGGGGTGAAATTTAGTGGGTTGGGATTAACTGAGGTGGATTGGATTGGGGTGGATTGGACTGGAGCAGGGTTGATTGGACTGGAGTGGGTTGAACTGGATTGTAGTGGGGCAGACTGGAATGGAGTTAGGTGGACTGGATTGGATTGGTTTGGGCGTATCGGTCTTGGCAGGAATGGTTAAGGGCTGATTGGAATTGGGCGAATTAGGGTGGGTTGGATTAAGACGGTTTGGATGGGGGCAGACTGGACAGGAGTGGGGGTTAAAGTGGGTTTTATTGGATTGGGGTGGGGTAAGGTGAAATGGATTGGAGTGGGATGGACTGGAGTGGGGTAGACTGAACTGGGTGGTGTGGATTGGAGTGGACTGAGGAAGAGTGGGGTGTATTGAGTTAGAATGGAGTGGGTTGGAGTAGCGTGGGGTGCAGTGAAGTAGAGTGGGGTGGATTGGAGAAGAGTGGGTAGGACTGAGGTACAGTGGGAGGGGCTGAAGTAGAGTGGGTGGGATTTGATTAGAGGGTGATGGATTTGATTAGAGTGTGGTGGATTGGAGTAGAGGGGGGTGAGGTGGATTGGACCGAAATGGGATGGGGTGGATTGGAGTGGGGTGGATTGGGGTAAACTGGATTGGATTTGGGTGTGGTAAGGTGGATTGGAGTGATGTGCAATGCACTGAGGTGGGGTGGTTTGGATTGGATTGGTGTGGGGTGAGCTGGATTGAGTGGGGTGAACTGGATAAGAGTGGGGTGGACTGGAGTAGAGTGGAGAGGCATGGAGTGGGGTGGAGAGAAATGGAGTGGGGTGGATTGGGGTAGACTGGAGTGGGGTGGGTTTGATTGGAATGGGCTGAATTGGGGTTGGTTGGATTGGAATGTAGTGGTTTGGAGTGGGATGGGTTGGATTGTAAAGGGGTGGGTTGGACTGGAATAGGTTGGACGGTGGTGGATTGGAGTGGGGTGAACTGGGATGGAGCGGGCAGTCTGAAGTTGGGCAGACTGGAGTATGGCAGAATGTTTTGGATTGGAGGTGAGACAAATTGTGACTGGAGTAGGTCAGATGGTTTTGGATTGGAGTGAGGCAGATTCTTTTGGACTGGAGTGGGGCACATTGGTATGGATTGGAGTGGGGCACATTGGTATGGATTGAAGTGCGGTTGATTGTTTTTGATTGGAGTGGGGCAGAGGTCTTTGGATTTAAGTGTGGCAGACTGGTTTGGATTGAAGTAGTACAGACTATTTTGGAATGGAGAAGGACCGATTGTTTTGGATTGGAGTGTGACAGCCTGGAGTGGGGCAGACTGTTTTGGATTGGGGCGGATTTTTTTGGATTGGATTGGATTGGGGCAGAATGGAGTGGGGTGGATTGGAGTGGGGAAGACGGGAGTGGAGTGAGGCGAACTGGATTGGAATAGGGCAAATTGTTTCGGATTGGAGTGGGGCAAATTTTTGTGGACTGGGGTGGGGCAGATTGTTTCAGATTGGCGTGGGGCAGATTAGAATGGAGTAGGTGGATTAGATTGGAGTGGGATGGTTGGATTAGAGTGGGGCGGAGTGTTTCAGATTGGAGTGGGGCAGATATTTGTGGATTGGAGTGGGGCAGATTTTTGTGGATTGGAGTGGGGCAGATTTTTGTGGATTGGAGTGGGGCAGATTGTTTCGGATTGGAGTGGGGCAGATTGTTTTGGAGTGGGGTGAGTTGGGAGGATTGGAGCGGGGTGTGGTATAAGGATTGGAGTTGGGTGGGAGGATTGGAGAGGAGCAGATTGGATTGGAGTGGGGCATACTGCATGATTATGTCGTAAAGCATAATTTCGGAAATTACACATAAGTAAGAAACAATGTTGCTCTTTAATATTTAGAACAAGATAATAGTCATTTTTTGACAACAGCGCCCACGAGCAAAACAAAACATGAGTGCAAAGTGAGAAAAGAAGACTTTGTAAAATAAAAAAAAAGTTAACTATAGAAAATACAACTTCACAATTTTGTTTGTCCTGCTGGACAGTGAATGATGATGGATGATGGGTGAACCTCTCAGGTTTGCCTGGCAGCTTCTGTTTTCTGGCTCCACTTCATACACTTTTACGACCCTCAGCAAGAATGAGGGAGAGGTGAGCGGTGTTTGGGTCCAGTGTTACTGTCGCTGTAAGAGATTTGCTAGTATTTGCTAGTCACACGCCTTCTGTTTGCAGGACACTAGTAGTTAAAAGAAGAAAATAATACCTCAATCACCTCTGGAGCAGCAGACGGACAATGATTACGTTGACTCAATCAGTGCTTGGTCCCTGCTCCTCAGACAGGAACAGAAATGATGATGCTGCCTCCAGTGACAAATTACAAGACTGTAAGGAAGAGTGCCATGCAATATAACAAATGGTAAGACATAGGCGGGTTCCAAGCCCTTTTCTAACTACAACAGCGTCTTGCTAGCGATATGCATGCGCTAGTGCATGCTATTGCAGGCTTGACCCTAAAAAAGAACTAGTACACTTATGTTTACCACTGTCACTTTTAATAGGCAGATAACAGCTATGCCAGCCAGCCATTGCTTCACAAGCATCACAAAATGTCAAAACCAGAACAGAAGAGACTGCGCACTACACCTCAGGCACCGCCCATCACTCAAGTGCATCAGTCGCAATACCAAAGTTAGTAAATTTGCAAATTGAACTTTGCTTGAAGTGATCAGTTGCTACAAGGAGAGCAGACATGAGGTTCTTTTGGATCAGATTTGTTTTCTAGATAAGTGACGTGGGCGTAGCATGACAGCAGATTTGTGGCAAATACAATCTTTTCCCTCAAATGTGTGCCAAGACACTTTTATGTTTAATACACATTTTATACAATACATAAATATATACACATTAACATTTTCATGGGCAAGCAAGCCTCTAGATCACAAGTACAAGGCTGTGACCCCAGTGACAGAGCAGCGGTTTCCAGGAGTGATCATTCTTCTTGGATTTGAATTAATTATGCACGATATAGCGAACTAAATCTTCTCCTTCACATGGCAACAAGGATAGCAAGACACTAGGAACAGCATAGCCCATACAAGTAAAGCACTGGCAGTGCTGTCTTAATCCCATCCTATCACTGGACGGATCCTCAGGGCACCAGTGTTTTTTGCGCCATCGCGATCAGGGCACAGGAATGGGCGCAAGGTGCGGGTGAAAATGCAAGGCAAGTAGGCGTAGAGCTGAGTTTTGTCTTCCATGTTGTAGAATATGATCTTACCCGCCTCATAGTCCAGGAAGACTGCCAGGGTTCGGGGAATTACTTTGGGTGTGAAAGTGGACACAGGTGTGGCTAGGGCTGCGTATGAGGTACCGTGCAATGTTAATCCCCAGAAGCCGTTTTCTGGAATCAGATCGCTTCTTGACTTCCTTGGTACCGACTCATGGCACAAGCCAACAATCCAGCTCTGCTTTTCCCCTACCTCAACTTCAAAGTAGTGTTTGCCAGTTGAGAAACCCTCCTTTCCCAAGACGAATGGATGATGGGTGAACCGCTCAGGTTTGTCTGGCAGCTTCTGTTTTCTGGCTCCACTCCGTACACTTTTACGACCCTCAGCAAGAATGAGGGAGAGGTGAGCGGTGTTTGGGTCCAGTGTTACGGTCGCTATAAGAGAAAGAAACAAGGACTGAAACTACTTCCACATGTCTTCATGCATCACTTTTAGCAATAGTGCATCAGGCAATCCAAAGAATTTTGTACAAACCATTGTGCACAAACCACTTGCGTCTTTCATTACATACTTCTAATGGTTTGCCAGTAATGTTGAATGTGCCTCACCCACTTGAATACATATTGTATCTGCTGAAAATTACAATTTCAGGTCCAAAGGTCCCAAATTTCATACTTTGCTAACTGATCTCTTTAAAACTAGTAGACAACCTTTATGACTAGGCAGGGAGGGAAAAACACATTTTGCAGAACCGTACATTTTTTCTTTTTTACAAAACAGCTGCAGCAACTTAGGAACTCTATAAAACCTTCCCTTTTTACATCCAACTCAGAGTGTGGACAGCACAAGCAGAGTCCCAAAGTTACAACACATGACACATTTTCCACTGTAATTAGCTTCAAATTCTTGGGTCCCTTTCTGGTCTTGCAACACCAGCAAGATTGCACCTCAACTATAGTATAAGCAATGAAATTTGAGAGACACTGGCTTGTGACTCAACAAAAGTTACTCTATGGCAAAGCAATATGTGTCCAAGACATAAATGAGGGATGCATACAAATTATAAGTTTACTTGGTAAACATTCTGTGGTTTTAGATGCTAACAGGGGAAACCCAGTCACTTCATTAGTAGAGCGGTCTCTCCCATTACCAGTTTGTGTGATTTGGTTAGCACTGGCTCTAACGACGAGTCTCCTTTACAGTGGAGACCATGCATCAAAACCAAATAATGCTAGCCTCGGTTTTCAGTATTCCCCATTGTTGGTAAACCACTTCTACAAAATCAGGCTAGATACTAATGCAGGCCAGGGAAAGCCAAATAAATAACAATGGAGGCTGGGCAGATATGATAGATGCTGTGGTGGAAGTGTCTCTAACAAACCACAGAAAACACCCAGAGACAGTTTAGATCTTACTATGGTTCTTCATTCTTTTGGACCTCTGAGGACAAGTCTACCCAAGGACACCGAAGCAGACATCTGTGATGCAGTAGGTCTTGAAAGGAAGCCAAGAACATTTCATATATTGCAAGTATGTTGTAGTAATATACTACAGCTTTTATCCTAAATTGAATTCCTCGTGTTTGATGTGGAAGACTGAATTAACACCATACCACAATGGCTTAATTTATATCACTAAGATCAATCCACAAACAACTGGAAGTTCAACACCGGGCAGGACCTTAAAACCTCTAAAAAGTGTCTTTTGCCTTTTCTGTCAAACTAAACAATAACTGGCGTGCAAGATTAACATGCGAAATAGTAGGGGTGTAGCCATCCTTTTTACCCTTCTCTCAATTTCTTTTTTCATAAAGTCTTATAAAACACCCCTTTCCAAAGATTCAAAGATTGTGTAAAATATACAAGTCAGAGAAAACAAAGTCACAACTCTAAAACCACATTCCAATGAGAAAAGGTACCGGTTTGAAATAAGGCAATTATCTGGAGCAATCACCCAGAACTTTAAAAAGATACATTCATTTTTAAAGAATATACTCCAGTAAAAATATGAAAGTGACAGACGTACATTCTGGTAGCTGCTATAGTCAAAGCCAACGTTTCAGTACAAAAGGCAAGTATGCTTAAAAAAAAAGGGGAAACCAATGAAGCAGAAAAGATATGAAAATGAGTTACTTACCTGAAACTATAGTTCTCCAGTATTGGAATCTTTCATAGATTCACATGCTTGAATCCTTCCCTGTCATCGATATGGGAGTTCCCGGTACTTTTTATAAAGTAGTATTGACATAGGCCTAAACCTAAATGCCTAGGCCTCTCAGTTTAGTATTCTATCAGAGTTGTTTTGAGAAAAGGACTCAATTTGAGAGTCCACCAATCAGGCTACACCACCCTTAAGAACCCTCCCGAGTGAAGCTCCAGTCCCTCAGATTTCCCGAGCACTAGTGCATAGTCATAATAACAGTAAATAAGAGAGGTAATGGTGAGGTTCTCTGGGGAGGTGGGTGGGTTGCATGTGAATCTATGAAAGATTCCAATACTGGAGAACTATAGGTTACAGGTAAGTAACTCATTTTCTTACTCCAGTACTGGAACTTTTATAGATTCACATACTTGAATCAGATTAGTAAGCAGTAGTGATGCACATTGTAGTATAAACTATGATTGTTTCTAATGAATATGAACAAGATCAATGAGTAAACATATATACATAAGAAAGCCTAAAATCTATATACTTAGACTTGTTATTAGAAACCATACTGTGTATCAACCTTTCATCTCTGAATAAACATTGTGCAGATCTGACCTTAGGATGGCAGAGATAGCTCACCTTTACTGGAACAGATGTCTTAGGACTGCCTGGCAACAGCTACTTCTCCTTGAGGGACTGCATCCAGGCAGTAATGTCGGGTGAATGTGTGGCAGTTTTTCCAGGTTGCTGCCCTGCAAATGTCCTGGAGTGGCACCCCCGCAAACAGTGCAGTGGATGTTGATACTGCCCTGGTAGAGTGAGCACGAACAGAAGCTTGTAGTGGCTTGCCTGCTGCTCGATGGCAAAACCGGATTGGTGATGCTTTGCTTGGAAAGAGGTTGACCCTTTCTAGGCACACTGTAAGCTACAAACAGTTGACTAGACTTGCAAAAGGATTTGATCATATCCAGGTAGAACTTTATGCATATTTTTACACCTGAGTGAAGAGTCCTTTCTGCTGCTGTTGCCAGGTGTAGGAAGAATGTCCTTAGGAGCAGCAGTTAATTGATATGATATTTTGAGGAACTTTGGGTATAAACCGTAGGTTTTTGTGTAACAGTAATCTATGTTCTCTAATTTGTAAGAAGGGTTTTTGGATAGACTGTGTTTGGATCTCACGGACTCGTCTGGCTGATGTAAGAGCTACCTTCCATGAAAGAAATGTGAGAGTATCCCTGTTGATCGGCTCAAATGGTCTTTTCATGAGCTACGTGAAGACTATGTTGAGATTCCAGGAAGAAGGAGAAGGTCTGAAAGGCGGAAAAACCCTGAATAGGCCCTTCAGAAATTGTTTGATAATTCTGGATTACCACAGTGAAAGTGAACTGTATGAGCATCTAAACTAAAAGATAGCCGCCAAATGAACCCTAATGGATGAATGAGCTAGGCCGGAACCTGTCAGATTGAATAAATATGGCAATTTTTGTTCTGGTGAGGATGATATGGGATGTATCGGTAGTTGTTGGCACCATAGACAGAATCTCTTCCACTTACATGAGTTTTATTAGTGCTGACTGCTCTGGCTCTGGACAGTATATCTCTGCACTCCGGGGGGTGGGATGTCTAGATGTGCGGACTCATTGTGCTCAGGAGCCATGCTGATAGGTGTAGTGATTGAGGATTTGGGTGCAAGACCTGCCCTTCGTTCATTGTCAGAAGATGCAGAGATATCTTCAGTGGGATGTGAGGCTTCACTGAGAACAGGAGAAGCTCAGTGGACCAATGCTGTTGAGGCCATGTTGGAGCTATTAAGATCAGTGTACAGGGTTCCATCTTCATTTTGGTGGGAGCCATCAGAATCAGGGGAATGGGCGGAAAAGCATAAGCAAAGATTCCGCACCATGCCCCCCAATGGTGATGCCAACTTGCGTAGTATCGCCATTTGGTGTTTGATGGGTTGTCGAAGTGGTCTACGGTGGGTGTACCCCACTAAGAGAATGTGTGGTTGACTGTTCACTGATCCAACTCACATTCGTGGCAAACTGATTTTAATCTGCTATTTTGTTTTACTTCCCTGTGACATGCTCTGCTCGTAGCAGCACTCCATGTTGCATGGCCCATTCCCAAATATCCTATGCTTCTCTGGAGAGGATTAGGGATCTTGTACCTCCTTACTTGTTGAGGTAATGCGTTGTAGTGGTATTGTCTGTTCTTATTAGTACCTCCGAATTGGCAATTCTTGGAAGAAACGCCTGCAAGGCTAGATGGACTGCCTTTAGTTCGAGGAGATTGATGTGTAGTTTCCGATGAGACAGTGACCATTTGCTACTGATGCGTAGGTCCTGCAGAAACACTCCCCAACCTTCTAATGAGGCATCCGTGGTGATGACCCATGGAGATGGCCGAGGTTGGAAATAGAGGCTGATCAATAGATGATCCTTCTGAGACAACCAGCCCAGAGCTTTGATTATGGGGGTTGTACGATGGAACACCGACTTCCAAAACAACTAGTGCCTTAAGAAAGAGGTCGGAACACCGACCTTGTTTTTACTACTAATGATTTTACCACGAATGCCTTAACAACGATTTTCGTTGTAAAGGCATTCCTGATAAAAGCATTACTAATAGGCACCATTGACCCTACATCCCTCACCCCACCCCCCCAACCCCACCCCAAAACCTAAAACCCCCTGACCCCCACCCCAAAAACGCCCCACCCCCCCAACCTGCCCCAAAACCTAAAACCCCCTGACCCCCCATCCCCTCCCCAAAACCAAAAACGCCCAACCCCGCCCCAAAACCTAAAACCCCCTGACCCCCCACCCCCTCCCCAAAACCAAAAACGCCCCACCCCCCCAACCCCACCCCAAAACCTAAAACCCCCTGACCCCCACCCCCTCCCCGAAACCTAAAACCCCCCACTTACCTTAGTCGACCCCTTGTCACCTGCGTCGTCCTCCTTCGCCAACTCCCTTCTTTGTACCTTAACCACGCATGTTTGTTGTTCAGAACATACGTAGTTAAGGCACAAAATAACAGTCGTGGTTAAAAAAAGCGTTGTTGCGCTTTCGTTAACCACGACTTCGTTAATAAAACGTCGTAATAAAGGATGTTTCCCATTATGGGAGGAGTGGTCTTGACTTGATCGTCGAAGCTGCCTGTGGCTTGAATCCATTGTAGGCTGAGCTGTTCCTGGAGGGGGGACCATTTTAAGTCTGCAAAATGGTACTAGTGGGATGCATGAGGACATCATCCCCAAAAGCATCTTGTAAAGGCGTACTGAAATGTATTTTCTTTTTTTAACTGACTTTGCCAAGGTCATTAGCTTTTGCTGTTTTTCCATAGTTGGGCAGGATATGTTGGAGTTAGTGTTCAGGTTTGCTTCTAAGAAAGTGATCGTACGTGATGGTTTTGGATTGGACTTTTCCCAATTTATGGTTAAGCCCAAGCTGTTGAGCAGAGCAATGCACTTCTTTGTTGACTTGCGCGCTGCTGAGAAGGGCTTTGCTTTTATCAGCTAGTCATCCAAGTATGGGAATACTTGGTGCCTTTGTCTCCTCAAGAAATCAAGAATGCAGCCACAGGTGCTAGGCCCTTCATAAATATCCTAGGGGATGGTTCTAGACTGAATGTCAGAACTTGAAACTAGAAATGGCTGCCAGCTACCATGAACCTTAGGTACTGTCTGTGGGAAGGGTGAATTGTGATGTGAAAATATACGACCTTCAAATCTAGGGTGTACAGGTGGTCTCTGTGGTTCAGACAGAGAAGGACGTCCTACAGAGTTGTCATGTGGAATGATTGTTTTTTTCAGATAAGAGTTTAAATCTCTGAGATCGAGGATAGGTCTCCAGTCTTTCCATTTTTTGCGAATGAGGAAGAATCAGGAGTAAAATCCCTTCCCACACTGAGATGGTGAAGCTTTCTCTATTGAGAATCATCTTGTTGACCTCCAGTTTGAGTTGTTGGAAATACCTGGGAGTAGATTTGCAAGGACTGGGCGGAGGCATTTGGACAAACTCCAGTGTGTGCCTGATTCAATGGAGTAACTCTGCTTGGGGGGGGGAGTGTGCCCCGGGGGTTATGTTTTCGGTTTCCTGTCTTTTTTGACGTTTTTTGCTCATCAACGGTGTTGTGATGAAGTCATTGACAGTGCAGCAGATGCGCTCTTTGTCAGAGCTGCTGTCATAGACGACTTAGAACATATCTTTATCGTCAATGGCTTAGTGGATGCAGCCGCCGCCAGCATCATTGGAAAAGATGTAGATGAAGAAGCGATGGTTACCATCAGTTTTGTCGACGATGGTGATGTGTAAGTCTTAGTTGACGACGATGCCCTCGTCGACAGTGGATAACTCGGCAGCGGTAGGGTTGTTGATGGCACCAAAGATGAAATTGTCGTAGATGGTGGGGAAGTTATCGTTGTTACCTTAGTTGACGAAGCCGTCATTGACGGTGGGGACCTCATAGATGGTCTGTCCACAGATGGAGCAGAGTACGGCTTTTTAAAAGAATGAGATACCTTACTAGGAGGTGTAGGAGGCTCAGATTCCATTATAATGCACACAGGATTATTCTAAATTTGACAAATGAAGTCCACTAAGTGGTTTGTCACAATAGCTTATATTTTTCTTATATGCATTCTACTCAGAAAGCAGTATTGTTGCTACTTTTCCCCCAGCACTGAACAACATAGTAAGGAAGACTTTACAGT
Source organism: Pleurodeles waltl (assembly GCF_031143425.1). Taxonomy (NCBI): domain Eukaryota; kingdom Metazoa; phylum Chordata; class Amphibia; order Caudata; family Salamandridae; genus Pleurodeles; species Pleurodeles waltl. The sequence continues at coordinate 72,350,177 of NC_090445.1, forward strand.
GAAAAACTTATTGTTTGCATACAATGTATGTAAACAGCATTTGTGAATACCTGTGTGTACATTTGTTGGCATGCTTGTTAGGCCGTTAGAAGACAGCGCAGGCTGCTAAAGACATCTTAGGGACATTTTTAAAGCTGACCTAAGAAAGCATCCTGCCTATTGTGTACAAATGGCTTTGTGGTTTGTAACTCACATCTGCTTGCTTTCTATTTGGTGGATTTATTTGTTTAGGCTGTCCAGCATGTCTTGGTCCCTTCTGTGAAGCATATCCTGTTTATGGTATTCTTCCATGAGTGCTCACTTTCTGTAAACAGACCTTTAAATTGTATTTTTATCTTGTCACATTTGCGGTACATTGAAAGACAGTGGTCACATGTCACGGTCTGTCTTCCATGGGAGCTTGGTGTTTCTTCCCCACTGTATGCTCCACCACTCTAAGGGCCATATGTACGAACACATTTTCCCATTGACACAGAATGGGAAAAATCCTTTGGTACATCTGGCCGTAAGCCACTGCACTTTACGACACTATACAGCTTCCTCAATGCCACTTTACATCACACTATTGGGATGTGAAATACGGTTTCAGAACGAACCATAGTACCTCGTCAGCCATGATAGTGGCCACTGAGGAGATAAGATCGATTATGAACAGTGGGAAGGCTGCACTGATCATTTTGGATCTGTCCGCAGCCTATGTCACCATGAGCCACTCTGTCATTTATTGTCTGGTCAAGATAAGGATTTGTGTTACAGCTTTTGATTTACTTCGGTCCTTCCTCACTGACAGACAGCAGTCTCCCTCCCTCCAAGAATTTAGGCCAAAATCGTTCTCACGGCCGCATGGTATCCCTCAGAGTTCGGCCTTAAGCCCCATGGTTTTTAATATATATGTAGCTCCCATGGCTAAATGGATTCAAACATTTGGCTTCCTTACAATTTCCTATGCCAACAACACTCAAATTATACTTTCCATCTCTAGCAACATTGAAGAGGTCTCTCACCACTTCAACAGATGTATTTGTGAAGTCGTCAGCTGGATGAAATGAAACAGCCTTAAATGAAACTCAGAAAAATGGAGGTCCTTCACTTTGGGAAAGACACGTAATTGGTAGCCCCAGTCCCGTGGCCTCCTCCTTAACCCTGTCCCGAAAGTTAGGAACTTGGGGGATGATCTTCGATGTCAACCTTACTTTCAGAGATCAGATTAACAAACCCACTTCCTCTTGCTTTTTTCTACTAAGAACTTGAGGAAGAATATGTTTGTGGCATGTAGTGCTGTAGATGCACATGCTTTGCATGCTCCTGCCATCTAGTGTTGGGTCCAGATGTCCGCAAGGTATATTTCTTGAAAGAAGTCTTTTGAGTCATGAATTTAAGGGACACCTCCTCTTGGTGATAATGCGCAGGGGAATCAACTCTGTTAGACTGTTTTCCCGCTGGCCGGTGAGATTGGAGTGTAGAGTAAGTGTAAGTAATGAGATGTCAATGTAAATAGAGTAAAACTGCAACAGTCACAGGTTTCCAATGGCTGTGGAACAGGCACCCTAGTAGGGGAGCCTCTATGTCTAAAAACTGACTTGCCCCGCATCAAGCCCCCTCCCTTACGACACCCCACGCTCTCATTCCAGAACGTCTCATGTTGCTGCAAGAAGAGGTTCAGGCGCACCTACTCGAAGGAGCCATACAGATAGTGCCCCATCAACACCAGGGCAAAGCCGTCTACTTCGTATAATTCTTCATTCTCTAAAAGGAAGGAGCCCTCAGACTAATCCTTGACATTCGTCCTCTCAAGAGATAAATCTTATCAGAACATTTTCATGCGGTCACCTTATAAAATGTAACCCCCCTACCGTAGCCTGGCGAATTCATGGCCTCGCTGGACCTGAGGGATGTCTACTTTCACATCCAATCCACCCAACTCGTTAGTATAAGTGGTCAACACCATCATTTCAAGCGACTAGGAACTCCTCCCTTCCCCTACCTCCACGATTAGCTGATCAAGAGCTCAAACAAACAGGAATGCCTAACCCACACTCAGACCACAATCTCCCAGCAGCACAGGCTGTGGCTCACGGTCAATGCCAAATCACACTTGGAGTTGTTTCAAATTAAACCCTTCTTGGGGTCAATAATAAAAAATGTGGTGGTCAATATATAAATCCCAATCCCCCCAAGGGTGCAAGCGTTCCAGCAGCTCCACCCTCTTTTTCAGCCACTCCATCAACTTCCAATTCACATAGTAATACACCTTCTGAAAATGATGGCTTCATGCAATGCCATAGTGTTCCTTGCTGGACTACATATGCAACCTATTTTGGAATGCCTCAAGCCAGTGTTCGCAAGCGGTGGGTCAGTTGGAGGATCTAGTATTAATCGAGGCCAGAACCCATCACTCTCTGCAGTGGTGGAACTGAAACAATCTGCTGCAGGGCAAGCCCTTTGCAGACCATCACCAAGAACGCATCTCTAGTCCGTTGGGAGCACAACTCAAAGACATGACAGTCCAGGGTCTGTGACCACCTCATCAAAGGGGTATCCACATGGAACACTTGGAGCTGTTAACCACTCATCTAGCTCTCAAAGCCTTTCTTCAGTAGATTCAAGCCAAGGAGTTCCAGGTACACACAGACAACATGACTGCCATGTTCTTCCTACTAGAGCAAGGAGGCACTCACTCCTTCAGCTATCAGCCCTAATGAAGAAAATCTGGCACTGGGCCATCCATCACCAAGTTCATCTCCAGGCAGAGTATCTTCCGGGAGTGGCCGGCTTCATAGACAAGTTCACGAGTGGGAGTTCCTCTATTTTCCTTACTTCCAGAGATGAGCACCAGACACGAAAAGTCAAAATGCCCAAACTTCGCAACCAGCGAGCCCCCAAATGTACATGGGCCATGATAGATTCTCTCTAACAGGCCAGACCTTCTCACACAAAACCACGGCAAAGTCAAACAGAGGAAGTCTAGAAGGAGATCATAAATATCTGGATACGGCTGCTAAAATACTTCTTACTGAAGAGTATGAAAAGCCTCATTAAGCCAAATGAGGTTAAGTATGTTTTTAACTTGTGCGTTTTCGCCCAGATGGCAAATCTCATTCACTTGACAGTCTAAGTTATATTTGTGGAATCGGCTCCTACTGCTGTCAGGATTTAAAGGCATTACAGAAGTAAATGTAAAGAGCCACACCCTCTGTCTTTAGCAACTCGGAGGGAGGCTAGTCTGTGATGCAGCAGCTGGCTATAGTCTGTCTTGCAATAGATTAGTCTGTCACAGGTAGTTGATCAGGCATTGGCCAGAGAGTTTTGGTACACAGATCAGCATAATCCACTGCCAGATGAGACATAATGACTCGAACCCAGGGAACCAACAGAATTGGTGAAAAAGTGTATGTAAGTATCCCTGTCTGTGGCACTGAAAGGGCTTCTTCCTGAGGTCTTAGATACTACCATCTGTTTAAATAAAGTTCACATACATTTTTCTTTTCTGGAGTTACAAAAATATCTATACTGAATCCCCAACATTTTTAACACACCAGTTATAGCTGTCTGAAATCCATTTCAGTCTCTGACCCTTTTCCTGAGGCGACCCGAGTCACATGCTGTGAACTCCTCACACATGCTAGACTGTCAACATGACTCTATGGTCCAAATCGCAATGCCATATCCACTGTGCTCACCGTGACAGGATTGGAGATCCTGTTCCTCCTTCCCTGACAATGTAATGTAGGCCTTACATACTGTCTTGTTCATTTGGGTTTGTGGGGAGAGTGCTCTTAATGCCAACAGTCTCACTGCTCTCAGTTCAAGTACATTTTGTATGGAGGGACTGTTCCTATTGGAACCAGGATCCACTTCTTGCTCAGTCTTGAAGATGCACCCAGCCCTTCAGAAAGGCAAGTTGTCAAATGCAGTTTTGAAATGCTGAATTTGGAAATCCTACCGCTGGAAAATGCTATCCTTTATGGCTCGATTCATATTATTATTGGATCATCCCAAAGATCTTGACTGGAACACATCCTGCAAGTGACAATGCGGTACTAAGAACATGACAAAAACATAATTCCAAACAGCACCTTAAATATGTGGGCTGTGAATTTAATATTTGTAGGACTATCTCACGGTATGATCACAAGTCTCTTGCGTCTCATTTGAGAGGGAAACACCTTGACAATCTTTTAACTCATCTGTGATCTTAGAAACAATAATGTTGTTGCAGGGGTCTGATTGGATTTTGCAGTTGTCAGAGTCAAACTGAGCTGTTTCAACAGGGCGAGGGTCAAACTAAGTGCTTCCTTCTTGTTTTGTGTGCCTTATGAGACAGTAATCCAAGGGAAGACCCACACCACAAGATGACCTAGATGCAATGCCATGCATTTTGTAAGACTGGTGGAGTTGACTTGAAGCAAGACCCTGAACTGATAATGCTGCCTACTGACCATGAACCGTATATATTTTTCATGAAGAACCTGGGTTGGTATATAGAAATATGTGTCCCTTGTTATATGGCCCTCCCAGCCTGATACTGATGAGGCTGAACAGAGAACGGATGCAGGCTTTTGGATGAGCACCAAAAGCAGAATCACTTCCAATCTGCAGTATACATCCTGTTCCGGGACAGTGGTGAGCCTTGTGGAAGAATATTTTAAGTGTCTGCGGGAATGCCTAGGTTTGAGAATTCATGGAATTCTGGAGACAAGCGAACAAATTTAACAATAATGGGCCGTGATGAAGCACCCACCCATGGTTCCACCTGAGGAAGTTTTTTGGTGACCCCCAAAGGAATATGTGGTACTTCTGCTACGACATCTGTTAACAAATATTGTATGGGCCAAGTTGGGGGGAATAAAATCATCCTGTATGGTTCAGTTTTAAGATGACTCTTGCCATTAAAGGGAGAAGAGAGGCATTCTGGCAATTCCTCGTGATCTAGCCTATTGATGTTTTGATTTCCAGATTGGGAATTTCTTCTTAGCCCATTTGCCTCATTCCTCGAACACTCTTCTCAGCAGACTGTTGTTGATTTCCTATTTCTGGCAGCTCGAAGCATTGCGATTGAGGCAGTTTCTCAGTCATTGTCTTCTCCAGGAAGATGCTCTGCTTTTAGGTGGATTTTATGTCCAGTGGCCCAATGCCACACCTGATGAACCTTCATCAAAAGTATTTGTCCCTACTTGTTTGCTGATCTAAAACATCAATGTTGTTCTGTCCTCTGTTAGGATCAACACAGATGAATGATGCACCCATAATAGGAGGCATTGAAGAACTCTTGTGACTGCCCTCAATTATTAACAAGGAAATATGCATTTCCTGTATGGGCAGGCAGTTCTTGAAAATGGGTTCCTCATTCTTCCACAGAGGCACATGTGGTTAGGATGAAAGCTGAATATTTTCAACAACCAGATTGCATCCTGATTTGATCTGTGTGTATTTATGACACATGATGTGAAACAAGTGCCTTTGGTAAGAAAATGAAACAATAGAGGGAAAGAAGATTTGTGAAATATGAGCATAGACTGTAACTCAAACTCTAAAATTCTGTGTATTTTTAAAAACAAATTCTAGCTTTAATTTAAAGAAAGAACAAATATTTTAAAATTTGAAATATTGAAAAAAACAAATCCCTGTCACAAACGAAGTACCCACACTTGTTGATGGTCCCCTGAAGACAGTCCACAGGAATGTGTTCTGCTTGAAACTTTGGAGACAACCCTTCAGAGGCTACGGGAGACTCTATGGTCCAAGGGCTTTTGAAGCTGCGCAACTTTGTCTTTTTCACTCTAGACGTCACCAACACAGTTTCTAGTACTGTGGAAGTGCACAACTCTTAGATAAACCTCTTTTTCTTACAGGACAGCCCACCCTCTTCATGAGTTTGGTTGGATGCATTTCAAGTCGTTTCAAAAATATTTTTTAAAATACACACTGGAGGTCATTCTATGTATTGCTTTGTGAAAAGAAGGTAACCACAATAATGTGTGTTCAACAACGCCAGATGTTTTTCTAATGTGTTGTGAGAGTCCCAGGTGTTCGATAATTTGAGGAAGGAAAGCTTCAAATCATCGAATGTAGTCACATCCAAACTCTAATCGAAAGACAAACACACACACAGAGGCACACACAGTACTGTTTATGTTGCCAGACATCCTTTAAAGCCGTGCAGCACAGAGCCAGTGTATCAATCCCTTTTTTTAGATCCTGGTGCTATTTGTCACTTTGATATTTTTGTTTGCACTTACGTGTTGCCAACATGAAGCCCTCGCTCCATGACCTGCCTTGAGAACCTAAGTACTTAGCATTCGCTACTGTGCCTAGTCCACCAAAAGCCCAGTGAAACATCTACCACCACTAAAAAATTATTTCCCCACTTCAAATCGGTATAAAGCAAGCGTGGTAAAAGGAACCTCCCTATGGCAGAAGAAGGAAAATAAAAAACATTTAAACTTCAAGCTTTTTTAGATTTCACTTTTTAACTGAATGAACAACATGGCACTGTTTTAAACACCTACACCAGAACATGGGGCGTTTTTGGAAAATGCACAGGTAGGCTTTTAGGTAGTGAAATATCACAGTAGGGCGAGCTTCCATACCTGCATAGCTGCGAGCCCGTCTCCACTCTGAAATAGGGAAAAACACACATAAAGGTCAAAAATGGCATAGACAAATTGGAGACCATCAAGCTGATTAAAATTAAATATTAAACTTACCAAGTTCTATGGGGAAGGTTTCTATAAATAAATAAAAAAACAGAAAAAATGTCTTAAAATTAAGTTCAGAAGAACTGGTATTGTTACTTAACTATGAATGTTTGAATCCTGCACTAGCTCAAGAAATGAAGGGGTGAGCATTATCCCTGACCTCTTATTTAAGAGTATCTGCACATCATGCTTCTGATCATATTTCCTTTTTTATGATTCACACCTAAAATGCTATTAGGCTATGGGTTTGCAAACATAGAAGGTTTTGGGGAGTATCCTGAAAGAAGTGGCTATAATAGACCCACAAGTGAAAATAGCCATTAGTATCTCTCACTAACATGTTCAACTAAATTGTATAGACATTTTATATGCAAAGCAAATTACAAACAGAAGGCTTATCTCCATCTGCAGAGGAAGGAGAAAGAAGTAGGAAAAAAATGATCAGCCGTTAGCAGGAAGTTCAGAAATTTGGAGTCTATAAGTGTGACAAGTAAGTAGGTTCTACAATAAGAGTTATTAGGTAGTGGAGGAGTCAAACAAAGGAAACAAAGTACATCAAGACGTACTCCTTGAGCTTCATTTCAGCCTGGCCCCCCTCGACTTTCTGTATTTCTTAATGTCAGTGTTACCCACTCACACACAAACACTTGATGTCAGCCCCCCTATCCATATCTAGGTTCTCCACTCCCTCACCCATCATGCTTCAGTTCTCGTTGTCTTTGTGCCCTTGGGAGTGAGCACAAAGTCCCACATTCAGCCCTTTGTAATAAAAGCTTTCATTGGCAGACTGACCAATCAGGTAGGCAACTCCCTTGCCAGACGCACTCACTATGCAGGAGCCAACTACTCTGACCAGCTTGCAACTCAGCTGACTCCAATTACAATAAATCTGAATATAAGTTGGAGGAAGCAGTCATTCATTAATTTCTGAGCCTGGTAAAGGGCTGTAAAGAAATGGCTCCCTGTTGCAGTTACCCCCCACTTTTTGCCTGATACTGATGCTGACTTGACTGAGAAGTGTGCTGGGACCCTGCTAACCAGGCCCCAGCACCAGTATTCTTTCACCTAAAATGTACCATTGTTTCCACAATTGGCACAACCCTGGCACCTAGGTAAGTCCCTTGTAACTGGTACCCCTGGTACCAAGGGCCCTGATGCCAGGGAAGGTCTCTAAGGGCTGCAGCATGTCTTATGCCACCCTAGGGACCCCTCACTCAGCACAGACACACTGCTTGCCAGCTTGTGTGTGCTGATGGGGAGAAAATTACTAAGTCGACATGGCACTCCCCTCAGGGTGCCATGCCAGCCTCACACTGCCTATGGCATAGGTAAGTCATCCCTCTAGCAGGTCTTACAGCCCTAAGGCAGGGTGTACTATACCACAGGTGAGGGCATAGGTGCATGAGCAAAACCTTAGACATTGTAAGTGCAGGGTAGCCATAAGAGTATATGGTCTGAAAGTCTGTCAAAAACGAACTCCACAGCTCCCTAATGGCTACACTGAATACTGGGAAGTTTAGTACCAAACTTCTCAGAATAATAAACCCACACTGATGCCAGTGTTGGATTTATTAAAAAAATGCACACAGAGGGCATCTTAGAGATGCCCCCTGTATTTTACCCAATTGTTCAGTGCAGGACTGACTGGTCTGTGCCAGCCTGCTGCTGAGAGACGAGTTTCTGACCCCATGCGGTGAGAGCCTTTGTGCTCTCTGAGGACAGAAACAAAGCCTGCTCTGGGTGGAGGTGCTTCACACCTCCCCCCTGCAGGAACTGTAACACCTAGCAGTGAGCTTCAAAGGCTCAAGCTTCATGTTACAATTCCGCAGGGCACTCCAGCTAGTGGAGATGCCCGCCACCTGGACCCAGCCCCCACTTTTGGCGGCAAGTGCAGGAGAGATAATGAGAAAAACAAGGAGGAGTCACTGGCCAGTCAGGACAGCCCCTAAGGTGTCCTGAGCTGAGGTGACTCTGACTTTTAGAAATCCTCCATCTTGCAGATGGAGGATTCCCCCAATAGGATTAGGGATGTGCCCCCCTCCCCTCAGGGAGGAGGCACAAAGAGGGTGTAGCCACCCTCAAGGACAGTAGCCATTGGCTACTGCCCTCCCAGACCTAAACACACCCCTAAATTCAGTATTTAGGGGCTCCCCAGAACCTAGGAACTCAGATTCCTGCAACTTACGAAGAAGAGGACTGCTGAGCTGAAAAACCCCTGCAGAGAAGAAGAAGACACCAACTGCTTTGGCCCCAGCCCTACCGGCCTGTCTCCCTCCTTCAGAAGAAACCTGCTCCAGCGACGCTTTCCCCAGGACCAGCGACCTCTGAATCCTCAGAGGACTGCCCTGCTTCCAAAAGACCAAGAAACTCCCGAGGACAGCGGCCCTGTTCAACAAAGACTGCAACTTTGTTTCCAGAGGAGCAGATTTAAAGACCCCTGCAATCCCCGCAAGAAGCGTGAGACTTGCAACACTGCACCCGGCGACCACGACTCGACTGGTGAAGAAACAACGCTACAGGGAGGACCCCCAGGCGACTCCAAGACTGTGAGTAACCAAAGTTGTCCCCCCTAAGCCCCCACAGCGACGCCTGCAGAGGGAATCCCGAGGCTCCCCCTGACCGCGACTGTCTGGTTCCCAGATCCCGACGGCTGGAAAAGACCCTGCACCCGCAGCCCCCAGGACCTGAAGGATCGGAACTTCAGTGCAGGAGTGACCCCCAGGAGGCCCTCTCCCTTGCCCAGGTGGTGGCTACCCCGAGGAGCCCCCCCCTTGCCTGCCTGCACCGCTGAAGAGACCCCTTGGTCTCCCATTGAAACCTATTACAAACCCGACGCTTGTTTGCACACTGCACCCGGCCGCCCCCGCGCTACTGAGGGTGTACTTTCTGTGTGGACTTGTGTCCCCCCCGGTGCCCTACAAAACCCCCCTGGTCTGCCCTCCGAAGACGCGGGTACTTACCTGCTGGCAGACTGGAACCGGGGCACCCCCTTCTCCATTGAAGCCTATGTGTTTTGGGCACCACTTTGAACTCTGCACCTGACTGGCCCTGAGCTGCTAGTGTGGTGACTTTGGGGTTGCTCTGAACCCCCAACGGTGGGCTACCTTGGACCCCAATTTGAACCCCGTAGGTGGTTTACTTACCTGCAAGAACTAACATTACTTTACCTCCCCCAGGAACTGTGAAAATTGCACTGTGTCCACTTTTGAAATAGCTATATGTGTTTTATGTAAAAAGTATATATGCTATTGTGATTATTCAAAGTTCCTAAAGTACTTACCTGCAATACCTTTCAAATGAGATATTACATGTAGAATTTGAACCTGTGGTTCTTAAAATAAACTAAGAAAATATATTTTTCTATACAAAAACCTATTGGCCTGGAATTGTCTCTGAGTGTGTGTTCCTCATTTATTGCCTGTGTGTATGTACAACAAATGCTTAACACTACTCCTTTGATAAACCTACTGCTCGACCACACTACCACAAAATAGAGCATTGGTATTATCTCTTTTTGCCACTATCTTACCTCTAAGGGGAACCCTTGGACTCTGTGCATGCTATTCCTTACTTTGAAATAGCACATACAGAGCCAACTTCCTACATTGGTGGATCAGCGGTGGGGTACAAGACTTTGCATTTGCTGGACTACTCAGCCAATATCTGATCACACGACAAATTCCAAAAATTGTCATTAGAAATAGATTTTTGCAATTTGAACTGTTTTTCTAATTTTTTAAAAGTCCTGCTAGGGCCTTGTGTTAGTCCATGTTAGCATTTCTTTTAGAGTTTAAAAGTTTTGTGAAAGTTTGAATTAGGTTCTAGAACTAGTTTTAGATTCTTAAAAAGTATTCCAACTTTTAGAAACATAATGCCTGGTGCAGAGGAGAATGTGGTGGAACTCGACCTCACACCTTACCTCCATCTTAAGATGAGGGAGCTAAGGTCTCTCTGCAAAATAAAGAAAATCCCAATTGGCTTAAGACCCTCCAAACAACAGCTCCAGGAGCTCTTGCCAGAGTTTGAAAAAGCCAACCCCTCTGAGGATGACAACCCAGAGGATGAGGATAGTGAACTGGAGGAGAATTCCCACCTTCCAGACCTAACTAGGGAACCCAGCGACCCTCAATCCCTGATTCCAACTGTGTTAGTCAGAGATGCTGCTTCCCTCACAGGAGGGGCCAGCACCTCTGAAATCACTGAGGATAGCCTCAGTGAAGATGACCTCCTGTTAGCCAGGATGGCCAAAAGATTGGCTTTGGAGAGACAGCTCCTAGCCATAGAAAGGGAAAGACAAGAGATGGGCCTAGGTCCCATCAATGGTGGCAGCAACATAAATAGGGTCAGAGATTCTCCTGACATGTTGAAAATCCCTAAAGGGATTGTGACTAAATATGAAGATGGTGATGACATCACCAAATGGTTCACAGCTTTTGAGAGGGCTTGTGCAACCAGAAAAGTAAACAGATCTCACTGGGGTGCTCTCCTTTGGGAAATGTTCACTGGAAAGTGTATGGATAGACTCCTCACACTCTCTGGAAAAGATGCAGAATCTTATGACCTCGTGATTGAGGGCTTTGGATTCTCCACTGAGGAGTATAGAATTAGGTTCAGGGGGGCTCAAAAATCCTCGAGCCAGACCTGGGTTGATTTTGTAGACTACTCAGTGAAAACACTGGATGGTTGGGTAACTGGAAATGAAGTGCATGACTATGTTGGGCTTTATAATTTGTTTATGAAAGAACAAATTTTAAGTAACTGCTTCAATGAAAAGTTGCATCAGTATCTGGTAGACCTAGGTCCAATTTCTCCCCAAGAATTGAGAAAAAAGGCAGACCACTGGGTCAAGACTAGAGTAACCAAAACTTCCACTGGGGGTGACCAAAAGAAAGGGGTTACAAAACCTCCTCAGGAGAAAGTGGGTGGCACTAGAAACAAAGAAAAAGAGTCCTCTGTAGGCCCCCAAAAACCAGACCAGGTGGGTGGGCCCGAGACACAACTCAGAACAAAGGTGGGTACCAGGGTAAAAACTGGGATGCCACTAAGGCATGGTGCCATAACTGTAGACAGGCAGGGCACCACACCAAGGACACTTCTTGTCCCAAAAACAAACCCCCTAGCAAAATCCAAGGGGTGACCAGTGTAGCCATTGGGGATGACTCCTCAGATGAGGAGGTCTTCATAGCCTTCAACTGGAAAAAGGGCCCAACAGGTGTGTTGGAGATTCCAGAGGGAAGTAGACACTTCCACCACCTACTGGTGAATGGAATCCCAGCCACTGCCCTGAGAGACACTTGTGCCAGTCACACTATTGTGCATGACAGGCTGGTGTTCTCAAACCAGTACATCCCAGGTGAGATGGCCAGAGTAAGAGTTAGCCCAGACAGGGCCACTGATAGGCCTGTGGCTTTTGTGCCCATAGAAGTGGGTGGGACTTTTAGCTGGAGAAGGGTGGTAGTCAGTACAGACCTCCCCCTTGATTGTCTCATTGGAAATGACTATCCAGAGGTTAGTCAGAGCCCAAGAGAGGAACTGGTCCAGTGCCAGTCCTCTCCCAAGGATTCTGAAGGTGCTACCCCTGCAGTAACTGCAAGTAGGTCCCAGAAGAAAAAGAAAAGAAAACAGAGTAGGAAAGGTGGACAACCTTTAGCCAAGGTTCCAGCAAGCCAAGGAGATTCTGCTCCAGTAGGGGAAAACTCCAAAAGTGGCACTGGTACAGTCCAACTTGACCCACAAGAAGTCCTAGCTAGTCAGGCAACTGTTAAGCCTGAGTGGGTGGCTCCTCAGCTAACAGAAGAAAGATTGGAAGAAGGGTGTTTACTACAATATGTAGTAACCCCCCACTCTTACACAGCAGACAGGCACCCTGAACCCAAAGAAGCCTGTAACTTAGCTCCTTCCCTTGCAGGTGAAGAGCTAAAGGTGTGGTTCTGGGCACTTACAGCTGTCAGTGGCCTCTGCTGGGTGTTAGCCTTTATGGCTGCACTATCCTTGGCATGGTGGTCTGACCCCATGCCAAACAGCAAGTTAGGCCCCCTGACCCTGTTGGTCATGGTGGGGTTACTCCAGCTCTGGGTAACCTCTTTGGGTAAGCTAGGGGTGACCCTGGCTAAGATAAGATTAGCAGAGGTGGATACCTCAAACCCCAAAATAGAGAGAATGGGTGGAGACATTAAAGACACAGACAAGAGGCAATTCAGACTAGGTCCTATCACTGTGGAAGTGGGTCAGTTCCCCAGAGGGAATGACCTGGACAGGAGGATGTAAGGCAGAGTAGGCCCTGCAACAAACCAGCCTATTTCCTCTACTCTTCCTCGCCTGACAGACTAGGAAGACTCTCCCAGCTTTGGCTGAGTCTCCTGGCCTGTGGGCTGGGGGGCAGGGGGGGGCTTGTGTAAAGAAATGGCTCCCTGTTGCAGTTACCCCCCACTTTTTGCCTGATACTGATGCTGACTTGACTGAGAAGTGTGCTGGGACCCTGCTAACCAGGCCCCAGCACCAGTGTTCTTTCACCTAAAATGTACCATTGTTTCCACAATTGGCACAACCCTGGCACCTAGGTAAGTCCCTTGTAACTGGTACCCCTGGTACCAAGGGCCCTGATGCCAGGGAAGGTCTCTAAGGGCTGCAGCATGTCTTATGCCACCCTAGGGACCCCTCACTCAGCACAGACACACTGCTTGCCAGCTTGTGTGTGCTGGTGGGGAGAAAATGACTAAGTCGACATGGCACTCACCTCAGGGTGCAATGCCAACCTCACACTGCTTGTGGCATAGGTAAGTCACCCCTCTAGCAGGCCTTACAGCCCTAAGGCAGGGTGCACTATACCACAGGTGAGGGCATAGGTGCATGAGCACTATGCCCCTACAGTGTCTAAGCAAAACCTTAGACATTGTAAGTGCAGGGTAGCCATAAGAGTATATGGTCTGAAAGTCTGTCAAAAACGAACTCCACAGCTCCATAATGGCTACTCTGAATACTGGGAAGTTTAGTACCAAACTTCTCAGAATAATAAACCCACACTGATGCCAGTGTTGGATTTATTAAAAAATGCACACAGAGGGCATCTTAGAGATGCCCCCTGTATTTTACCCAATTGTTCAATGCAGGACTGACTGGTCTGTGCCAGCCTGCTGCTGAGAGACGAGTTTCTGACCCCATGCGGTGAGAGCCTTTGTGCTCTCCGAGGACAGAAACAAAGCCTGCTCTGGGTGGAGGTGCTTCACACCTCCCCCCTGCAGGAACTGTAACACCTAGCAGTGAGCTTCAAAGGCTCAAGCTTCGTGTTACAATGCCCCAGGGCACTGCAGCTAGTGGAGATGCCCGCCACCTGGACCCAGCCCCCACTTTTGGCGGCAAGTCCAGGAGAGATAATGAGAAAAACAAGGAGGAGTCACTGGCCAGTCAGGACAGCCCCTAAGGTGTCCTGAGCTGAGGTGACTCTGACTTTTAGAAATCCTCCATCTTGCAGATGGAGGATTCCCCCAATAGGATTAGGGATGTGCCCCCCTCCCCTCAGGGAGGAGGCACAAAGAGGGTGTAGCCACCCTCAAGGACAGTAGCCATTGGCTACTGCCCTCCCAGACCTAAACACACCCCTAAATTCAGTATTTAGGGGCTCCCCAGAACCTAGGAACTCAGATTCCTGCAACTTACGAAGAAGAGGACTGCTGAGCTGAAAAACCCCTGCAGAGAAGAAGAAGACACCAACTGCTTTGGCCCCAGCCCTACCGGCCTGTCTCCCTCCTTCAGAAGAAACCTGCTCCAGCGACGCTTTCCCCAGGACCAGCGACCTCTGAATCCTCAGAGGACTGCCCTGCTTCCAAAAGACCAAGAAACTCCTGAGGACAGCGGCCCTGTTCAACAAAGACTGCAACTTTGTTTCCAGAGGAGCAGATTTAAAGACCCCTGCAATCCCCGCAAGAAGCGTGAGACTTGCAACACTGCACCCGGCGACCCCGACTCGACTGGTGAAGAAACAACGCTACAGGGAGGACCCCCAGGCGACTCCAAGACTGTGAGTAACCAAAGTTGTCCCCCCTAAGCCCCCACAGCGACGCCTGCAGAGGGAATCCCGAGGCTCCCCCTGACCGCGACTGTCTGGTTCCCAGATCCCGACGCCTGGAAAAGACCCTGCACCCGCAGCCCCCGGGACCTGAAGGATTGGAACTTCAGTGTAGGAGTGACCCCCAGGAGGCCCTCTCCCTTGCCCAGGTGGTGGCTACCCCGAGGAGCCCCCCCCTTTCCTGCCTGCACCGCTGAAGAGACCCCTTGGTCTCCCATTGAAACCTATTACAAACCTGACGCTTGTTTGCACACTGCACCCGGCCGTCCCCGCGCTGCTGAGGGTGTACTTTCTGTGTGGACTTGTGTCCCCCCCGGTGCCCTACAAAACCCCCCTGGTCTGCCCTCCGAAGACGCGGGTACTTACCTGCTGGCAGACTGGAACCGGGGCACCCCCTTCTCCATTGAAGCCTATGTGTTTTGGGCACCACTTTGAACTCTGCACCTGACTGGCCCTGAGCTGCTGGTGTGGGGACTTTGGGGTTGCTCTGAACCCCCAACGGTGGGCTACCTTGGACCCCAATTTGAACCCCGTAGGTGGTTTACTTACCTGCAAGAACTAACATTACTTTACCTCCCCCAGGAACTGTGAAAATTGCACTGTGTCCACTTTTGAAATAGCTATATGTGTTTTATGTAAAAAGTATATATGCTATTGTGATTATTCAAAGTTCCTAAAGTACTTACCTGCAATACCTTTCAAATGAGATATTACATGTAGAATTTGAACCTGTGGTTCTTAAAATAAACTAAGAAAATATATTTTTCTATACAAAAACCTATTGGCCTGGAATTGTCTCTGAGTGTGTGTTCCTCATTTATTGCCTGTGTGTATGTACAACAAATGCTTAACACTACTCCTTTGATAAGCCTACTGCTCGACCACACTACCACAAAATAGAGCATTGGTATTATCTCTTTTTGCCACTATCTTACCTCTAAGGGGAACCCTTGGACTCTGTGCATGCTATTCCTTACTTTGAAATAGCACATACAGAGCCAACTTCCTACAAGGGCACAGAAAGGTTATGTGAATGGTTTGTGCACTGGATAATAAATCAAACTAGCAGATGTAGGGCTCAACTCCCAGTGTGGCTACCTGGGTGGACTGCAGGTTTCCAACTGCTTCTGTTGCCTGTTAATTAGAAGCTGACAGATCTTGTTTTTGACCTTATAATAGTCCCCAAAAACCTGGGCGAAATGTGAGCACATACCACCAGGCCTTTGAAAAAAACAGCACCATCTTTCCCAATGCTTCAGAGACTGATCTCACTTTTCCTGCTTACAATCATCCCTAGGAATATATGACCAGGTGACTGTAGTGCATAAAGGGATGAGTTCCTAGAGTGTCTAGTGGCGCAGTTGATGTAAAAGCACATGTCTAAAAAATAAAGTGGAAACAGCCCCAAAACAGTGGAAAATGATGAATATACTAAAGCAACAAAACTCACAGGAGTCATCTGAGGAATCAACAATAAAGCCAGCCATGTTAGACACATCACCCATTGGTGCCTTGTCATCAATGGATCCCATCCTTCAAGCAACTGAAGCTTTGCAGTAAGCAACATAGGTAGTTTGGAGAGATGGAGATGGACATGGCCCTTCTGCAGCAAGATCTATGAAATGCTGAGGTAGGGCAACTTAAAACAACATCTAAGGAACCTGGGTAGACAATACTAAATAATACTCTTGCCTGAACAACCTAAGATTTGTGGGCTTACTGGAGGAAGTGGAGGACCCCATCTCTGAGACCTGCCTAGAAGCATGGTACTGAAACATATCCTACCAAACGCCAAGCATTATGCTTGTTTCCTTGTTGAAACAGCATATCAACCTCTCTATGCAAAGTCCCTTTAGGGCTCCGCACATCCTCTGATAACTAGATGTCTGAATTAGAGATCATAAAATAATACTAAGGATAACCGGAAGAAAAGAGAAATTCTCTTCAAATTACAAAAGACCGTAATGTTTGCAGCCTACACCAGAATAGTTCAGAGGATAAGGAAATCATTTGACCTGACTAAACAAAAATAGCAATGGGTCTTGAATATAAGAATATATGTGGCTGCAGAAAAAGAGGGAGGATGCCCTGGAAACTGAAGATGCAGATATAGGGTTAAGATCTACAGCTGGACATTGACATCAACTACTGCTTATTGATCTCTTTGTCTGCTCAGATTTTGGAGAGGTGACATATGGAGTATGAGGAAGTAACAAGATAACTTCCACTCAGTACTTTTAAAACAATACACAAATAAAACTGTATAACAAAGGTAACCCAATGTAGGCAAGAACAAGAATGATGTGATGACAAGCGTGCTTTCTTTAAGGGTGCTTTTGCCCATCACATGTGAACAAAGTAGAATAATCTGAATCTTCCTTGTAGAGTTAGTTTGTTTGTTGACATTTTGGGAATGTAGTATGTGAGCATTAATTCTACAACCAGTGGGCGATTGGTTCAACAGACACTTCATGTTTAGAAATGATGAGTAGAGTGGTAGGGGTAGTAAGTTTAGATTTACCTTTTTTTTAGTTCCAAGAAAGTATTAAGATGTTAAAGTCTGCACGGTCCCACCATAACATGAATGCACTGCTAAACTGTCATTTTACTGACAAGGATAACACAGGTTAGATAACACTGTGCTGGGAGTGATTCATAGGTTGCTAAATAAAATTAAGCACATAGCAGTATTATAAAATGAAAAATAATAGTGCCTCAATACATTCATGCTCCAAGAAATACATTTAATAGACAGCATAAGTAAAGCGATTGAGAGACATGGGTTTGGCAAGGTACATAACGCAGGATTTACACCTAATATAAAGGTGTGTGTGGCCATAACGTTCAAGAACTATTTTCAATAACATTATGAACATGGGTGAATAAACTTGGTTGCGACATAATGGTAACATGCACAATGAACAGAAAAGTAATACATTGATTACATGTCTATGTGGCACTTTTTAAACACTTGAATTTCTTAAAACAATTGGCAAACTCCTTGTGCTGGCATCACAAGCCTTAACAGTCATAGGAGGCAATATTAACAGAGTTATGAATAGTAGGATCAAGTCCCTCTCTGGGGGGCCGACTTGACTTGTTTGGAGGGGTTTGCAGCAGCCTACTCTCTACGTGATATAAGGAACAAGCAACACATCCAGTAAGAAAGCTACATTGTCTTCTCCAGATTCCACAAATTATCCTTCCATATTGTATTTTTGTCACACAAATTGAGGCTCACAAAATATTGACAACAGATGTATATGCAAGGGGCCTTTCCGACCATGCCAGATAGACTTAATATTCACGTTGGGGCAGCTGAAGAGACAAGTAACGTGGAGATTCAGTACGAGAGGGCTACTAAATCCAGACCTGCAGATTGAAAATGTTTTGACTACTTTCAACTTAACTCTCACTGCGTGGGCCCTTCCATACTGTGGGAGTACAAGCCTGTGATAAGAGGTAGGGTGACAAGGTTCACCACTCTTTAGCAAGCAGGGGCAAAAAAAAACTTACACCTTGAAACAGATAAGGAGAAATGGCACAGAATATTACAGCTAAAGTGCATTATCGTAAACTCAGCCTAGGTGAAGCACCAAAGGCCTGCCTTGCAAACTAGGGTTTAGAGATTGGATAAATCAGTTAACATTGATTTGTTGTCTGAGCAAAGAAGAGGATCAATCACAAACAGTATTTAGTATTGTTGTGGAAGAAGCCCAAACACACAGACCCCCGAAACAGCCCAATAATTTGCATAATTTTTGAATAAATTATACTAACAAGGCCATAATGTCCCCTCATATGATCTTCAAAATGATATATCTACACTTCTGCTACCACCATTACAAGAAATCAAGAACAAGAATCTGAACAGCGAGAGCACTATAGAGAAAATCACAGAGGCAGTAGGGTTCATGCAGTCTAGCAAGGCTCCAGGACTGATGAACTGATTTTTAAAAGGCTAATGCTTCTGGCTTCACTCTACCATTACTGGAAATACTTTGTGTTGCCAAAGAAACTGGGCTGTTGCTTGATGTAAGAGGCAGTAATAGCCATTATTCACAAGGCCAGTAAACTGGTGGACAAGTGAGATTCATCTTGCCCAAAGTCCTTACTTAACTTGGAAGACAAGGTATTGACAAAAATCTTAGGAAATTTATGCAACACAGATCAACCCGGCATTACATGACTTGGAAAAAAGGTTTTTATTTCCCTTCATTGAAACTACCTGTTTTCATTGCTTAAATACTTGGGCTGGGTTTCACCTTCATTGTATATACTCAGCTTGTATACACCAAACCTAAAGTGAGAATATTTGTAAATAGAATCATGAATGCAACTTTGTGTGCTGATTAGTGATTCACAGCTACTCTGCTTTGCTTTCTGTCATAACAGATGTTAATACTTAAAAGCATATATAGATTACATAAAAATAACAGCTACAATGCACCTAATGGACTTAAAACTGCAAATTTATAATATGAACGGTCAGTGAAAGATATTGATGAATTGTGTCCATCTTCTACAGAGATAATTGTGCTATATTTCTAACTGCTGTTTATTATAAAATTGTTTAGAACAATATATAAAATCCACAAGGAAATTATGAAAATCTCCAGGAAGTGCCCAAAACATTATAAAATACAAATGTGGGAAACTAAAAATGTGTATTTTCTCCCAAGAAATTACACCACTGTCATAAAACCCTAGAGTAAAAACTTCACGTAACAATGGGAGTTGAAAAGAATGATGTTCAACTACCCATAATATCAAACATTACCCTGGCAAGTCTATACACCCAGGTGCTAGGTTCCAACGTCCATACTGTGCGTCTTCAGCAGCCATACAGCCAAATTTAACAGCTGCAGTTTGGATGTTGAACCAGCCTTGACATCTACTCAGGAGATTGGGTTTGATGGCAACCTGTTGTGTAGTTTGATGGACAAACGAAGAAGGTCCAGATACTGACACTGCCTCAGCCAATCTGGAGCCATCAGAATCATTTCTGTTCACAGCCTACCTTCCTTCACTCGTCCTGTTGATATGAGTGGGATTGACAGAAAGCGTAAACAAATTTTGTTGACCAGCTAATCAACAGGGCATTGCCCACTGAGTTTGGGGGTGGTGCACTGGGTGCAAATTCTCTGCATTGTTTTGTTTTTAGCCATCACAAAGATTTATGAAAGGAATTCCCCATTCTCTCAAGATCCTTTCAACGACTTTGTCATCCAGGATCCATTTGCCATTTTTATTGAGATGTCAACTAAGGAAATCCATTTGTTGATTCGGAATGTCTGGGATATGCACTAACATCTCTGGCTGGAGACCAATGCCAGATTGCTTGTGACTGCAGTGAAAAGGCAAAGGGCATCTATCTCACGCCTCTCTGTTCAATGATATAATGTAAGGCTGTGGTGTTGTCAGACTGCATGACATTGTTTTTCATCTTCAGGGACATGAGAAAAGCTTGAGAGTCAAAAGGCTCTTTCTCAGTTCCAGCGTTTTGATGCTGCATGCCTCTTTGTCTGACCGAGTCCCTGAACTGAGAGATGGCCAAGTGAGCTCCCCATCCTGAAAGTGGGGCATCTGTTATGATAATCTTTAACAATGTCTCCTTTTGAAAAGATACCCCTATGGCCAGGGTCTGCTTGTTGCACCACCTGTTCTGCAGAAGGAGATGTATTTTGTCCTCTCAACTGGCTCTTTTTTGTGACCACTGATTTTCTAGACTTTGCCTCAGGTGGTATGATATGCAGCTTTGCATTCAGATGCATGATGCCACTGAACCCAGAAGAGATTTGCCGAGCTGTTGGACTGTTGGTATTCTTTAGTAACTGCTATGTGTTTCAGAGAGATAATACTCACACACTTCCTTCTATGGTGACTATTATTGCTCCAAGAATGGACAGATGCTGCACTGACCTCAACACTGATTTCTCAAGGCTGACTTGAAGACCTAGTTTTGTGGCAGTTTCTTTGATTTGAATTGCTGCTGCTTTGAACTGGCGGTTTGCCAGGTCCTTACAGACTAACATTCATCTTCTTAGATGAGCTGCTATTACTGCTGTGCATTTTGAAAATGCGTGGAGTTAATTTTAGGCTGAAGGGTAGTACTGTGTATTGATAGCGTAATGAGATATTGTCTGTAGTGATTTTCCAAAGGAATGTGAAAGTAAGCATCTTGTAGATCGATCACACACTTGCTGTTTTCTATAAGTAAGGATATATTTGGGGTAGGGCCAGCATCGAACTTTTAATTTGTGAAGAACTTGTTTGTGAGCTAAAGATACAATGTCAGTCTGTATTCTATCCCAAACATCCCTTTTTATTAGAAAGTATCTGGAGTACAGTTCTTGGCCTGTTTATTGTAATGTACCAGCTCTATTGCACAATTTGTAATAGCACGAGTGTTTCTTTTCTCAAGGTGGAAAGCTGATGTTTTGGAGTAACGGGCCGCAGACCAGCATTGAATTATATATAGTACCCCGATTTATGATGTATCCGTTATCAGATTCCACTCTTCTTGATGAAAACTCATCACTCCCATGAATGAGAGAGTTATGTAAGGTGGGGGTGTTGAGGAGTCGTTGCCTTTCTCCCGAAGAAATACTTTCTCTGGAGTGTGATGTCTTTGGAGGCATGGTTTTTGATTTCAAATACTTCCTTTTGTATTGCAGTACTTGGCGATGCAGATGGTGTTGTACCTGATAAGGCCATCTACGAGATTGAACCATCTGTTATATGTATTATTTTTTCCTCGCTTTGTTTTTACTGATGCCTGAAGAATTTCTTCTTTTTTCCGAGCCCATTACTGTTAATGTTTCCACTTTATTCACAGCATTTCCTCCTCCTTATGTTGCCCAAATAATGCTGAACCTAAAATGGGCAGGTTGACAATCTTAAGTTGGGCCTCTGGTTTCTAGATTGGCAACCAAAGTCAAGATGTTCTCCTTAGGGACAATCTGTAGTACCACCTCTTTGAGGCAAGCTATACCTACAGCTGTGGCAAATAACTGGTTAGAGCTTAGGGAGCCTGTTGGACTTGGCCCTTTTTGCAGGGTCATCTCCAATCTTTTTGCCTTCTTCCTCCTATTTTTTCTGACCTGTTTTTGTTGGCTTTTACGACACTGGGGACTTTGCCACTGCTACCCAGTGCTAAAGTGCATATGCTGTCTGTGTAATTTGTATTGTTGATTGGTTTATCCATGATTGGCATATTTGATTTACCAGTAAGTCCCTTGTAAAGTGCACTAGAGGTGCCTAGGGCCTGTAAATCAAATGCCACTAGTGGGCCTGCAGCACTGGTTGTGCCACCCACATTAGTAGCCCTGTAAACATGGCTCAGAACTGCCACTGCAGTGTCTGGGTGTGCAGTTTTAAACTGCCAATTCGACCTGGCAAGTGTACCCACTTGCCAGGCCCAAACCTTCCCTTTCTATACCTGTAAGGCACACCTAAGATAGGCCCTAGGTAGCCCCATGGGCAGGGTGCAATACATATTAAAGGTGGGGCATGCACTTATGTGTTTTACATGTCCTGACAGTGAAATACTGCCAAATTAGGTTTTCATTGTTGCAAGGCCCATCTCTCTCAGAGGTTAACATGGGGGCTGCCTTTAAATATTAGAAAGTAGGCATTTTTCTTGCTTGAACCATTCTATGACTCTGCTTGGTTGTGGATTCCCTGTCTGGGTCAGTTTGACAGTTGGGCTGCTTGCACCTCTCCTCTAGACAGAGACACAAAGGGAGCTGGGGTGTAGCTTGCATATCCTGAAGGGCCCTCTGGGCTGAGGGGAAGAGTGGTCACTTACACCCAAAAGGGCTGTGCCTGCCCTCACACAATGCAGTCTCCAACCCCCTGGTGTGTGTCTGAAGCCTGAGGTGGATGGTCAGAGCGAAGAACTGAGTAGGTGAAACAGAGACAGGAATCACAGCACTCTACAGAAGTTTCTACAGAAGTTTATGTTTCTTTCTCAAAAAAGAAGAGAAACTTCCCCCCAACACAAAACTCAATTTAAAAAGACAAATGTGGCAGCAGTTGCGATTCGTCATGCCACTCAAGAAGAGGGCTCTACTGAAGAACAAGAAGTGGGCACTAGCTCTGTTACACAGCGCAGCAGAGGTAACAATAGTTCGCCGGAATCTTCAAGAGTATCTGGAGGTGAAAGCAACTGATGACTTCTTACAAGTTGAAACTGCGGACATGCGTGTATCCACGCTTGATAGGGTATACAAAGTAACGTTACAGTTAGAAGAAGACAATGAACGCACAATCGATGCAATCTTTTGGGACCGCATCGTAAACATATATGATATTCGATTGGCCAAAAGGAAGTGGCGACCTGAATTTGTCCGTACTTGCCCATATGGGGAAGAGGTTAGCAAACCTTCTTTCTCATCCCTTGTTCCCGATGAGCTTGCAGAATCCTATGCCGTTGATTGGGCATTGACGCAGGCACCCGCGTTATATTCCAATCCCGTAGGTTGGGATAAAGATTCCCCCTATCATGTAATTCCGATTAAAAACCAACTCCAACCTCAACCCCAATACCCAATAAAACATGATGCACCCGTGACGGAAATCTTCACACAACTGGAGTACCAGGGCGTAATCGAACCCTGTCTCTCACCAATGACTAATCTTTTATTCCCTGTAGCTAAACCGGACCATTCATACAGAATAGTCTTAGAATTTAGACACTTAAACAGTCATATATGCACATATGCTATACAAAACTCTCAGAGCACAGCACTTATGAACAACACAGTGTGCAAAAAATACAAAACACCACTGGACATTTCCAATGGTTTCTTCTGCTAAAATATAGCAGAGTAGAGACCTAACAAGTTTCAGCGCACTAGGCTCCCAGAACAAATTCTGTTGTTTACCACAGGGGTATAAGAACAGTCCAGGACTGTTCGCTGCTCGTGTAACTTCAATATTGCACGACATTGACCCTGAAGCATTGTCCTATGTAGATGACATCTACCTCACGGACGATTAATTACTGCAACATCTAAGATGGGTAGCCTGCATTGTTGTGGGATTTGCCGAATTCAGTTATAAATTTAATTTAAAAAAAACAAAAATAGCCTTCGTTAGCGTCCGGTTTCTGGGATAGGAACTATCAAGTGAAGGAAAGAGCCTAGCGCCACAATTCTTAGAAAAATGCGCACAGTTACAACCTTCAAACACCATTACAAACTCCAATCCTTATTAGGTTTTCTAACTTTTGGCAGAACATACATTCCAGATTACGCATCACGAATAAACCCTTTATATGACTGAATACGTCCTGACTTTTCCAGTAAATTATGGACAGTCGAACACACACGAATTCTCAGAGCATTACAACAAGACATGCTTGCGGCACAACACCTACACACAAGGGACAATAAAAGACATCTAGTCATCGGGGTAATTGCTGGTACCATTGGTTTCACCTATGCAGCATTCAATGAGGGTGAGACAGTCCCGATTGCATACAAATCACATTTGTACTCTACAGCAGAACAACATTTTGCTCCCACTGAGAAAATTCTCACTGCTGTTCAGATGGCTGTCATTAAAGAAAGACCACTGGCCCAAGGGAAATGCATTATTGTCGTATCTCCAATCCCAGCCCTCGAGGCTCTTACCAAAGCCAGCGTTCCAAATGCTAAGGCATTACATCCACGTTAGATCCAATGGTCAACGTCTCTGACAGCCACTGATGTTGACTATATTTTTGACCCAAAGTTACAAGCTCAAGAATTTTAGCAATATGAACTAGAATACCCAGTTCCAGCAAATACATTGCCTACTGATCAATATCAATGAGTCATGTACACCGATGGCTCAGCACAACCTGCAATAGGCACTAAGCATCACTACTCTGCTGCTTGCGCAGTCGTAAGCGGCTATATGGAGGGTAGTAAATTCTATCCACAACATACTTTCACGCAAACCCTAGGGGATTGGACTTCACAACTAGCAGACCTAAAGGCTCTGGGGATGACACTGGAACATACGGATCCTGCACAGCTAACACTGATTGTCTGTGATTTGTACTACTTTGTCCAGTCCTTCAATGAATATCTGCATGACTGGCGCCATAATGTGTTCAGAGATTCTAAAGTTAACACAATCAAACACAGACTTCTGTGGGGGAAGTAGCAGATCTGAAGGAAACGCTACCAAATGTCCATGTAGTACATACACTTGGACACCACCACGTTGGAATATACATTGCTGGGAATACACTGGATGACGAACCAGCCAAATCAGCAGTAGCTATGGCTTCTGTTTATGCAGTAACTCGTTCTAGAATGAAACCGGACGATGGCATATAGGCTGCCGTAAAAGCCACGGCTGAAGGCACCCCTTTGCCAAAGGTATTTCCTTCTAAATATTCCGACCGGATGGGAGGCTTTCTTGATGCAGAAGTAAAAATACCAGACGTGGGAGTTTGAGTAATTCCCAATAAAAACTTAAGACCAGAGTTGCTCAAAGCAGCGCATGAGGGAGTAGCCTCTGCCCATGCTTGTGTGGCGGCTACAATATTATTATTGCAAGCTCGTTATTGGTGGCCAGGTCTATACAAACAGACCAAGCAGTATGTCCTTTGTTGTGACATCTGCCAACAAATCAAGGGGTCCACCGTCAAACACCCACCGCAAACACCTCTCCTAATTTCAAACAAACCATTACAATGTGTGTACTTGGCCCACTGTGGTCCCCTGACACCTGATAGTGCATACAAATACATCTTAGACGCTGTTGACTCTTGCTCCACATTTCTATGGGTGTGGCCACAATGCTCGGCTGACACTCAGACTATTATTAAAGATTTGCAAGTCTTTACTGGCACATATGCAGTTGCAGCTTTCCACTCGGACCAGGGCCCTGCTTTTGCTTCAAGGGCATTCAGGCTCGTCTCCATTTCATCCCGATGGAAATAGTGTTGTGGAGCGACGAAACAGAGATTTAAAGGAATCCTTAACAGCCAGAGTATTAGGTACCGGTCGCAGTTGGCTTAATCACCTGTATGGAGTACAGGGAGCACTTAATAATCTGCCTAGAAGGTCCCTGGGGGGTCGTACTTCATATGAGTACCTGTTTGGAACTCAAATGTATGTTCCAAGTCTTGATGGTCCTGGCGTGGAGGCGGCAGAAACACCTTGTGACATAAATGAACGTGCCACTATCTTGCAGGAATTACACCAGTTCTGTGACGTCTTCTGCCAGAGCTGCCTCCGTATGAATTAAGGATGTACCAATAACATCTAACGGCTGGATTCCAAAGGTTGGGGCTCTAGTATGTGAAAAAGTTGCTGTGAAAAAGGAGTTTGGTCCTTCCCATTGTGCACCGGTTCCACCAGAACTGTTATTCTATCACCACTGCCTGGTTCAAAAGAAACCCGCTTTGTCTCAATTGACAATGTCAAGTTACACCATGTGGCCGATCCGGCACAGCAGACCAAGAGGAACAACCAGTAGTTCCTGAATCCCTCTCACTACTGATCAAGATGTCCTTCGACAAGTTTTAAGCAGCAATGCTGACACCTCTCCGAGCTTGGGGAGGGTGGAAAATGATCTTGCATTAGTTCCACTAACATCTATCACAACAAGTAGCACAGAAATTGCTGATCGATTTGATTCGATCGCTACACAAAAGGATGGCGTCATTTACGGTGAACCAGCGTGGGAGACCCCTACCAGTTCTCCTCCTTCAAATACGGCTCCAGTTTTTGCATGAACTGCTTCTGGATATTTTGCCAACATCAATGACACCTTTTCGGACTCATTTTCTTCTTCTACACCTGAACTGCCAAAAACATGTACGCTGATAAATTGGCTTAAAACAAATTACCCTCATTTTCCCATGGAACTATCTGTGACTTTCCATGACTATATTGGCTTTCCTCCTTTGGATTGGCTTTGTTATTACCTTCTTTCTATTAATACACAGTCGCTACCTTCTTGAAAGATCAACAGTTGAACTGGTGGATGAGGTCCTAATACCTCATTTGTCTTCTCACAAGGTCCGCAGAAATTTGTCTTTTGTGAACATTTCTGCTATACCAATTCCTGATGAGATTTTTTGGGCTAAAGTCACATTTGATATATACAGCCCGACGGAGGTCATTCAAATACCATATGTGTTTAAACTTTATATGAACAATGTAATAATACCCGGAGTTGTTTCTGATAACTGGGATGTGAAAAACAGTTGATTCTATGATGACTGAGTTGCAGTATTTTACTGTATTTGAAAGTGAGGATGTTTATCAATCCAAAGAAAATTATGGTGACATGTTTTGCTATAATTATTATGGATACCATTTCATTCACAGAGCAAGTGCCCAAAAGACTATTTTTAATTACACACAATGGGAAAATTGTCTGACTCCACCACAAGGGAGTTCTAAAACATAATCTGAAAAATTTACATATTTTTGTGGGCACAATGTTAAAAATGCTGAGTCTTATTATTTCAAATTGCCATTGATGGCAAATGTACATATATTGTTGACAGATACAAAATTCATCTATTCGGATTCCTTTGTTTCCCGGTTGGCTATAGAAGGCTATGAATATTGGTTAATGTTGATTGACTTAAAATGTGTGCGGAGAACAAAAAATTGGCAAATAAGGGGAAAGGAAGCTTTGCTCACAGCATGCCTAATACCTGTTCAAATGATATTTTTGAATGAGACTGTACAGCAGACAAGTTGTTTAGGCTTAGTAATAATAAAGGATTTGAATGCGCTCAGTATTCCTGGCCCTGCAAAATGTTACAAATGGCAAAAGTATATAAATGCAACTGAAGATCAGCTCGATGAATGTGTCCAAAATGACACGTTTAATGTTTCAGTTTCACGTCCTGGTGGGTGGTTATTGTGACCAATAGATACCAATGGGTGTCATAAATGTTTTGTAAACTCCACAGGTTTTTTCTTTTTTTAGAACAAGTAGGCCTGACCCTCGCTATGTGTCATCTGAACATGCGGGTATAGTAACAGCATACAGTGTAGGGAAGCTATGCCAGCAATGGTTGAAGAATTTCTCACTAGATGCTGTTAGACAACACCTCAATATCCTGTCTCTGAAATACCATCTACTGAGTGGTTAATACACGGGGTCATCAATCTGCCTATTTCAACACTTCAATTCAAGTCCTGCTTAAAACAGATTCCAGTGGGCAGATATGAAAGGCTAGAAGATAGTTACATCCAGGAGGTGTGGGAGCTACCCTCTCATACAAATGTCTCTGTGGCATGAATAATCTGTCAGCCATTCAATGGTTTGTAAACAGCTGTCCTTGCATGAGCATGCAACTCTTCAGCAGCAAACTTGGCTTACTATCTGAAGGGAGTCCCAATCCCCTTGATTAGACCTGCATTCCAGGTGCTTTAGAATGGCAGCTATGTTGTCCTCAATAGTGAGAGCTGTTGTGGGATGTGAGCCGGAATAGTTTGTCGTTTTGGTCTGCAAGATTGTTACATGCTGCGGGAACATACTTTTTCCTCCTACATGACAGAGGGAAGTAGCTGAGATTTGGCCCCATATCGCTACTTCAAATGTGAATTTTGAAACGTTGAGCAGACTCAAGGGTTTATTGTTTCAGAACATTCCCATATAGATGCCTTAGGTTGAATTTTAGTAGCTTTTATACATAATTAGGCATTGAGCCACCTTAGAACCGGCAAGTTGAGGGTGTTGTGTAGCCATTTTAGCTATAATTTTAGACACGTTATTTTAGCAAACTAGGCCTGCCGCTTTGCACTTTAACCTAGATATGTTTTATTCGAGCTTCGTTATATTATTTTGACAATAGCCACATTTGCGGTCTTGTTTAATTTTCTCTATCTAGCTGTTCTTCACCTAGGTCAGCATTACGTTCTTAAACAAGACATCTCTTTCACTCTGTGCTTTTGCCAAGGCAGTAGTAAGATAGGTTGCCGGTAAAAGTGGTACGCTTTGTCTCCAATGTTCACAGACACATACACACTCTTACGTGGGGATCCTTTCTTGGAACATCAGCTGTTTTATTATAAAAACACTACTTTGACCCATGTACGTTAGAGGGAGATTCCAGTCAGATGACCACGACTGTATGCTGATTGCTGAGTGCTTTGATGCAGCTGCTTAAATAGGCTACAGGCCTCTTGCTCTTGCAAGGGATGATGTCTTCCCAGGGGGAACCTGAAGGGCAAATTAGAGCTTAACATGCTGTGCTCTAAAATAGCCCAGGTAGGAACTATCCTTAACAATCTTAGTGACAATATGGTAGCGTTATTTTTATTTTTCACTCTCCTTGTCACAATTTTAAACCTATTGGGCTTCATCGTCCTAGTTATTGCAATACATGCTTTATTATCTAAGATTCAGTTACCTCAATAAAACCTTATTGAACTGTACTCTGCCTCTGATTGTCCTTGCATATGTGAGACTAATGTAACTGAGAAAAACAGATGAGATCTGAGTGATCACAATTTCCCTGAGGTGTCATTTGTGTCAAACACCCAGTTGCCCAGTCATCCCTGCTCTTGGGTGGAGATGAGGCACTGCTAGTTGGCCGGAATAAAACCGGATTAGGCCGACAGGGGTCACTTGGTGTGGGTTCACACTCAGTCCCCCGCAGTACAAGTAATTCTGCTGCCCAAATCCAGTAGTCTTATTAGGATAATGAGAACCTATGCGACAGGGACAAAGACTTAACTTTGTTGTGCATTCCTGCTTGAGAAGAATCTCCAAGGGCTTGAACTGAGCTTGCCTTCTGTTGTTGAAGTCTCAGGGCCATCAAAGACTTCCTCT
This sequence comes from Pleurodeles waltl, assembly GCF_031143425.1. Taxonomy (NCBI): domain Eukaryota; kingdom Metazoa; phylum Chordata; class Amphibia; order Caudata; family Salamandridae; genus Pleurodeles; species Pleurodeles waltl. The sequence continues at coordinate 72,379,739 of NC_090445.1, forward strand.
GCCAGCACCTGGACTCTCTGCTGAGACTCCTGCCCTGCCAAGTGGTGCCCTATCAAGTCCCTGGGCCCTTGAGAGGTGAAGCTGGCAGCTAAGAACTGAAAATCCACCCAAAGACTACTGTACGGGGAAACTTTTCACACACAACCCGCCACGCAGCTGATAAACGACGCGCCGCCGGCCTTGTGGCTAAAATCGACCCTCCGCCTGCATTGCGGCTGGAAGATCAATGCAACACGGCTGGAGAAATGACGCGCAACACCTGCAGCGGCTGCTGGTAACGATGCATGCCCCCACGCAGCACGGTTTCTTGACACGGTGCGACCGGATTTCAACACAACATCGCTGGGTGTAGAAAATTGCCGCAAAGCCTGCCTGGACCCAAGGTGCCTGTCCGGATCGACGCATCGCTCTCTTGCAGGAGAGAAGAAATGACGCATGCCGACCCGACTGGAGGAGGAACAGCGCGCATTCTCGCTTGCGGGTGAGAAGTTGACACATCGTTGGCCTTTTTCAATGCACACTCGCCTGTGCGGCTTTATTTTGATGCTACCCAGGTACTTTTGTGAAATAACAGCATTCTCACTGTTTTCCAAGGATTAAAAGTCTGATTCTTTTACAAATTCATAACTTGACTTGTGTATGTCAGTTTTTTGTCGTTTTGCCTTGTTTTATTTAGATAAACAATATTTACTTTTGTAAACCTGTGTTGTGTCATTTTGTAGTGTTTTCAATGAGTCACTGTCAGTGCTGGTACAAATACTTTACAAATTGCTTCTGAAGTTAAGCCTGCCTACTCGTGCCAAGCTACCAAGGGGGAGAGCAGGGGTTAACGGAGGGTGATTCTCCTTTACCCTGACTAGAGTGAGGGTCCTTGCTTGGACAGGGGGGAAACCTGACTGCCATTCAAAGGTCCCATTTCTAACATAGCCTTTCTTTATTGACCATCTCTATGTTGGTCTGTTTCTGATGTTTGGGCAAATCATTCATAAACAATTTAATCCATTCCCAAATCTCGCTATGATATCTGCCTTTGAGGGTGGTGGCACTGGCATTTTTAGACTGAGATAGGTGGAAGTTTTGCTGCACATTTTTCTCCCCGTTGTATCAATTTTTGTACTTAATATATATAATGAAAATGTCACTTACCCAGTGTACATCTGTTCGTGGCATTAGTCGCTGCAGATTCACATGCTGTGCATAGTCCGCCGTCTGGTGTTGGGTCGGAGTGTTACAAGTTGTTTTTCTTCGAAGAAGTCTTTTCGAGTCACGAGACCGAGGGACTCCTCCCACTTCGGTTCCATTGCGCATGGGTGTCGACTCCATCTTAGATTGTTTTCCCCGCAGAGGGTGAGGTAGGAGTTGTGTATGCTAATAATAGTGCACATGCAATGGAATAAATACGTATGTACAAAATGAAGGTTTAATGTAATATATTTACAAATGTACAAATGTGCAAGATCTACTTCTAAACGGCTACAGGCTCCCGGGGAGGAGGGTGGGCGCATGTGAATCTGCAGCGACTAATGCCACGAACAGATGTACACTGGGTAAGTGACGTTTTCAGTTCGGTGGCATGTGTAGCTGCAGATACACATGCTGTGCATAGACTAGTAAGCAGTTATCTCCCCAAAAGCGGTGGTTCAACCTGTAGGAGTGGAAGTAGTTTGAAATAAAGTTCTTAGTACGGCTTGACCTACTGTGGCCTGTTGTGCAGATAACACATCTACACAGTAGTGTTTAGTAAATGTATGAGGCGTAGACCATGTTGCTGCCTTACATATTTCGTTCATTGGAATATTTCCTAGAAAGGCCATAGTAGCACCTTTCTTTCTGGTTGAGTGTGCCTTTGGTGTAATAGGCAGTTCTCTTTTTGCTTTAAGATAGCAGGTTTGGATGCATTTTACTATCCATCTGGCGATACCTTGTTTTGAAATTGGATTTCCTGTATGAGGTTTTTGGAAGGCAATAAATAGTTGTTCTGTCTTCCTAATTTCTTTTGTCCTGTCAATGTAGTACATTAGCGCTCTCTTGATGTCTAATGTATGTAGTGCTCTTTCAGCTATTGAATCTGGCTGTGGGAAGAACACTGGTAATTCCACTGTTTGGTTTAAGTGGAACGGTGAGATAACCTTTGGTAAGAATTTTGGATTTGTTCTTAGAACAACCTTATTTTTGTGTATTTGAATAAATGGTTCTTGTATGGTAAACGCCTGTATTTCACTTACTCTTCTTAGAGATGTGATGGCAATGAGAAATGCAACTTTCCACGTTAAGTATTGCATTTCACAAGAATGCATGGGTTCGAAAGGTGGACCCATGAGCCTTGTCAAGACAATGTTGAGGTTCCATGAAGGAACAGGTGGTGTCCTTGGTGGTATAATTCTCTTTAGGCCCTCCATAAACGCTTTAATGACAGGTATTCTAAATAGGGAAGTTGAATGAGTAATCTGCAGGTAAGCAGATATTGCTGCGAGATGTATTTTTATGGAAGAGAAAGCTAGATTTGATTTTTGTAAATGTAGTAAATATCCTACTACATCTTTTGGAGATGCATGCAATGGTTGGACTTGATTATTATGACAGTAACAAACAAATCTTTTCCATTTACTTGCATAGCAGTGTCTAGTGGATGGTCTTCTAGCTTGTTTTATGACCTCCATACACTCTTGTGTGAGGTTCAAGTGTCCAAATTCTAGGATTTCAGGAGCCAAATTGCTAGATTCTGCGATGCTGGGTTTGGATGCCTGATCTGTTGTTTGTGTTGTGTTAACAGATCTGGCCTGTTGGGTAGTTTGACATGAGGTACTACTGACAGGTCTAATAGTGTGGTATACCAAGGTTGTCTTGCCCATGTTGGTGCTATTAGTATGAGTTTGAGTTTGTTTTGACTCAATCTGTTTACTAGATATGGAAGGAGAGGGAGAGGGGGAAAAGCGTACGCAAATATCCCTGACCAATTCATCCATAGAGCATTGCCTTGAGATTGCCGGTGTGGGTACCTGGATGCGAAGTTTTGGCATTTTGCGTTTTCTTTTGTTGCAAATAGATCTATTTGAGGTGTTCCCCAAATTTGGAAGTAAATGTTCAGGATTTGGGGGTGAATTTCCCATTCGTGGACCTGTTGGTGATCCCGAGAGAGATTGTCTGCTAGCTGGTTCTGGATCCCTGGAATAAACTGTGCTATTAGGCGAATGTGGTTGTGAATTGCCCAATGCCATATTTTTTGTGTTAGGAGACACAACTGTGTCGAGTGTGTTCCCCCCTGTTTGTTTAAATAATACATTGTCGTCATGTTGTCTGTTTTGACAAGAATGTATTTGTGGGTTATCATTGGTTGGAATGCTTTCAACGCTAGAAATACTGCTAACAATTCTAGGTGATTTATATGAAACTTTCTTTGATGTACGTCCCATTGTCCTTGGATGCTGTGTTGATTGAGGTGTGCTCCCCACCCTGTCATGGAAGCATCTGTTGTTATCACGTATTGTGGCACTGGGTCTTGGAAAGGCCGCCCTTTGTTTAAATTTGTACTGTTCCACCATAGAAGCGAGATGTATGTTTGGCGGTCTATCAACACCAGATCTAGAAGTTGACCCTGTGCATGTGACCATTGTGATGCTAGGCACTGTTGTAAAGGCCGCATGTGCAATCTTGCATTTGGGACAATGGCTATGCATGAGGACATCATGCCTAGGAGTTTTAATACCATCTTTGCGTGTATCTTTTGTGTTGGATACATAGCTTGTATCACCTTGTGAAAATTTTGAACCCTTTGTGGACTTGGAGTGGCTATCCCTTTTGTTGTGTTGATTGTCGCTCCTAAGTATTGCTGTGTTTGACACGGCAAAAGGTGTGACTTTGCATAGTTGATGGAGAAACCCAGTTTGTAAAGAGTTTGTATAACATAATCTGTGTGGTGTGAACACTTTGTTAGCGAGTTGGTTTTGATTAACCAATCGTCTAGGTACGGGAACACGTGTATTTGCTGCCTCCTGATATGTGCAGCTACTACTGCTAGACATTTTGTAAAGACTCTTGGTGCTGTTGTTATTCCGAATGGCAACACTTTGAATTGGTAATGTATTCCTTTGAATACGAACCTTAGGTATTTCCTGTGCGAGGGATGTATCGGTATATGGAAATACGCGTCTTTTAGATCTAACGTTGTCATGTAGTCTTGCTGTTTCAGTAGTGGTATTACGTCTTGTAACGTGACCATGTGAAAGTGGTCTGATTTGATGTAGGTGTTTAGTGTTCTGAGATCTAATATTGGTCTCAGACTTTTGTCCTTTTTCGGTATTAGAAAGTACAGTGAGTAAACTCCTGTGTTCTTTTGTGTTTTTGGTACTAATTCTATTGCGTCTTTTTGCAGTAATGCTTGAACTTCTAGTCCTAGAAGGTCTATGTGCTGTTTTGACATATTGTGTGTTTTCGGTGGGACGTTTGGAGGGAGTTGGAGAAATTCTATGCAATAACCATGTTGGATAATTGCTAAGACCCAAGTGTCTGTTGTTATTTCCTCCCATGATTTGTGGAACTGGCTTAGTCTTCCCCCCACTGGTGTTGTGTGAAGGGGTTGTGTGACTTGTGAGTCACTGTTTATTTTGAGGGGTTTTGGGACCCTGAAACTTTCCCCGGTTTCTTGGGAATTGGCCCCCTCTGTATTGGCCTCCAAAGCCACCCCTTTGATATTGTCCCTGGTAGGTAGGTGGTCTTGTTTGTGAGGTGCTGGCTTCTGTGGCTTGACCTCGAAACCCTCCTCTGAAAGTTGTTTTGCAAAATGTGCCAAATGTGCCTCTGCCCTGCGGGGAATAGAGTGCGCCCATGGCTTTGGCTGTGTCAGTGTCCTTCTTCAATTTTTCAATTGCAGTGTCCACTTCTGGGCCAAACAATTGCTGTTCATTGAACGGCATATTGAGCACTGCCTGTTGTATCTCAGGTTTGAAGCCAAATGTGCGCAGCCATGCGTGCCTCCTTATTGTCACAGCAGTATTTATTGTTCTTGCAGCTGTATCTGCTGCATCCATAGAAGAACGTATTTGGTTGTTGGAGATATTTTGCCCCTCTTCAACCACTTGTTTCGCTCGTTTCTGGAATTCTTTGGGGAGGTGCTCGATGAGATGTTGCATCTCGTCCCAAAGGGCCCTGTCGTATCGCGCTAGGAGTGCTTGCGAGTTGGCGATGTGCCACTGATTTGCAGCTTGTGCCGCAACTCTTTTCCCAGCTGCATCAAACTTGCGGCTCTCCTTGTCCGGAGGTGGTGCGTCGCCTGATGTCTGCGAGTTGGCTCTTTTACGAGCTGCTCCTACGACTACTGAATCTGGTGTCAGTTGTGATGTAATAAAAGCAGGGTCTGTGGGCGGTGCCTTGTATTTTTTCTCCACCCTTGGAGTTATTGCTCTGCTTTTAACAGGCTCCTTGAAAATCTGTTTAGCGTGCCTTAGCATTCCCGGGAGCATGGGAAGGCTTTGATAATGGCTGTGGGTGGAGGACAGGGTGTTAAAGAGGAAGTCATCCTCAATAGGCTCCGAATGTAGAGATACATTATGAAATTCGGCTGCCCTAGCTACTACCTGTGCATATGCTGTACTGTCCTCAGGTGGTGAGGGTTTAGTTGGGTACGACTCTGGACTATTGTCCGATACTGGAGCATCATAGAGGTCCCATGCTGCCTGATCATCCTGGCTCATGGTGGTATGAGCTGGTGATTGTGGTGGAGTCTGTGCCGGTGATACATGAGTTGACTGTGGTGGAGAGGGTGGTGGAGTTGCCCTCTTTACCACCTTTGCTTGTGGTGGCTTGTCTTGTTGCTGGAAGTCAAGCTTCCTTTTCCTTCTGATTGGGGGAAGAGTGCTGATTTTCCCTGTACCCCTTTGGATAAAGATCCGCTGTTGCGTGTGATCTACCTCTGTAGTTTGTAATTCCTCCTCAAATCAGTGTCTTTTTAGTTGGGAGGACAGTGATTGTTCCTCTGAGTAGGAACTGGTTTTTGGTTCGGTTGCCGGGTGTTTTGGCACCAAAACCGTGTCTTTAGTTGTTTTCGGCTCAGACGAGATCTTTCTCTTTTTCGGTGTCTTGGCCTCTCGGTGCCGACAATCTTCGGTGCCGCTATCTCTGTGCCGAGCAGCTTCGGTGCCGCTGTCTCTGTGTCGAGTAGCTTCGGTGCCGCTATCTCGGTGTCGAGCCTTTTCTGCACCACTCTCTCGGTCCCGAGAGTGTTGCGTGCCTGTGTCTCGACCTGAGTCGGACGACTTCGGCACCAGCTCGCCCTTTTTCGGTGCCGATGGACGGTCACCTACTTTATGGGTTATGCCATGGCCTGTTGGCAGTGGCGTCCCCTGGGCTTTGTCTGTTTTCTCGTGTGATCTTTCTTTCGATGTCTTACTCACGGTTGGTTGCTCGTCGACGTCGAATTCTTCGGAATCCGATTCGCGGATGGAGAAAGTTTCTTTTTCTTCCTCCTCCTCGAACCCTTGTAGTCCTGTCGGCGTGGAAGCCATCTGCAACCTCCTGGCTCTTCGGTCCCGGAGCGTTTTTCTCGACCGAAACGAGCGACAGGCCTCACACGACTCTTCCTTGTGCTCGGGGGACAGGCACAAGTTACAGACCAAATGTTGGTCTGTATAAGGATATTTACTGTGGCATTTAGGACAGAATCGGAACGGGGTCCGTTCCATCAGTCTCGATGTTGCACGCGGTCGGGCCGACCAGGCCCCGACGGGGGATCGAAAATACCCCGAAGGGTTACCGGAGCTCTTTAAGGCTCGGTGTCGATTTGCCCTAACTATCCCGATACCGAACTAAACAATACCGACGAATTTTCCGTTGATTCTGACTAACTTTCCGACCCGAAACACGGAGCGAAAAGGAACACGTCCGAACCCGATGGCGGAAAAAAAACAATCTAAGATAGAGTCGACGCCCATGCGCAATGGAACCGAAGTGGGAGGAGTCCCTCGGTCTCGTGACTCGAAAAGACTTCTTCGAAGAAAGACAACTTGTAACACTCCGACCCAACACCAGACGGTGGACTATGCACAGCATGTGTATCTGCAGCTACACATGTCACCGAACATACAATTTCACTTCAATACTTTCCCACTCTGCAGGGGCTGACTATGGTGCTGATGTATGCCTCAGCCTAACATATATCAAAATAACTGTCTGGTTTGGCGTCTGCTTTTTTAAATTCCATGTTGTCTTATGGTGGCCTATATTTTTTTCATAGGGTGAGAGGATGCTGTCTCACTGTCAATGATGTCGACCTTTTCTTTAGCACTATCGAAGCATTGGTCATCCCTAGAATTGACTATGCTAATTCCCTCTTCTTGGGTCTCTCCAAGGGCCTAATTGGCAGACTCCAATTAATACAGAATCAGGCTGCCAGACTTCTGTACCAACAACCTCACAAGTGTCATATCACTACCCTGCAGAGGGAACTTCATTGCTTACCAAATAAGCAACGCTCAGTTTTCAAGGCCTGCTGTAATGTCTTCGAATCCTTACGGCGCCACAGCCCTATCTTCATCTCAAGTTGGATTCATAAATACACACTTGGTCATAATTTAAGATCCACCCATCTGGATCTTCTCTCTATCACCCACCCCGTCAAAAGGAAGACACTAAGTGGTTCCAGTATTTCAACACTTGTTCCCCCCATATCTGGAATACCTTCATTTCGGACATTAGATTTGCTTCCTGTTATTCTAAATTTAGGAAACTCCTGAAGGCTTGGCTTTTTAGATTGGTGTAGGATTAATTAGCCAGAGAGTATAACTGAAGTACTGCTTCAGAAGCTCCAGCGCCATGAGACCTTTTGGTGTATGTGCACTTTACAAATTTAGGTAACATAACACATTCAGCAGTCCCAGAAGTAAAGAAAGCAGTGGTTTTGGTGCTGCCATTGGATAGTGAGCCTCCGGTATGACAGTCTGTTGCCTGAAGAATTTCCAGTTCAATATTTAAATTTGCTGCTCCTTTAGCAAGCACTTCCTGCAAGGTTATTTTGTCATCTAGCCGTGATAGATAGGATGTTGAATTAACTGGGGACGTTAGAATGTATTATGACACTGTATCATCAGAGTCCAAATGTGTGAGTCCTGAATTAGGTCTATGCCTCTTTTTTATTGTGTGATAGCACAACCCTAGTCCTTTGTTGCCCTAGAGGTGTCTGAGATGGTGTAGTTGGTTTCCCCCTTATGTAAAGGTGACCTAGACGATGTCCTTGACACCTTCTTTGGAGGAGATAGCTTAAGTGGTCACAGAGGCACAGGGTCCTCAAAAGGAATGATCAGCCTGAAATGATGCAAAGGAAGTGGAGCTTTATATAGCAAAAGCATTGGCCTTGCCCGGAAAAAATGCCTTGAGGTCGTTCTCTCTCCCTGCCACCTGATTTTCCTCTCCTTAGATCTCACTCTATATGAGTCTTTGTCAGGAGGTTGCAGGCTCTCAGGAGAGGGCTGAGAAGCAGATCTCTTCTTTCTTCTTTCTTTTCTTTTACCTTAACATGGTGCATCATGCCCTTCAGTCTTATACCTTCCTAAGAGTTTTTTTTCTTTTTAAATACGCACAGATGTCACACGTGAGCCTGAGAATGCCTTCTTTCTTCACATGGTGGATGCTTAGCAAAAACTAGAAATCACTGCACTAGATGCAAGATTGTTTTGAGTGAAGCCTCTTAAGTGCTCAGAAATCATTCTTGCTAGCTGAAAAAATGGACTTTGGCGACATCTATCTGTACAACACACTGAGGGTAATGGAACCTCACAGAGTCTAAAAAAGGACTCTCTCACTCTTCTCAATGCAAGTCTACCAGGAGACAATTGTACCTTCATGCACATGCAGTTTAAGCAGGTTTGCATTGGAGATGTTTTATTGCAGTCAGAAAATAGGCATTTTGAAAGTTTATAATCCACAGTCAGGAACAATATTGCCATGGATATGTTTTACTACATGCACATAGGAAAAAGAACTGGTTTGTTAATTCTGTGGACCAAAAAATAGTTTTATGGGGTCCACTCATGCAGCACGGAATTATAATTGCCAAGGAAAATCCTACAATGCAGGAGGATTTTTTTTTTTTATTGGTTGAATTAACCCTCTCGGGCTTGGAATTTACATCAGAAAGTCTGCTTTGGAAGCATAGTCTGCTGCCAAGAATCAGTTTGTTGAAAAGAGAGAGCTGCCTTCTAAGATTTTCTTTCTTTCTTTCTTGAACCCTAAGATTGGAGGATGCCCCTTTTTATGGACGAGCGAAAAGCGCTCCGTCTATTCTGTAATCTTTGGGCTTCAAACCACGCCCATGTCAGGTCAGTCACTTACATTGGTTTGTGGGCTTGCCTTTTAAAATCCGCTTGCTTTCATTTGTGAAAGGCATGGATACGACATGCCTTTTCCAGTGTTTAGCCCACCTACAGAGCACCGGTAAACCTCTAAAAACATACAAGGCTCGATGTTTTCAGCCTGGGGTCCGGACCACTTTATCTGTTTATTTTCCATGGAGCGCGATCGCGTTGCATTTTACATAGTGCAATCTTGCTGCGTTTTCTTTTCCTTTACAACGCTAATAGCTCTAACTCGAGCAAATGCGAGACCTGTTGCATTGAGAATGCTTGTTTACTGATGCTTTCATTTGCAAAACCCCCATTGCTTTGGTAATTACATTAGCTTTTTTCCATTTGTTCTAAGGGCTTATCTATCTGAGGTCTGAGGCGATATTTCCCTATCAAGGGTATGCCAACAAAGTTAGCCAGCACTTATGGCAAAAACAGAAATCCACAGCTGTGCATGTCTTCCTAGCACTCCCCTTGGGTGTTCACTGGCTTCTGGATGAGTCAGCAGAATTTTGAGTGGATTTTAAGTAGGTTTTAGTAATATGATATTCCCTTTCTTTTGCGCATCTTCTATGAACTCAACCTCAACTCACTGCTAATGTTCCTACCTATTAAAAATGTCATAGCAATTTGCTATATGCCATTGAGCGGCTGCTGCTGTTCTCACTTTCCTCCACTCTGCATTTAATCCTCTGCTATAGTTTACTGGCAGTGGCTCTTGATTGGGCCTTCTTCTTTGCTGTTGCAGATAATAAAGAATCAATCTCCATGTACGTCCTAATATGTTGTGGATCCTGACTGATCTGTATATTTCTTCTACATTTTTGATGTAATTTAGCTGTGGCTAGCTTTAGAAATATCTCGGTGCTCTGCTGAATAATTTCTGGCAGCATAGGATGATATTGATGTTTTTATGTTGTGTACTTTATGTCTGAAGTAAGAAGATGGATTCTTCCAGACCTGCATCCATCTGGACTTCATACAAGCCGGCAGTTCTCTTAATAACACAATGACATAGAGACGTCATCTGGGGGCAAAACTCTACTTGGGTGAATTGGGGGGTATAATATTTTCTTTTAGTTTTCCCAATTTCAGTATCTTCTCTAGGCCTTTTATAACCCAGTGGCTTTGGATTCCTATGAGCAGCTAAACTATCTCAAAACTGAGTTTCTTCTTGATCAAATATGCTATTTAAGCACAAAGAGTTTCATCAACCTATTTGCCTTGAGATCCTCAGGTACGGCTGAGGTTTTCTTCCCTCTCTTAAACTCGATCGTGCTCTGCAGTAGAGTTGATGTCTTTTGACAATTGCTTTCTGAGGACCTTTTCTTTGGGCCTGTAAAGGATGGAATCTTTAATCAACTTTTAAATATTCCTTGTTTGTACATTTATATTTGGATCAGAAGGATGTTTCGTATAGAAACTATCTACAACAAGGGTTTTTTGTGAGAAAGTTTTTTTTTTAAATGTTAAGTGCTTTGACTGGTGCACAGTCTCTATAAATTACTAATTGGTGGGGACCCATCTTTGCTTTTCAAAAGGTATGAGCTTTTAAAGCACCTGCCAGTAAAAGTCATCATGTGATATGGAAGTACCTTGCTCTTTAAAGTGCAATGTTTTCATGTTACTGAGACGACCTAGCTGCATTTCTCTTTCTTTCTGCACCTTTTTCATTCAGTCCTTGGGCACCTAGCAGCGTCTCGAGGTAATTCAGTCGAAACATAATGATTTACACACACACGTGATCCAGGCACACATTATCTGGCCAGCTTTATATTAATGTTCAGACCACACAACCATGGACCCAGGAAGTTAGACAGAATTCTGTAGAGCCTGCATAGATAAGTTAAGATTAGCCAGTCCCTTGACAATGACTCAAGCTTCCAAGATACAGGTGGTCATTATGAACACGGCGGAAACAACCACCGTGTTCCTGCTGGCGGTCAAATTTATGACCGCCAGTGACCCCGGAACCCTGCCGGCCAGATAATGAACTTTTCTGAGAGCGGCGGGTGGAAACATTGTTTTCGCCCACCGGCTCACAAAAATGCTCGGCAGGACATTGATGGAGGCTCCATCAATGCCTCTGTGCGGCAGGTGCAGTTGCACCCATCGCGCAGATCACCTTCGCGATGGGGCTCTGCACCGGGGCCCCTGCACTGCCCTTGCAAAGTGCATGGGCAGTGCAGGGGCCCCCTGGGGTGCCCCGGGGCACCCCCTCCGCCAGCCTTTTCCTGGCAGGTTATCCCGCCAGGAAAAGGCTGGCGGGAAATGAAACATTATCCGCAGGGTAGCGCATCTACCCTGGCGGATGGTGTTTCAACCCGCCGCCTGGCTGCCTGACGGCGGGAGCCTGGCAGTGGGTGACAGCTGCGGTTGGCAGCCGTCACCATGTGCATAATATGTCGGTTCGGCCCGCCATGCCGGCTGGCAGCTTCAGCCACCGCTGCCGGCATGGCGGGCCGAACCGCCATGTTCATAATGAGGGCCACAGTGTTTTATTGTTACCTCACTCACAACGTTGATCAAACAGACAATACTGAAATATTTCCTTCAAATTACCTTTGTAAATGGCCATCATTCTCTGCAAGTCAGTGTGCTGTGTGCAAAAAGTGCGCAATATTTTCTCACGCTCTGGAGACTCAGCCTCTGGTCGCTGAACCTTTACAGCTTCACACCTGGAAAGAGAAAACAACTGTTTTATATACAACTCTCACCTTACCAGGTAAGAGATAGGCAGACAGGACCCCCACAAAGGAGTTACCAAGGGCAAGGAGTGTCTACCCTGAGACTAGTTAGGAATAAGGGACCTCCTGAGGGTCAAAGAATGACAATGAGCTTCTACTGGGAGAATTATGTGAAATTCTGGTGAAAAGAGTGACATGAAGCCTCTAAGTGAAACATATCACACTAGAGATCACCCACAGGTTAACAATGGTGACCAAACCTTTACAGCTATAAAAATGAGCAATACAAAACCTCACAATGGTAACAATGTAAATCGACTTTCTTCTGTAAAATAGAATATATTAGCTCTTGAGGGGTAAAAAAAGACAGAAGACTTCTAGTGTGATACAAATTAAACATCTCTGCCTCTTATTTAGCTTCTGTCCATTTTTAACCAGCACTCAATGCCGAACCAATGTTTTCTCAGATTTGTTAGTTCATTGTCTACCTGTCCATCAGTTTTCTAGGTAACAGGGTATAAACATGCTTTATGCCCCTATCATAGTAAACCTAGTTTGATCTTGGTAAATCCCTATAGCCCATGGTCACATATCAGTCCATATTGTAGTCTTGCAGAGTGTCAGATATATATTTATTATTAATTGTTTACATTTAAGGTTTAAAAGGTTACAATATCAGGGTAACTTGCCCTGTGCCTTCTTTTGGTATCCAATGGGTAGCAATAGACTATTTAAAATCCTTAATGATACTTTTATAACCACAGGTACTTCCTAGAGTATACACTCCACGTGTCTGCATACTCACCCACCAATAAACTAATAGTTAGTTCCTTGAATAACTCAGTGTGTCACCCAAATACAAAATGGCCTTAAGTCAGCAAATGAAAATAATAAACAGAGACACTGCAGCTAAGGTTCATACAAAGTTTATTGTTTCTGCCACTAAGGTGTGTGTGTCAAACTAATATTTACCACGTGCTGAGAATATATATTTTGGATCTGAAAAACTATCCGATTGCAAGCCATATTCGATTATCCTGTTATCTACACAGTTATGCATCACCCAATTATACTTCAAGAAAATTTCAAAACAACCCCCAAAAGCTGAAGACATAGCTGGATGAGCGTCTGGCATATTCGGGTGTTCTAAATATCCAGCACTGATTCTGTAAGAAAGTTTTGCATCGATCTGACATGAGAATATTCTGGCTGGCCCCTCCGAGTTATGACCAATGAAAAAGTAACTGTCAAACTTTGCGGAATATTAGTGCCCTGAAATGACCAGTTGAAACTCTACTGCTGCAACGTATTGTTCTTAAAAAATGAGGTCAACATGTGAAAATAATTCTATCCACTACAGACTGGAAATCTTGCAGTTAGATATTTGGGGTAGCCTATAGACACAATGGGGGTGATTCTAACTTCAGCGGGCGGCGGAGGCCGCCCGCCGAAGTTCCCCCACCAAAATACCGCTCCGCGGTCAAAAGACCGCTGAGGGTATTTTGGGATTTGCCCTGGGCTGGCGGGCGGCCGCCAAAAGGCCGCCCGCCAGCCCAGGGCAAATCAACCTTCCCACTAAGATGCCGGCTCAGAATTGAGCCGGCGGAGTGGGAAGGTGCGACGGGTGCAGTTGCACCCGTCGCGTATTTCTGTGTCTGCTAGGCAGACACTGAAATACTTTGTGGGGCCCTCTCACGGGGGCCCCTGCCGTGCCCATGCCATTGGCATGGGCATGGCAGGGGCCCCGCGGCACCCCCTACCGCCATCCTGTTCCTGGCGGGCGAACCGCCAGGAACAGGATGGCGGTAGGGGGTGTCAGAATCCCCCATGGCGGCGCAGCAAGCTGCGCCGCCATGGGGGATTCTAAGGGCAGCGGTAAACCGGCGGGAGACCGCCGGTTTACCCTTTCTGACCGCGGCCAAACCGCCGCGGTCAGAATGCCCTGCGGGGCACCGCCGGTCTGTCGGCGGTGCTCCCGCCGACCCTGGCCCCGGCAGTCTGAGACCTCCGGGGTTAGAATGATGGCCAATGTTTAGTGTATTTTTTTTATTAATGTGAAATTTCCCTGGACACTCCCAAACATTTGGCTTTTTAGTCCATTTTAGAAATTACTAAAGGCCAAGTAGTGTATACCATTACTTAGTAACTTTCCCATTAGAAAAATGTCTTCCACTGATTTTTAATTTGCTCAACTGGCAGTGACAATATGTCTCTGAAAGGTGGTGGAAAATAGAAGTTAATTTTGAGTAAGATAGCATTTTCCTATATGCATTATAATTAAATTTCTAGCTTGTGTTTTATTCTGGGGTGCTGCAACTTCATCTCATTGTGGATATGCACCTTTAGGTTTGGCATTAGCCAAAGCATTTTGATTTTGCTAAAAATACATATACATACTTACAGAGGCTTTCACTCATATTTTGCTAAACTCACCACAGCATAAAGCATTAGGCAACCCACTTCAAAATAGCCATTCAGGCTATCATTGAATGTTACCATTAAAGGATGGCTGCCTGTGAATCTGAACGTGCGCACACAGGTGCCTTGGACTTTCAAAAATGGCAAGGCCATGTGGTTGGCAGCAAAGCCAGACGTATTGGCTTTTCTAATAATTGTTAGACGTTGAAACTGGGTTACGCTAACTTATCCAATTTTGCTGAGTAATTGTGAAAAATATGTCTTAATGTGCTTATTTCTGGACAGACGATCATTCTGTTATTTTGTATTCTTAAAATTGCATTGATTCGTTTTATGCTGTAATGCAAAGTTTCTGATTGTCTACATAAACTTTAAAGTATTATGATATTGTTTATATGGGGGCGACATGAAACCCAGATTACAAATGTCAGAGATGGTGGCACAAAGGCGATATGGGAGCCACAGTTTAGTGCTGAACCCTACTACAAGGATCTCCATCTTTTTCAGCTAATATACGTGGCCAAAAACAGGAGAGCTCCCTCTATGGGTTCTCAATGCACGTATCCACACACAAAACACCTTAGGCTCCCAGTGTTATGGAAATGTCAGACATTTTCCTCTTTGACTTCTTATCCTATGACACAAACTATGGTGCGAAACGGGTGACAGCCACATAAACTGCTGCAGAGAGATGCAAACATGCATCCATCTGGAATAATGGCAACTTTTCTATAACAAGGGGTAACCTTTCAGTGGGGGGCATGGCAGAAGGCTGCTCTTCTCATTCTAGACCAATTGTTACAACAGAGAAAATTAAACTTTTTCAAAACACTACAAACAGAATTTAGTTTAGCCCCAATGCAAACATGGAGACAAATGTGCAAGTGGTTCAGAATATGGCCACTGGATCTCCCAAATTCCCCCGTTTTACAACACTAAAGGCAATGGTGATTATTCAAAGGGGAAACAGAAGGGTTTTAAGTTTGTTTGTACCCCACCTACACTCAAACCCCTCATGTGACACCTATACATCAAATGGAAGAGACTACTCCATATGAAATACACTGAAGAGGGTTGAGATAACAAAATAGATAACCAAGAAAAAGGGCTAAGAGAATCCAGAATGAAGTTCTGTCTTTCTAACACTTTGAAAGATTGGTAGTCTTATCGGGGACAGGATTACTACATCATTCTAACTGCTGGAGGTGTGAACAACTTAGATGCAACACACCACTCATCTTCTTTGATCGTAAAGTTCTGCACAGCTTTTGGTTATCACTACCCATAACAAGTAAAGTACCCGGTCTCCCCTTCCTTAACAAACCAGGCACAATGGCTATGTACCACGTCTATAAACAAGGTCAACATCTGTGTACCGCGACACCGGGGATGACAGCATCTGCACCAAGATAACGAATGGATCACTGAAGCGCGTGAAACAGCCTTATATGAGAGGCTGATATACAAACAACAGGACTTCAAATCTATAGGATTCCCATCTTTTTGATGATACCCACACAGGGGCTAGGCTGGCATGTTTGTACATACATGAGGTTACAGACTGCCTGCTTTTTGTTAACCCTTTTCCTTTCCTTAATCTACTGAGCGCCTGCATATATCCTCCACACGTGCCTTCATGGGAAATCAACGGAGTCCTTGAATGGCCTTCTTCCTCTCCAGCCGCTTGCAGTTCGACAATAGGACCCACATCAGAATAGGGAACAACAGCGTACTATGATATGTATTTATAACTGCAGCAACTACATTTGTTAATTCTAGGAGACAATATGTTCATGCAGCTACTTACAAGTGAAGGAATCTTATTAGACTTTCTGTTCTGTTTAGTATTTTATAATTTCTTATTGAGATAAATGAAGCAGTGTTGGCATAATAGAAGCACATAAGACTTCTACAAGATACAATGCTACTCGATACTTAAGAGGCACGATTTTGTATGTATGTAACCCTGAAATGTGCCAAATGCTGATTTTTCCTATATTTCTCTTATATACTGGTTTTTAATACCCTGAAACTAAATACTAAACAAATACAAAAAAGGAAAAAAGAAAGCATTATTTAATATAATTTTAATTGGATATTATTAGCCATATGAATTAATGTATATGTCACATATTACGATGGTTTCTGTTTTGATTTATGGTGTTGGATTTAGAAGTGAATTCATTTCTGCTGTACTTTTTTTTATTTATTTATACAATTTTACATAGTACCAACAACAACAGCCCCGAAAGCTCCACAAAGATCGTTAGAAGTCCATTGGCGTGTGCACAAGGTAGTCCGGAATAACAAGGCAGAGTCCAAGAAAGCAGAGTCCGCAACAGGGTCAAAACCCTAGATTCAACTACCAACCCATATACATGCCTATAGGAGCTGCAGAAAGCACACCCTTAGGGGGAACCGAAATACAGAAACTCGTGGGGCAAAAAAACAATAACAACCGTAACAGTAAAAGGACAGAGGCGGCCGAACAGATCCACTCAGCAGCAACGCCCAACAAACACCATTTTCCACACATACAGGAGCAATATTCAGTCCAAACAGTCTGCACATATGCTCACACCCATCAACTGGATGCTCTCAATTTTAACCAGCGGATTCCAGATAGGAACGGAAAGGCGCCCAGATATCTCTCGGACGAGAACGTGCCGGGGCCAACTCCCAAAAGATGGACAGCTGCTCCTGACAGAATGCAGCATCCCTCAGCCAATCATCCCCCGCGAAGCCCTGCCCCTCCCCCAGCAGACCACCACTCTTCGCCAACAAGAGCAACATTCCAACGAGACGTCGCCACTCCGAGGGCACCCCATCCAGCAGACCCATCAACGCCACCACGGGAGAGAAAGGCAAAGCCAGGCCAGTCATACCAGCTATCGCACACATCACTTCACCCCAAAAGACGCGTACCGCTTCACAAGTCCACGCCAGGTGCAGAAAGTCAGCGTCCGGGGCAGAGCATCGCTCAAAACGCGCATCATCCTGCAACCCCATTGTCCGTAAAGTGAGGGGGGTATGGTACAAGCGATGCAGGAATTTGAAGTGTATGAGCCGTAATCTATAATTGGGCGACAGTGCTCTCATGTGCGCACAGCAGCTTCTCCACATAGCATCGGTGATCTCCTCCCCAGCATCTCTCTCCCATTTGACTTTCGCAGCCTCCACCCCCACCCGTCGCTGCTCCTGCGTACACCTATAAAGTTTGGTAATAAGATGACGCGGGGACTGCACGCGCCAAAGCAACTCAAGCGCCTGACAGGCCTGCGGCATAGTCGGAAGACCAGCAAAGCACGCCCTGAGCATTGCATATACCCGCAACAAATACAGCCTATGCAGAGCATTATCAACCCCATCGCCTAGCGCCTCCTCAAGCGCCCGCAGACGCTCATTCAGAAACCAGTCCCCCAGCAAAGACAGTCCGGAAGCAGAAAGGATGTCCCGCAGTCGCACATCACTTGACATTCTCTCATCCGCAACCTCCAGCACCGGCATCGCAGGGGCAAAAGGCAAACCTTCACCCGACCGGCGCAACAATGCAGCCCAAGACCCAGCCGTGCACGCAACTGTGTTCACACCCCTGGGACGAGTCAGAGTCATGCAACCAAGCACTCTTGGCAGCCGGTCCGGCCATACCGCATCACTCTCTGACGCAAGATGAGGTAAATATCTCACCGGGCGGATCCAAAAGTATGCAAAGTGGGCCTGAGCACAGTAATAATACAAGTCCAGATCTGGGGCGGCAAGCCCACCCAACTCAAATGGCAGCGTCAGCTTCTCCCATGCGATCCTGGGCTGCCTGCCAGCCCACACCAACCGCAAAAATGCCGATCGGAGTCTCTGCAGAAAGCTCAGGGGCAGCACCAGCGGGAGATTAACGAAAAGATACAGAAATCTAGGTAAAACCACCATCTTGGCAATGCCAATGCACCCAATCAGCGAAAGCGGCAAGGAGCGCCACATCTCCAGCCTGTCCTCCAACCAGGCCACCAACCTACCATAATTGGCAAGCCACAGGGTCTCAACATCACAGCTGAGCCATACGCCCAGATAACGGACCGGGCCCTCCACCCACTCGACAGGATAGCGCGACGAAAAACGTGCGGTGCGGTGAGTAAGAGGAAGCACCACTGACTTGGACCAATTCATCACTATGCCAGAGAAGGTACAGAAGCGGACAACCTCAGTAAGCAAAACATCCAAGTTCTCACTCGGCTCACGCATATACAGCGCAATATCATCCGCGTACATAGAGACCAATATTGGGAGCTGCCTAAACTGCAGTCCCCTAGGATTATGGTGCTGCCTCAAATAGGCCGCCAACGGCTCCATCGCAATAGCGAAAAGGAGCGGGGACAAAGGACACCCCTGCCGAGTTCCCCGGGCCACCGGGAAGGCCTCCGAAATACATTCATTCAACCGGAGCCTCGCAACTGGGTTCGTATAGAGCAAGCGAATCAGCCCAATAAAGCGCGCACTCATACCTACCCTGCCCAGCAGCGCAAATAAATAGGGCCAAGACAGGGAATCGAACGCCTTTGTCGCACCCAAAAACTCTGCAGCCGCCTCATCCTCCGCCGCGAGGCTACCCAACACCGCAAAAAAAGTGCGCAAATTATGCGCAGTCGAACGCCCCGGCACAAAGCCAGACTGATCCGGGAGCACCAGCCGCAACATCAACAGCTGCAACCGAAGCGCAATCAACTTAGCCAAGATTTCATTGTCAACATTAATCATGGAGAGCGGGCGGTACGAATCACAACTGCAAGGATCCTTGCCTGGCTTAAGTATTGTACCAATCAGCGCCTCCCTCAGCATAAACCTCCAACAGGTAGGGAACCAGAATATCGGAGTACTCCTTGTAAAAGGCAGGGGTCAAGCCATCGAGGCCCGGAGCCTTGTCACCAGGCAATCCACTAATTACTGCCTTGATCTCTTCCATCGAGAAAGGCTCATCAAAATAGGCCCTATGCTTGTCATCAAACCAGAGCAGACTAATGTCATCGAAGTAAGCCTGCGCGGCATCAAGATTTGACACAGCAGGTGCCGAATACAAGTCCTCATAGTACCGTGCAAAGACCTGCACAATCCCCGCCGTTCCTGTTACTCGCTGTCCTTCCCGCCCGTCTATCTCAGTGACATACCCACTCACCCAGGGCCTGCGCAGCATACTCGCCAAGGTGTGACCTGCCCTGTCACCCTCCCCATAACGCCTGGCCCTGGCATATTACCCCAAAAAGCACACCTCGCGGTCGGAAGCCTCCTCATAGTGAGAGACTGCATCCCGCAAATCCGCCAACGTCCCACCAGCCCAGTCCGTGGCCAATTTCGCTTCCAGTTCTGCTATCTGAGACTCCAGCTCAGCTAGTTCCAGACGCAAGGCACGAAGCACACCATGCTGCTTGGAGAGGCATACCCCTTGAATAAATACTTTAAAGGCTTCCCAAAGCGTTCCGGCAGAATCTACCGACCCATGATTCTCAGCAAAAAAATGCAAAATATCCTCCCGCACCTCCTCACGGAACACCTCATCACGAAGAGCTCCCTGCGGCAAGCGCCAAGCAAACGCAGCCCTCGGAGCCCCAGGTCTCGTCAGCCGCAACCGCACCGGAGAATGGTCCGAGAGGGTCCGGGCCAGATGCTCCACCGAATGCGTCCACATCTCCACATCCCTAGTCACCAGCCAGCGATCCATTCGGGACCAGCTATTATGGACATAGTTAACACATGTGCCCTCTCGCAGATCCCCATGCTTGGCTCTCCAGAGATCAACCAAAGCACCATCGCCCATCACATTCTTCAAAGCAGCAGCAGCAGCAGAATGCCTAGGTCTAGTTGAACTCTCCCGGTCCCTCTCCGGATCCAGAACCACATTAAAATCTCCCCCCCCCCCCCCCAGATCACAGCGCCACTGCCCAACGGCTCCACCAAACACCACACCTCGCAGAAAAAAACAGGGTCATCCACACTAGGCCCGTAAACTGACACCAACCGGCAGGGCCTGTCCAACAATGTCCCGCCCAGCAGCACATATCGCCCATTCGGATCTACTATCACACGATGCGTGCGCCATTGCAGCCACTTGCGCAGCAAGATCGCCACCCCTCTAGCATACCGGGAAAACACCGCACCATGACACTCTCCGATCCACCCCGCCCTCAGCCGCTTCATCGTCTGGGCCTCCAGGTGAGTCTCCTGAAGTAGACACACATCTATACGATGCCCTTGGATATAAGCAGAGACATGACACACCTTCCGCTGATCATTCAAACCACGCACATTCCACGTAAGGCAGCTGACCGCCGTCATTGCCCCCAACATCCACCCAACATCATTTCCAGGCATCCCGCTGCAGAACCGACCACCACCGCTGTCCAACTCCGTCCAACACAATAACACAGTAATGCAAGTCGAACATTGCAAACACAAGAAATCAGAACCCAGTCCCCCCCCCACCCATGCGGACCCCCCAAACGGGTCGAAGCAAAACACCCCCCGCCCTTCCCCAAACAGAGAAGATCTGAACCCCACATCAGAAGGAAAGGACTCATCCAGGGGTCGTAAAGCTAGCCATCCAGCCCATCCGAAAAACAGACAAGCCGGAAGGGACAAAGGGCTAATAAAAGAGGCAGATAAACTGATTCAGAAGCGCTGAAAAAGAAAATCAGCGGCACCACCGGGATAACACCCGCGATGATTCAGGGCCAGCCGTCATCACAACTGCAGAACAGTCAATCATTATCACTGAGGTGCGCCTGCTTTGAGCCCGAGGCTGCAGCCTGCTCTGCCGCAGGGCGCCGAGGGAGCGTCTTAACAAACTTGGCCGCCTGCTTCGGATCAGTAAAGAAATGCAGTGTTCCACCATGTTGTATCCGAAGCTTAGCCGTGTAGATGAGCAAAAATCGAGCTGCAGTCAGACTCAGAGAGCGCTTAACCGGCAAGAACGCCTTACGCGCCGCCTGCACACTTGGAGTGTAGTCCGGAAAAAATTGCAGCTCAGTGTTTCTATATCCCACCGGGCAGCGATCCCGAGCCAGGCGCAGCATAGCATCGCGGTCACGATAATTCAAAAGACGAAAGATAACAGGTCTCGGCGGGAACCCGGGAGGGGGTCTGGGTCCCAGGGATCTGTGAGCCCTCTCCACCACCAGCATACGAGAAAGCTCACCAGGAAACAGATCAGCAAGCATTTGCTCCACAAAATCCTCCATCCTGCCCATGTCCGTGGTCTCAGGGAGGCCAAGCAACCAAATGTTATTGCGCCGGGACTGCGCCTCCAAGTCCTCGTTCTTGGCCCTAATGACCTCCAGTACTCGCTCCATCTGCAGCAAACGCTCTCTCTCTCCGTGCCGCTGATCCTCCATCTCCGAGGTGCGCGAATCCAGTTGCTCTAATCGAGCGTCATGCTCATCCACCTGAGCCCTGATGCGGTCCATATGCTCCGCCAAGTGATCCAACTTAGTGTCTATTCCGGCCAAGCTACTGTTAAGATCCAGGAACATGGATTTGACAGAAGCCTCCAAAGACCCATCCTCCAGCTGCACCTTACCAGATTGCAGCACGGCGGCGCATCCCTTCTGCCTACAACCCTCAAAGGAGATCTTGGCATGTCGCTGCTCCGCCTTACCCATCGCGGCCGCCCCAAAGAGTCCGACTCCAGGCACTCCACCAAGTAACCAGAGGCAGGCGAGTCCACAGCAAGCAGAGGGGAGCCGGCCACCCACAGGGAGTTCTCCAGACACTGATTAAATCACACCCGCTGACAGCCGCACTCCTCCGGAGGAAATTATCCAGCAATCGCAGCACCAACAGCCGTCTTCTCAAGCACACGCAAGGTACCCCAAGCGCCTCCTCAGCTCTTCACAAGTCCCAGAGAGAAGGGAGACAGAAGCTCACCGGCCCCCGCAATGAGCAACAGCGAGGCCTTCCCCCGGCCGGCGACAATGCAAGGCAACGCAGGCCCCCCCAGCAGGGGCTCACCACTCGAGGCCCAGATCAAGGCCGCCTCCCAGTAGGCCCCCGAAAATGGGCCCTCTCTGGCCTGTATCCCACGGGGGCCCCTCACCGCAGAAATTCCACCGATCTAAAGGGCCCCCGCGAGCCTCCTCCAGATCAGGCCACTCCGCCTCCGGTCCGCCCTCCAAGACAAGAAAGGCCCGCAGCCACGATGCACGCCTCCAGGCAGCCACACAGCACCAATACAGGCCCAACTGGGCCTACCACGTCCCAGGGAAGAGGGGGAGGCTGCGGCCCGGCAAGACTGCCGAAACCCCCCCCAACCAGCGCCGCCGCACCTCCTTTCCAGGCAGGCCGCGGGGGACCCCCCTCCCCCCGACCTCTGCAGTCACCACCAGAGCGGGGGAGCCCAGCAGCCGCAGCGCGCGCCTCCCAGCAGCCGCGTGCCGCAAATCACCTGCGTGGCGCCGCACCAGGCCTCAACCGGGCCACAGCTTCACTGGGGACCCGCGGCCCGACAAAACCGCAGAAGGCTCCCCCAACCAGCGCCGCTCCTCACCTCTCCTCAATGGGACCGCAAGAGAGCCCCTCACCGCCCCACAGCAGCCTCGCAGCAGCCCGGTGGCCCCAAGCGCGCCGCCCGCCTCCAGCCCAGCCGGCCGCCGGCAGGGCCTGGCACCTCGCCGACTCCCCCAGGCACCAAGTCCGCAGAATCATGAACCGGGAGGAACCCGGTCCGTTCACCACTGTCTGAATCAGGAGAAATGTAGGATTTCAGCCCCTAGTCCGGCGGAGCCTCACACCGTGTTGGCCATCTTGCCGGTCGGCTATCTCCGCCCTCCATTTCTGCTGTACTTGTTTTGATTTTCTTGCAACGCCTGTTCAATGATCTGAATTTATTTACCTAGATGTTTTGTTAAGAAGCCACTTAGTTAGTCACGTTATGCCTCATCCATCAAAAGCCATGTAGCTAAGAGGACTTTTCATTGAATGCGATGCGCAATCTGAGAATGCGCTGCTCCTTTAAGGTTCCATTACTCACACAAGCAGCAAGTCTTTGGTGTTAGGACCTCACTCGATTAGAATACAGGAGACAACTTGGGGAAATAAGAGACTTCCGCCCAACTTCCTGGAACCAGGCAGTCTTCTGTTTGGTTCCACCTCTTTAATGGATGCAATCCCTCTGGAAGGTTCGGACATGTTCTCCTGCTCTATGTAGATTCCATTTAAACTAATCCACTATCAAATGCATTTCCATTGCGCCTTCTCATCTAATCTTTGTTTCCACAATACACCACATGCTGATGAAAATGAAGGACTTCAACAAGAGTGCATAGCATCAGTATCATGAGAGGTACATGGACATTGACAAGTACCTGGTGGCACACAAAGGCCATAGGAGATAAAGTTTTACCAGCGAAACCTCAAGTACCCTCTGGCAGCACTAAAACAATCCTCAAGCCCACATAGCTTCCACTACCAACCACTACACAATAGAATATTGTGGAAAGTCTTTGAAAGTCCAGGGCCAAATATTGTTAACAAAAAACATTAGAACCTTGCTTCGAACCTTCAATTTAGGATGCTATTAAAAATAATACTTATCGAAGAGTCCTTAAACTACATCCAAGATCCAACTGGAAGTGACTGAAGAATAGGTTTACTTGATGGCTTGTCTCCAAACTATCATGTACTCTGAGATTTTCACTACTTTACTGTTGTTCATCGCTTTGAAGTGGTCTAGGTGGCCTTTAGTAACGTATAAATAAATGAAACCGTCCCTTCCCCTAGCCTCTAAGCCTGGCCATGTGCTGATCTTGTTAGCATTTGCACAAAGGCTCAAGGCCACAACAGGAGTATACCTTAGAGGAACCAACCACCCATGGTCACACGTATAAGGGAACACATTATCTACGGCGGGTGGGCATAAAGGTGAAACCTACCTGCTCAAGGTCGCCTGGGCATCCTAAAGAAAGACAGAAAGAAACATGTCAATATCTGGTCAAAATGTCACCAATCTACCACAACAAAACACAATCTAGCTACTAGCAGAGGCGTGCCTGAAGGTCAAGCAGCCCCCACGACATTAAATGCAGCCCTGGCTTATATGGCATCAATAGGTTATTTATGTAAATACAACTCATCTTTGCTGCTTTCCTATTTCTAAGGATGTATGACCTCATCTTCAGGTCAAACTCCACATCCTACTCCTCTGCCAGTTCTATACATTCATAAACACCACTTACCTTCAGTAACTCGGCATCTGGCCTGTGGCGCTTGCCTTCGATCTCTGTGATCAGTTTTCGGAGGGAGGAATGCTGCTCTTCCAGCTGAAGCACTTTCCCACGAATTTTCTTCAGAATCTCATCCTGCTCTTTTTTCAGTTTGACAAGAAGGCGCCGCTTTTCCTCCCGAAGGAAGCGCAGCAACTCTTCAAATTCACTTGTGATCCTCTCCCGTTGGCTTTTGAATTTTTCCTGCAATGAAGTGCGAGGTGAGACTAACTGTGGTTGAGAGAGCCAGCGAGTGGTCAACCCTGCTGTGTCCCTGGACTGTAGTGTAACTGCACCTACCTCCAATTCCACCACCTCCTTCTCCTCCTTGGATTTGAATCCAAGAATGGTCTCAACCTCCAGTTTCAGAGCTGCCAGGCTGCTCTGCAGTTTGTCCTGATTGAGAGGAAGAAATACAAATTGAGTAATAACTTACATTTGCTAAAACCTTGATTTGCTATGTACCTTAAACAACAAAGCATTAGATGGATGAATGAAATAAGTCTCTGGGTTCTCAGAAGGGCTAAATCGAACAGAGAAAGAGAGCAGTGCTAGAGATCCAAAGTGATAACCTCCACAAAAATGGCTAGTTTCCCTCCACCCCCTTATGTTTTAGGAAAAAGCATTCCTAGCATTCGTGACTCCCTTAGTACAAACACACACACATCTGTGACAAATTTGGGTGCTCAAACTATCACCTCAGCAGCCATACTTTTAAGTTCACAGACCTGAATACAAGTGTGGTATCTTGCTCAGTTTCATTGCTAATATTCCAGAATAGCCCTTGTGCTTCCTGTAAGAGTTTACCAACATATCCACCCACTGCATGTGTACTAAACTGTAATGAACAAGGTAAGGCTAATAAAATAATCTTCATAGGGGATGTGTGCATCTTTCTAGTCACTTGGTGAAACATGGGAAACTGGTAGAATCCTTTTCCTTGGATCTCTCCTCCAGGTACCAGGATGCAACATACCTACATGCATTTTTCCCTCAGTGGTGTCCAGATCATTGATGTTGAGTGAGTGTTTTAACATTGTTAGGGATGTGAGAATTATGAGCTATGTTTTTACTTTTGGCACCTCTTCTGCTTCAAGTGGTTCTCCTCTTCTATTGGTCTTAACATATTTTGAAAACTGATTGAAATTCTGTCGGTTTCTCTGTGCTTTTTTAATGTGATGTTGTGTTTCCCACCTGTTCTTTATGATCACATGGAGAATGAGGTCTGTACCCTGGTACCTCTTTGAAGCAACAAAATCAAACATGTGGCAAATTTTATGAAATTGTCTAAATAAAAGTTTCAGCTGGCCAAGATCTTCGGAGATAACTTTGAACTACATACTGGAATGCCCCATTCACATGTTGGAAAGTATGAAATATGATTAAATAAAATCATTCTAGGATACCTATTACCAAAGAATTTGTTCTTAGAGGCTTCTACCCCACAGGGAAAAATCCACTAGCCAACTCTAGGTAGTAGATGAGACTTTCAAACTTGACCAGCCAAACAGAATTGCTCGGTATGGCCATGAAATACTAGAAAATAATCTAGTAGGTCTGTCCCATCTGAAGAAAGACTGATCTTTTTAAGTCCAATACCTGTTAGATATGCAATCAAACATGAATTCCAGAAAACTGAAATCTACTGCATCAAAAGGACCGGGCTCACATGCACCTAGATTGTTAAGAATGAAGATGTGAGCAGATCAATGACAGCTATTTATAGAAA
Organism: Pleurodeles waltl; assembly: GCF_031143425.1. NCBI lineage: Eukaryota > Metazoa > Chordata > Amphibia > Caudata > Salamandridae > Pleurodeles > Pleurodeles waltl. The sequence continues at coordinate 72,406,146 of NC_090445.1, forward strand.
AACTGAATGGGAGACAGCCTGTGTTTTGTCGTAGTAGGACCACTGTTCGATTGTGGAAGCTGTTAAAGATTGTTTTTTAGTAACTGAGGGATGTCTGAAATGGTCCACTAATCTGTAACTTCTGGAGAATCTGAATAAGGTTTCCTCATAAAAACGTACATACTTGAGTATAAATATCTTTACTTTGATGCACTAGCCAAGATACTGTACATATACCAAGACCGTGAGTGATTAGGAATTTCATAAAGATGACAATGATGGTGATATCAGTACACATATTTCCATTTTAACAGCCTCAACACTCTTTCTTTCTTAATAACTTACATAGGTTAGAGGTACAGAGTATCTAGGTTTAGTTACATACAAAATAAAGGCTGCATGAAGCTTAAACATGACAAATCGACATAACCACTAGGTCGGAAAAACATACCTATTGGACACCTTCTATTCACAGACAAAGCTACAGGGCATATATGTACTTACTCATCCTGTATCTCTTCTTCCAGGAGTCTCACCTTGGGTATATGTAGCTGGCTAGTGATCTCTGCAATGTTGGCCAACTGGCGGTTTGGCCTTAGGTTTCTGGCTTGAGATTTTGCCCGGCACTGTGGACAAGGGAAGTTACGTTCATAGTCCTCCCAGCAGCGGGTGATGCAGGCCTGGCAGAAGTTGTGTCCACAGTCAATGCTAACTGGGTCCTTAAAGAATTCAAGACAGATGGAGCAGGTGGCTTCATGACGCAGGTTCTGCAGCTGCTTGGCTTCCGTCTTGTTCCGTGCTGCCGAAAGAGGGCAGACAAGACATGAAATTACTTTGATTTTTGTTAGTACATGGATAAGGCAAAATCTGGGCACTTATGCTTCACTCAAGGATATATAAGATGGGGGTTTATGAATTCTTGTGTTACAAAAAGTAGAACTAACTTCAATATTCATGGTAGCAATGGCATATCATTAAAGAACACCCTTTTAAAGTCCACTTGATATCCATGGATGACACCCAAGAAGGAACCAAGGTAGACATCAGTATAACTTTAAAAGCACAGAAGAGACCTGGAGCATCCAGCTGAATGTTGACTTTTTTTTATACAGGTTGGGCTAACTTATTTCTAAAACATACATTTTGGAAGCTTACTGTAAGGAACTGAGGCACAGTGAGAAGAGATTTGCAGGGGATTGCATAATTTAGTCAGGTGAGTTGGGATCATAACTTTGGTCTCCAGTTTGTGCAGCTGAATTTAGCTCAGATGAATCCCTTTTCCCAAACCCAGACAATAAACGTAATGACGTCTATGAAAACAGCAAAAGGTACCCAGAATCACCACTACACTTGAGAAGCCACACTAAAGGGAGACCGTACTACACAAAATGTTGACAACAAAGTATTGAAGCGGGCAGCTATTAATAAACATTCCTCCACCTTAACATTTCACTTTTGAAAAAACAATTCTCCTAAAATCGAAAAGCATTACCACGTTGCTCTCTAGGGTCAATTTTCTCAAAAAGGTATTTCTGGGTTCTCTTGCAATTTGAAATTACATCACAGCAGTTGAATCTAAAAGCATTATTTAAGTTTGCATAGTATAATAATATTTCAGTTTACGACTATATTTGTATTATATGCATTTATATTGGGTCAAAAAAGAAAAAAATCACTGAAACAGTGCAAATATGTACAGTTTGAAATACAAATAACGGTTTAGTCTTGACTGGCTCTTTAAAGTTCTCAGCCCACACCTCATCAAGCTTAGAAGCACTGGCAGAAATTGAATAGCTCTCGCTGAATTTGACAAAGGACCTGATTACGACTTTGGCGGTCCTGTGTTGAGGACGCTGCTTTCTTGCTGGCAGCGCCCCCATCCCCGTATTACAATGTTCCCCACGGGCTGTTCAGCTGGAACATTGCACTCCGGTGTTCCCGCCGGGCTGACTGGCAGTAACCGTGCTACAGTATTGGCCACCTCTCCCTTAATAGAGATCAGACCACAAAAAAGTGCAGAACCGCGACACATCAGCCTTAACTAAAGCGGATATGAAACCCTAATCCAAAATATGCTCATGGATGTGGGTTAGGCTAGAATCTATTTATCTAAAATCTAATGCTTCAACCCGTCGACCATGGTCTGTAAAAGGAGAATATCAAGTTAGTCATGCCTTCATCAAATATCTCAATCCCCAATAGGTCAATAAAGGTTCATTACAATCAGGGAGGTAATCCATTTACATGCTAGTGCCGAAAGTTAATTCTACTTAGATAATTGAACAGGTTTTGCATTTAGATTAATTTTCATGGTAGTGCCTACAGCCTTCCATGTCAATCCTCCCTTGTTTATCATTGTAACACAGTAACCATCTGGTAGAAAAGCATTTAAATTAACGTTTGCATTTGCTTTGGCCCAAGTTTTTTCAATTGTGAAGAGGTCTAAACCTTGTTTATCAAAACAATGTAATATTTACTATACATGTGCTATTGTGCTATAAGGAAGTGTGTTAATGTTAACTAATCTACGAACTCTAGACTTCATTTTGACTTTCCAAAGCCACGGGGAAGAGGCAGCCGTCATATCGGCCGCCTCCCCCAGTTGTATTACGAGTCGGGAACTTTGTATTATTATGTTCCCGCAGGTCAGACCTGCAGGAACAGTGCAACAGTAGTGGAAGGGAGCCAAGGCTAATACCGTAGCATATCCGTACCCTCGGAATGCGCACGGTGTGCAAAGCAGACAGTGCATTTCCGAGGGTGCTTGGCAGGGGGGACCCCAGCAGAGCCTTTCCATGGCGGCTAAACCGCCATGGAAAGGTTGGTGGAAAGGGGACTCATGCTCTGCACTGCGATGCTGAACTCAGCACCGCTGTGGCTAAGCACAAGTCAGACTGCCGCCAGTCCGTTGGGAACCATGTTCCTGGCGGGCAAGGTGGTCCCCTCGCAGTTCGACCGACAGGATCGTAATGTGGCGATCGCATCGTCGTGCAGCAGTGCGACCGCCACCTCAAGTCTGGCAGTCCTTGGACCGCCAGACTCGAAATGAGGGCCTAAGTACTTCCTGATAGATTCTTACATACACACTTGGCTCTTGCAAACATTTTATAGTATAATCTAACAGAGTAGTCTTCTTCAGGTTACAGCATTTGGGACTTTAAAGCATGACAACTCTCATTCTATCCCTAATTCCAATAGGTTCTCAGGTGCCCTATTTTATCTGGATTTGCCACTTAAAATGTGATTCACTTTTAAGCATTGACGACAGTGAGAGTTTAGATAATCCAGAGCACTGAATATTTTATAATCTGGTGTGTTTCCTGTTCCCTATTGCATATTTTCGAGTCAATTATATATTTTGTACACTCACTCTGTGAGTTATACTAGATGGGAAGAGTTCAAGACAAAAGCACATAGGAAGCAAGTCATAGGATATGGGCGCTCACAGTGAGTCCATAAAATCACATTAACAGTCCAAATGTGGCACGGTGCTCCTGGCAAGAGGATCTTCCTTAATCCTCCAATGTTTCAAGGGAAACTAACAATGAACTGGACAGTTGTCAGGGCACTCATGATCGTATAATTGAAGGTTAGTAATTATTAGAATCTTCAGTGTGGAGTAACACCATAGAGAGTTCATATATTATTTATTTCTTGACATACAAAGTCCACCTTGATACAAGAAAAGCGTCCTTGAATTTCAATAATGTATACAGCACACAAAGCCAACACGTGTTTCGTCTTATGAGAATGTATTCTCACAGACTTCATCAGGGCTTAAATCAAGTATGTCTTATATGAAACCTACTCATTTCCAAGCATTATCTAGTAGAATCTTAATTAAGTGTAAATAGTCCTACATTCAGTCATCTAATTAAGGAATCTTCTTGTATTCCCTATCAACCAGAAAGTCTAAAAATCCAAAGGAGAACTCCGTGGTGCGAATGTATCCACGGCGTTCCCAGTATCTGAAAGTCTAATCGCTCAGAACAAACTGTAGGTATTTTCTTCACTGAAACACGCTCGAAAGACACCTCCAGTATAGAAAAGGTATGGAAAGAACAGAACATACCCCATTTTTTCCTTGGACTTCCCACAGAGGGCTCTGCAGACTTCCGCTTTTTTCCAGCCATAGTACAGCTTAGGATAATTTTCAAAGATTCAGGAAACCTAAACAGCAAAGAAATGAGACTGGTTAGTTAATGAAAATGAATTTCTGAGTAACAACCTGAAGCAACATTTACTCTTTGTAAGGAAATGCCTCCTTGGCATGGTTACCCCCTAGCTTTTTGCGTTTGATGATGCTAAGTTATGATTTGAAAGTGTGTTGGGACCCTGCTAACCAGGCCCCAGCACCAGTGTTCTTTCCCTAAACTGTACCTTTGTCTCCACAATTGGCATAACCCTGGCACTCAGGTAAGTCCCTTGTAACTGGTACCCCTGGTACCAAGGGCCCTGATGCCAGGGAAGGTCTCCAAGGGCTGCAGCATGTCTTATGCCACCCTGGGGACACCTCACTCAGCACATTCACACTGCCTCACAGCTTGTGTGTGCTGGTGGGGAGAAAATGACTAAGTCGGCATGGCACTCGCCTCAGAGTGCCATGCCAACCTCACACTGCCTGTGGCATAGGTAAGTCACCCCCTTTAGCAGGCCTTACAGCCCTAAAGCAGGGTCCACTATACCACAGGTGAGGGCATATGTGCATGAGCACTATGCCCCTACAGTGTCTGAGCACAACCTTAGACATTCCAAGTGCAGGGTAGCCATAAGAGTAAATGCTCTGGGAGTTTGTCAAACACGAACTCCACAGTTCCATAATGGCTACACTGAAAACTGGGAAGTTTGGTATCAAACTTCTCAGCACAATAAATACACACGGATGCCAGTGTGCACTTTATTGTAACATACACCCAGAGGGCATCTTAGAGATGCCCCCTGAATACCTACCCGACTTCTAGAGTAGGCTGACCAGTTTCTGCCAGCCTGCCACACACCAGACATGTTGCTGGCCACATGGGGAGAGTGCCTTTGTCACTCTGTGGCCAGGAACAAAGCCTGTACTGGGTGGAGGTGCTTCTCACCTCCCCCTGCAGGAACTGTAACACCTGGCGGTGAGCCTCAAAGGCTCACCCCTTTTGTTACAGCGCCCCAGGGCATCCCAGCTAGTGGAAATGCCCGCCCCTCCGGCCACTTGCCCCACTTTTGGTGGCAAGGCTGGAGGAGATAATGAGAAAAAGAAGGAGGAGTCACCCACCAGTCAGGACAGCCCCTAAGGTGTCCTGAGCTGAGGTTACCCCTGCCTTGAGAAATCCTCCATCTTGAGTTTGGAGGATTCCCCCAAAAGGATTAGGGATGTGCCCCCCTCCCCACAGGGAGGAGGCACAAAGAGGGTGTAGCCACCCTCCAGGACAGTAGCCATTGGCTACTGCCCTCCCAGACCTAAACACACCCCTAAATTCAGTATTTAGGGGCTCCCCTGATCCCAGGAAATCAGATTCCTGCAACCTGAAGAAAGAAGAAGGACTGCTGACCTACAAGCCTGCAGAGAAGGAGAAGACAACAACTGCTTTGGCCCCAGCCCTACCGGCCTGTCTCCAACTTCAAAAACCTGCTCCAGCAACGCATCCGACAGGGACCTGCGACCTCTGAAGCCTCAGATGACTGCCCTGGACTACAGGACCAAGAAACTCCCGTGAACAGTGGCGCTGTCCAAAACCAGCTACTTCTTTGCAACAAATAAGCAACTTCCAAGGATGTCACGTTTCCCGCCGGAAGCGTGAGACTCTACACTCTACACGAGACGCCACCGGCTCGACCTGCAGAAAACCAACCCCTCAGGGAGGACTCCCCGGCGACTGCGAGCCCGTGAGTAACCAGAGACGACCCCCACTGAGCCCCCACAGCAACACCTGCAGAGAGAATCCAGAGGCTCCCCCTGACCGCGACTGCCTGTAACAAGGGACCTGACGCCTGGAACCAACACTGCACCCCCAGCCCCCAGGACCTGAAGGAACCAACTTAGACGCAGGAGTGACTCCCAAGCGACCCTCTGCCTTGCCCAGGTGGTGGCTGTCCCGAGAAGCCACACCTGTGCCTGCCTGCACCGCTAGAGTGACCCCCGGGTCCCTCCATTGAAACCAAAACAAAACCCGACACCTGCTTTGCACACTGCACCTGGCCACCCCTGTGCCGCTGAGGGTGTGTTTTGTGTGCCTACTTGTGTCCACCCAGTGCTCTACAAAACCCCCCCTGGTCTGCCCCCTGAGGACGCAGGTACTTACCTGCTGGCAGAGTGGAACCGAAGCACCCCCGTTCTCCATAGGCGCCTATGTGTTTTGGGCACCTCTTTGACCTCTGCACCTGACCAGCCCTGAGCTGCTGGTGTGGTAACTTTGGGGTTGCCTTGAACTCCCAATGGTGGGCTGCCTATGCCCCAGAACTGAGACTTGTAAGTGTTTTACTTACCTTCTAACCTTTACTTACCTCCCCCAGGAACTGTTGATTTTTGCACTGTGTCCACTTTGAAAATAGCTTATTGCCATTTTTACAAAGACTGTACATGATATTGTTTCCATTCAAAGTTCCTAAAGTATCTAAGTGAAGTACCTTACATTTAAAGTGTTTGATGTAAATCTTGAACCTGTGGTTCTTAAAATAAACTAAGAAAAGATATTGTTCAATATAAAAACCTGTTGGCCTGGAATAAGTCTTTGAGTGTGTGTTCCTCATTTATTGCCTGTGTGTGTACAACAAATGCTTAACACTACCCTCTGATAAACCTACTGCTCGACCACACTACCACAAAACAGAGCATTAGAATTATCTAATTTTGCCACTATCTTACCTCTAAGGGGAACTCTTGGACTCTGTGCACACTATTTCTTACTTTGAAATAGTATATACAGAGCCAATTTCCGACACTCTTGCATGTAAACTAATTAAGCAGGCCAAAAAACAAAAATACCTGTGTGCAGTTGACGGACATGGGCCTGCTATTTTGAAGCACTGTAAACAATCAGCTACAGTCACCAAAATACTGTTTTACCAGTGTCTCATGAAGTTGGCACAGTAATAGTGCAGCAGGCATCACGTGCGCTTCATTCATATCTCGTTCAGATCATGGCACCCCTAGGAGTCAGGCTGATGTTCCTGACCCCAAGAGCTCAGGGAATAAAGCGCAGGATAAAGTATTGCTCTAAGTCTCAATGCAGCAGTGATAATCATCCCTAAGTGTGACCTATTAAAAGACATTACAAAAAATCCTTGGGCAAAAAGGACTACTACTCCAATTTTAAATACGACTGCGGGGGGTATGGTCCCGATATAAGAATTGGTGGTGGTAGAGAAGAAAAGCAATGTTTGTGGTATGTAGCAAGAGAGACGTTATCGTACATAAAGTTATGACAAGCACAGCATATTGTGCACATTAAGGATATACCTTGTTTCTGTTGCAGCATCTAGTATAGCATTCAGAAGCATGGACCCTGAATTTGTGTTACTGGCTGCTTGTTGAAGCACTGGTAATCAGTGACAATAAAAGGCGCACTAATGTGGTGTTCAGACGCTAATTTAAGAACCATATATTTATTTTTGTGGTTTGTGTTGGACATTGTGGGTGTGTTTGTGGTGATCATGCAAAAATTAAAAAAAATTTAGTTCCTTTTCCATTTCAGTAGCTTCCGCAGCACAAGAACATTAATGGTTCATGTGGAAATATATTCGTTAACTGTGTAAAAAAACGTGTGTGGACAAAACTAGAATGCTGAAATTAAGAAAGTTGTTCTATTACATTAAGTTGGAGCTAAACGACTGGTCGTTTTTAAACATGTTTTACTGAACCACCTAAAGAAATTCAGTGCTAAATGGTTTAAGTAATGTTTTAAAAGGGTAGTTTAAACTCAAGGTCACTAACTGTAGAGCTTATAAAACAATTAACAATTATATTTATTGAAAGAGAAACCTAATTTGGCAGCAAAAAAGTTGGCCCGGTTGTCAGCGCGCTGCATTTCAGAGGGAATACTGAGAAAGGGCCATTATATTATCAGTTGCAGGACTTTAATGCGAAACATGAAGTGTGGTTGAATATTTCAAAGAAGTGAATGCCTGTTTTCTGGTGAACGAAAATGACTCCAAGACATGCTTTCATGCTGATTTTGTGACGGAAATGCGTATCCCCATTGACAGTCTGAGCTATTTTTCCTCCACAGTAATATGGTTTACAAAAACAACTAGCCACCTCTGCCAAGTCTTTGGAATTCCTTCTTGACAACAATCTCAAACTTAAAAAACACATCCAATCCATGTCTAAAACTGCTAAATTCCGTCATCATAAAGTCAAAGAGCGCAAACGTATTATTTCCTTTGATGACCTGAAGTTGGCAGTAGGGGCCTTCATAATCTCGCAACTGGACTGTGAAGCCTCCCTCCTTAATGACCTTCCAAAAAAAGGATTTGGCTCTTTCCTTGAGAGCAGCAGAGGAGGCAGAAAAGCAGCTGGAACATACATGCACTGTAGTAGATTAGTCACTAAAAAAATAAAGCACTGGATGGACATAGTAATGGTTCCAATGTTTCATGGTTGGGTCAAATACAACAATAGGAAGGACAGCCCACACATCTAACAAATAAGAAGTAATCAAATGAGAGTAACAATGACACCAACTAACGGTAACCCCACTGTAAAATAATAATAATTTGGAAAGACCTAAAAATGTCCTCTCTGTTCAAAGCTTCAAATTACTCCTGAAGACCCTTCTACTTGGTCAACACATATCCTTGCCTGTTTAATTCACACCTTCTATATGAGCCACATATTCGCCTAGATACCCATTTCAATGTGTCCATCTGTCAAAGAGTGCACTTTCTTAAATAACGTTTGTTGATGCACCATATTCTTAAACCTCCTCAATTTCTAGGTTCAACGATCCCTCGACTACCAGTTTCCTACCATTACCCTTTAACCTTCGAATACTCTTGATCAATGCTACCATATGCATGATGTTTTGCCTTAACATATCTTCATACATTTTCTGGTGTTTTTGTACTTGTACTTGTACTCCAGACTTGCTACCCAGTCCTCTTTTGCTCATGCGCCACACTTGTGTGAACGGCTATGCTTCACACAACCTTCTGCTCTGTTCAATTGATTTCCTGGTGGGAGTACTTGGCAGACTGTTACATCATAGGTGCTAACTCACTTACGCATTCCTCAAACCAGTAAATGTCATCTGCTATACTCCATCTACTAGGTAATCCAGGACTCCTTTGACAAATGGTGCCTTATGCAAAGCATTTTATTTTATGACATCCTCTTACATAATTGGGCAATTTTGTACTTGGTCTCCTACTTCTTTGAAAACTATTCCTCTTTTGCGCTTAAGCCCCACTTTATCACCAATTGAACCTCACACAAATTGATACTTTATTCTAATCACGTATTTAGTTAGTGATGTTGGTACTTGGTAATCCAGGCTGCACACTTGCATGTATATCTCAAACTTCTAAATGTTACCTGCTACATCACATCTCGTAGCTAATACACAACTACCAGTTTATACTATGATCCTGTAATACCATACAATGCATTTAAAATACCTAAGCCCTGTTACCGTGCTCTATATCACTGTAACAAATTCCTACGAGTTTCTATAACACTCACTGCTATGGAAGTGATATTTGCTTTGTTATGTCACTAGTCAAAATGTATTGACTTCTGTCTGACATTTTCTCGCTAACTTAAGTACAGCATTCTGAAACCTTGTGGGTGAAGTCTGTGCTATCCACAGAAGGCCCGTCCTTGCCCGTCATTGCCCAGAAGAGGCTGGGCTGCCCCCCCCCCCCTTTCACTTGCCCCCGAGGGCCCTAGCCCACAAAGGAAGGAGACATACTAACTGGAACTGAGAAGACACAGGAACTATTGCCCATTTTGACCCGGCCAGCGGCTTCTCTTTGGGAGACATCGGGTTTTGCCTCAGCCTTTGGTGGGACACCAAGAGCAGGAACATCCCATGAGCTACAAAACGCGGGATAATTAAGTGACAATTTATTTGTATCCCTTCCTTTTCTTATTTTCCTTCTTTTTTAAAATTCTAATTCATACTCAAACAGACTGTTACCCTCGGCAAAGTGTTCTCTATATATTTCCACTTTCTGCCAAATCGTATAATTATTTTAGTTGGGTTGGTGTTATCTTGCTCCACATAACTAACAAATACCCCATCTCTCCTCATACCGGATTCAGAGAGACACCATATAAAAATATGGGGAAAAGGAAGCACTCAAAACTGAGTCACCCCCCAACCTTAAAAGATAGTACTTCTATATTAAAATACATTTCAGGGGCTATGGGTATGATAGACAAACAAATTGCTAACGTAGAGGGGAAAATCCTGACATCTAAAGACCATAATATCCAATCCCTAACGGACGTAGTGATAACTGATGATTTTATAAGGTGTAATAATGATGCATTGAACAGAGATGTAATAGAAAAAAATGGATGCATTCAAAACATTTCAGACTCAATCCTCTCACTAGATGACCTTTCACCTGTAGCCAAACGACAAAGGAAGCCGCCGTCAGAGAAGGCAGACAACACCCCTAAAAAATCTCTAAAGAATGACTCGGTACCCACACTCGATAGAAAGCCCATAAAGAAGTCAGCTCGGAAGAAACTCCTAATTAAACCAGCAGACACGACTAGATCTCTCCTAGCCAACCTCTGTGACCTAATAAATAGCATGAACTCATCATTTGGGGCCAAATTGGATTCCCTGTTGGAACGCTTAAAAGTAGTGGAGTGTAGGGTCGAGGCAGGCATGGGATCTGTAAAGTCTTTATACTCAGAGGCTCTACATGACCTAAAACAAAACCAAAGTATAATACTGCCAAATTCGAACTTCGAGCGAAATTCTGAACCCATACTCATAGATAAGGCTAATGACCCACACTCGTTCCCAAGGCTTCTGATTAAACCACAGGTATCTTCCGTAACAGCAAGTACTAGCCATATACTCCCTATTCACAAGCCTCCATCTAGTACACAATCATTCCCACCAGCACTAACTACTAATCATAAACAAGCTTCCACATTGCCCAATACTTCTTCACCAATTAGGATAAATACTCCCCAAACAGACAAAGGAAGGTCCCAACATATTGAAACAAGACCCCCGAACTCCACATACATACCTAGTGATCACTTACATCTTCCTCCGGAGGCATCCCCATATGTAGTGGTCCTGTCAAACGTTCCCCCCCATAGGTGATCAATACCGGGAAACGTGGCCGGCATTGAGGAATAAGGCCCTGAACTGGATAGGAACACGTTTGGGTCCTGGGGGGGTGGGGGTCTTATTTAACGATATAAAAATGGTAAGAAGAGTCAAGTGGCTAGGAAACAGGGAAAAAGAAGCGGAAGGAGACTGTGTGGTTCTTTCATTTAAGACACCAGACCTGGTCCACAGTATCATCCACAAACTAGGCGCTAGACAAGTCACTTGCCAAGGAATCTCACTGCTACCCCTGGGTTTCTTTTATCCAAGATCTCCGGGGCGTAATGTTGGGAACCTACAACCCGTAAATGAACAAGTACTAAATACCTTGGGCCATAATCCTCTTAGTAATAGATTTCTACCTCTTCAAACGCTAGAAGATTTGGACTGACTAAACAGGAACCAGATAGATCCCCTATATGACCTTGCCCCGGATGTAAATAAAGAAAGACCTACTGAGAATAGTGGCAATGTATCCCAAGAGGAGGCACCCGATCGGAACATCATAGATATCCGTTCGAATCAGGGAAACCAACTCCCTCCAATAATCTACACTCAAGACGATGTACAACCTATACCATCTATAGAGGAGGTGCACCCTCAACCCTATCAATACACGGGAACAACTATACTCTATTGGAATGTGGCAGGCCTAACCAATAAGATCAACAACGAACTCTGGGTGAATTTCATCAGGGATTTTCCCTGTATTTGTCTCCAGGAGACCTGGACACTAAATCCAGTTCACATAAATGGGTATAAGACATTCCATACACCAGCTGTACAGGTTAATCACGGCAGGCCAAAGGGAGGCTTGTGTACATATATCTCAAACAAGGCACGGATAAATAACCCAAAAATGCAAATTACAAAAACTTATTATCAAATGATTGAATGCAACTTGGACCAGAACACGCACCTAGTACTCATCAACTTCTATAATAATGCAACCCACAGAGAAGTCCCCAAAATTTTAACAGAGATGGGTGAGGACCTAGAGGAAATATGCGCGAGCAATAGACGCGAGACCCTCATTATATGGGGGGGCGACTTTAACGTACACCTCTGCAAGGAACTTACAGGAAAGGTGTGTGGCTGGGATACCGAAGATCTTGGCCTAGGATTGCACTTCTCACATATCATTCAAGGAGAGGCAATGAACTCAGTGGCTCAAAAATATAATTTGTCTTTTGTAAATGAATTACTGACTAAAGAACTACAGCTTAAACCAACCTTTAATGGAAGGGGTGCACACACAATTATTGATTATATTTTAATGTCAACACATTTTTTACACTATTTTATTAATTATACAATCCACGATATCGCAATAAGCGACCATTTCCCCCAAAGCTTGAAACTTTCATTAATCCCGCCCACACAGGCTAAAACCAGAGAGGTAACGATGGCAAACGATATTGAACTAGCCCCGGGTAATGGTTACACTTTGAGATGGACTCAGACTGACCCACAGGCATTATTGAAAGACATATTATGTGAACATACCCAAGTGTTCTTAGATTGCCTTAGTGAAGACATGGACCCTGGACAACGCCTAAGTGCCTTTCAACAGATAACCTATGCTGTAAAAAACGCCCTCACGGTTAGGTCTGGAGGGGCAGGGGGCAAGAAAAGGGAAATCGGTTGGTTCGACCACGATTGCACGAAAGAGCACACAAGATTAAAAAAAAGCCCTAAGCGCCCCCATAAGATCTCAGACTGAAATAGGTACCTGTAGACAGGCATACAAGATAGCCACAAAAAAGAGGAAACTCGCCTTGAGAGAGAAGTCATGGGACAACCTACACAGAGCCATCCTGACGAAAGACAATGCCCTCTTCTGGAAAACAATAAATTCTCCCGTTCTAGGGGCCAATAATACCCCCAGCATTGAAATTGCAATTTCAGAAGAGGACTGGATTACATACTTTTCTAAAATATACCGTCAACCCAATGACAGAGCTCCCCCGGACCTTTTAAAAGTCCCAGATCCTGAGGAAGCCCGACACCTAGCAGTATCACCTCAGTTTACCTTAGGGGAGGTAGTAGAAGCTATAAACACAAGCAAAGCTGGGAAAGCGCCAGGGCCTGATGGTGCCCCAATTGATCTATATAAAGCTAACATTGACTTATGGGGCCCCCTACTGACGCAGGTACTGAGGGCCATTTGCTCACAAGGCCCACCATTAACATGGCGTCATTCTATCATCATACCCATATACAAAAAGGGCGATCGTCTAAACCCAGCCTGTTATAGGCCGATCTCCCTCCTTGATACATCAGCCAAATTAGCAGGGAGAATAATTTTAAACAGACTTCAAATATGGGCGGAAGAAAATTATATTTTATCCCCAGTGCAGTATGGCTTCCGCACAGGACTAGGCACAGTGGAACAGGCTCTGAACTTAACTATTTTAGTTGGGAAGTATACGAAGACTAGAGAGGGTCATTTGCATCTGGCCTTCATAGACTTGTCCTCAGCATTTGACAGCGTCCTGCATGAAAAGTTATGGGACATCCTAACAAGCATGGGAGTTGAACCAACAATAGTCCATTTTATAAGAGAACTGTATACTGGGTGTGGAGCAAGTGTAAGGTACGGGATGAGAGGGGAATGCACTAAGTCTTTCGGTATATACAAAGGGGTGCGTCAAGGTTGTGTTTTAGCACCACTACTATTTTCATTATATATAAATAACCTAGAAAATGAATTGATAAACAAATGTAAAGATCTCCCACAAATAGGTAACCGCCCCGTCCCTGTACTTCTTTACGCAGACGATGCAGTACTCATGGCCAGGACACCGCTAGCCCTCCAGAAACTCCTAACCTCCTGTATAAATTACATGACAGCCCTGGGCCTCACAGTTAACCGTTCGAAAACGTTCATAATGAACTGTGGCAGGAAACTGAGTAAGCCCTATAAAACTACTATTCAAGAGGACAAAGTGAAGATAGCTCCCACCTTCTCATATTTGGGCATAATGTTTGACAAACAGGCCACCTGGGCACACTGTGTGAAAACAAAAAAAGACCAGATTATTAAAACAACGGCGGCCTTGAAGATCTTCTCCAAAAAGCTAGGGGGAATCTCCCCGTCAAACATGGTAAAAATCTACAAAGCCAAATGTATCCCGGCGGCTACCTATGGAGCATGCATTTGGGGGTACACGAACTGCCATGCGATACAGTTGGTGGAAAATGACTTTCTGAGATATCTACTAATGGCACCAAATAGCACGTCATCATATATTAGCCATTCGGAACTTGGGGTCCACTTTGTAACTGATTTAATTAAGATACAGCCTTTATTATTATGGCACAAAGTGTGGACCTCTGAGCATACCGGACTAAACCAGGCCATATTATCCGACTGTATGAATCTAACACACTCGTATAGAGTTCCCTGGCTAAAATATATCATGACCTTTTTCAAAAATATGGGCTGCGAAGCGTATTATCTAAACCCACAATTACTGGAAAAAATAACCAGGAGAGACTTGAAGGCTCTGACTTTGAAGTATTTGGATGAACAGAGATGGGAAGTGGAATCAAAAAAAACAACAGTAATGTCTAACCAACTAATTCTGTCGACGGACGCAGTCCAGCCCTACTTAGTAAGCGTGGTAAATCCCCGACATCGATTTGTTCTCACAAGATTCCGCTTAAATATCTTCCACCGGCTAGTAACTTTTCCGACTATGCGTGACTGGAGTACAGTCTTAAGAGCATGTCCATGTGATGCGAAAGCTCCCCAATCTACAATGCATGTGGTCCTCTTCTGTAAATTTTATGATATACCAAGAAAACGCTTTTTACTGCCTTTTTAAAGATCAACTAATATGCGGAAGTGTCGCGACGCGTATTTTAGCTTACAGATTTTATCCTCTATTGAAATATGTGGGATTTTAGCAATTTTTTTATGTACAGTACTCTCTGTAAGGAAGTCTATGGGTGTACTGAATTAATTTTACTTCTAAATCTGCAATTTCTGGCAAATTCCTTACTCCCAAAAAAAAAAAAACACCGTAATTGAACTCGTCTTTGCACTGATGTATATTTATCAAGTTTTATATATACCTGTTCTTGAATGAACTAAGGATGTGTCTTATAATCTTACTTATTTTATGTACAACCCTTCTTATATTCATTTATTACCAATGTGCTATTACTTGACACTTTTATGGCTCGTTGAAAGCCGAATAAAGTTTTGTTTGATGACCAATTGTACCTCACACAAATTGATACTTTATTCTAATCACGTATTTAGTTAGTGATGTTGGTACTTGGTAATCCAGGCTGCACACTTGCATGTATATTTCAAACTTCTAAATGTTACCTGCTACATCACATCTCGTAGCTAATACACAACTACCAGTTTATACTATGATCCTGTAATACCATACAATGCATTTAAAATACCTAAGCCCTGTTACCGTGCTCTATATCACTGTAACAAATTCCTACGAGTTTCTATAACACTCACGGCTATGGAAGTGATATTTGCTTTGTTATCTCACTAGTAAAAATTTATTGACTTCTGTCTGACATTTTCTCGCTAACTTAAGTACAGCATTCTGAAACCTTGTGGGTGAAGTCTGTGCTATCCACAGAAGATAAAATAAAAAGCATAAAATGAAGCACTGCTCAACAAAGTTGTTGGCGAAAAAAATGACAACATGCTCACTACACTCCAAGTATGTGCTTATACCAAGGCATTCACAAATAACACTCCCCGAGGGCCACCCCCCCACCCCCCCAGGTCAGGGCTGAAAGGGGAATCCCTTCCCCTTCGACCCCCGACCCCTCCCACCCCCCCGTGACATCAGCGCGCGCTGACAATCACAGAGCGATCGAAAGAGAAATGCTCAGCATTTCTCTTTCGATCACGTGGGGGAGGCAAGGAGAGGCTTCAAAGGGAAGGAAATGTATTTCCTTCCCTTTGAAGTCTCTCCCAGGATTTCAAAAGCCGGATTGCTTGCAATCCGGCTTTTGGAACCCCACTAGACACCAGGGATGTTTTTTTTTTTTTTTGAAAGTGACATAAGGCAGCGACCCCTTGGGCAACGGTCGCTCCCAGGGGGGGCATTTTTTTTAAGGCCTTTTCTGCCCCCCTGGGGGCAGAAACCTCTAGACACCATGGATACTTTTTTTAAAAACATTTTTATTTTGTTTTGTGTTTTAGGTGTGGGGAGCGACCCCATAGGGGGCAAAATATATTTAGGCCATTTCTGCCCCCCTGCACAGGTTTGGTAGGTTTCCCTAGGTGGCGGCTGAGCTAGAGGCCAAAATCTACAGGTAGGCACTTTGCAAAAAACACCTCTGTTTTCTTTCAAAAAATGTGTTGTGTCCATGTTGCGTTTTGGGGTGTTTCCTATCGCGGGCGCTAGGCCTACCCACACAAGTGAGGTATCATTTTTATCGGGAGACTTGGAGGAACATAGATTAGCAAAACAAGTGTTATTGCCCCTTGTCTTTCTCTACATATTTTCCTTCCAAATATAAGAGAGTGTTTAAAAAAGACATCTATTTGAGAAATGCCCTGTAAATCACATGCTAGTATGGTCACCCCGGAATTCAGAGATGTGCAAATAACCACTGCTCCTCAACACCTTATCTTGTGCCCTTTTTGGAAATACAAAGGTTTTCTTGATAGCTATTTTTGACTCTTTATATTTCAGCAAATGAATTGCTGTATACCCAGTATAGAATGAAAACGCACTGCAGGGTGCAGCTTATTTATTGGCTCTGGGTACCTAGGGTTCTTGATGAACCTACAAGTCCTATATATCCCCGCAACCAGACGAGTCCAGCAGACGTAACAGTATATTGCTTTCAAAAATCAGACATTGCAGGAAAAAGTTACAGAGTAAAACGTAGAGAAAAATTGCAGATTTTTTCACCTCAATTTCAATATTTTGTTTTTTCAGTTGTTATTTTCTGTAGGAAACCCTTGTAGGATCTACACAAA
Organism: Pleurodeles waltl; assembly: GCF_031143425.1. Lineage (NCBI taxonomy): Eukaryota > Metazoa > Chordata > Amphibia > Caudata > Salamandridae > Pleurodeles > Pleurodeles waltl. The sequence continues at coordinate 72,423,372 of NC_090445.1, forward strand.
TTACCCCTTGCTGAATTCAGAATTTTGTCTACTTTTCAGAAATGTTGCGGTTTCTGGGATCCAGCATTGGTTTCATGCCCATTTCAGTCACTGACTGGAAGGAGGCTGAAAGCACAAAAAAACGTAAAAATGGGGTATGTCCCAGTAAAATGCCAAAATTGTGTTGCAAAAATTGGGTTTTCTGATTCAAGTCTGCCTGTTCCTGAAAGCTAGGAAGCTGGTGATTTTAGCACCGCAAACCCTTTGTTGATGCCATTTTCAGGGAAAAAACCACAAGCCTTCTTCTGCAGCCCCCTTTTCCCCATTTGTTTGAAAAAAACAAAATTTTCACTGTATTTTGGCTAATTTCTTGGCCTCCTTCTGGGGAACCCACAAAGTCTGGGTACCTCTAGAATCCCTAGGATGTTGGAAAAAAAAGGACGCGAATTTGGCGTGGGTAGCTTATGTGAACAAAAAGTTATGAGGGCCTAAGCGTGAACTGCCCCAAATAGCCAAAAAAAGGCTTGGCACCTGAGGGGGAAAAGGCCTGGCAGCGAAGGGGTTAAAGAGTAAATTTTTCCCAAATTTCTGCACAAATCACATTATTTGTTGCACTAGTGTAGCTGCTTATAGATTGTGTCTTGAATTATGATGTACAAATTAAGGTGAGATTGACACAATTGTTTTTATAAGGTTATTATATAGGTTGCACTTTCATGCATAAATGAATTGGTATTCTTTTATGGTTTTTAATCAAATAAAGATTTATTGACTACCTGGGAAGCTGTGTTATCCTTTTATTTTTTAGAAAAACAGAAGAATTTTTTTTTTTTTACTGAAATTTTAAATTGAGACAATTGAAAATGAAAGGAATGGTCAACCAGCCCTAACTCAAACACTTTCATTTTCAGTTGGATGTGCATACATGATCAGAAAATGCTGTCATTAACAAGGCAAGAGAGCCAGTAACTGATAATGGATGGACCCACTATCTCATGCAGTATGCTGTAATGGATGAAAGCAGATTGCAAGTAACAGACACACTTCGGCAGAAGTAAGTGAATATAGGGATATATGTATATACATTTTTTTTAACTGCAAGCTCCTATCAAATAGTTTGTCAATCATTCAGAAGAGATTCTAGCAAGAACTATTACAGTGCAATCTTCTACTCCTACAGTTTGTCAAAGGGGGCACCCAACAGTAAAATCCTATGCTACAAAACGTAATATGTGAGATTTCCTGTAACAAAATACCCAACTGCAGACTTTAACACAATGCAAAGAAATATCCAGCCTTAAAGATCTATTGGGTTTGAAATACAAGTTAAATAGTAGACAAATCAGGCCTAATACCTTTGTAGTATTGTGTCATAATATAAGAATCAGACCAACCAGGTCTAAAGCATTAACACTGGCTTCTCACCATCACCAACGTAAGCCTACTGTATTCAGTTTAAAATGTCCCACAAGTCAGCAATTGGGCAGACAGCCACAACATTATCCAAGTATGCAAAATTGGCAAAGCAAAACACTATCTTGCCTAACAGGGTTGAATAAAGATTCTCAAAGTGCAAATATTCTATACCCATGGTTTGAGAGAGGGAGTCCCAAACACCAAAAACCTTACCCACTTTGGTTATCTATGAGATTCGATGTAACAAAATACATATCTGTAGGCTTTAACCCCATCATTACTAAGGATGGCTGGGGCCGTCCTCATCCACGGTGGGCGTGTGCCGGTGACAGTTCCAGACAGTCCAGGCACCGACCTGTGTTGGGTGCGCTGGAACTCCCTCCACAGGTCCCCCGTAAAACATGCTTCCATTGGGGGTGGTAGCCGAAGTGCTTCTGCTGCCACCCCTGACCCTGGGATCAGCTTAGCGGTTTAGAGAGCAATCTGCCCGAGGGCTGCGGAAGCCCATGATACACTAGGGATTATGCTTGGAAGGGGAGCAACCCATTGGGCAAGAGTCGCTCCCCCTTGGGGGCCATATTATATTTGCACTGCACCCTCCCCTTTTTTGGGGTTTTGGCCTTTTTAGAGTGAAATGGGCCTCAGGGTGCGTGGTAACACGAGTCATCTGGGAATTAGGTTATGCATAGGGTGGGAGATCTTCGGCGGTATGGTTTGCTTCTATCTAGTGGTGTCTTTTTTTGCCTTTGTCACGCCTCCTTGCAGGAGAATATCATTGTCTTTTGTTTGATATTTTATTATTTCTATTTGTGTTTCAAATTACTTTTTTATATTGGAGAACCATCTGTTTCCTTTGTCTTCCTGGTGAACCCCTGTTTGCAGGTGCAGCTTTGGTAGATCTGCAGTTTGTGGAGTTTGGTTGGTAAGCAACTCCTTTTGTAATCTCTTCATCTAACATGTATCCTTGACCTGCTTATATAATTTTTATATTTTTACTGCTTTTGTTTTTCAAAGTAACATATTGATTTGTGCATGTTCTATACTGCCTTGTGATCTATAATGTGTGTCTTTTTTTCCTTTCCAGTGGGACTTCTTTGGTGCTTGCTTTGTCTGTGCAGATAGGTGCTGTTCATTCTTAGTCTTACTGTCTCTGGCAAGTAAGTGGTATCGGTTTTTGAGTATACAAGTCTTTGTGTGCTTTCTATTGATTGACTTTTCCTTCCAGATTAATAAATCAGTAGTTTTACTTTCTGTTTGAAAAGCCAGAGTTTATAACTTATTTTACACATTGTTGGTTATTGTTGACTTATTTGTTGTGTTATTTTTATAAAGGATTATGGCTAACCTCAGGTTGACCGCTCAGCAGGTTTTTGGTTTGCTTTTCGAATCTTCCTCTGACCATGTTTCTGAGACTGACTCTTGGGAGCAACCATGAGAGTAAAACTGAACTGACTGGTCTTTATCATTTTATATTTATTGTTCAGTTCCACAGCTAAAGGTTGTTTGATGTACTTAGTTAGACCTGTTGTGTTTGTAGTCATAGTTGGTTTTTCATCTCCTTGTTTTTTTTTTTTAAACCATTTATTAAAAAAAATAATGTGATGGCGGTGTGTATAGACTGGCACTTGATTGGTGGTGTGTGTGGACTGGCGCTTGGCTGGTTTTGTGTTTAGACCGGCATTTGGCTGGTGGTGTGCATGGACTGGCGCCTGGCTGGTGGTATTTTGCCACCAAAACGCAAGTCCACACATTCCACCAGCTTCTAGGTGGTGTGATTGTTGTGTCTGAACTTGCATCTGGCTGGTGGTGTGTGTAGGCTGGCAGTGTGTTGTTGGCAGCTAGTATGTGTGTTGACTTGCTTGAGGTGTGTTTGTAAGTTGTCTTGTGTTTGGTGGTGTGGTTGATGTGTTAGTCCTGTTGGCGTATGAGAGTGATAGGCCCTTGAATACAATGTATGTAAATTTAAGTGCTGTACTGTGTTGGGGCTGTAGCTGGCAGTGTGAATGGTTTTCTGTGACAGATGCATGAAAGGCGTGTGAATGACCTGTAAAGTGGTTGATGCCCTGCCAGGGCTTTACCGCACAAGCTGCAAGTAAGTGGTTCTCTATTATTATGTTAAAATTATTAACAATGTCTTTTGCATATTTTTTTTCGTAAAGCCATTAAATAAAGTTTTTTTTAAACTGAACAATTTATTTACCCGCCTGCTAAATTCAACCAGTACTGCTTGTGATTGACTAGTGGATAGGTGTGCCAAAATGTTTGGTTTAGTTTTTTTTTTTACTGTAGTGAATATCTTCTGCCCTCACATCTTTTTGAAAACTGGTCACTAAGGGAATAATATGTGGTATGTTTTGTGTGGATCCCACAAGGTTTACTTACCAAGGCGTTCTTGTAATTTTGATTCATTGACAAAATATATTTTTTCTTTACATTCCTGTGTAGAAGTTGTAGGGTGACCGGGCCGGCACAAATTTCCTTCCACCCAGTGTTTTCCCCCATGTCTTCTGATACAAATGCTACTTCACTCGTGTGGTCAACTACCTGCGGCAGGGAAGAACCCAAGACGTATTGTGAAAACATCAAAATTATCTATTACAAAACGACATGGTTTTAGGTTATAGTTGGACTTTTGCTCCTAGGCGAGACTGCTGGTTTAGTGATGACAGCACTTTTGTTTGTAGGTGACTAGGCCAATCCTACAACAAGTCGCAACTGTCGGCCGAACCCTCCCAGCTCACAAGCAGTACCTCACCAAAAACCCAAACAGTAAAAAGGTGATTTCTGGCAGCCTTTACACATGGACTCTGGAATGCGACATCTCAGGGGAGTCGAGGTGGAAAGAAGATTACCCTTTTCTCACATTAGCAACAAGTCTTACAGGCAATGAAGGAGATGCAGGAGAGTTTTCATTATATTTAATGAAATGACTGCAATCTTCAGTAAAATGCATGAGCTGCAATGATTAGGATAATGAATAATATAAGAGGCATGATTGTTAAGATGAGAGTTGTGAATACAAAGCCGCCCACCATCTTGCAATAAACATGAACTGTAAAAACCCTAGCACGGAGAACCTAATCCCTAACCTAATGAGAGCTAGGTGTGATAAACCTAATCTGCCAGTACTGTGTCCATGAGAAGCACCCCGCCAACCCTTGTTACCTTGGAATGAGGTCCCTAGGTCAGACTCCATGGTGAAATGAAGGCTGAGTTTTGCAGCGAGGTGAAGTGCAGCATAGATGGCGTCCATGGCATCGGGTCGGAATCCCTCTCATAACCTTTTCTGTGTGAGGGGTATTTATAAACACCATGTAGAACCCCTGATGCAGGTATGTTCCAAAACAGTAAATAAGGAGGCATACTTGTGGCGGCAATTATGTAAACTATCCCTAACAAGTTCCTGTCACCCATACCTACATCACTCGATTATGACGCCGATAGTGGCGCCTCCACAGAGTGGCACTGATAACGCAAATCAAAACATTTCTCTACCTATAAACAATGGCAGCCATCTTAAAAGAAATAATAAAATAAATGAGCTAACACAGAGCAGGCTAAGTAGGTTAAAACTCACTAGATGATGGGGACACAAGCCTGCAAGGCGTTTATTTCTTTTATTTTTGCTGACCCTAGGCAGGATGTTTATTGAACTGTGCCATTTAAGAAGATCATTTGGACAGGAAAAAGGAATGCTCTAAACAAAGCTTCCCTACCCTGAATTTACTAATGTTGTGTTCCCCTTACGCTTTTCACAGTGCTTTTCCAGTACTCCTAATCTTCAGCAGCAGGTCGGCAAACAAAGGAATCTGGATAGATCAATTTGATGTCAGTTAGCAAATTTTTTCCTGTTTTTGAAGGTGGTAATTTGAAATAATAGGACTCTGCATTTGTGGTGTCATGCCCAGCAAAGTATGCAAATTTGTCTTTACATGTTTTGGGGCTCCCCACTGGAGGTGTTGAACAGTGTTTTCACCATGTGTATTCAAATACTGATCTATGTCTAGTCGCTTGGAGCAGGTAGTAACGACCCAAATGATTATAACAGAACATTTCCCCATAATTCGCTGTGTTAATGTACACATCATCACTTTCAAATACAGTGTAATCCTCCAGCTCTGCAAGCATTGAATCAACTGTTTGAACAGCCTGGTCATCAGAAAAAACACCAGGTGTAATTACATCAGTCATTGAAATTGTTAATACATATGGAATTTGGAGAACCTCAGTAGGTCCGTAAATATCAAATGGAACTTTATCCCAAACAATGCCATCTAGAATTGGTACTGCTGAAATGTTCACAAGGGACGACCTTATGTGAAGAAAGATAAGCTGTTAAAACTTCATCCACTGGCTCGACAGAAGAGTGTTCAGGAAGATAATGACCATTTATCAAGAGAAAGAAGACAGTCACAAAACCAGTCCATAACAGAAAGGCAAGCAATGTCAGAAATAGCCACAGATAATACCATGGATAAACCAAATAGTTATTTTTAAGTATTATGTACAGCTTACTTGTCTTTGAAACAGTTTCAGGTGCAGATGAAGTTGAAGAAAAGTCATCAATGTCGGTGAAGTAACCAGAAGCAGTCTCTTCAAATACAGGAGCCGATGCATTACTGGTAGATGGATCCACTTTCCTGGAGGTTCGTAGTAGACAATGGCGTCAGTTTGAGTTGAATTTGAGTAGAAAACAGCCACATTTTGGACAGTTCTTGTCAGTGAAGTGGTAACGGGAATTAGCAGAAGCTAATTTTTCGGCCTCCCCATGCTTGAGGAGGTATTTGTAGCATTGTTGTACATGTGGATATATTCAGAAGGGTTATTGTTTCTTCTTAAGAGAAGTATGTCTTGTTGGGTAGTGAGAGAGAACCGGGGACTACCAAGGGACCACTGGGTCTACTGTGCAGGATTGGCCACATGGGGCAACTTGATGTTGTCAATTGAGACAAATCTATTTGCTTTGGAGCCTGGCAGCAGTGGTAGAATGACAGTTCTGGTGCCCTGTATTCCCGGGACTGGAACCGAAACTCAGCAGGATGGGCCAAATTCATTTTTCACAGCAATCGTCTCACAAACCAGATCCCCAAGTTTAGAAATCCAGCCTGTAGAAGATGTTGGCAAATCCCTTATTCCTAAGGAGGCAGCACTGGCAGATGAATGATAACGAAATTGCTGAAGCTCCTGTAAGACAGTAAGACGTTCATGAATGTCAAAAGGTGTGTCTGCTGAAACCGTACCCGGGCCATCTAGATCTGGGACATACATAGGTAACCCAAAGTGGAACTCATAAGGAGTGTGTCCACCCAAGGATCGTCTTGGCAGATTTTTCATTTCTCTCTGGACCCCATAAAGGTGATGAAGCCAACTGCGTCCTGAACCTAATACTCTAGCTGTTAAGGACTGCTTTAGGTCACGATTCCTCCACTCCACCACACTATTACCCTCAGGATGATACGGAGAAGAGTAATGGAGTTCACCACCCATCGTCCTAATGCTGTCCTTCAATGCCCTAGAAGCAAAAGCAGGGCTCTGGTCCGAGTGGAATGCTGCAACCGCATATGTACTGATAAAGACCAGCAAGTCTTTTATAACAGTTTGAGCGTCAGCAGACGGCTGTGGCCATACCCACAGGAATCTTGAACAAGAATCAACAGCGACTAAGACGTATTTGTATGCACCATTAGGTTGTAGGAGACCACAGTGGTCCAGGTACACACATTGTAGTGTCCTGTTGGACACTAAGAGGGATGTCTGTGGAGGGCTGTTGATGTTTGAGCCCTTTATTTGCTGGCAAATGTCACAGCAAAGAACATACTGCTTGGTCTGTTTGTATAGACCCTGGCCACCAGAAGCATTTATACAAGAGTGCTGTTGTGGCCTCAACACCAGCAAGGGTTGATGTGACACCCTCATACGCTGCTTTAGTGAGATCTAACCTCTGGTCTTGGTTGGGGATCACTCGATCTCCAACCCCAGGAATTGTCGCAAAGGCAACATTCTGTGCACTGAAATGGTAGGAATATTTAGAAGGTTATGCTCTTGCCCTCAGCCGAAGCTTTCACGGCAGCCTGATTTTCATTATCCGATGTGGTGTGGGAATGAGTCACTGCAGCAAGAGAAGCCCTAGCTACTTCAGATTTGGCCACTTCATCAGCCAAGGTGTTACCAATAATCAAGTGGCCCAGTGTATGTACTGCATAAGCATTTGGTAGCTTATCCTTAAGATCAGCCACCCTCCCCCACAGAGTCCTGTGTTTGATGATGTTCCCCTTTGAGTCTCTGAACCCGTTCAATTGCCAATAATTAAGATAATCATTGTAGGACTGGACATAGCAGTACGCATCACACACAATCAATGTGAGGTGTCTTGGATCCGAATGTTCCACTGCCAAGAGGAGAGCTGTAAGCTCAGTCAATTGTGCGCTGCAGTCCCCTAGGGCAGTGGTTCCCAACCTTTTGACTTCTGTGGACCCCCACTTTATCATTACTGGAACCCGGGGACCCCCATTGAATCATTATAGGAATACAGGGACCTCCCACTGAGTCCTTACTAAAAACTGTGGATGTAATCTGTTTAATATTATTTAACTATCTAAGCATTCATGGACCCCCTGAGGAGGCTTTGTGGACCTCCAGGGGTCCCCTGACCACAGGTTGGGAACCACTGCCCTACGGTCTGTGTGCACGTATTCTGAGGGTGGAACACACCACCCTTCATCACTGTGCTCACGGCTGCGCAAGCGGCTAAGTATGGATGTTTTGTACCTACAGCAGGTTGTGCTGAACCATCAGTGTAAATGACAGTGTGGTATCTGTCAAGTGGCAGGATGTTAAGAGGTGTGGGGTACTCCTGTTCATATTGGAGAAATTCTTGTTTTAAGTTTTAGGTCAAAGCTGTCATTCAACATCAGTGGCAATCAGGGACGTTGCCCACTGAATCCAAAGTGGATGTAATGTTTCAGCGTTAGGAACCATTGCTTTGGTGACGGCCTCTAAGGCCTGCACTGGGATAACGACAATAATCCATTTCCCCTGGGCAAGTGGCCTCTCGTTGATGACAGCCATATGTACAGCAGTCTGATTTTTTTCTGTGGGTGTAAAGAGTTGTTCTGCATTGGAATATAAATGTGATTTATATGCTAAGGGCACTGTGCTGCCCTCATAAAGGTGACATAAGTGAACCCAATGGCACCAGCAATTATTCTGATGACCAAATTTGTTTTGTTGTCACATGTGTAACTGTTTTGCTTCTAGCATGTCCTGCTGCAATCCACTAAGGATGCGCATGTGCAACTGTTGTGTCTGCTTGAGAAATATGGGCCAGTTACATCATACAGTGGCTTGATGCGTTGTGCATAATCTGGAATGCAAGTTCTGCTAAAGTTAAAGAAACCAAGTAAAGACTGCAGTTTCTTGATAGAGTTTGTTTTTTATTTAAAAAAAAAAAAAGCAGGCCAGGCTTTTGTCCTTGTTTGCTCATATCCCTGTAACAATACACTGAGAAAGGCTATTTCAGTTTTCTTAAAATTGAATTTATAGCCAAGGGCTGTGAATCCTAAGACGATCCGATCGACCCTGGAAAGATGAATGTTGAGATCATCATCTGTGAGATAGATGTCATCCACTTAGGACAATGCCTCTGGGTCAATATCATGCAATAGTGATGTTAAACGGACTGAGAACAACTCTGGACTGTTCTTATAGCCCTGGGGCAAATGACAGAAGCGTTTTTGTGATCCAAATGAGAATGCACGCAGGTTCTGGCTTTCATGTTTTAAGTTCTGGCAGGAAAAAAGCCTTGGATATATCCAAGGTAGTTTTGTATTATTATTTTTTTTACACACTATGTTGTTAATCATTGCAGTGCTGTGTCAATTTTGTATCACATATGTACATGTGTAGTTGTTTAGGTGTCTAATCTAAGACAATTCTATATAAATGGTATGTATTTTCAAAAGGGAATAACGGGATAGTCACTGCAGAGACACAGAGCTATATTACTCCCTGGTACTCAAGCTGAGTGAGGATCTTCCTCAGTAGAGCTTTAGCCTCGTATTTAACAGGATATTGAGGCTGAGGCTGGGGTGTAGACCTGATAGGTATTACGCAATAGGGGGTATCCCTATCCCAACCTACAAGGTTGCAGTATAGCGCAGGTACCTGCGCCAAAGCCCAGTCGACTACGTAGACTTCTTTCACCACATCTAGAACAAAATCTGAGAAAGAAGCCAAATGACATCTTCCCTATGTGGGAGCTAACGGACGTGTTCAGGAGGCCAGTCTCTTTCTGCCAACAGGATATCACAATTAAGTGCTTCCAAAAATATTACACTAATGGTGTGGTCTATGTCTTTCTCAATTTGGATTGTTCAAAAATAAACCCTGTTGGGTTGGGAGAATGCACCCATCCGCAGTCTAGACTACAAGAAAGTCGTTAGTTGCTGTCGCATCCAGATGACCTTACAGACTCTGGCAACATATCGTGACTTCTGTTGCGCTGTCCAGCAAGGTCACTGCCCACATCTTGTTCTTCAAAAAAAGTTCTTAAGTTTGCTTGCATGTTTAATTGAAATTGCTGCCACCTTTTTCTTTTTAAATTGTGGCTTTTGTTGTGGGGAATTGTCTTCTTTCTTGTCTGAAGACCGCTGTGAGTCTTTCTTCTGCTGCACATAGTTAGGTCGTTGCTCTGAATGGCCCACTCTCTCACTACGTCTATCTGATGTGTCCTGAAAGGAACGAGAGGGAGGTGAATCAGTATATTTGTCAGGAGCCTTTCAAGTTACTCTATTTCTGAGATAATATCTCCTTTCGGAGCTCTGCGGATGTGGGGAGTCTGCTATCTGACTTCATCTGTCTTTATTTTGTTTATCCCATCGTTTTTTAGAACCCTCTTGTGTTAATTTGTACCATCCTTAGGGGTGGTACTCTGAATTTCAGGCTTTTTCGGCGTGACTCCCAAACTATCCTGTCCTATACTAGTATAGGTGTCGGAAATACTTTTTTTGTATTTGATGTTCCTGTTCCAACTGTAGAATTTCCCAGAGTCGCTGGTGTATAGCCAGCAGTACCGCTTCCCTCTTAATGTTACTGAGTATTATTGAGGAGTCTGTATCGAAGCTGCACATCAGTTTCATCCCCAAATCTAGGGCTGGAGCAGCCCGTGCTCATTTTGAAATTGTTTTAACACTTCCGGCAAACAGGCAAGTTTCGGGGTACCATGCGTGGTAGTGTAAATTGCAGTGAAGACTGTACCCCATGTGGTACAGTCGACCATTCCGAATGGCAAGCACATTGTGAGAATTCTATGTTTATCATGGACTCCCGTATGGGGAAATATTGATTCCAGTAGGTACGTTTTTTGTGGTCTCCAGAACAGAATCATTTCACGTTCTGTGGGGGGCTTTGCCCATGGTAGAATGTACTGTTTGTGGGTTAATCCCAGTAACGGCCAGTTGGTGACCAGCTGGTGCAGCCCATGCTGGGGCGGTGTACAAGGTCCGCAAAGCAAATTGTACTAATCATCTATATAGTTGCACTAGCTCATTGTAAAGTGTGCGTATGTCAACTATCTGCATAGCCTGTACACCAGGATGTGGTGTGTATGTGGCAAACATAGGCCACGTTGGTCCTTTATTACTTAAGGGGCCTAATCTCACGGGTTGAATTACATGTTGTAGGGCACCCATTTTGATGTTCTTGATAGGAAAGCCGTATTTCTAAATACCAGTATGCTTGGTACCGCTGCAGTACGTTCGCTACTTTATGTGTGTGGAATGTATGTGTTCAGTGATTGTTTTCAGGAAGGGTGACCCAGTAATATAATGTTTGTCTTTTGAACTTCATGAGCTACCACGATAAATGTGACATCCTTGCCTTCATCAGTTAAGCCATAGGCTTCTAGATGTTGTGGTAATGGGTGTCTGACATTTTCCGAAATGTCTATGGTGTTAGTCATTGTAGGAGGCTGGCCTGGCTTGTAGTGGGTACGAGAGGTACTTACACCTTGTGCCAGGTCCAGTTATCCCTTATTAGTGTAGAAGAGGTGTTTCTCGCACCTTAGGCTGATAGAAGGTAGCTATAGCAGAGCAGCTTAGGCTGAACTAGGAGACATGCAAAGCTCCTACTATACCACTGGTGTCATATGCACAATATCATAAGAAAACACAATACACAGATATACTAAAAATAAAGGTACTTTATTTTTATGACAATATGCCAAAAGTATCTCAGTGAGTACCCTCAGTATGAGGATAAGATATATACACAAGATATATGTACACAATACCAAAAATATGCAGAAATAGCAAAAGGAAGTAATGCAAGCAGTGTAAAGTTACAATAGATTGCAATAGGAGCACATAGGTATAGGGGCAACACAAACCATATACTCCAAAAGTGGAATGCGAACCACGAATGGACCCCAAACCTATGTGAGCTTGTAGAGGGTCACTGGGACTGTAAGAAAACAGTGAGGTTTAGAAAAATAGCCCACCCCAAGACCCTGTAAGGTAGGTGTAAAGTGCACCTACAACCCCCAGAGAGCACAGAAGTCGTGATAGGGGGATTCTGCAAGGAAAACCAACACCAGCAATGCAACAACAGTGGATTTCCGGACCTGAGTACCTGTAAGACAAGGGGACCAAGTCCAAGAGTCGCGACAGTGTCGAGAGTGGGCAGGAGCCCAGGAAATGCCAGCTGAGGGTGCAAGGAAGCTGCCACCGGATGGGAGAAGCCTAGTGTTTTGCAAGAACGAAAAGGACTAGGAACTTCCCCTTTGGAGGATGGATGTCCCACGTCGTGAAGAAGCTTGCAGAGGTGTTCCCACACAGAAAGACCGCAAACAAGCCTTGCTAGCTGCAAGGGTCGCGGTTAGGGTTTTTGGATGCTGCTGTGGCCCAGGAGGGACCAGGATTTCGCCACTTAGATGAGGAGACAGAGGGGGCGCCCAGCAAGTCAGGGAGCCCTCACAGAAGCAGGCAGCACCCGCAGAAGTACCGGAACAGGCACTTACAAGAGGAGTGAACCGGAGTCCACCCGAAGTCAGAAAAGGGAGTCTCACGACGCCGGAGGGCAACTCAGACGGTTGTGCACTGCAGGTTAGAGTGTCGGGGGCACAGGCTTGGCTGTGCACGAAGGAAATCCTGGAAGAGTGCACAGGAGCCGGAGCAGCTGCAAATCACGCGGTACCCAGCAATGCAGTCTAGCGTGGGGAGGCAAAGACTTACCTCCACCAAACTTGGACTGAAGAGTCACTGGACTGTAGGAGTCACTTGGACAGAGTTGCTGTGTTCCAGGGACCACGCTTGTCGTGCTGAGAGGGGACCCAGAGGACCGGTGATGCAGTCTTTTGTTGCCTGCGGTTGCAGGGGGAAGATTCCGTCGACCCACGGGAGATTTCTTCAGAGCTCCTGGTGCAAGAAGGAGGCAGGCTACCCCCAGAGCATGCACCACCAGGAAACAGGCGAGAAAGCCGGCAGGATGAAGCAATACAAGGTTGCAGTAGTCGTCATCGCTACTTTGTTGCGGTTTTGCAGGCGTCCTGAGCAGTCAGCAGTCGATCCTTTGGCAGAAGTTGAAGAAGGAGATGCAGAGGAACTCTGGTGAGCTCTTGCATTCGGTATCTGAAGAATTCCCCAAAGCAGAGACCCTAAGTAGCCAGAAAAGTAGGTTTGGCTACCTAGGAAGGAGGATTGGCTACTAAGAGAGGTAAGAGCCTATCAGAAGGAGTCTCTGACGTCACTGGCCACTCAGAGCAGTCCAGTGTGCCAGCAACACCTCTGTTTCCAAGATGGAAAAGGTCTGGGGCACACTGTAGGAGCTCTGGGCACCTCCCCTGGGAGGTGCAGGTCAGGGGAGTGGTCACTCCCCTTTCCTTTGTCCAGTTTCGCGCCAGAGCAGGGCTGGGGGATCCCTAAACCGGTGTAGACTGGCTTATGCAGAGATGGGCAGCATCTGTGCCCATCAAAGCATTTCCAGAGACTGGGGGAGGCTACTCCTCCCCAGCCATCACACCTATTTCCAAAGGGAGAGGGTGTCACACCCTCTCTCAGAGGAAATACTTTGTTCTGCCTTCCTGGGCCAGGGCTGCCTGGACCCCAGGAGGGCAGAAACCTGTCTGAGGGGTTGGCAGCAGCAGCAGCTGCAGTGGAGACCCCGGAAAGGCAGTTTGGCAGTACCCGGGTTCTGTGCTAGAGACCCGGGGGATCATGGAATTGTCTCCCCAATGCCAGAATGGCATTGGGGTGACAATTCCATGATCTTAGACATGTTACATGGCCATGTTCGGAGTTACCATTGTGACGCTATACATAGGTAGTGACCTATGTATAGTGCACGCGTGAAATGGTGTCCCCGCACTCACAAAGTCCAGGGAATTTGCCCTGAACAATGTGGGGTACCTTGGCTAGTGCCAGGGTGTCCACACACTAAGTAACTTTGCACCCAGCCTTCACCAGGTGAAGGTTAGACATATAGGTGACTTATAAGTTACTTAAGTGCAGTGGTAAATGGCTGTGAAATAACGTGGACGTTATTTCACCCAGGCTGCACTGGCAGGCCTGTGTAAGAATTGTCAGATCTCCCTATGGGTGGCAAAAGAAATGCTGCAGCCCATAGGGATCTCCTGGAACCCCAATACCCTGGGTACCTCAGTACCATATACTAGGGAATTATAAGGGTGTTCCAGTATGCCAATGTGAATTGGTGAAATTGGTCACTAGCCTGTTAGTGACAATTTGGAAAGCAGAGAGAGCATAACCACGGAGGTTCTGGTTAGCAGAGCCTCAGTGAGACAGTTAGGCACCACACAGGGAACACATACATATAGGCCACAAACTTATGAGCACTGGGGTCCTGACTAGCAGGGTCCCAGTGACACATAACAAACATACTGAAAACACAGGGTTTTCACTATGAGCACTGGGCCCTGGCTAGCAGGATCCCAGTGAGACAGTGAAAACACCCTGACATATACTCACAAACAGGCCAAAAGTGGGGGTAACAAGGCTAGAAAGAGGCTACTTTCTCACAGTCATGTTAAGTGCAGAGATGGAACACAAGATGGGCAGAAAGTTCTTTAAAGAGTTCAAGCTTGAACAACTCACAGCCTAGTTAGGTGCTCCCTGTTCAGCGGAGGAGGATTATCCCCAAGACCACGGATGTCTCTGTATAATGATACTTAAGGTACTTGCTGTGTGTGTGACAGAGATACTCATGGTATCCATAAATTAGTGCAAAAACACCATCATTGGTGGCACCATATTATAGCTGGACTCTCGCTCCTAGGCTAGACTGCTGGTTTAGGGATGACAGCACTTTGTTTGTAGGCGACTAGGCCAATCCTACAACAATTCGCAACTGTTGGCCCAGTCCTCCCAGCTCGCAAGGAGTACCTCATCAAAAACCCAAACAGTAAAAGTTGATTTGTGGCAGCCTTTACGCATGGACTCTAGAATGTGACATCTTAGGGGAGTTGTGGTGGAACGGAGATTACCCTTTTCTCACATTAGCAACAAGTCTCAGTCAAACACAGGCAATGAAGGAGATGCAGGAGGGATTTCAATATATCTACTGAAATGACTGCAATCTACTGTAAAATGCACGAGCTATTTTTATTAGGATAATGAGTAATAAAAGAAGCATGATTGTAAAGATGAGAGTGGTGAATACAAAGTCCCCTACATCTTGCAGTAAGCATGACATGTAAAAACCCTAGCATGGAAAACCTAATCTCTAACCTAATGAGAGCTAGGTGTGATAAACCTAATCTGCCAGTACCGTGTCCATGAGAAGCACCCCCCGAACCCTTGTTACCTTGGAATGAGGTCTGTAAGTCAGACTCTGTGGTGACACGAAGGCTGAGTTCTGCAGCGATGTGACGTGCAGCATAGATAGACAGCATTGATGGCATCTGGGAGGAATCCCTCTGATAATCTTGTCTGTGTGAGGTGTATTTATACAGACATTGTAGGCCCCTTGACGCAGGTATGTTCCAAAACAATGAGGAGGCATACTTGTGGCGTCAATTATGTAAACAATCCCCGAAAAGTGTACATTATGTTCCTGTCACCCATAAGTGAGAAGGGGACATGATGTGAATTCCTACGTACATCACTTGATTATGATGCTGATAGTGACGCCTTCAAGAAGTGGCACTGATAATGCAAATCAAAACATTTCTCTACCTATAAACAATGGCAGCCATCTTAAAATAAATAATAAAATAAATGAGCTAAAACAGAGCAGGCTAAGTAGGTTAAAAGTCACTAGATGATGGTGACACAAGCCTGCAAGCCAAGAGGCTAAGCTAATCTCCTGAGTCTCAATAAAACTACATAGGATCCACTATATTACAAGAGGGTACCTGCGTTTTTGGTCCCAGGGTTGGCGGCCATCTAGGGCAACCTATCAAACCCAGACATGTCTGAAAACTAGACACTGGGAGCAGTCCAGGGAGGTGTGGCTTATGTGGATCACCCAGTTTTTGTAGCAAGAATATCTTGCAAAAGTGTAACGTTGAATAAAAACACTATTTTTCCATGCATTTCAGTGACGTAAACGACAGGAATGTTCACAGATTCACAAAATTCATACCACCCAGAGTTCCCCCACTTGTCCCAATAACAATGCTCCATCAGTGTGCCTGGGGCCAGTGCCCGAGTCAGGAATGGATCACACCATGTTCAACAGTAGACAAAAGACAGAATTATGGGTTTACAAAACCTGGTGAGAGTCAAGCAGGTCACCCCATCCTGGACTCCCCCTGGTGTCTAGTTTTTTTTATTTTTTATTGTGCTGGTTTTGCAAGTTTCCCTAGGTGCCGGCTTAGCTCAGGCCCAAAATCCAAAACTACCCACATTGTAAAAACACATCATTTTCAGCAGAAAAATGAGATGGGTCTATGTTGCGTTTTGCACCCTTTCCTGTAGCAGGCACTTGGTCTACTCACACGATTGAGGCACTGTTTTTCTCAGGACTTGGGAGAAAGCTGGGTGATAGGGAATTTGTGGGTCCCTGCAGATTCCAAGAGTATTCCTCACATAAATGCAAGGAACATGTGTTTTTTAGGCAAAGTTTGAGATTTGCAAGGGGTTCTGGGTAAAAACAAACCCGAAGAGGGCCATGCAAGCCACCCCACCCTGGACGTCTAAAGGCATCTAGTTTTCAAAGATGTGCTGGCTCATAGGTTTCCCTAAGCGCCAGCTAAGTTGGGGCCCAAAATCCATAGCTAGCCACCTTGTAAAAAAAAAACACAGATTCTGCTGGGTGAAATAGGAGGTCTCCAAGGTCATGTTTTGGGGTGTTTCGTGTCACAGGCGCAAGGCCCAGCCACACAAGTGGGGTAACACTTGCATCGGGAGGCATGTGAGAACACAGAATAGTAGAACATTTGTTATTACCAACTGAAAATCTCTCTGTTTGTGCCTTTCAAATATAAGAAAGTGTGTGACAAAGAAGACATTTTACAAAATACATTCTTAAACACATACCAATATGGGTTCTCAGAGGTGTACAAACAACTGCTGCTCTTAAACAAGTTATCTAATACACATTTCAGAAAGACAGTGTTTTTCTTCATACCATATTCCCAATTTTTATAATTAACAATATGAATTGCTGTATAGTTGGTACATAATGAAAAACCATTATAAAGTGCTGCTTGGTTGTTGGCTCTGTGTAACTCGGGTTCTTGGAGAACCTATAAACTCAATATATCCCCGCAATGAGGAAAGTTCAGCGGATGTAATGGTATATTGCTTTTGAAAATCTGCTAAGGTAAGAAGAAACTACAGATGAAATCGTAGACACAAATTTCTGTTTTTCTCAACTCTATTTCATTTTTTTCTTTTATTTCAACTGCTATTTTCTATGGCAAAGCTTTGATGGACCTACACAAATGAACTCTTGCTGAATTCAGGATTTTTGTCTAGTTTCCAGAAATGTATAGTTTTCTAGGAACCACCATGGGTTTCACACCCATTTCCACCTCAAACTGGAAGAAGGTTGAAAGCACAAATATATGAAAAAATGGGTTGTCTCCCGGTAAAATGCCAAAACTGTGGTAAAGAAAATGTGGTTTTCTGAATCAAGCTACAGAATCCCGGGGATGTTGGAAAAAAATGATGTAAAGGTTATAGAGGCCTAAGCACAAACTGTACTAAATAGCCCAAAAAAGGTTTAGCACTTGGGGTTGGGGGACACTAGCAGCACAATGGTCAATACAGAACAATACAAAACTTCTCTTAAATGCTTACTGACTTTAACATGTGTTCCACAATCAATGTCAGGCCTATTTGCTTTGGCACATCTTTTGACTATACATCACACCTAAGGAATCTGAGAGAAGTTTTCCAAGTGAGACAATTAGACCTATAGCCTTTAACACTGGCTTGCCACTATAACCAACACAAGCTAATTAAAGTGTTTATAAACTGGGAACCATCATGCTATACAATTACACTTATGTAGAGAATTACAGTCGGTAAAACAATATATCTCTCTTAACAGGACCTAAGAATCATCATCACAGTGAAAATCTTCTACTTCAAGTGTTTGTCAAACTAGTTGACAAACACCAAACCCCAAGCTACTATGGTAATCTGTGAGATTAGATGCAACACAATACCTGTCTACAGCCCGTAACAGTGTGATAACACTCCACTGTTAAGAGCCTACTGGCCTTAAAAATTTGTTCTCACAATAAATATGCAAGGCCTTCGTCATACATTTTCATAATAAATAGATCAGATCCAGGGCATCTAACATTAACTTTTTCAGTGCACCAATCAGGCAAATAGTTGTCAACAGAACCAACTCAGGCTACTGATTTGAGTGTAAGCTTTATGACAAGGCAACCATTAGGCACACAGTCATAAAATAACAAAGATATACAGAATTACACATGGCTAATCACAATACTTTGGCCCTCATTACAACCCTGGCGATCAAAGACTGCCAGGGCTGTTCTGGAGTTTGTACCGCCAACAGGCTGGCGGTACAAACTCAGGCATTATGACCGTGGGGGATGCGCCGCGGTCGCACCACCGGAACCAGCGGTTTCCCGCCACTTTTGTCCCGGCGGTTTCCCGACACTTTTGTCCCGGCGGTTGTAATGCCCCAGGGCAGCGCTGCCCAGGGGATTACGAGTCCCCCTCCCAACAGCCTTTTCATGGCGGTATTAACCACCATGAAAAGGCTGGCGGAAAGGGGAGTCAAGGGGCCCCTGGGGGCCCCTGCACTGCCCATGCCACTGGCATAGGCAGTACAGGGGCCCCCTGCCACGGCCCCATGGAGCTTCTCACGGACTGCATAGCAGACAGTGAAAAGCGCGACGGGTGCAACTGCACCCGTCGCACCGCCGCGACACCGCTGGCTCCATTTGTAGCCGGCTCCCGTGTTGCGGCCGACATCCCCGCTGGGCCGGCAGGCAGAAACCAGGTTTTAGCCCGCCGGCCCAGCGGGGATCTCCAAATGGCCTCCGCGGAAGTGCGGCTGCATTGGCGGCCGCCCGGCAGATACAACTTGGCGGGCGGCAACCGCCGCCCACCAATGTTGTAATGAGGGCCTATATCTCCTAATTGGTCCTAACAGGGATTTCCAAAGAGCAAACCTAAGTCAGTAGTTTGTCATTGAAGTTAACGAACACCAAAACCCTTGCCTACTAACGTAATCTGTAAGATTATATGTAACAAAATCCTTCGACGACTTTCATATAGAGTACAAATAATCAACCCTTAAATGGATTTATTTGAATACATGCTTTTCGCAATAAATTCCAGGGTTATTGCATTTATCATAACATTTCACAATAAACAGATAAGGTCCATAACCCAGTTCTGCTGTTTTGAATTTAAGCTTTGCCACAAGCCAAAATGTGCAATTCAGGGGCTCTTTTCCGTGGATGCACATAATAACTTTGGCCAAATCAAACACTGTACTTGGAGCAACCAACATTTAGGTCACAGATTTCATCGCCCACCCTCACCATAGAGTCCAACAACCACATGCTCCTCGGGAACCTCAACTTTCACCTGGAAAACCTCAAGAACACTAAAACCTCACCCTCGACAACATCGGCCTCTGCCAAATCATCCACGACCCAATGCACACCGGAGGCCACACACTGGACCCATTTTCACCTCCAGCGACTGCATCAAATAAAGCCTCACCACAAAACTGACCTGGTCCGACCACTCTCGTCCACATCAATGTTGCCACGGCCTGAGCACTACCCGGCACCCCATATCCCAGATGGAGCAGAACCTCAGAGACTACCTGGACCAACGCCCTCAACCCCACCCACTGCAACTCCTCCAACAACCTGGACCAAAACATCAGACACTACAACAACTGGCTCATGAACGGAGCAAACAGCATCGCCCCCATTGACAATAACAACCACAAAAGAGCTAAACAAGCAAGCTGGCACACCAAAGACCTCAGGACTGCCAAACGCGATGTAAACAACTAGAAAGGAGATGGTGTACTAGCAAGGACAGCACAGACAGAACCTCTTTCAAAGCAACCCTCAATGTCTACCATAGGCAGCTACGAGAAGCCAAGAAATCAGCACTAGCTGTGCGCATCGGAACCAGCTCCAACAACAGTCAAGAGCTTTTCTAAATTGCTAAAGAATTCTCCAACCTCGTGATCGCAGCGAACATCGCCCTCCCCCAGGAATTTTGTGACAACCTCAAAAGTTTCTTCCACGACATGCTTGTCAAATTCTACAAAAATGTCAAAACCCAGCCCATCCACCCTGTAACTAACTCTAGTAATCGATTAACCACATGGGATAAGCTCACCACCCAGGAAACCACCTCCATCATCAACACTGTCCACCAAGAGGCTCTCACTGACCCATGCTCACACCACATCTTCAACCTAGGAGGCATCAGATCAGCCATAAACTCACCTTCCTATGCAATGCATCTATAGCCATGAACACCTTCCCATGCAGAGGTCAACACACGACTAAAAAAAACCTTCAGAGCCCAGAGAACACAGCAACTACCGCCCCAGCTCCCATTCCCAGTCAAAGTCCTACAGCAGTGGTTCCCAACCTGTGGTCTGTGGACCACCAGGCATCTCAAGGCCTGGGGCAGCAGGAAGGCACTTCTCCAGCTGGCGCCTCTTGACAGAAAAATGTGAGTGTTTTTATATTTGTTATTCCATTTGTGCAGCAGTTTTAAAAGCACTGCAAAATTCCTTGTATAGAGAGCAGTTGTCAGGCAAAAATAAAAGTTTCAAGATAACTCTGGTGATTGCTGTACCTGCTGAAGAAAGATGGGAGTTTTGTCTAGTGGCAGTGGCAGGTAGTGCAGATGGTTAATATATCTGCTGCAAAGAACGTTTATCATGGTTATCAAAGAACAGTATTTTATGTGCATAGCACAGTGGGTTACTGCTTTTGTCACAGAGATTCTTTTGTTACTGTGCAGTTCATAACTTAGAATTGTAATTTAACACAGTGAGCTATGAACTGCCATCGAAGAACTGTATGCAAATTGCATAGTACAAGTTAAAAAGTTAAGTTTTTACCCAGTCTTTCATTATCCTCATGCTGCTAAAAAAAAAAAAAAAAAAAAAGGTTTCCATAGAAAAACATTATTATATTAAAGTCAACGCTAACCACTGTGTTATGCTCTGAATCCTGAATTTGTACTTCTCCAGACCCAGCAATCTTCAAAAATGCCTACCAATATGGATGACAATTGAATCCTGCACATTGTAGTCCCCTTTGCCTTATGTAACATTTTCTATACACTGATTTACACATGATTCATGGTCTCAATATGTGTTTAATGTGAAGTGCTCCGACATCCTACACTGGTATGAGAGGTGCTAGAAAACAAATGAAGTACATGTGACAGAGGGTCTATGGAGATGAGAGGCACTTAAGGTTTTACTTCCTTTCCTCGCAACATATTTATGTGAAAAAGCTTTCTCAGATCTTATATACCTCAAAAATAAAAGCAGAAATTGCATGGGAAATGTAGAATATGGCCTGAGGATTCAACTTTCCGAACTAAAACCAAATGTTGAAAAGGTAGTCGCTGAGATGCGCCACCAAGCTTACTGTTAAAAATTTTCAATTTTTGCATCTTTTTTCAATGAACAAAATAATGCACTCTTTAGAGTATGTGTTTGGTGTGTACTTGTTTGTGGATGACTGTTTAAATGTTTGAAATTTAAATCGTACAAATTGCAAAGGGGTCCATGGCTTCCAGTACTGATACAGTGGGGGTCCTCAGGAGTCAAAAGGTTGGGAACCACTGTCCTAGAGAAAGCCATCAACCAACAACTCACCCAGCACCTGGAACAGAGCCATTTTCTTACTTCCCAATGCGACTTCCGCACCAACCACCGCACCGAGACAGCCCTGATCACAGCCACCATCAACATCCGAGCCCTCCTCAACTGAGAAGAAACAGCAGCACTGATCCTCCTCAACCTATTGGGATAATTCGACACAGTCTCCCACCACACGCTCATCACAAGGCTGCACAGCATCAAAGTAGCTGTGCTCAAATGGATCGCCTCCTTCCTCACAGGATAAGCACAGAAAGTCCACCTACCACCATTCACCTCCGAACCCAAACAAACTGTCTGTGGAGTTCCCCAAAGTTCATCGCTCAGCCCTCTCTCCTACTTCAGTACCTACATGACCCCACTGGCTGACATCATCAGATACCACGAGCTCAACATTATCTCAAGCACTGACAAACCAAAACTCATTCCCTCCCTCTCCGAGGACTCCACCACCACCTGGACCAACTTCCACAAATGCATGACCAGCGTCGCCAACTAGATGAGGAACAACTGCCTGAAACTTAACACCGGGGTACTGAGCTTTTGGAACAGCCGCTCCCCCTGGAGGACTTCTGGTGGCCCGCGGAACTGGGCCAAGCACTGACCCTGTCGGACCACAGCAGAAACCTCAGCATCATCCTGGACGGCAAGCTAACCATGACATCCCAAGTCAATGCTGTCTCCTCCTCCTGCTTCTTCATCCTGCACAAGATCTTCAAATGGCTACCACAGTGTTCAAGATGCACCGTCACTCAAGCCCTCAACACTGACTGGACTACAGCAATGCTCTCAAGAATCGCAGCTCACCTCCGCCATAGACTTCGGGTCATACAGATCGCAGCTGCCAGACTTGTCCTCGACCTACCTCAATGAACCCACATCACTCCTCACCTCAAGGAACTCCACTGATTCCCAGCACAGAAGAGCTGCCAGTTTAAGCTACTAACCCATGCACACAAAGCCCTTCGCAACTGCGGCCCCAGCTATATCAACCACCACCTGAACTTCCACCAGCCCTCCAGACACCTCCACTTCGCCTCCCTCGCCTTCTCCCCCCTAATCCGTCGATGCAGAAGCAATGGATGCTCCTTCACCTACATCACAGGAAAGACGTGGAATGACGTCCCTCTACACCTCCCCACCATTACCAGAGTTCCAAAAATCATTGAAGACCTGGCTCTTCGATGGAACTACTGGCCCCCGCCAGTGTCTGGATACCCTCACAGATGACAAGCAGCACTCTAGTAAATTGACTGATTGAGCATAACCCCTCTCAGTAGTATACGCTGAAAGCTATTTTTTCTGTGGAACAAACTGGGTATGGCAATCCACACATGGAATTTGTATTCAATAAATGAAGCAACAAACCCCCAGTTGCTTACGAAAGCCTTGGCAAACTTTCTTGACCTACTTGCAAGAGGGTAACCCCGCCATGTCCAGAGAAGAGATAGTAACAAAATATTTACTAACCTGGATTCTTGTGGAAATTCTATGCCCAACTCAGCACTTCAAGACATTCTGATAGAAACAATCCCAAATTCTTGTAAGATGGACTGGGGAAAAATTCACAGCTGATGTATTTTATTCATTGAAGGAGCTGTTTAAAAAGCCAATACTTTGGTCTATACAAGCTGAAGCTTCAATAAGGATCCCAGATTTGGTTATTACTCATACCCTTCGTGTCCTATATTCACTCATGGGAGCAAAATTATATTTTAATTAGGTAACCTGATACAAACAAGAATTAGCAAAGTCACTAGGTCTCGAGTTTTGGCTGTTAAAGCAAAACTTCCGATGATGGTAGCAAACCTTAATGTTTCACCATGATAAAGAACGCAAATATGTCATGACAATCTCAGTCTTGGGAACATATAAATTACATCAGATCTAAAGACTCTGCTTGGCTAAATCGATAATAGGTCAGCAATCTGCTAATCCTACCAGAACAGTCAATCGTTGCATTTTAGCAGAAGAATCAACACGTGATTTGTCTCTTCATGGGACTTTTTCAGTGCAACTGAGTAATGTTATGCATCCGAAGAACAATAGTAGGTCCACTATGGCCGGTGTGATGAAATAGGTGTAGGAATATGTGGATGCACTTCTGGGTAATCTAGCAAACCCTGCGTGTGCAAGGTGGGCATAGGAAGGAAGACTGTGTCGAAGAATCTGTGCTGCTAACTGGTAGTTAGCTAGATACATATGAAAGATTCCAGGATGTAGGTAAAAGTAATTATGGCCTGATGGGCTCAATCAGTCTAGGGTAAGATCAGAGAGGGTGGTAATTAAACTGCTGATAAGTGATGTGGACCCAATGATTTTAGGAATGCTTTGTGTCACTGACTGATGCCGATCTTGTAGCAGCACATAAATACATGAGGGTGAAACGCTTTTGAAGAAAGAAGAAGAAAAAAAAAAAAAAAGCAACCACCATTACATTGCACCTACTGTGACCTCCTAAAACTTGAAAAATAAAGGCAGGGTGATGAGGCCATTGCTGCTGGTTGAGTCATTCTATAGGCATGCACATGCGTCACCACACGTGCATGCCTACAGAATGACACAAGTGCAATTTTCTTTAATATGTGAATCTAAGAAGGCAGGCAACACTTGGATTGGTAAATATATATATATATATATATATATATATGTGTGTGAAAAATAAACTAACACCGGCAAAGTTAATTGGTCTCCACTTTAGAATGCGAGTACCAACTTATCGGATTTGCAGGGTGTGTGAATAAAGCCTAGTTTAAAAAAAAAAAAGAAGTAAAACACACTGGAGGAAAAATAACTGCATATCTTAAAGTATCTCCGAACTGTACAATTAATTCAATATGTTCAATTTATATAAATGGCATAACATATTTTTCAAATACTCTCCAGTCTTTGAAACTCAAAATAGAATTGAAAAAGAAAAAGGAAGTGTCAGACTTCAAGAGTAAACGCTTTCCACGGCCCAATTTTCATTACACAGGTCTCAATATTTAAACAGCTGATGAAGTAGCACAGGGATTGGCATCCAGGAGAAGAGACATCTCCTTTTCAGTTATGCTAAGTACACCTTTTGCCTCCAACTCCAGTTGAGTGAGTGCAGCAGTCAGCCCTTCTCTTGTGAGCCAAGGCCTATGCTTTAATGCAATATCCGGCATGCAAGAGACAATACAAAAACAATCCTTAAAGTTTGCACTTTAGTCATAGCCCAGCAAAAAGACAAGCTGAGAGGTTAGGGGCCAACTAAGGGCAAATGGAACAGGTATTTGGGGGAGAAAGCAGCACATAAGGGAGAGAGAGAGAGAGAATATACTTGCACTGTCACTGAGTGATGAAACAAAAAAAGCAGTTCCCCCGAATGTGAGCAGTGAAAGAATACAAGTCATCCAATCAAAAGATGGTTATGAGCCATAACTAGTGGGACAAAGAAACAAGGAAAGGAAGACAAGCTTTTAAATAAGAATTTTGGAAATGATGGTAACAAAACCAGCCAATGGTAAAAAATGAAGTTTTTGGTATGGTTGACAAGAGGTCTTTTGCAACCTGGGGGAGTGAGGGGCTGGGGGGGGAGAAGCACAGTGGTGAGAGACAGCAGCACAGGAGAGAAAAACATGATAACGAGAATAACACGAAGCGTGGAGAGTTATGCAGGGAGAGAAGTACATGACTCTTATTTTGGTTCTCACTGGCAATCCCTAGGACCTTGTGTCTCTGGTCCAGTCATTGTGATTACTCCTCTCAATACAATCTGAGTGTGTTAGCGTATTTGCTGATTCTTCTATATTATTAAGTGAACATACATGTAGGTGTCTTGGAGCTAGAAACATGTAACAACATAAGAATGACAAAGAACACAAAGACATACGTCCACTGCCCACCAGTACCTGGAGGAACTAGTGGGCAAAACCTAGGACTGCTAACCTAGGAAAAAGTCTGACTGTGATTAAAGGCTGCAAAAAATGGGCATGGTGTGATGTTACAGAGCACAAACCCTAAACATGGATTGATATCCCACAGACGAACGAATAACATTCAAAGGGACCTACTGAGATACTGTTCTGGAACTGGAAGAGAGAGACTGGCTGCAAGCAGCTCTCTGCACTGTAATGTTATGCGTGGTAGCGCATTAATTGTGCGTCAAGGGAGAGCCGCATTTGCGAGCTCCGTCAGGGGTGTGACAGGAAAACTCCTGCGGTTTCAGCCAAGGTGCACCTGACTCCGGGTCAGCGCACAAGAAGGAATAAATGGCGCAACCCAAAGGGGTGGGGGGAGGGGGTAGTGCGGCCCGCAGGACCGCGAGTGAAACTAGTTGACTGTGTGGTCTCCGTTACTGCTTCCTGCGCGTTTGCCAGCGCAAGCAAAAGGCGCTCAGCCATTAATGGGCTACGTGCGCTACCTCAGCGACAGGGAGTGTGCTTCAGTGTTGCTACGGCAAAACTACATGCAGAAACACTAATTTTTTGGAGCTGTGCTTCTGGTAGGGGACATGTGACCAGCAAGATATGGGTTGATTTCTGTAATTTATGCAGAAGTTGGTGATCCTTGTAACACCGCACATAACTGTCAATCCACTGAGTCTACAATGGGGTTGAGCTGGAATGGTTTTGTGAAGCAGTGGGCACTGAAACCAGTGGAGATGAAAAACTTGGGGGATGTGGAAGGTTTTCATGGTGGGTAAGGTCTTTGGGGGGGGGGGGGGCGGTGTCACTTGTTTTAGAAGGTAAAGGTGAGTTCGCCTCCAAACGAGATTTTGGGAGGTTTACATCTCCGTGATATGGCAATCCTTATATCATAATATAGAGCAGAGAGTGGTCTGCCGTGGTGGAAGGCTAGCTTGAATAAAAACAAGGAATCGATGACTTCTCAGCCATGTAAAGACGCAGTGGTTTTTTTGGGTGCCCGGCGTAGTCCTGGCAGAACTTAAAAAACAAACAAATGGATAATTATGCCAAACAGAGTAGGCCCTGAAGGATGCTTTAAGAGGCAGAGAGAAAATTCTCAGAGTGACACAACACATAAATTATTTCTGTTTGCATTACTGCTTCAACCAGAGGGTGTGCGTTACTTGGGTTTGCTCCGTGGGCTGTGTGGCGCAGCTGCACATATTAATTGTCATGTCTAGGGAACGCTGCAGCCGCGGTACGATATCGTTTTTTTGTAGGAAAAACATACAATTTCTCGCCCTGTCGCTGGGCATTGTTCTTAGAGTGGGGGTAGGCGCCAATAAACTGGACGCCCCCCGGCTCTCTTACCCTCCTGCAAGAGTGAACAGCAAGGGTTGGGGGTTAATAATATAGAACCCCAGTTGGAAAGGGGGGGGGGGGAATCCGAGATGTATGAACCCCTAACACTACACCCAAGATGACTGTTTCCATATTATGCACCTATGTGGCAGTGGCAGTGCCATTGTGTGTGTATATGGACCATACACACACACAAAGGCACTGCGACATAGGTGCATGCCCATCAAAACCTTTCACCCACATCGAGACACCCCGATCATGCCATTAGACTGGAGCCTGTCTAAAGAAACCCTCCGACCCCCAACCCCCCAGGAGAGGCGTCATTAGACTGGAGTCTAACAGGTTCCCCCTCCTTTGCATCTATGTGTCAAGACAGGAGCCTCCCCACATGTCAGCGGGCTGCAACCGCCCTGGCCCGTCTAACGCGCATTCCTCGCCTGTCATCGGGCTGTGGCCTCCCGAAAGGGTCGCGTTCCGGGCCCCGCACCTGCCTTCAGGCTGGAGACCCCTTGTAAACGAATCTGTGGGGCCGGAGCCCTAGTATAACGGGACTCTTTGTGCGAAGGGTCTGAAAGGAATTACAGCCTATCGGCGTCATGGCAGCCCTTCAGAGGGAGGCCGGGAGAGTGGATACACAACACGGGGCCACTGACCTGGCTCGGGGACACTCGGACAGCCGAGTAAGGGCGCCGCAAGGGTCTCCGCACTTCGTCCGAGGCCTGTATGCAGAGTCGCAAGCAGCTATACACCGGGCTAGACCTCCGGAGTGCGCACTGCACCGCCCCGGACACGCCCCGCAGTGACGGGGGCCCACAGCCGGGCCCGGCCTCCTCCAGTAACTGAGGAAGGCTCGGCCGTGAGCTGCAGGAGGCCCGACCCCTTCCAGGCCCAGCCTCCTCCGGTAACTGAGGCAGGCCCAGCCTCCGTCTGCACTAGGCCCGACCCCTGCCAAGCCCACCTCACCCTGCAACTGAGCCAGGCCCAGCCGCTCCCCTCCCTGCGCTAGGTCCGACCGCTGCCAGGCCCAGCCTCCTCCAGTAACTGAGGCGGGCTCAGACCCCCACCCCACTGCTCTAGGCCCGACCCCTCCTGGTCTAAGCCCGACCCCTGTCAGGCCCAGCCTCCTCCAGTAACTGAGGCAAGGCAAGCTAAACTAAGCTCAGCTCAGCTCAGCTCAGCCCCAGCCCCAGCCCCACCCCCACCCCACCGCTCTAGGCCTGACCCCCTCCTGCTTTTAAGCCCGATCCCTGCCAGGCCCAGCCTCCTCCAGTAACTGAAGCAGGCTCAGCTCAGCCCAGCCCGACACCTCCTGGTCTAAGCCCGACCCCTGTCAGGCCCAGCCTCCTCCAGTAACGGAGGCAAGGCAAACTCAGCTCAGCTCAGCGCAGCTCAGCCCCTCCCCACTCCACCCCACCGCTCTAGGCCTGACCCCCTCCTGCTTTTAAGCCCGATCCCTGCCAGGCCCAGTTCCAGTAACTGAGGCAGGCTCAGACCCCCACCCCCACTGCTCTAGGCCCAACCCCTCCTACCCCTGCCAGGCCAAGCCTCATCATGTAACTGAGGCAGAGCCAGCCTCAGTCTGCACTAGTCCTGAACGCTGCCAGGCCCACTTCATTCTGTAACCGCTCCCCTCCCCTCCCCACGCTAGATCAGACCTCTTCCAGGCCCAGCCTCCTCCAGTAACTGAGACAGGCTCAGCCCCCACCCCACCGCTCTAGGCCTGACCCCTGTATTAGGCAAACCCTGTACAGACTCATCTCCATGGTTAATAGACCCCAGCGGTCTGCGTCCAAGCCCATCTTTCTACACAACACGCAATGCTTGAACCAACACTGTGCTTCCAGGCCTAGACTACCCTTTACAATAGGAGCAGCCCATGCATGGCTTCACTCACTTCATTTAGGCCTACTTTAATTGATCACATTTTCCAACACCCTACACCTGGGCCCAATCATCTCCTGCACTTCACGCAAAAAGTCTGTACATCATCAGTGCTGCTAGGCCCAACCCCCTGGTGTATCTAAGCCAGACCCAGACCCCCACTGCAGTACACTAGGACCAGCTCTCGAACAGCCTCATTGCATGTAGTCCCAGCTCCTGGTATAATTGATGTCATCGCACCACAGCTAGGCATAACCTTCTGCTACATTCAGGCTTAGCATTTCCGGTAACTAATGATGGCCCCTGTAAAGTTGTGGGCCCTGGGCCCACATAATAGATAAAGGAGGGACACAGACACATGATTACTGAACATGTAACTGGCCACGGGCACTTGCACTTGGACCCTTTTATTGGCAGGGTCACCAGAGTGCTGGCGCCTCTGTTGGATGAGTGTGGGTGTGTGTGTCAAGGCCAGTCCTAAAAGGAGAGGCCAGTATTACAGTACTTCACAAAAGCTAATATGAGTCCAGCAGGACTCTACATCCCTCCCAAACTTTATTTGAAAGGCACAAACAAGTCCAACCTGTGAGAATGAATAAACAACAAAACACCGCTGAGTCAGTTCCTTTGGGCAGTTCTCAGGACAGTAAAGGATAAGTGGACAGGTGCTGCTAGGATCACCTGGCCATCACGGCATGCATCCATAGTTTAAACAGATGACTCTGGTCACGAACACAGTGTGGATGGAGTCCAGATCCTTTGACAGCAGGGCCGTGGGATTACAGTCCACCTCTGCAATTTTGTTCAGTTCGGCCTGCTTTCATGGTGTTGGCGTTGACGTTAACAGTTCAAACTGGCGTGTATCAGGAATGCTGGTGGAGTCCGCTGAAAGGCTCCATGAAAGGCAAATCCACCAAGACCTGGATGACAGCAGTGGCAGCCTACACAATTTAAAAGTAGTTGGGGGTGGACAGGGTGCAGGGGGAGCATGATGGAGGTGCGGGGAGTTTTAATATAAAAAAAACACTCACCTGGTGCTGCCGGCTGCCTCTCGCTCCTCTGCTTTCTGGTCACAGCAGTAAATGGTACAGCTTCAGACACTCCCTGTGCAATTCCTGTACTGCTCTCATGCTATTACCAAGCATGAGAGCAGAGCAAGGATTGGCCTGAGCAGGCTGGTTTACAGTTCGATCAGGCACAGGAAGTGTATGCTGTTTCTTCAACCCGGCTGTCAAATATAGCTGGGTTGGAGAAACCTAACTCCACTCCACTCCTTCCCCCTCCCGTGGCCCAGCCCCGCACTGCAAGGCTTGCTCAGGCAGCAGCAAAAAAATAAAACAATAATAAAATATTGTTTTATTTTTCAGCTGCTAGTTCTGAGCCAGTGGGGCAACTCTCCTCTACCATTATGTAGGAGCAGCGGCTGGGTGACAGTGCGATGTTTGGGCATCTTCCTCTGAGGCCTCACTGCCTCCTGGTACCTGTTGGTGGAGCAGCTTCAGGCTCATCTCTTGCACCAGGATTCCCTTACGCAGGAATTGCTTTGAGGCCCTTTTTGCTCTGTTGTCATGGGACCACGTGGGCTGTAAGGGTCCTCGGGTGGGCCACATGGGGTAGCTGCATAACCGCCAGCAGGGCCACATCCAAGTTGCTCATGCAGTGCTTGCACCTCGAGGTAGCGCCATCACATCGCTCAAACTTGCCTCGGTTTGTGCATGCTTGGCAGGGTTTGGTACTCCCTGTGACATCATCTTTGACGGATCAGTGGTGGCCATTCAGTCCTGGGGCGGCCAGCTGGCTCAGTCTCATTCCTGCAGTCATGCATTGTCTCTACACCCCATGAGTTTGTGCTGGTGCCCTTTCATACAGTTGTGGGGCTAACAGACAGACTCTTCGTGGATGTCCTCTGCTGTAACCTTACATGTCTGCTCCTCTTGCTTGAGTGGTGGTTGTTTTCCACCAGTGGCGTGTGGTGCTATCCTATTGATTGCAGTGGTGGCAGACAGATGCTAGAGATTGTGCGTGCAGCACACAGTGTGCTTCTGCCTTTAGTGGGCTTACTGGCTGACCAGCAGGGCTTGCTGCCTATTTAGGCTTTGTTGCTTGGGGCTCAGTTACCTTTGTTCTCACAGCCTTGGCTTTTGCTGGACTTCTGGCAGCTTTCCTGGCTGGAGCAGCTTTTGGCTTCTTGGGGCTTCTTGCAGGGATTAACAGTCTCTCCCCTCCTTGCGGAAACAACAGGCAGCCAACATGGGGCATTTGTTGCTCTCTTAGCTAGTCTCTTGCTGTAGTGACAGAGCAGGAGTGACCCATTGCCACTAGGGGGCACGCTGTACTCTGCAGTCTCAGCTGGGCAGCAGAGTGACTGGTACCATGCTGGTTCCTTCTGTTGTAAAAGCGCTCATTCTGCCCATGATGGGCCATGGCAGTGTTTGTGCTTGTGAGGGAGAGGCTGTGGGCACTAAGCAGCAGCAGCGCGGGCCACTATATACTTTGGTTATGTATCCCCAGTCGGGGCTGCTTTGCACACATCGCCACTGGCCTGTGGCGCACACTTGTGACTGCCAGGTGGCGCTGCAGCTACCACTCTTCTCAGGCTGCAACAGCTTCCACAGGATGGCGGGCCATGTGGGGCTGGAGATGCTGATGCTGGAGGAGGGCCACGCTATGCCTGTGCAGCTGGGCGGCACGTCAGCTTAAAACATGCACAAGGACCTCAGGTACATGGACAGCAGGAGTGGTGTGCAACGCTTTCCTGGCTGTTTATCTCCTTGACGGCAGCAGTCACATAATTGAAGGGCTCTCCTTCGTGGCTGCAATCATATAAAAGGGCTCTTCTTCATGGCCTCTGGTGACAAGCCCATGTCAATTAGCCATGATCAGGGCCCCCTCCTAAGTTGCTTGCTGGTAGTACTTCCACTTCAACTATGGGGCCACAGCAAACTGCTCCCCAGTCGCAGTGCTGGTTTCCTCCAAAAGGCTTACAGGTAGGCCGCTTCAGATCGCGCTTGTAAGCGCAGTCAGCTCTAAGCCATGCCTTTCGGCATTGCTGGCTGTTCTGGGCTAGCCGTAACAGGGTCTCTCCCTCTTACCAGGACAGAGACAGCAGGTAGAGACAGCAAGCAGCTAGAGTAACATGTGTTAGTAAGTCATTTCAGGAGCTCCGACATGTAGTAGCTGCTGCAGCATGCTGGATGAAGCGTGCTGCGTTGGGAGGGAACTCCTCCCTCTTTCTTCAGCCTGGCTAGGTGGTGGCAGGCGGGTGAGGGGGGAAGCCTATGAGCACCACCTCAGGCATGGGGCATGGTGAGTTGTGTTCTCTCATACTTCAATGGGCCAGGGCATTTGCCTCTTCGTCAGCATCCGGCCAATGGTGCTGCTTCTGCTTCTCCGCTCATACTCTGGATGGTAGCTGGTGCAGCGAGAGGTTGAAGGGGAACAGTCTCAGTTCCCACCTTTTCTTTGTTGCGGGGTTTGGGCGCAGCCTCCTTGTCCCACGCGGGTTTTGTAGGTGCAATGGGGTGTGTCACTCGGTGTCTGTGTGGCACCCCCTTTTCTCTCTAGCCGTTCGGTGTGCAGGCTCACTGCGGGTGGCTGCAGGGGCATGCCCTACACGTAGCAGGTGCGACGTGCCTCAGGCTACATTTCCCCGTCGAAGCCCGACAGAGCTGCAGCTGGCGCACACGCATGGTTAGATTCACTAGTCGCCATTGTAAACTCATGGGTCTTGGGCCCACATATTACATAAAGGAGGGTTACAGACACATGATTACTGCACATGTAACTGGCCATGGGCACCTGCACTCAGACTTTTTTATTGGCGGGGTCACCTGACTGGTGATGTCTGTGTTGGATGGGTGTAGGTTGAATCTCTAAAGGGAGTGGGCAGTATTGTTGCAGCAGATATGCTAATATGCGAATAAGCTAATGAGTTGTGCATAATAACTAATGAGAAAATTTGACATTTGAATAACAGTCATTGAAAATAACGTGTAATGTGCAAAAAGTGCCCACGGGGAGTGGCCACCATATGTGTTAACAGTACTAAAATAATGTGAAATGTTTAATAATTGTACTAATGTGTTATAATGGGAGATATACATTTATCTTATGATGTTTCATATCCTTAAATTAGCTATACCAGAGGCCTAGTCGGCACTGGGCCATGCTTGCTTAAACATGAAGACGCGGTGAGCCGCCGCAGACTGGAACTGGAGAAAAGAGACCTTGAACTGTACAGAGTGCACCATGAAACACTGCTAGAAAAATCTGCAAACTCACCAGCGGACAGGAGACGATCAGAACAAATTGATACAATTATGTGTAGAGTAGGCTAAATGTACTTTCCCAGGACTCGAACAATAGAGCTACAGACTAAGAGTTGGGAGAAACAATTTTGTTACCCGAAGAAACCGGATGATGTACACATCGACAAGAGGACCAATCATGTTAATGGAACTTGACTCTCAAAATAACGTAGGAAAGTGGTAAACAAAAATTATAGGTTAGAGTCATAACCCCTGATAAGGTTGACCAATGGGCAATTTGAGGGACGGACTGAGAGACCCTAATAAAAAGTCATGACATGAGGGGAGAAATCAGAACAGAGAGACGAAAGTTGATGACGTCAGGAGACGCTGTCCAAAGTGCTGAAACTTGGGCTTGCTGCCTGTGAGCCCGAGTCTTGTTGATGACTGATGACCTGGAGACGAAGTCTGACTTGTTGTTGATCTATCTTGGATAGGTAGCTATAACCTGACAGAGTAATGAATGCTTTGTCTTTCTAGGTACCAACTGTGCTGTTTTAAATGTTTTTCTCTTCTATATAGATTTTTCCAAATTAATGATTTTTGACTAAATTGTTTTAGCATGAAGACCCACATGCTGATGCTAATTTGGAGATAGGGAGACTGACAAGGGTGACTTAAGGTGACTTAGACTGACTGACCTATATTGCTGAATTATTCGATTGCTCATGAATTGCTATGCTTTGTTTAACGTTGGTTGCATATTAATAAAGTGCAGAGAATTCATTACTTATGTTGCTAATAAAGATTTGGAAATCATGTTATTGTTGAATAAAGGTTTATGATTAGAATTGTAACTAATAGGGAATAAAACGAGCTAACTTTAATATGAGTGATCCTGGTTTTTCTAATTAGATTAGTTCATGGTATTTAAGTTGATTGGATTGATTTGTTGATACTGTCTTTTACTGGCTATACTTGACTAGGATACCCTATGCGATACAAAAGATTCATCGACCTATACGCGTCCCCTTGTAAGTTTACATACTAAGGACAAGGCGCGCTAACAGTATCACTGTACTTAGCAAACACTAGTATGAGTCCAGCAGGACTCTACAGCCCCTCTGAAGCCCACTGAGCCAAGCCCAGCTACACCCTCACTACATTACAGTGAGCACATGTACAGACAACAACTCAGGCACACTGGTAATGGGAACACACTGTACGACAGCTCAGTCTTTTCCCACTCCTACTTTCCTAGCCCCCAAAACAGTGAGTTGGGCCTAGCTCTCCTTTACAGAAGGCCCAGTTCACAAAACTGTCACAGTTCTGTGAGGGACAAATCCTCCTGAACAGAGGCCTGGTCAGCAAGAGCACAGAGCCAGACCGCCCTCCACTACACCAGATCCCCCACTTCTTTGCATGGTTCAGCCCAAGGACATTCTCACTGCTGCCAGGCACAAAAGTGAGTCAATTCGTGAACTGGTTCTGCTGTAGGGGAGAGGTAGGTCTGGCTCACTGCTTTTGGGGATGAGCCTAGAGTAAGCTATCTAGTACACTAGACCAACCCCACCTCCAGTTTCCCTGCTCTTAAGACCAACTCTTCTTGTGCAACTGAGCCCAGGTCCCCAGAAGAACCTGGCCAGGCTAAGCCCTTTGCCTACTACCCCAGGCTCCTCTTACAGTTTGACTGCTGTCTCCAGTCTACCAGGCTCTTCAGTCGGCTCAGCCCTCTACTCGGACTCAATCTAAAGCCTCCAAATTTCACTTAAGCCAGTGGTCTGTTTGTGCCACCCGGAAGTACCATTATTTCTAAACTTTCTTTCAAACTCTGAGTGTAAACTGAAAAAAAAAACAAATACTCAGGAAAAGGCGATTTACTATTCTAACTACAGTCCTCAAATGCTTGAAGTAAATGCTTTTTTGTAAGCACTGCTGTTATTTCAGCAAATGGGTAGAATAAAAAAATATGGCAGTCAGCCCAGATGTGTGAAATTCTGTTGCGTGCGCACTTGAGACTGAGAGGCATATACTGACAGGCGCCTTCAATGGACAGAATACCAGCCTAATTCCTCCTCGAACCAAGTCCTGGTCCCGAAGAGCACTGAACTAAACATATCCCTCCTTTCCGGTAGACCCTGGCTCCCTCAATATCCTGTAGCCGGGCCTGGCTCCTCACTTCAACGCTTGCTGATTCTAGGCCTAGCTGTATTGGTGTTGTCACAGCTACACCATGAAGTTTCAGGTTACAGGTAACTGTATTAGGTAAATATTTAATACAAACTCTGAGGGACCGGTGTTACTGGTTCTTGGTTTCAACTGTCCCACTTGGAACTTCTAACCGTGACAATACACTACCCTGTTCAGTGAGAAACATGAAAAAACAAAGATAGCTTTGCAAGGTAGTTAAGCCTTTAAAAACGATAAAGACAAAAATAACAAGGTAGGATACTACACATTTTTGATTGTTAAAAACACAGACAGTAGTGCAAAAAGTAATCCAAAGTATAACTCTGCAAATATCTGGGGAGCTTAGTGACTCTAACACCTCTTGCCACAAACACACCATGCTCAGTTCTTGTACACACATTAATCTCAATAGGTGTTTTGGAAAATGATACACTTCAACCACTACCACTTACAACTCCACTGCTCAGTTCACCACCAATTTTTCGCTCTTCAGACACTGGTATCGCACCACTTGTAAACACTGCTTTTCTTGTCAAATTAGCATCAGTAATATCATGCAAAGCCTCACTTGAGCCAAAATCCTGTTTACTTATCCATTTTAATGTTTCACCTTGGTCCTTGCTCAATAGAACCACACCATTCTTAGACCACCACCTGCAATCACAACACATATGAACTTTTGGCGGACTCCTCAACCTTATGTTTTGCTCCTTTACCATCTTTCATTTTAATAAGAAACCCATCTCCTTCTTCCTCTTTCACATTCCTAACACTATTATTGCAATGGAAATAACTGTTCATGTTTCCTTACTTGTTTCCTGGACGATCTTTACACCACCAGTACTGGAATGACAACAAACTATACCTGTCTTTTCAAATAGCCACATTAACACCTTCCTCACCTTACTCTCCCTCCCTTTTAATGTAAAAGGTGTTATTTCATGGTAGAATGTGGAGTGATGTGAGTTCTCGAGATATTTCGCCTGAAATGCCCGCGCATGTCTTTGCCAGCAGAAACAGCTAATTGAACTCCTTCAAAGTAAAACTAATCTACTGCACCAAACCATTGGATGGCACACTGTGGAATTTGTCACACATTGCCCTTCAAAAACAATATTTTTTTCAGATATTAACTGTAAAATTCTTATGGTGCCCCTTCAATAACAAAGACTACTCAGCAAATTTATGGACGAATCCATTGTTGTCCTTGTCACAAAAGAATAATAGACCCATTGATAATAACAATCAATTAAAAAAAAAATTATGACAGCTATCCTCAGCTAAACCACACATAGGGCAGTGAAGTCTAAAGCAACAATTTTCCAAGGTCCGCTTTGTAAGGGTGCCATTTGCAAAGGAGTCTTGATAGCTTTGCAATGTTTGTTAGGCCTCAAACAAGCTTCACAAATATTAACACATCCCTGTACATGAAGAGCCCTCAGCCATCAAAATTATTTCCTCAATATTGTCTTTGTTCCCATGATTCCCAGCTGCCCTTCCGGTACAATAAAAATAATCTTTTTGCAGACAGATTCTGGAGATACAAATTTATTTCATGTAAAAAGAACTACGTCCTCTAGATTTACCTCAGATCCAATATGTGTAAAACTCTGTAGGCGTCCCGCCAAACCCCTGCTGTTAGGACAACCTGACCCGAATATTATCATATCAGCTGTCATACCAGCAAACCTTTTAGCCTCATTTATCCCTCCAGCACATGTAGACTAACCATCAAATGATGCAAATAAGACATTGATTACAAACCTCACACTGTTTATCTGAATGCGACAAAACATGCAAGTGTGAAACAAAACTTGCAACAGAATTACAACTTTGAAGAATATATGGAAGGCAAGGAGGAGCATTGTGCTGTAGGAAATGGAGTACTACAGGGGGCTGCACTATGTTGAGCTTAGGGTAGGGAGGGAAAAATGTATCAGAATGGTGCCTCTATGGTGAACGTAGACTTCGCCTCTTCCAGCATGGCATCCAAGGAGGAAGCAGTGGGACGCTTGCGAAGACCTCTGGCCTTCTCTCTGTGTAGGACTTTACTTTCTGCCTCGGCCCCTTTAAAGAGGACAGCGGTCCAGGGTGCATCTTAGGGGATGGTGGAGTTTGTCGCCTACCAGTAGCAGGTGAGTGTGCACTATGCCAGGAGGAGGGCCAAGTTAACAAGACAGAAGACAACCTTGTCAGCTTTGGAGTGTTTCTAGATGCCAAGTGTAATCATCACGTAGTCAAGGGGATAGGCTTAGTCGTGAGGGACAAAACCAAGGCAATGACTGGTCCAGTACGGTGTTAGGGTGAGAAACTACCAAAGCATATGTTACAGGTCAGCTTAAGCAGTGGAGAAACAGGGGCAGGCGGCATTTGATCAGGGAATACATTTCTTAATCACCTGTGACGAAAG
Source organism: Pleurodeles waltl (assembly GCF_031143425.1). NCBI lineage: Eukaryota > Metazoa > Chordata > Amphibia > Caudata > Salamandridae > Pleurodeles > Pleurodeles waltl. The sequence continues at coordinate 72,461,045 of NC_090445.1, forward strand.
TTATGCCCTATGATGAATATAATATTGGATCAATATAAATTTGCCATTACAGGATACACCTTAGGGCAAGCCAATGCTTGGGACCATCCTGAGGGCGTCCACTTCCCACCTCTCTTTGAGAGACTTTAGGGAGTGGGCAGTGTAGGGTAGGAGGAGTGCTTTATAGAACCAAGTGACATGCCTGTGCCCAGACCCCATGATATAAATAGCCTGAACAAGTAAGTGTGAATCAAGTTCAGAGTAAAAAATGGACCAGATGCCCCACAGTATAAGTTGTATAGAGAAATAGGTTAAGTATTACCCTCTATGCAATGCAAATTGATCTCAGAGGTTGTCAAGCAAAAGGAGGCAGTCATCCTCAAATAAGTCACCTAGGGTGTTTAGGCTGGAGTGGTGCCTGTGTGTCAAATTAGCATGGATGAGGGTGGTGTGGAAGTTCGGGAGACCTTGAAGAAGGATGGCTGGAGTGTAAAGACGGGGGCACTTGTGCGATGCAGAGCCCAAGCATAGGACTAGAGGGCAATACAAAGTAGACGAGGGAGGACGACTAGGCACTGGAAGCCAGAAATTAGAAGCTAGTTAAGATTGCTGGGTTGGAGCAGGGACCTTCCTCACTTGTCTCCTCCAGCAAGAGCCTTGCCAGCCATTGAATCAACCACTGTAGTTGAGCAGAGAGAAAAGAGTTCAAAATCAGCTGGTGCACCTGCTCACCCCTATCTACAGGGAGGCACAATTTAGCAAGCAAGAATAACTATTTTGCGGCGCACCTATTTAGTTAAGGCATGTTGAATTAGCATATGGAAGGAGCCCATAGTGTATTTATCTCATGCATTGAAGTCTTATAATGGATAGCCCATCATAAAAAAGCTGGTCTTGTGAGTAGTCAATAAAGATTTCTCAGTCCATCCATAATCATTGATGCACAGGAACACCGTAGAGCCAAATATTATGATCCTTTATTTCATCAGTGGTATGTCGTACATCCCTAAAAACTAGCATCAGCCGACACGTGTTTCGTCCCCCTCTACAGGAATTTTTCAAGGCTGAATCAAATATAAAGAGAATAGTAATATTATGACTTTTAGCCAATCCATATCCACATTAGTGAAAGTCCAGCAGCCTGCAGCCAATTATGTGTATTCCCCTTCAATAACAACAAGAACAGGGGTGACACCATACGTGTTCAGAACCACCTTATCCAATGAGAGGATGTGTGATGTTTAATACGTATAGAAAGAAGTGAAAGAAGGAAACCACATATTGTGTACCCTCCATGCATGAAAAAGTTGATTCAAAGGTGCCTAACTGAAAATGTTGGACATGTATCACCCAGTGGGAAGTGACCAGAGAAAGAAAGAACTCAGTTATAGCAAAGCATTTAATTTCTTTACCTTATCAGAATGAGGTTATTTAAGGTTTGCTGAAGGGAACCATGCCCCTTAAAGAGTAAGAAGCTTAATGGTTGTTGCTGTCCAAAAGAAGCAGAGAAGAAATGGAGAACCGTGATTTGTGGAAACATCCATTATGGCAAAGATATGTACTGTAAGTCTGAGGTGTTAGAGCATACCTAGAACTTGAAATCCACCAGATATCAAACTCGAGCTCCATAATCCATACATGTTATAGGGGCAGTTTGGTCCGAATCCAGACCATTGCAAGTCAAAGGTTGTGGTTATTCCAAAAGTAAAAGAAATGGCAAGTAGTCCATAGACCTTGATAAGTCTAACATCGGATCTGAAAGTATGTTAACAGTTTCAGCAAAAACATTTTTACGAAGATCTGTCAAGGAACGTAAGAAAAGGATATGGTCCAAGTATGTAAATAAATAAGCCTCCAACACCAAAGTGGTAATAATGTACCCCACAATTGTGCTCCACAGGTAATTCACATACTAAGAAAGTCTTTAGTTATTTCAAAGAATAAGTGAATCACTATACCAGACTCAGTGAACTGAGCACAGCACCCCTTGCAAGGCACAAAGTCTTGTCTTGAAATGGATAAATCTAACAAGACGGCATTATGAGTTAGTCATCTAAAATTAAACTGTCATTAGTCAAATATAAAATCTACCAACACTGTCACAGAATATATAATGGACCCTAGATGGCATATACCAGAGGAAACGTACTAATAGTCCATCAGTTAACAAAATGGCAGTGTCCATGTCACATACATAAAGTACCTGACGTAAGGACTATATTGTATGAAACTCATTGAATTTTGTCACATTCAAACCCGACATTAGGCCACTATCAAATGTCAACCAAGCATGTATATTCCAACATTTACTCACCATATGAGTGTCCTTAGACACAGAACGCGTCAGCCGGTTATCGAGTCAAACCACAGAGTTTAAGCCAAGATTCTCCTTCACATTGTATACGTCCATTACTACGCTTCAAGCGTTACAGTGCCATGGCAATGAAAAGAGGTCTGCCTGGCGCAATGTCAATGTTTTCACAGAATAGCGTTTACAACTTTAATGTCATGTCAGCATGTAGTGAAAGGCCGCAAGGAGAAAGTTCTTTAGATCAATGTAAAGTGGAGCCTATTGGTAACGAGCCACTGCGGTCTGAAATTCATGATTTAATCAGTATATATAGTTGGCCACTAGTAGTAGAGTGTCTATTGGACAGCAACAAGTATAAGATCGGAAATAAGGAAAATCGTATGAGAAAAATAAAAAAAAAGAAAACATTTAAATTAAAAAGAAAAAGTAGTAATAATAAATAAGCTACCCCGACATCATGTATTGCCAAGTAGATGGTAGTGATCATAAAGAACAAGTATTGTCTTATCAGAGGATCATGTAGCGGCAGTGGCACAAGACCAAAGCGTGGGGTGGTTCTCAATATGTCTTACATAAGTCCTTAAATCTTCATATTCACACAACCATTTTACAAACAATTGTCAAAATAATAGTATGGCAGATAAGAGACGAAGGGGGGACCAATCCGTACCCCTAGGAGGAACATTATCATTCTCCTGAAAGATCAATTGTAGTCATCCTGATGTATTATGTTTCAATGTATCCATTTTTCCCCCTATGGTGTTGTTGCCAACATATAAACATACATTATATAATCGTAAGTTATCAAAATCTCTTCGTACATTAGTGAAGCCAATATCTATACATAGTTTGTACGAAAAATATATCTGTTAGGGAAGGGAAAGAGAGCTTTTGTCACCTATTCAGATATCTCACAATATATCATGTAATATTAAAGTAAATGATATAGGTCACTGTTCTTGTTCATCCCCAAGTCTAGCGCCCTAAGTCTGATAAACCAAGGGCTTCATTTCTTCTTAGGTCCAGTTCCTGATTACCTCCCCTTGTGCACGTCTGACTTATACCCATAAAGTTGAGGACCGGAATCTCTAAGTCCCTATGTGATGTCTGAACATCTTTCACTATTGGTGATGTATGGTAATTGTTGCGTAGTGCCCGCATATGTTCCTGTATTCATTCTTTTAGTGGGCAAATAGTACTACCCACATTGATAACCTACAGACACATATCACTAGATAGGTAGCATATATTCTGTTGCAATCAATAAATGTATCAATTTTGTATCTACTACTGCCATTGAAGCTTAATTTGAAGGTCCTATTTAGGGCAAATGTACATATACTACAATTACCACATCTATATAAGCCCTTCGGGGGATCTGGTAGCCCACTCAGGGTTTTGGTCGGTAGGGGTGGAAAGAAGCTGTTGCATATCATATCCCTAATCACTCTTCCTCTTTTGGGTACCAATCTAGGTCTGGAAGGGATAATGCTTCTCAAAGTCCTATCCAAGCTCAATATATGCCAATGTTTCGAAAGTATCTTATATATGGCATTACTGTCATTACTGTATGGTGTAGAAAAGGCAATCTTCTTGTCCAAATCAGATTTTTGGGAAGTTGTACATTTGTTTTTTAGTAGTTCTTGTCTATGAACTTTAGCTATTCTACCTCTAGCCCTGTTAAGGACCTATTCATCATATCCCTGTTGTATAACTCTTCCCTCCAGATTGTCTAATTCCTTTTCACATATCTCAGTTTCACTACAATTTCTTTTAATATGTTATGGCTGTTATTTGAGACCGTGGATGTGTATTCGTAGCATGCAACAAAGCATTGCACGCTGTCAGTTTACAAAAAAGCTTGTGGATCTGTCCCCGATCAGTGTAGATATTAATGTCCAAAAAACATATGGATCTCCTATCATTTTCAAAGGTCATCCGTAGGATAAATCAATTGTTATGAAGGTAAGTAAAGACCTCATAGAGAAGTGCTGTGACACAGTCCATAGCATAATGATGTCATCAATATAGTGCCCTCAGAAACAAATGTGGTCTGTCATATTTTGGGGGGCATCCTTATGCTATGGACTGTGTCACAGCACTTCTCTATGAGGTCTTTACTTACCTTCATAACAATTGATTTATCCTACGGATGACCTTTGAAAATGATAGGAGATCCATATGTTTTTTGGACATTAATATCTACATTATGCCTGGGATGACCTGCAGAGGGTGCTCAATGCTTGTTCTCAGTAAAAGAGCCTATGGCTCACAAGGCCTCCTTGCAACAGGGATAACCAGCGCCCTCCCAAAACCCCCTAAAGATGAGGGAACCAGTGTGTTATCTCTCAGCATACCTGCATGATAGTCATAGCACCTTCCTGGGCCCAAGACTCTTGTTTCCCTCAAGAATCAGTGCTTAATTTCCTAAAGAATGAGCGCTGGTGCGAAGCTCTGCTGAGGTGTCCGGTGCTATTATTAAATGTCGGCTGCCGAATTCCAAAGCTGTATCGTATGATTTAAATCCACTTTAATTCACTGCAGGACACCCCTGCCCTTTTATTTCACTCATACAAGTTCCTCCTTTGTCCGTTTGTAATGTTATTGTCTGTCTTTCTCTTCCTCTCTTTTTTCCATTTTGTGGTATTGTTCCCGCTCTTGTGTTTGCAAAATGTCTGATGTGGAAAAATAACACATACACATGTACACACTCTTTACAGTTGCACCTTGTAAGTGACCAGACTATTTTTTTAGTAAGAGACGCCACTCATTGCCTTTGTCTCCCTACAGGTTTGAAATTCTCATGAATTATATGCAAATAAATTAAACTATTAAACCACTGCAAAAGAACATATTTTTAAAACTCTTCCTCAATGCTAAATATTTCCTATTAAATGTTTAAACAAGTCACGGCAGTCTCATCCACAGTTCTAGTTGCAAAGCAGTCAGAAATCAGTAAAATGAACCCTAATACTAGAACAAGCACCCACAAATGAAACAACTCTTTTTAGACTAAAACAAGTGCGAGGTAACTACGCCAAAATGTTTGCTTTTTGTGTAGTGCATCCTGAGTCATACATCATCTTCCCAAATCAATGCCGCCAGTCCATGACAACCTATGACACACTAAAGCAAAATCAACCACACATCCATAGCTAGTGTGGTTTAAAGGAATCCAATGGAATCATTCTTCAGGCCAGGCAATGCACAACCCAGACAACACATGTGAGAAACGGTAAAACCCCTTAGCTTCATGCATAAGACAACACTACCATTGTAACACACATACAACCACACTAGTGTACAAAAGCAGCATATTAATCATAACCACAGATGATTCAACTCAATCAGGAAACAGTCTATGAGTAACTCATCTAGACTATAGTGGGGTGAACCTAAACCCCGACAGAACTGCAAGGCCATACTAAAGCAATACTCACTTTACAGATCTCAGTCACATGATATGACAAATTAACATAGCATAACAAAACATAACACCCATGAATACACTAACTTAATCAATACACACATATGCACATGTACTTGCAGAATATTACGCAAACACATTTCCACATGGACACAGAACTACACACTTGGACAATAAAAAAACAGGAATGTATACACAAAGTTATCCATACATACTGATATCAGGGCACCAATACACACGGGGACAGAGGAATACAAAGACAATACAGACCTTCAGATATTTGGTAATTGCCTTCCTAGCATGATGTACACGAAAGGCCTGCTGATGTATGGAAGGGTGGCTGGTTATGCGTGAACCCACATGGGTGAGACAGATAGACTACATGTAGTAAAATCTTTGCTAATACCATCCAATCGAGAAGGAGAGTGGATATACAGGGAAAACAACTTTTGTCCCAAATGATTATACAATGTAGACATTTATTAGTAAGAGGTATACATTTTTTGCCCATCAATGCGTTAATTTTAGTCAGGAAATTTGAAATTTTAGATGAGCATCTGTCCCAACTGAAGCAGAAAGCAAATAAGGTTCCATTGTTTCATCAGGCACAGGTTTGGTACTTTCTGAACAAAAAAGTTGTTAATATCGACCAACTTCCCACGCAATTAGAGTGCAGTCTTTGAGTAGGTTAAATTTAGATGTACACGTTTGGAGCACATTTTAGATTTTTTTAAACCTCCGAAAAATCCAGCATTTCTCCTGAAAAGCTGTCACAGTTGTAGTTTTCAATGAGCACTGACAAAAGTAGGTAATTACACAAACGTAGATGTACATGGCAATTCAAACGTGCATTTGCACATGCGAACTTTTATTTTTCTCCAGGGCAAACGCATTTTCCCCTTTCACAAACCTCTTCCCCCCACACCAAACTAGTGTTTCAAGTGAAAATTAAATGAAAATATTAAAATTCAAATACTCACTATCCCAGGCTACTTGTTTGTTGCTGAGAAGCACCTCTCATCTGCCCCCTTGCTGAGAAGGGCCGGTAATCTCCCTTTCTAGTGAAGAAGGTACTTGTACTCACTGCCTGGCAGTCCCTACACATTAAAAGCACTGGCCCTAATAATTGTAGAGTTCTTCACTCCCCAGGAAATCTCTTTCCAATATCAGAGTAAGGCTAGGTCCTGAAAAAGTTTGTGTGCAGTCAAACTCACAAATCTGTTATTGTGTATTTGTTTTCCTTTGACACTAGTGACCATAAAACAAATATATTGATTTGGTTGCTTGGTTCCTGCCAGCAGGCCCTTGTTCTCCAGCTTGGTGCGCTCATTAAACTCGAGGAATCAGTCTAATCTCCGGTTAATGTAGTGATCTCTTTTTTGGCACTGATATGGGGGATCGCACTGAATACCTGGGGCCAGGACTACAATGCCCAGATTCTTGTGACTGTTGGGGAAATGCGGAGGAAGGAAACGGGGCCATCCTTGCTCTGTTTCGGCGCTATAAAGCGCACAGGTTACCCTGTTCCTCATCACGTGGGCCTGGACCTCAAGGCACAGAGTGCCAGGACTGTTGGGGGAAGGTGGAGGAAATGGGCTGCCCAGGATCAATTTCGGGGCTATAAATAGGGTTACCGTTTCAAAAAGCTAAAATAGCGGTCATTTGTTGTTGTTTTAGGAGCCCGCAAAGGTCCGGACATGATACTAAACAGGGCTTTAAAGAAAATCGCACATATTCGTTTGTAAAATGACTTTTCTGCCTTAGTTTAATATAATTAGTCAGCACCGGGCTCCAGAATACATTTAAAAGCGTTTCTCATCTATATCTTCTGTTTTAAATATGTACAGATGAGGGTTAAAAATACCGGCATTAGGTGATTTTACTTATTGTTGTTCCATCCGGGACATTTAAATTACAGCGGTGCAAGTAAAAACCAAGACAGGTGGCAACCCTAGCCATAAAACACACTGGTATTACCTGCTGCGCGGTACCCACATAGAGCACATCTGGGATGCACCCGGTGTAGACCAGGCCCATTCGCGCCCATCAGAGCCCAGAAGAGGGGACTGGGTCACCCTCTTGGTTGCCATCCATGAGACAATGGCGTAACAAAACTTGGGGGCCCCACCCTGCAAAGTACATTGAGGGGCCTCCCTCCGAAATCAGTCAGGAGCGCTCATGTCAGGTTACTGTGCTGAAGGGATCCCCTGGAGCTCGGGGGCCTGTGTTATGCCACTACATTAGAACATTATCCTGAACTGAACTACATTCATTACAAGCAGAAGAAGATCTCCTGCTGTGCTGAGCGGTAACTAGAGTTCCATTCCATCCTCAATCACTAACTTTGTGACAGGTGCCATGGAGTAATCAATAGGGAGCTTGTCACCACCGAGGAGAGACTGGCCATCGCATAGCGTGTCTACTTTGAGGACCTTAACCACCCAACTGCTTCTACGACTCACTGTGTCGGCTCTGGGACCAGTGCGCTAAACGCACATAAGTCTGCGAGGTCTGTTAGTAACCACTGTGTATAGTCATGTGACGAAACTATCGCATCTGTGGGAGTTTTGATGAATTTATAAAATTGTGTATTATAAATAACAAGCAAAAACGAATTGCTGCACTTGAATTCACATGTGAAAACTTATTTTGTAGTATGGCCTTTTAAACAGTTTTTCTATGATAAATGAAAGTGACTTTATCTGGCTTTTGGTAACTAGGCCTCGAAACCATCTTGTTCAAAATGGATGTCTCACGCTGCAGGTAGACTGTTTGTGATTTCTGTTGCACACAATCATGCAGGTCATGTTTGTTTATTTCTTAATGATGCTGTTCTCGAGGAAGCGTCTGCAACATTGATACACAAATGTTTCTGTTTCTCAAGGTTCTTCCATCTGTTCACAGGATTAAATTCATTCACAATGTCTCATTGTAGTTTTGTAACTAATTTGTTCTGCCAACTCCTGATGACATTAGCTCAAGGTGGGTTGAATCATTGTTCATGAAGTTGGACAGTGCTTAGTCGAAAGGGAATTACGTTTTAATAATTGTGTGCTCTGATTTGCAGAAATAGTATACTTCTGCTCACACCACGATTATTTGGCAATTTCATTGTTAGTCTAAGAGGCATTTTCCTATATAAACCCTAGATTCTGGGGATGAGCCAAATTCTTTTGGAAGCTACTAAGAGTGCTGTCTGACTACTTACTTATTTTGCTGCCTATTTAGACTTTGGCTATTCATTCATTTTGCCTAATATTCTGTATTGCCCTATAGCTGAGAGCCTTCATGGCCATGACTCTGTATGCATCTGCTCCCGACAAGTTTTGTACTGTATCTTTTACATTTTTGTAATAAGTCCTTTACATTTCTATTGCTGCCCTAAAACTCACGTATTGAGTATGTTCTTACCTAAATGACTATTTTTGATATGTTGTGTTGTGCCTTATCTTGAGAACATTCTTTCATGTCATTACGGTTTACCACTATCCCGACCCATCCATCTGTGGCATGTTATTGAGGTATCTTTTGGAGTGTAAGATTTCAGGGATCCCCAATGCCCACATTCCACTGTTGATTAGTCCACCCCCAAAAACGAAGAAAAAATATGCTTTCCACCTGATGAAGGGTAAGATGGCACATTTAGCAGCGTGGACTTTAACTTGCTGCAACAATTGCTAATTTCATAGCTGGATAAACGTTTAAATATTTTTCAGTGTTTTATCAACAGCATGTGCGACTCTTTTATTATTATCCTCCTGGCCAATGCGTGCTCCTTATCTAACTTTGTTGTCAGTAAGCAGCTCAAAGCCCGATTGTTCTCAAAGAAAATCACATGCTATACATCCAGACCTGAACCACCTCTTGTACAGCTCATGTTTTTTCTGCACCCCCCCCATTAATAATCATCAACAGTATGTGGTCCCGACATTGCCCCCCCCTTTGCTTCTGAGCAATCAAACTCAAAGAATTTAGACGCACCAGATTCACTTCAGTTACTGCATTTGTTATTACTGTGCAAGACGTTCTTCCTGCAAGAGCCAACTAGAAGGAAGACTATTACTCATTAGATGGCCAGGCATGTGAGTTCCACCCACGTGTTTGATGAGGAAATCATCCTGGTCAGAAATGTTAATTGGGTGACAATCGGTGCAAGCTGAGCCAAAGAGATTGTTTTGTGGAGAAATATTGAGACACGTCTGTTGTTGGCTAAGTACTACACCGACTGACCTGCTCTTTTTTATGTTGTAGTGAGATCAGTGCCATTCTCTGGGTCTAGTTTTATAGGCCTGCAGTTTGCCAAAGTTCACAGTACACATTTCCTGATAGAAGGAACTTGCGCAATATGCCTTATGTTTATAACATTTTGACTTTTAGTAACTTTGCTCCTTTGGAATCAATGGAAGAGATAGACTGACATGAGAATAGAACTCCTGCAAACTGCTGTCCTTTACAAGATCTGATGTAGTTGAAATTTTAGTATTGCTGCCCCTAATGTCACAAATTGTCATCTATACGTGACAATATATGCATTATAGTGATGCTTACAATGTAGAAAGATGCCATGAGAAGCCACTTTAATGGTGCATTCGTTTAAACTACTGTTAGAAATCCTGATGGTATTGCTCATAAATCAAATGTTTGCAAGATTTAATTGATATTATGTTACAACTTAGACCTTAGACTAACAGAATGTATTGAAACAATACTGAATGTCTAATAATTAATGCTTTAAATACATGTGCAAAAATATAGAAATGCAGTTCCGCATTATACCAAATGAAATGTATTAACAGAGTCTTTCGTTTAAAATGAATGTAACATGCATATCATTGAAGCATTATTAATGTTGAATTCATAATTTTCTTATTAAAATTAGTTTGTCAAAATGTATTATTTAAATGTATTGCTATAATTCACTTGTACTATCCTAAGGAAGGCCTGTGAGTCTTGTCTTCCGTGACTGGGCAGGAAGTGCTGATTAATTTTCATAACGTGAGATTTCTTTCAGATTTTGTTCCTATGAGAAGACTAGCTTTGGTGATAGACCCCTCTTGTTTAGACATAGAGAGAAGTGTAATAGTGTCCTTGAGTTTGGAACATCCTGAGCAATGGACTAACAAATTATACAAATGTTTCAATCCTGTGTGGAGCTACATGGATGGATGAGGTTCCCATGACAGACCTGGGAATAGATGTCGAGGTTGCAACCTTGAGCCATGTGATAGATTATTATTGTGATGCCCCTTCAATGTATTAAGGACTGTCTTTCAGAGCAAATCAGATTTCTTTATGAACTTTAGTATACCGTTGACCAGTTGGACTTTGGTCAGATCTCCGGACTTCCTGATCGCTTGCTAATGAAGAAAGCTGAGCCCCTTTGAGATGCCCAGCCGAGGCTTAGTGATTTTCTCCCTAACACTTGCAGAAGACTCTTGATCGAGCTTCTGACATGCTAATACTTTCTTTATTACCTATCTTTTGCCCACTTTAGTTAGTACCTTGTTGCCTGAAATTACCTTTTTCCAAATTCTTTTTGCTGTTTTTGTCCTTTTTGTCTTTTGCCCACATGTGTTCCACCCCACACATGTTAATCCATAATTTGGCTATGATAGGGTTTTCATATGAAAACTATAACTTTGATGTTCTAAAACTGTCTGATTCCTGCTAAACCCAAGTAACGTGTGATTTCTGTATAACAACTAATTTTGTTAATGTTCTGTACTTTTCTTATTGAATGTTTAGTTTTATTGATGTTAGTCCACCTGAATCTATTTTGTTGCCTTGGGCAACCCTTGGTGATTCTGTATCTTTATAATTTTGTCTTGAGAGCTGTCTACATGGCTTTGAGCTTGAGTTTGTAATATATCCCTTAACTTTATTTTTGACTGGAGTTTTCCTTGTATGGCTAAATGAGTCACACAGTTTATTTTAATTGGCGTGTATTGAAATTGAGTTATATGGTTCTACCACACCCCGTCACAGGGTCCAAAGGTCCATCAATCTCGATGAGAATTGATCCCTGCGAAGGATGAAAATGCTCCAGCAGATCTTAGAAATGCTCTTCAAGTGGCTGACTCACCCCATCAGATCACTACCTTTAGTATTAACTTGGCCTCTGAATCTGAAGATGTTGATGACCTATTTTGTTTCATTTCTTGGAATGTGGCTTGTATAAGTTCCAAACTGGATAAATCTGACTGGGTCAATTTTGTTACAGGGTTTGACCTCCATTGCCTCCAAGAGGTATAGGCCCTTCACACCTTTCATGTGGACAGTTATTTTACATATGATACTTTGGCACTCCGTCTATAGCTGGTAGGACCAAGAAAGGGCTGTCAATTTTAGTCTTGGTTCTGTTTCCAGGACAAAGTATCATTGTTTTGTTGTTATTCCTCATAGTATCAATTGTTTTGTATTGAGTGTGTTGGTTTTCATGGCATTCTGGTAGTCAATGTTTATAAGAACAAGTTTGCCCATCAAAATATAGATATCATAAACACACTTGATCATGACTTTGGAAAATAATTACATGCCAAGAATGGAAATATGTCCATTGATTGGGCAGATGCTTGTCTTTGCCTTTTAACTCCCCCTGCTGTTTGTGGTATTTTGAATACTATTGGGGAAGATCTATCTCAATTTTATCATGATTCTTATAGTTATGCATTGAACAGTATTTTGGTTAAGTATATCTAGTTTTGCTTCAGATATCAGCCCTTCCACTATCACCATTCCACACACGTTCAATGGAAGGAGAGTTTTTAGTGCAATCAATTTCATGATTTATTTCTCCGGATTTGTGTCCCAATGGGTCTAACTTTTCAGTGATAGCCAACTGTGCCAGTGATTATAATCCTCTCTCAGAGGGCTTTGATATGGGTGCAAAAACAGGAAACTTCTGCTGAAAGGCTTCCAAAACTTGAAGTTGGTAAAACTAAAGTGGTGCTGTTAAAATGGGCCAATAAATCCCTTGCACCTGTTATCTAACTTACTGTCTTAATCTTAGTCCTGTTAGATGAATACTCTGTTGTTTCTGTAATTAGGAGTTCTTTTAAATGGTTCTGCAGAATGACCAAAACACTTTTGACTCCACCTTGTCCCTTTGAAGATCAAGCGGAACAGCTGGTTTGATTTTGCTTTTTCACAAGAAAACAGAAACCACATGACTGCCCTTAAAAAGGTACCACAAAATATTGCAGAGTTACAAACCTGAATACCATGATAACAAAAAAGCCAAGCAAAAGGGAGGATGCTTGGTCATCATTATTAGCAGTCAGTGTTGCAAAGGACAACTTTACCCTCTGCTAAGATGTTTAAACACTTATTTTGAATGGTGTTGTTACTGGATAGACCAATTTTCCACACCTGGAAGTTTCATCTGAAATGATAGGGTGGGTCCATTTGATATGCCACTCGCTTCTATATCTTTTGAGGTACCAGAGATAATGTTAGCTATCAACAGGGGCCAAAAAGGAGAGGATCCCGGCCTGGTTGGGGGCTCCAATGGATATTTATAAAAATAAAACAGACTTTTAGGTCCCAGTTTTCACTAATGTGTAACGGGGTGCTACTAGCATCAATTTACCTAGCTGGGCTGAGAACAACTCTGTTGTCTATGATATTTAGTTCGGCTTCCAACAAGAGCTGGGTATCACTGAACAAAGTTTGAATGTGTATATGTTAGCCATCAAATAAACCATGACCAAGAATGGCTTGTAAGCTGGACTGAGGATAGCTCTGTTCTCTCTGATATTTAGTTTGCTTTCTGACAAGAGCTGGGTACCACTGAACAAAGTTTAAATTTGTATGTGTTAGCCACCAAATAAACCATGACCAAGAAAGACTCTCTACACCTTGCATTTAAGGACCTTAGCACTTCTGACTGTATCAGTCACTCAAAGCTTTGATCCATCATGCTAACAATGATGGTTAACAAACCTATTGTTTGTTTCCTTAGACAACTGCATTCAGATGATTCTGCCACTGTCTATTTGGGTCTACATGGCGAATGTCCTGATTCCTTCAAGGCTGAGAGGTATGTATGACAAGACAGTGTGCTTGCACGATTTATTTTTATGCTATACATTAACAATCTCACAAATTTGTGTCTGTTTGTCATGATATGCTGCACTTCCAGTTCCTGTTTTGCTTTTTGCTGATGACACGGTTCTTATAGCAAGAATGGCTAATGACCTCTGGAAATTACTTAGGGGGTGATTCTAAGTCTGGCGGGCGGCAGAGGCCGCCCGCCAGACTTCCCCCTCCAAAATACCACTCCGCGGTCGAAAGACCGCTGAGGGTATTTTGGGTTTTGCACTGGGCTGGCGGGCGACCGCCAAAAGGCCGCCCGCCAGCCCAGTGCAAAACACCCTTCCCACGAGGACGCCGGCTCAGAATTGAGCCGGCGGAGTGGGAAGGTGCGACGGGTGCAGTTGCACCCGTCGCGAATTTCAGTGTCTGCAAAGCAGACACTGAAATTCTTTTTGGGGCCCCGCGACACCCCATACCGCCATCCTGTTCCTGGCGGGAGAACCGCCAGGAACAGGATGGCGGTATGGGGTGTCAGAATCCTCCATGGCGGTGCAGCTTGCTGCGCCACCATGGAGGATTCATTTGGGCAGCGGAAAACCGGCGGGAGACCGCCGGTTTTCCACTTCTGACCGCGGCCGAACCTCCGTGGTCAGAATGCCCAGCGGGGCACCGCCAGCCTGTTGGCGGTGCCCCTGTCATTTTAGCCCTGGCGGTCTTGGACCGCCAGGGTTAGAATGACCCCCTTAATTCTTTTGCTTGTTTCATGAACCAGTTGCACCTTAAAATGAACCTGGCCAAAACTTCCAGTATGATCTGTGTGCCTAAATCTACAAAAACTCACCAACATACCATTTGTGGTGCCTAAGATTGTGGTCTTTGCACCTTCTTGTTTTTTGGATTCCTATGAATCCTGCATTTAGCTGGCATTTTGACAGGTCCATCAAAGCAGTTTTCAGGTTTGCCTCCTAACTAGGCTTAAAACTTTTTTGTGAGATGGTCGAGGTTTATAGTATTAAATATCTGTCAGTAGTCATTTATGGTGCGGGGTTGTTGGGCTATACCGATGTAAGCCGTTTACAAGAGGCTAAAATGAATTTCTAAGAAGGCTATTGGCTTGATTCCATTGAGGTTCCCACTAAGGACATTATTAAACTTGTATTTTTTAAACATTGGAATGAGGCAAGGGTAACAAATGAACTATGTAAATCCACAGTAAGAGCCCATTCTTTGCTCTTAACTACTGATGTTATGATACCATACCTCTCATTTGTGGCCAATTCACAATATAGATATTTATTGAATTACTGGTGGTGTGTTTGCTACCTTACCTGCACCGTATGAACTTTGCCACTGCTTGTCCTATCTGGGGTGGGACTACGTCACTAGACTTCAGTGAGGCAGGCGTGGCTGGAGGACAACAGCTCTTAAGCACAGGAGGAGTCCCGCAGCACAGGGTGTGTTTGCTGCCTTACCTGCACCGTATGAACTTTGCCACTGCTCGTCCTATCTGGAGTGGGACTACGTCTTTAGACTTCTGTGACACATGCGTGACTGGTGGACAACAGCTCGTAAGCGCAGGAGGTGTCCCGCAGCACAGGGTGTGTTTGCTGCCTTTCCTGCACCATATGAACTTTGCCACTGCTTGTTCTGTCTGGGGTGGGACTACGTCCCCCAGATGTCTGTGAGGCAAGGTGGGCTAGAGGACAAGCGCTCTTAAGCACAAGAGGAGTCCTGCAGCGTGGAACGTGCGCAGGGCACCCCCGGGCATACGCCCGGGCCAAGACCAGGCCAAGACTGGGCCTGTCTTTGTCAGTCATCATCTGAGCTGTACCAGGCACCTTGGCTCGACTCATCCAAAGGTATCGTTTTCGGGACAATTTGCTAATTTTCTGGTTCCCATTCGCCTGTTTGTACCGGTGTTCATTGTCCTGTAAAGTTGCCTAGTTATCCCCAAGTTTTTTTAATATATGGAAAAAGAAGGTCACTGCAGTGGACTCGCTGTTACCCTCACGCTAAATGTACCTCCATTGACTGCCTGCTGGAGCAAGCCGTGAGTGTCATCAGTACAGAAATCATGCTCACAGAGAGGAGGCTATCCATAGGTGCTGGCAGTGGTCAGAATTGCAGCACAGGACCCAGCCTGTCAAATTCCACCACGGTGGACTGCCTACTTGCCCCTTCACGGATACACTAGCTAACTCATCTTATCCTTCTTTGGTGTCTTCCTACCCACCATTGTTGCTGATCTCTTCTGACTCAGGGGGAGGTGCCCCAACCCCAGTTCCTCAAAGTAAACCTAAATGAGGCGCTTGCCATAAGCAGCCTTGTAACAGTATTGATATTAGTCAGGATGGCCCACAGTCTGTTGATGTGAGGGTTTGCAATCTTCTCCACTGTGTGAGGGAGGAGGTCCCCCTGCAATTGTCCTGTGACAGTCAGACACAATTAATGGAGGGCCACTTTGAGTGACTCAGTGAATTGCTGAAGTTGGAACTTTCTCCTCTGAATTTGCGCTTGGAAGCCAAATTAGAGGCATCTTCATTGTGCAACTGCTCATCTCTTTAAGCCCGCACTGGAAATACTTGTCGCTCTGCTGCTTCATTGCGTCCGTGCTTGATTTTGGCCTCTAACGATCTGTTTTAGTGTCTAGCTTGATGGCACCCGTGGTCTCACCTTCCACAAAGGAACTCTTGCACAAGGGGGGCACCAGTTCAAACTGTTTGTTCAGAGACACTTCTGTCAGAGCCACAGTGGCCACTGGAGTGGGATTCTCTTGTGTGACCCCCACTGAATCTAAATCATTCGAAGGATCGCCAGTGCTTGGGTTAGGGTCCAATAAAGTTGTAGTTAACCTTCTGCCTGCTGCATGCCCCTACACTGTAGTACTTATTGGGGTTCCTCCTTTGAGCAGGGGTCACAATGAAACCTACAAGGAGCTTTTTAATAAATCCTTGGACTGTTCAATGCAGCACAGTAGATTTCCAGCATTTCACGCAAAAAACATTTTAATGGTGCGTAGATGCGCCTGGATTGGCCCTGACCCAGGTGACCCTGTGATTGATTGCCTTATTATAAATGTTAGATTTGTGTATCCAGCGCGTAATTTATTGTTTGGCCCTTATCCGTCCTCTGCCCCAAGGAGTGCCATTACCTTGGTCTCTTTGGGTTATTTTTATAAAGCACAGAGTTGTTCTTTTCAGAGAAGTGTCAGCTCTTTGGGTGTCTCAACCAGCCAATCCAAAGTTAGCCTCAAACGTCAGCATTTGTCTTATCTCAGCCTCACTGACCCCCATTCACTTCGAACATTACCTAGGGCTTCTTTCCATGGTTCGGCAGTCATTTCACAGAGGCCCACTGGTCCTTTTGTTAGCCCCACAGACAATAGATTTGAAGTCCTTGCAGCTACTGATTCAGGGGTGGCTCCCCTGCAATGGCAGAGGAGCTTCGCCCCACTGGCTAAGAGCCAGCAGCAGAAAAATATTTGAATATTGTTTTATTTTTCTGCTGCTGTCTCAGCCAGCATGTGAAGGGAGGGATGGGGCTGGGCCTCAGGAGGTGGGAGTGGGGGTAAGGATTTGTGTGCACTAAGTGAGCATGTGTGTTTGGACGGCCCAAGATGGCCGTCCAAACACACATGCGCACTTAGGTTTCTCCAGCCCGGCTGTCTGTACAGCCGGGCTGGAGGAACTGCACAGGCCCCATGGTTGTGTCTGAGCGGCAGTCAATGAAGCTCAGACCAAACCTGGCGCTGCTTTGATGCTTGCTTCAGCATGAAAGCAGCGCCAAGATTGCCAGGAGCCTGTTCGGGTGTCCCAGTGAATGCTGGGACACCATGAACAGGGAAGAAGGACGAGTGAGGCGGCAGGAAAGAATGGCAGCAACGAATGGTAAGTCTTTTTAAAAATTTAAAAATAATTCCACACCCCGCCCTTGATATTTGTGGCAGTCGTCGCTGTACTGATTGAGTCTCAATTGAGGCAAAATCACCTATCATTGTTTTGATCTGAGCAAACCCCAGTTCTGTTTGTGAGTAAACTTGTTAGTTCTAAGACTGTTCGCTCATATGCCATGTTAAGTTGGAATGTCAAAGGCCCTAAAGGTAAAGTAGATGACTTGCAGGCTTTTATTTACAAACATGACATTGTTGCCCTGCAGGAGACTTGTGTTACTTCACCCTACCTCTTTCGACGGAAATGCATGCTTTTCCTGTCTAGCTACTCCCTCTCTGTGTGGAAGGGCTATGGGAGTTCTAGCAATTTGGGTTTGTATTAATTTATATGTGGAAGTGACCTCTATTGACTTTGGGACCAGAGCTTTTGAAATATTATTGATTCAGGATAGATTTTCCTGATTTGATTTTTATTTAGTTAATTTTTATAATAATGTATTTTTCAATTGTTCTTGTATTTATTTTGCGCTGTTGTTTAATTTTCTTTCAAACCTGCAGCCTCCCAAGTGGAGTGCAAAGACACAGCTCTCATATATGTTGTATTGAGATTTCAATGCGAAACTGGCAGGCCCATTATGGAAGGGGGATTTTGGAGGGGGAGGGTGGAGGACTGCATGGAGTGAAGCGAGGGGAGTTGAATTGGCAAGATATTTGGCAGAACATGATTTGATTGATTTAGTTACACCCTAAGCGAGGACGAGCACTCTCTACCAATTTTTGGAGGGCATGGCCAGCCATCAACTATCGATCACATTTTATGACTACGGATCTCTTACACCAATTTATTAAAGGGGAGGTTGTGCAGATGGAGGGGGGTGATCACAACTCCCTGTCAGCTTTAGGGCTGTTGCCCTTAAGTAGGTCTAACCCCACCACTAATATTATTCCTACACAGCATTCCACAGATGGGCTCTGGCTCATTTTGCGCCTGAAAGAGCCTAGTGTTGTTTTGGGCTCATTGTTGAACCAGCATCTGCGGCTAATACTTAATTGCTTGACAGAAGTCTATGGAAATGTTCTGTCAGCTCATTATGACGCCCTAAGTCAGGCCATCAAACAATTCCTTCTTAAACGTGCATGCATAGCTAAGGGCGACCCACAATGGTTTGATGAACACTGCTTGGCAACAAACTGATGGCTAATGTGTGCCTTGGCTGTTTCTCCAAGAGTGCCATCTGAGGTTCAGTTTGCCTGCCAAGCTTATAAGCTTGACCTTAAAACTAGGAAAGAGGCCCTGCATAAGTTGGATTGGGAAACATTGGAATCAGCTGCGGTGGGTAATCATAATACATTATTTAGGGACACTGTCAATAGAAATAGGTCAAGAAGTATCTCTGATAGCTCTTTGTTGCCATGTAATCTCTTAGGCTCTGACTGGGTGGCACAGTTCTTGGCCACTTACCATATAGAGGAAAACACTGAGGAGTCTAAATCTTTACTCAGCAGGTTAAACAATTTGCCACCTATCATAGGATCATTGTCAGAGGTAGAACTGGCAATAAGCCAGAGTACAGGTAGTAAGGCACCCGGTCGAGATGGGATCACAATCAACCTTATAAGATGTACTGCTGCCTTCTGGGGTCCTTTAATTGCCAACATTTTTAACAGTTCTCTTAACAGGCATATCCCCGCTCCTGGAAACTCCTCATCATCATGTCCATTTTCAAAAAAGGAGATCATATGTCCTCGAAATGCTATAGGCTAATACCTTTATTAAATAGCACAGTCAAAATTATTTACAGGGTGATCTACAACTGTCTTGCTGCATGGACTCGAGTTAGGCATTCTTTCTCCCTTCCAATTTGGGTTTCGATCAGGCCTGGGTACGGCACAGCAGTGCCTAATTTGAGTTTAATAGTCAACAAGTATACTTTTGCTAGGCGCTGCCCTCTGTACCTGGCCTTCATGGACCTCTTGACAGCATTTGATTCTGTTAGTAGATCTAAGTTGTGGCTATGACTGCTGGACATAGGCGTACAGGCACCTCTGGTGAGTTTTTTGTTCACTCTGCACACAGATCTGGCAGCTAAAGTGCGTTTGAGCCCAAATGGAGAAATGTTCCCATAATTTTGCCTAAAACGTGATGTGCACCAAGGCTGCATTTTGGCCCCCTACTTTTTATTTGATATCACAATGGCCTCTGTTCCTACCTGATATCCACTCCGGTAGATACTCCTAGAGTTGCTGGCAGACAGGTGCCAGAGTTGCTGACAGACGGGTGCCAGCACTACTCTACGTGGATGACGCGGTCCTATTGGCTTGAACTCCTAATGCTTTGTGGGTGCTGGTGGACTGCTTTGTCCAGTTTATGGGTAGTCTTGACCTACCCAATGGGAGAGGTCTCTCCTGTTCTGTTTTAGAGCTGGTACGGTCTGGCGGCTTCTGAGAGTCGGAAATCAATCCGTTGCCACAGGGAGGACAGTTTTGCTTTGTTCCTGTGACGGGACCGCAGCGCAGTCGGCATTACATTATATGTTTTTTGTAATTAGTTTACCCACCCCCGTAGACTCCTTCTTAAACCACTTTTAAAGTTATAGGAGCACAGCAGATGCTTTGTACCATCTCAACTATTGAATATACCAAACTATTTGTGTTAGTGTGTGCTCCTTTCTTAAAGCTGTAGTTCGGGCCTATGGAGGGGCAATTACACTTGTCTGTTCTGTATCAATGTTAATCTGAGCCAACGTGTTTATATTTTTAGGTATTTTGTTATCTTTTAATTCTTTGATCTTATTTATATTTTTATCATGCATTTCGCATTTTACATGAGCATTGTTATTTTCTGGAAATTATACTTGCTTTTTTATCTTACTGTTGGGGGTGTTAGCTTTCTTGTAATTCTATTTAATCAATGATTGTTGAATTGATTTGTGTCTTTTATGGCCATATTTTGGTCGAATAAAGATTATTCAAAGAAAGAAGAAGACCTGCTTTTATCCACTTACTAGTTTCTTATCCAAAGATTGTGCCATGGAATGTGGATCTCCAACCTTGCCTTTGTGATTGATGTTCTGCTCAGTGTATACTTCACTTTATGTTTTTCTGCAAATTTGACACGGTACAGAGAAAGTGGAAACTGACTCCTTTGTTTAGAAACCTAAATTGTAGACAATGGAGACCATCCTTCCCTTTTTTGCAATGGCTGCCATCAGAAGTGATTTGTGTAATTTTCTTCAGTAAGGTATTAGGGGGGCATATTTATACTCTGTTTGTGCAGAATGTGCGTCAAAAATGTTGACACACATTCGGCACAAACCTTGCCCCATATTTAAACTTTGACGCCCGACCCCGCGGACGTCAAAATTCCACAGTGTGCGTCATTTTTTGGAAGCGGGAAACTGCCTTGCGTTAATGATATGCAAGGTAGGTGTTCCCATCCAAAAAATGACTTTAACGCCTGTGCGCCTTATTTATACCCCAGCGTTATTTTGACGCACAGGAGGGGGTGGGCCTTAAAAAACAGCACACAGCCTGATGTGCGCTGTTTTTTAATGCCTGGGTCAGGGCAGGCATTAAGGGATCTGTGGGCTCGGAAGGAGTCCAGAGGTGCCCTCCCCTGCCCCTAGGGACACCCCCTGCCACCCTCGCCCACCCCTGGAGGACAGCCATGGATGGGGGGCCCATCCCAGGTAAGTAAAGGTAAGTACAGGTAAGTATTTTTTTAAGTTTTTTTTAAGTGGCATAGGGGGGCCTAATTTGGGCCCCCCCTACATGCCACTATGCCCAATGACCATGCTCAGGGGACAGAAGTCCCCTGGGCATGGCCAATGGGCAAGTGGGCATGACTCCTGTCTTTGCTAAGGCAGGGGTCAAGCCAATGGGGGTTGTGCGTCAAAAAAAATGGCGCAAGTCCGGTTTGAGGCCTGATTTTTGCCTCAGACCTGACATGCACCATTTTTTTATGCACAACCCCCATTGTCCCCTACGACGGCCCTGCCTGGTGTGTGTCATTTATTTTGACTCAGACCAGTCCACAGCGCCGGCTAACGTCATTCCTTAAATAAGGCACCCGCATGGCGCATTGGAATGGCATTAGCCGGCGGGAAGATTTTTGATGCACAACTGCGTTGGCGCTGTTGTGCGTCAAAAAGTATAAATATGGCACTAAATTTAGGAACACTCTTCAGTAGTATCTGGGAGCCTGAGAGGTGGATGCTTTTAAGCTGGCTGTTCCAGATGGTTGTTTTTTTAATTGTCTTATAGTACTCATCACTTTATTATTGTGTCTACTTCATGATCTTTTATTTTTACCCGGTGCCACTGGATGATAGAATATTTCATATATTTTAGTAGTTGAATTTGTATTTTAGCAATTTGCCCTGTTATGATCTGTGCATCTTTTTGTGGGTTTCTGAGGTCTGCTAAAGAATTTGAAGGGGTACCTACTGTTTTTTCGCAGGAACGTAGCCTGCAGCAGCAGGAGCTGCAAACCTTCAGAAACAAAATGATAATGAACGCTGTTTATTGTTGTTTTATTTCTAAAGGGGCGGGGCCAAGGGGTGATGAGCAGTGAGGGGACTGCACAGAGCACTCCTCTCAGTGCGCATGTATGTTTGGCCGGCCGTCTTGGGCTGGCCAAACACACATGCGCACAAGGGCTCTTTCCAACCCAGCACTGTGTAGCCAAGTTGGAGAGAGACGACCCAGGCTCTCAGTCTGCATTGGAGTGCCAAGCCAGGTTGCTCCAGCCAATCATAACGGTGCTCTGAGCAGCATCATGATTGGTGCACCACAGGCTGAGAGTCTGTACCTGGAGTTCGATGGGGCGACACGGTAGCAGAGTGGCGACTAGGTAAGTAAAATGTTATATATATATATATATATATATATATATATATATAAATATATATATATATACAATATATATATATTTAATCCATATCTGTTTGAAATAGCTGTTCGTTGCGCGCACTCTACTGCCGGTCACTGTGACGAAGGAGAACATCCTTGGTTTAAATAAATATCGAAAATATTCACTGCACTCCAGGAGGTTTTTAAACACTCTATTTTATTGTTCCAGCAACCACCTGTTTTTTTTCTTAAACACTCTATTTTATTGTTCCCGCAACCACCAACGCGTTTTGACTTCTAACAAGTCTTGCTCGCGGCTAGTGATTCCTTTTTCCCTTTCACCTTAAATAGTGTAGGTCTATAATGCCTGTTATGTGGCATTCTGGACCTAGTAGTTACTTTGTAAAAATACTAAAAATAATCATTAAAAATAAAAAATAAACATTTGTGGCAACTTATGTTAACTAACGATAATTCCAACCCCTATGATGTATTTTGAAAATCAACTCCTATAATATATTTTGAAAATCAAATTGTTATTCACTTATATTGCAAAATGTATGTGATTCTAACTAAATCAATATTAATGTGCCGTTACATAATCAACATATGATGTTGACACAATTTTCAGATCCTATTGGCTAAGTGCCATGTTTTCCTAATAGACAATGTGCCAATTCTCAATTGCTTTATATGTTGTTTGTGACTATATTATTACATCAATTAATTTCCACATATTTTTACAATTTTCTTAAATTTTGGTGGTTGCTGGAACAATGAAATAGAGTGTTTAAAAATCTCCTGGAGTGCAGTGAATATTTTCGATATTTATATATATATATATATATATATGTATATATATTTTTTTTTGTTTCCCCCCGCCCAGCCACTTTGCCGAGTCACAGCCGCGACTGGACGTAGCTTAACATTCCTGCATTTTTCCTTATTTATTTACATATTTATTAAATGATCTATTGACCACACATCTGAAATAACATAGACTATTCAACATGGCCTTAGATTTGAGATGGTTTAGTAAATGGTCAATATAGATTTCCTATCCTATATGCACAGAATTTATTTTCAGATGCTATTTTACATTTTATATTAATTACTATGTTCATGTTTTTGTGTTTATTTCAGATCTTATGATGCATCATTTTGTTGATTTCTCAGTGCCACTTAACATTTTGTTTTATTACTATTCTCTTATTTAAGGTTAAGGTTAAAGTTAAAGGATATATCATGGTACTTATTTCTAGAGGCCACTTTAGAGGTCATACTTTACTATGGTCTTGTTATGTGTTCATTAAACATCCAAAGCTTCATCTGTTTGTGTCTAACCAGCCAGAAGGATTGGTAGATTCTGTCAACTACCAATAATTTCCAAGACTGATGTCATTCAACGTCACATCACTTGCAGAGAGAAAGCGTCCTGCTAATACTCTCTATAAACTAAATATGATGTATTTTTTGACAGTTCTGCTATATTCCAGAACACAGATGTGGTGCTTTGACCCCTGAAGTTGGAATGCACATCTAACAGCTGGAATGCGACAGATCAAGCTTAAGAACTCTGCATTTTCATACCTGTTTAATCTACTGAAGAATCTACTACTTCTCTTGCTGGAGGTCTCAACAGTACAGACTGGCCCTTCTCTTGTTTCTTATTCCTCAACACCATCACTGGTGTCACTGTCATAAATATAAAATAGCCAGAGCATCAGTTTCTGTGAAGGAGTCACGGTCTGACAGACAGGGGCCTCCACCAAAAACCTTGTAGAGTTGCAACTCCACCAGACTCTTGGAATCCCCTGCTGTATAGAGAATTGGAAGAAACAACATGTTTCTGACAGCAGAGCCAACACTGGTCCACTGGTGGAAATCATTCACAAGTTATTTGACTGACATTGGACCATCAGTCAGTAGGTGTCAGAATGTCCGCTTTATTGAGACTGTCGTTGCAATGTCCTTTTTACTTGTTCGTCACCTTCTGGGAAAGCTTGGCTGTCCCAAGGCATGTCAGACGTTTTCGCAGAAACCAGGTCAACAAACTGGAGTGGGGGCTCTTCAAAGATCGAGGATCTGTTTCAAATGTTCCATTTAAAAAAAAAATGCAGTGAAAGTGAAAACAGGGCGGATGCAGGATTTGGCACCACTTAAGAGCGTTAGATGCTTCATCATTAATAGACAGGGATGCTTTGCAATAAAACTGAAAATGACATTCTTCTGCAGCAGCACTCAGCCCCGAAAAAGTACAGGGCTGGGGACTGATGATCCCTTTGCACGCCTTCTGACAGACCTTAGTAGTTCCAAATGGGAAAAAACCTTATGCATTGTGAGAAAACCTCCATCATTTGTTTTTCAAAAACAAATTCCACTTTCAATTCATTTTTTAAAACAAAAACAATAGCTGTTCGGGCTGACTGAACATGGCACTTGCTCAGCAAAAGTTCAGCGCCTTCAGTAGAGCAGTTGTGATGGCGGCTCTGCCGGAGCCCCTGTGAGCTGTCAGAGATGTATAATATAAAGACGTCATATTACCTAATCGTAGATTGAGCAAATGGGCTTTCGGCCAGCCTTCCCTGCCGCTGGTTCGTCTGACTGTCAGTTAGAAGTTGGATCAGCTCAAAGACTATAGATGGGATTTGGGAATGAGTAATTGACTGTTGGCTTTCTTGGCTTTATTTTTTCTAGTTTGTTAACATAACAGCCTTCAGATAATCTCCTTCTCAGTTGAGTGACGGTACGTTGCCCGTGCACATTAGAATAGCATATCCTTCACCCCTACCCCCCACACACACTTTGATGTGATGCCTGTGGGCTTTGGCACTATTTATTCTTTTTTTCTGCAATCTTTAGTTTGCTGATGTTTCTCTGTCTACCGTCTCTCTCTCTCTCTCTCTGTCTTTCTGTATTGTCTCCACCAATCTGCCTTTATTGATTTTTGTGTCTTTGTCAATCTGGGTGACTCTGCTTCTATTTGCCCCTCTGTATGTCTCAATCTCTATCTCTGCTTGTCTCTATCTATTTGTCTCTATATGACTGTTTCTGTATATCTATCTTTATTGGTCTCCATATGACTGTCTCTATATTTTTCTATCTCTGTGTCTTTCTGAGTCCTTCTATCTCGACCTGTCTCCATTTCCCTCTATTTGCCTGTCTCTCTATTTTTTATCTCTTCTTGTGTGCCTCTTTTTGGCTCTGCCCGTATCTGTCTCAAGCTCTGTGTGTCTGCCACCCTCTCTGTATCTGTGTATGTCTGCCTCTCTATCTGCTACTGTGTGCTACTATCTGTCGACTCTGTTTGTCCATGTCTGTTAATCTTTATATGAATGAATCTATTTGACCCTCAATGTTTCTCTGTTTCTAATCAGTCTCTGTCAAGACTATGGGACTGATTTAGAACATGGTGGGACTGGTCCTGCTGTTGCTTTTTTGGCGGTCTTCCCTCCCACAGCCTTGGCGGTCCGCCTGCCTGATTTTGATGTTGGCGGGCACTAGAGGGAAGACTGCCACAGTCCCGCCGACTCCGCCAGGATTTGTCTCCTTCGTCAATGGCGGCACAGCCTGTAGGCGCTGACGGGGGGACTCCAGCCAAGAGTCCCACCTGAGCTGATCACCAAGTGATTTCCTGCCAAGGCAACTGTGGTGGGAAGACCTCCAGACTTGAGTTGGCGGAACCGAAGGAAAGGAGATATAAACTTACCTTTTTTCCTGTTTTCTCTTCCGTTTCTGTCTTGTACCCCTTCGTACAGGTCCCTCCTTTGCTGCTCCGACTGCAGCAGGATGTCAAACGACTCTGTTGTCGCCGAGATCTCAGGTAAGCTACTTGTACTATTGTCCTATGTGCAGTGTGTTGACCATCACTGTGGCCTCGTGTTGTGTGTGTGCATGCAATATGTAACACGTTTACAAAAATTGTACTTACCTGTCTCCACGCACCCATGTACCTCACTCCGTCAGGACTCTACTACCATGACACCGCCAACACAAAAGGGAACATCTAAATAAGGTGGGCAGACTGCCGTCAGTTCAACTGAGTACTTGGGACTGCCACCGCAGCGGGACGACGGTAATACCACTATGTTCTAAATTGGGCCCTCTCTGTCTAGGTTTAACTGTCTCTATCTGTTGTTTCCGTCTGTCTCATCTCTATCTGTCTCTTTATTTGTCTCACTTTATCTTTAAATATCTGCCTTTATCTACTTGCCTCTTTATTTCGCTCTCTCTCTTTCTGTCTGTCCCAATCTAACTGTTTGTATCTCTGTCTGGCTAGATCTATTTATCTGTCATTATCTTTCCCTCTCTCTCTACCTATGCCCTCTATCTCTCTGCCTCATCAATCTGTCCATCTTGCCTCTCTTTATAGATCTCTGTTTTTCTGTTTCTATCTCTCTGCCTCTTTGCATCATTTGTCAGATTCTCTGCCTCGTCTATGGCACTTAGGGCCAGATGTACAAGCTTTATTGTGCTCACAAATGGTCCGATTCACAGAGTTTTTTGATGTACCAAGCTCTATTTGCAGTTCAGTAACCTATTCGGTTTGCAATTCGGTATTAGGAAGGGGCGTGTTTACGGCATCCCTTCCCAATACTAAATCGCAGTGATATGTGGGAATGTTTTGTGACCGAAATGCGGTCACAAAACATTCACATTTTACCTACTTCTAGTAGGTGGTAGTCCATTCGCAATGGGCAGGGGTCCCCAAGGAACCCCTTCCTCTTTGAGAATGTTTGTGAAAACATTTTTTAAGAGCAGGAAGTGGTCCCACGGACCACTGCCTACTCTTAAAAAATGAAAAGAAAACTTTTCATTTTTCTTTTTAAAATGCATCCTGAAAAAAAATGCTTTATTAAAACGCAATGACGGACATGGTGGTCTGCTGATCCCAGTAGGCCACCATCCCTGTGGCTTTTGCGATTCCCAATAGGTTGCAAAGCCACCTGTGGAGTAGGTTTATTTGTGACCCACTCGGTATCGCAGAAAGTGTAAAGCACACTTTCGTACATGGGTGTTTGCGATTACCAAATAGCAAATTGCAAACATTTGCTATTTGGTAATCGCACACCTGTCCCTAAGTACATCTGGCCCTATATTTCTTTATGCTTTCACTTTATAACACCGTTCTGTTTAGAAAAATAATTTAATACTAGCTCATTTTTGCTTTTTGCGATATTTCACTTTTGAATATATATACTTTCATTTAAACAGTTATGTGATTCTCTAGATATTAGCTGCATACTTTAAATAAAAACAATATTTTCTCCACTTTGAAAGAATAAAAACAACTTTAAAAAATAAACATCTACAGATACTTCCTTATTTGCCAATTCAGCATTTAAAAACATCTAAGCCATTGAACAAGAATGTTTACAAATTCAAACTTTGATTCAACTTATTACAACAACCAAGATATTACTACATTTATAAAATAATGATCAACGATAGGATAAACAAGCACCCCCTGCCTAAGCCCTTAGCCCTAATTGGCTCTCAAGCCGAGCTAAAGCAAGCCCTAAGCCCTAACTCCACCCTGCCCCGCCCAGGACTTAAACTTAACCGACGCAGCCATCACCTCTCTGACCAAGTCCTAGGCCCTAATCCCATTCCCAAAATAAACTCACCCAAGGCCACTGCCCTAATTCCGCCCAGCCTACTGCTCAAGGCTAGACCTTTTGTCTTTGCTAATGATTGTCTAATGTTTTTAATACAGAATGATTTTAGGTTTTAGGTCCACGCTCAAATATTTGTAGGGCAGTATTATGTAATATATGTTTTTGCAAAATATGTTTTTGCATTCTATGCTTTCACTTGCTAATCACACCAATCATAGCAGAACCGTCCTATCGTGCAGCCGTGCAATACCCGAGGGTATTGCTTAATTTGGAAAAAATAAGAGCTCGGGCTTCAAGACTTTCTTTAAAACTTCATTTTCTTTAAAAGTAATGGCCACTGCTGATACTGCCCACTGTTACCACTAGCCCCCTATCATTCTGTTCTATACTGTGACTTAGGGCTTGGTTTAGATTTTGTTGGATGGGTTCCTCAATCACAAATGTGACTGATATCCCATGTGCCTTATTTCAAGTGCATTATATTCTCATGCACTCGTAATAGTGTTGACGGAGTATAATCACATTTGTGACTGAGTGCCAGTCCGCAAAACTCTAAATCAGGCTCATGGTTCCTATGTCAATGCAATTGCTGTGTACTGAGCACAATTAATCCCCAAGTAGTTTATCGCAGCACTATAGAAACACCATTACGTACATCAAATGTTGTCATTTGTTTCAAATAAGTAGTGTTACACATTTCTGCAGATATGGATTTATGATAAATTGATCCATGATTGGTGCTGTTTTCCTTTGTATTCTGATCTGTGTGATTCAGCACTTATTGAGAAACACATAGTACAAGCATTGAAACTCAATCTAGAAACATGACCATGTAGGTTGCTCACCAGGCATGGTGAACTTCAGAGCTTCTTTTTGCATTTGCTGGGTTTCTTAATATGAATCTAAATCTAAATATGGCAGACTGGCAAGCTGACCCACATCCCAAATGGTTTAGTAGAAGGTGTACAGCATGTATAGTGCCGGCCTGGCCTACCCTGACTCAAGTCAGGCTATTGTAAGCGAGCCTTTGAATCTTCCTGCGTGGAGTTGTGGCGGGGTCTTTGCTACAGTAGTAGTGATATTCTTAAAGTAAACATAAGTGCAAGTCTTTTATAATCTATTGAAGTTTGCAAGTCCCATGAACAATTGAACCTCCTCCAGTCAGTCTTTTGTGGCACATATTTTTTATATGCATTTGGCATTAGAACGTATCCTAGAATTGTTCCTTTTGGGCACTGAAGACACACTACTCAGTTTTTTTATGTAATCTCTGTTTCACACCATGTCGAAAACTCACACCTGTAATCTATGTGCTGTTGAAAATCACAGAAATAGAAAAGGATGTCTGGGCAAGCACACGCCACCAATGTCCTAGAAAATGTAAATGGCGAAGTACTGACATTTTTCTGCAGTGTTATACGATCCATATTGCATAACTATGTATTCGTACTATCCATTCTTCGGTTTGGTATCCAAACTAGGCCATATGTCCCAGAGATCTGGCTTAGTAAGCATAGGGGTGCTATGTACCTGATAAAGTAAATCTGGAATAAAAAGAAGCATTGAATGATTGTTTAGGGATCCGTTTCAGTTTTCTTTAATCCACAGGAGGCTGAATATTCTGTCTTTTACTATACAAAAAAGCAGAGGCACAAGGACTGGAGAGGTGGGGTAACGTATGAAGCACTCCTGGGTGCTGTCTTTTATGAATTGTTGGAGCACCCTGTCATCAGCCAGAGACAGAGAATAGCCTATGAGGCGCCTATTTTTGTGACATAGTATTTATGGCACTGATATAAGGGAACTTGGGAGTAAGGGCTTTGCTTCAAACAGGGTCTTCCATCATGTTTAGGTATGAAAAAGCATTGGCCCAGATCCCTCATCTGTACATACATGGACCAACCAGGAAGTTCATGTGACAGCTCCACTTTATATAGGGATTGTATTTTACGAGCCATGGCTGAAAACCACTTTTGAACCGAGGGTCTATGATCAAATTGAAACAGATTCATTCCTATCAATCGCACATTAACTTGTGTACGGAAATGTTCTTGTGAAGTGTGTATCTACCCATCAACTGGTCTCATGAATACTGGATGAGTCTTGAGGAGTAGGGCAATAGCATGGGATTGGGCAAGCATCAAAATTATATTATTACTAGATGCCCCTGAGGACAGGAGGGCATCTGTGAGCAAAATGGCATTGGAGTGTGGGATATATGATGGAGACATTGGGGGTCATTACGACTCTGGTGCTCTTAAGACCGCCAGGGCTGCTGTGGTGGTTGGACCACAGCCAATATAGCGGTCCGACCGCCACATTATGACCATGGCAGTAGTGTGAACGCTGAATTTAATACTAATGAAATTTATGTATTTTGGGTTAAGAATTTGCATAGAATTTGACTAATATAGAAAATAATGTGCGATTTGGAAAAATGTGCCCACTTTTGTGGCCGTCATTAAATACGTAATGCTTTTATTAAATGCATATTGATATTAACTGAAGTGCCTGCATTAGGGAAAATGTAGCAGTGTGTTGTATTAATGATTACATGTTATGTATTTGCTTTGTTAATTATACACCTTAAGTTAGCGAGGTTTGGGCCTAGTTTTGCACAGCGTCATATTTAGATGCACTGTTTAATAAAATTGTGGGACTGCATGTCCAGAAAAATGAATACATTTATTATTCACACCGTATTGACCAAACGGTAGCAGATGTCTTAAACTTTCTCGTGAGAACTGCTTGCTAGAATATTTTGTATTGGTAGTTGTTACATTCTATAGTTCGATGTGTGAGACAGCAATGTTCCCAGGAGCCAACAATGGATGCACTGACTGGAGTACGGACGGATACCAAAACGTTACCTGACGAGCCTGACGATGGGAACAGGAGAAGAGGAGCCAGTCATCGACATGTGAAAGACTGTTAGATTTGAGGTTTAATCTTATTGGACTAAATGTAAACGTAAGATTATTTGACCAATGACAATATGGGAAGTTCTTTAGGTGATTCTAGCTTAGCCCAACTGCACAGAGGGGAGGGACTCTCTTTCTTTTCTGGTTAAGGAGCTGAACAGTTCCTGATGATTTTTCCATCTTTAACTTTATTGCTTACATTTCTGATGCTGAATGATGATCCCTTAGATATGGCTTCTTAAATGGTTCAGAGATCGTTTAGAGACCCCTATGTCTGAACCATTCCCTTTCACTGCCTGTTGCTGATGCTGACCGAACCAATGCCCAGCTGACGAATATAATTGCAGCTTGCTGAGCCATATGAGGAGAGGTATAACAAAATGCTATTGTTCTTGTTGTAAGTTTGTCTTTTGTTTCTAGGTACCAACCGCTATTTTAATAGAGCCCTAGTTAGATGTTTTCCAAATTGACTTTGACTAAATTGTTTTTCATGAAGTCCAAACATGCTATTCTAATCAGAAGGTTAGAAAGGGAGACCCAGAGAATGTTAACAAATTATTAATAACAATTGATGTGGCTCAGTTGCTGAACCTAGATGTATGCTAT
This sequence comes from Pleurodeles waltl, assembly GCF_031143425.1. Lineage (NCBI taxonomy): Eukaryota > Metazoa > Chordata > Amphibia > Caudata > Salamandridae > Pleurodeles > Pleurodeles waltl. The sequence goes on from NC_090445.1 coordinate 72,492,681, forward strand.
TTCTATTGCGCAGTTATTCTTGCTACTGATTTGTACTGTGACTCTCGAATGTTTAGTGATCAATGCGTTAGCTAAATTAAGATTCTTTAGAAGATTTGGTCAAACTGTGTTATTCTTATACGTCTATCAATTGGTTTTGAGATTAATTTACATGACATTAGCATTGTTAACATAGGGAAATAAACTTTCTAACTTTTACATAAAGGTGTGGTTATTCGTGACCAAATGGGTCATGGTGTGTAAAGATTGCTGACTCCAAAGAATATTTGATGATGTTTATTGATTATGATGATGAAATTGTAGTGAACTGGAATCACTCCAAGCGTAGTCAAAAGGTCTATCGAACCTCTAACTCGTTCCCTTATAAATGACATATTAAAGACCAAATAAGGAGAGACGCACTAACAGTAACGCCACGGTCAGACCACCAGCACCACCGGATTCCGAGTCCCTTCTTCGCATGTGTTTACATGGCGGTAGCAGCACCATGTAAAGGCTGGTGGAGATTGGGTGCAGGGGCCCCCAGGGAGGCCCCTGCACTGCCCATGCACTTGGCATGGGCAGTGAAGTGGGCCCCCTGGCCAGCCCCATTGCGATTTTCACTGTCTGCTTTGCACGCACTACAGCATTGCTGCCGGCTGTATTATAAGCTGGAGACAATGCTGTAAGCCGTTTCCCCCTCGGCCAGCGGGCCGAAACACCATTTCTGCCTGCTGACCCAGCAGTAAACTCTTAATGAGGCCTGCGGGAAGGCGGACGCACTGGTGGCAACCTGACCATCGGGACTTCGGCAGACAGGTTTTTCCATCTGCCGAAGTCATAATGACTTCGGCAGACGGGCTTTTCGTCCGCCGAAGTCATAATGACCTCCTTTGTGTCAGTGTTTGATAGCAGGACCTGCTGATAACCCCTAATGTCGCTACCTGGACAGAAGGGGAAGGCTGTACAACTACATAGGAGAGGTAGGGACAAGAGGGAAAAGATAAGTAGGGAAGAGGTCGGAGGAAACATTGGAGTGGAGTCTTCTGTGTACTGGAATGGAGTCTCCCTTCTCTTGCGCTCAGCACCACCTAAGACAGGTTTACAGTTGTTGCATTTAACAAATTAATATAAGGTAAGAAAATAGATCAATAACTGATATAACAGTTTGTAGACATTAAGTTATTCGTAGATGTTTTGATGCGTTTTTTACGCTGCCACGGCCATAGGCTCAACAGGAAACCAATCTTAAATCCCAAGACTCCAAAATTAGCAGTTAATTCAGCAGCAAAATGAAGCCACCAAGTAAAACATAAGTAAGGTATGAACAACGGGGCAAACGGCAAGGGAAAAGAAAAGTAACGGTGAGGATCACAACACCTTGTGTGAACTTCAGTGTAAGAAAAAAAAGCTGAAACAACTCTCAAAATGTTGCTGGCATCTGCTATATGGTACACCACTTCTAAAATACTACTTTACCTATGTTACCCCAGAAATGGTCCAATTAACCCGGAAGTGAATTTCTATTGCAAACCTGTAACGCGGTTCAGCCTAATGTGGATCTCTTGCTTGCACAGTCCTGCTGGCCACGACTTCCACACCAATACCTACCTGTGAGGGATGTGGTAAGATCTGCCTCATGCTCCTTTTCATGGGGAATGTGATTGCAGACATGCTGTGACTGGTGTGCTAATGCTGACATATTTTTGAGTTGGCAGATGCCTCTTTACTTCTCAGCTCTTTAGTTTCTCAGTTTTGCAGAAAAACCAGACCCAACACTATGACTGACTCATATGTGCAGAGGAAATTCTTGCATCGTCTTTGGCATTCTCCGGTGTTGACAGTGTTTGCATAGTGGAGAAACACTGTAAGGGGGAGATGGCTCGCTCACAGTATATCAAGATGTCTCAGTCCTTAAGCCCCCCCATATTATTTTCAGTGACGCCCTTGAGGCCGTAATCCAGTTGAATCGTTAGATCAGCCAGTGACTCGTATGACTTGTGCTAATTCATCTTTGAGATTGTCTTGCAACCCATGGTCACATAGGTAAGTTGGATTTCCTCAGACCAGTGGGCCTCGGTGGTAAGTTGTTGCAAATGAATGCCAGAGCACAGGGGCCTTCCCTAAAGGTGAGTAGTTAAGTATCCTAAGCTTGTTCTGCACCACCTTGATCAGACATGGTCCTGACCTGGTTAACATTTCCTGCTCAGGTTTACTGTGCGCAGCGTAGCTCTAGGGCTAGATGTAGGTAGCAAGCTACTGGTCGCAAATTGTGACCCGACCTTTTGTGAACAGTATCAGTATTTTGAGAACCAATCGATGTACTAACAGGTCGCTTGGCAAATACGGAATTATACGATTAGCTGCATTCACAAAAATGGTGGGCTACAAGGAATGGCAGACCAACATCCCTGTTATTGCATTTAAAAATGTAAAACTTATTTTTTTAATAAAAGTAGCCCAATTTCCTCAACGTAAACAGGGCGGCTTTTTTTTTTTTTTACGTTTTCAATTCTGAGAAACTTCAGTGACAGTTGGCCACATTGGGCCGCTACTCATTTGCAAATTAGTTACCACTGAAACATAAGGCACTGGTTCAGTATTTGGAAGGGCCAACTGAAATGTGTTCCTTCCAAATACCGACCCAGTAACCATTTCTAAATCCATTTAGCAATGCAGAAAACTTATCTGAATCACGAAATGGGTTTAGTGAATATGGACACATTGTTTGTGGTCAACAACCCTGAATTTTAACAGTTCAGGGGGTTTGCAGTGTCAAAACACTTTAGTACAACTGGACCATGCTTCCTGCGCTGCTTGGTAGCAGCCCTTGCACATACAAACATCCATGCATACTTTTCTACCACTTAATATTTAGGAGCCGGTGACAGTACAATGTCTGTGTGGTCACTATTACTCTTACATCATACACTCTTGTTCCTAGTTTTCAGGTATTTCTTGGGAGTGCCACGGGCCATTATTTGGCACCAGCAGCATTAATAACCACTCTGTCATCTGGCGTAGACTGGAATGATGGAGCAAGGCCTCAGCTGGTTGGTCTTTATGAAGACTATCTCTGACTGGCTTTCGGGGGCATCTGGTCAACACCTGGACCAAAAACATTTGAGGCAGTCTCAGCAAGCATGGACAGCTTGCAGCCACAATGCTGTAGGTCCTACAATATATCTGTTGCCAAAGCCAGTTAGTTAGGTCAAGGTTTGTGGTCCCAAAAAAAAGAAAGCCAATAGCAAGGCACTCTGAAAGGAGATCGCTAGGATGTGCTGGACGCTGAAAGATTAGTGAATCCTATATCACCTCACAGCACGCAACGCAGTCCCTCGGTCTAGTTGGCAATTATCAATGAATACGTCAAACCATTTGACAGTTAGCAGAGCTGCTGGGCTAAAATAAATTAGAGATGCCATTAAAAGAACAAAAGATATTTGGCCAAAATAACAGATGTTCTTTGTAAATAGCCGACAGGTGGCCACCCTTGTGACAGTCGCCAATTGAGGGTCATTTGACAGATGCAGATGTGCAACTCCGTACAATAAGCAGTCATATTTGTATCATTCCCATCAGTAGTAGAGAGGAAGGATAGAAACAACACCCAGATGTTCAGAGTCAAGATCCGGCGAGCCAAGCCTCTTTCTGAGGTTAGTAGCCATCTTGGATCTCGTATAAACATTCATATCTATCTATCTATCTTTCTATCTATCTATCTATCTATCTATCTATCTATCTATCTATCTATCTATCTATTTATATATATATATATATATATATATATATATATATATATATATATATATATATATATATATATATATACATATATATATATATATTACCAACAATCCTCCTGTTACATGCAGAACGTTCCTGGACACCAAGTGGAGGTCTAAAAGACTTTATTCACCAATGCTTCCTCCCAGAACAACACGTTTCAGCCGTAGCCTTGATCACGTGTCCCCAGTGTCCACATCATGTGTGCACGAACTTTCTGCATGTAACAGGAGGATTGTTGGTAATAATATGTGGATGGCTAGGTCCACGGCTGGACCGCTACTGAAATAGCAGCCTCGGATGTCTGGCAACGTTGGTGTTATATATATATATATATATATATATATATATATATATATATATATATATATATATATATATATATCAAAGCAAAGTCGAGTTTGGAGTGGAAGATGGTTATCTTGGTTATCTAGTTCATGCAATTTTCTTATTTTACAATGCACTGGGTTTGGCATGGATAACAAGCAAGATTTTAGGCACCTCCGGTTTTCCCAGAAACGTCAGGTGACACAAAAAGTGGTAAAACTGGCACAAGGCTTTCAGTAATTATTCATCAGCTTGTTGCAAGTTTGCTATACCTTATTATTGTTTAGGCTGTGAAAGAAAAGACAAATTAACTGTTGTGCTGGATATGTATGAAAAAGCAGCATTAACATAGGAAAGCCATTTCGTATCTGAACCTAGCTTTGTGGATGAAAGACTGAAGTTCTTAATGTGCTGTCATCAAGTACACAAATCAATAGAGCATCACCTGGCTGCATTGAGAATTTTGGTGTCAAGTTGCAAATGTGAACACTTTGCTGGTCAAATGATAAAAGATCCAAATCTGTGCCACTTGTCAAACCCCCTTCCCGGGGCTACAGGCAGACAGGGGCTACTGGCAGAGAGGGGTTACAGGTTCCTTTGTGGCTGAGGTAATTTGCTACTGTCGTCCTGGGGTCCATCAAACTTTAACTCAGGGAGAAGCACACCCATTTTCACACTTGACTGTCAAGGTAGCGAGGGCGAGAAATCATAGGGGGTCATTACAACCCTGGCGGACTCTGTTAAAGCAGCAGTAAGACCGCAAATAGGGCGGCGGTAAAAAAATGGGAATTATGACCGTGGCGGAAACCGCCAACAAAGACAGCCACTTTAACACTCCGACTGCCACAGCGGTACAAACAAACAGCGTGGCGGTCACCGCCAACAGACAGGCGGAAGACAAAGTACCGCCCACAGTATCACAACCTACCAATCTGCCACCTTTTCCGGGGCGGATTCACCATGGATAAAAACACGGCGAAAACAGCCATTTCACAGGGAAAACGCTCACCTCTACACACTCCACGAGGAATCAGGACATCATGGATCCGGAACTCCAAATACTCCCTGCGATAGTCTTCCTGCTCTTGTACGACCATCATCAACGTCGGCGCCGAAGACAACGGTGAGTACTGCACCTACGACATAGGGGAGGGGGAGGCAAAAGTCAGGGACACACACACACAACACCCCCATCCCCACCCCGACCCTCACCCACTACAGCACTCACACCAATGCATATCCAAACATTACAGTAACAACCCCCAAACCCCCAGGAAGAATGCGAAAACAAAAGGAAATGAGTGCAACCATTGTAATATATCAAAATACAGTAACCAAATATATACAGATCAATAGACACATTCAACAAAATATACATCACGATTAGTAGTGCAGGTAATGCACCATTCAATGTCCGTGGACCACTGGGCCCAAAATGCATGGGCGAGGCCCACATCAGATACCTGATCAAAACGGAGAGAACACTGCCGGGGCATCAGATAGAAATACAACAGGCACCTCAGGGGGAAGGGAAGGGGGGGCACCTCAGCCGATGACTGCACCACGCCAGATCCACGAGGGGGCTCCATGCCCATTGTTGTATCCTGGGGAGTGCAAAGCCACAGTCTCTCAAGTCTCTACAGTGGGTGGTTTGCCCACTGTACCATCCTGGGGAGTGCAAAGCCACAGTCTCTCAAGTCTCTACAGTGGGTGGTTTGCCCACTGTACCATCCTGGGGAGTGCAAAGCCACAGTCTCTCAAGTCTCTACAGTGGGTGGTTTGCCCACTGCCATATCCTGGGGAGTGCAAAGCCACAGTCTCTCAAGTCTCTACAGTGGGTGGTTTGCCCACTGTACCATCCTGGGGAGTGCAAAGCCACAGTCTCTCAAGTCTCTACAGAGGGTGGTTTGCCCACTGCCATATCCTGGGGATAACAGTCTCCACTGGTCCTGGAGGGGGACTGGTGCCCAGAGTGCTTCGTCCTGTGCAGGACAGAGGTAGTGGATGGATCTCTCCACTGGTTCTGGAGAGGGACTGGTGCCCAGAGTGCTTCATCCTGGTAAGGACAGACGGAGTGGATGCTGTTCTCCACTGGTTCTGGAGGGGGACTGGTGCCCAGAGTGCTTCATCCTGGTAAGGACAGACGGAGTGGATGCTGTTCTCCACTGGTTCTGGAGGGGGACTGGTGCCCAGAGTGCATCACTCTCCCCGTGACGGTCCCAGTTCCGTCACTGCCCCTGCCGCACATGGACTAGCGGTGCTTGAGTTGGCGGTGCTTGGCCTGTTCAGCGGTGCTTGCCATGGTGGTCTGTGCCCTGTTAAGCGGTGCTTGCCATGGCGGTCCTTCATTGCCCAGCAGGGCTGTGGCTGCCGGGGCCCTCCTGGGCACTGACTCTGGCGGTGGCCTCCTGACCACTGACGATGGGGCTGCCCTCCTGGGCACTGACTCTGGCGGTGGCCTCCTGGCCACTGACGATGGGGCTTGCGGTGGCCTCCTGGGCAGCGGGGATGATGGGGGTCTTCTCCGCCGTGCTGCTCTTCCCAAACTTTGGCGATTTCTTCTGCCCCTTCACCACCTTGGGAGGAGTCACAGCTGAGTGGACACTCCCCCCGGGACCCTTGTGAGCGGCTTTGCCTGCTGGACTCTTCCCCCTCTCCCGCCGGGCACTGTCCAACTTCTGGTGCTTCACAGGGGGGGGGGACTGGCTGTGCTGTGGCTCCGTGTCACACTGGCTGCCCTGGTGCCCGGTGCACTCCACATACCTCTAACAGGCACCACTGGTACCAGCGATCTTTTGGCTGAGGTGCTAGTACGGGACCTATGAATTGGAGGGGGGGGTGGTGGGAAAGAGGTCAAGGTTGCTCAGGAAAAGTTTCTTAGGAACACTGGGACGGGTAGCTGGAGGGGGTCTGGGAGTGGAGGAAGGGGAGGTGGTTGTAGGAGGTGTAACTTTTGTGGCTTTGGGTGCAGGTGCATGCGCTGGAGGCTGTCGTGAGGTGGCTGTTGGGTGGGTGTGTGCCTGCGTTTGTGTACTTTGGGAGGGGCGTCACAGACACACTGGGAGAGGACACAGGGGACGTGTAAATGGTAGTGGGGGTGGAGATTGCAGGTGAGCGGGGTGTGGTGGTGGGTGTGCTGGTGCGGGACCTAGTGGCTGTAGTGGTAGTGCATGCAGGTGAGAGTGTAGACGACACTGGGAGGGAGGAGGGAGACGACGAGGAGGGGGACACAGTGGAGGCAGTGGATGTTGCTGTGTCTGTATGTGTGTGATGCTTGTGTGAGTGCCTGTGGGATGTGTGGTGCTTATGTTTGCCTGAGCTTCCCTTGTGTGTTGATGTGTGTGCAGGCTGGTCTGATGGTGTGCTTGGGATAGGCTGAGGTACAGGGGATTGGGTCTGGGCGGAGGAAGTTGGAGGGGGGAGGCTATAGACAGGGACAATGGCTGCCATCAGTGCTACGGAACTCGCCCTGGCCTAGGGAAACCCACAGACCTCCCCCCCCACCCAGACACCTTCACTGCGCGCAAAGTCAGCAGAATGATCTTGTACTCGCCCCCTTGTGTCTGCTGTGATGCCCTCAAGCGCCCATCCAACTCCGGGTAGGCCACCGCCAGGATCCCGAACATCAGGGGGGTCATGGTTCGACGGCCACCCCTCCCACATTGGGAGGCCATCCCCAGCTGAGCCTCCAACATCTTCTTGCTCCAGCGGTGAATGTCCTACCATCTCTTCCGGCAGTGGATGCTCCGTCTCTGGTGGACCCCCAGGGTCCGGACGTCCTTGGCGATGGCACGCCAAATATCCTTCTTCTGGTGGGCGCTGACCTACATGACATGTACAGGGGAAGAAGAGAAGTCATTAGCAACTGCACCGTCGAAGTGAGTGGCCTACATCACTCGCCTTGCCATGTGGCACATGCATTCACAGTCCTTCATGCACGCAGAACTCTGCCCCTTTCCTACTTACAACCAGCCCTCTCCACACAGGCATAGCCCATACAACATGCTCCCTGTGTACTCACCTGTTGGTCTGGAGGACCGTAGAGTAGCGTGTACTGGGCGAGAACCCTGTCCACGAGCTTCTCCAACTCCTGTGCAGTGAAGGCAGGGGCCCTTTCCCCAGACGCACAAGCCATTGTCTCTTCCAGACCGAGGTCACAGCAGCACTTGCAGTGTAGGTCCTCTCCTGTCGAAGATCAGGTATCGAGTGATTGAACAGATAGAAAATGGCGGTCACGTCCACAGCGGTGCGTATCATCACCGCCAGCGCACTTCCTCATTGGCTCCTGGGACCCATAGGGTCCAATGTTAACCAATGCAGCATTGCGCCGCGGTCTTCGACCGCCTACTGCGACGGTGTACAACGCCAGTGCAGTTACCTCACATCCCATTGTCCCAGTTTAGAGGTCAGGCAGCCGCCATTTCAGGGGCCCACATGGCTTCATTTTCAACTGCGTCACACATACCTAGGCCTGGACTCTACACACATACAGACAACTTTTTGGATTTTGATTTCGTGTTCTGTGTACACTGTGGGTACATACCTCTGAGTTGTTTGACTCTGTGGTCGCTGTTGTCCTTCCTAGGCACCGTCAGCTGGGACATGTGAGGAGATGGCGGAATCCTCCGGTGTACCGACCGCTGGTGGACCTGTTGACAATGGAGGAGCGACATTTAATCATCACCTACAGGTTTGACCGTACCACAATCCAGGAACTGTGTACCCAGTTGGAGCCTGACCTGATGTCAGCTGTCCGCCATCCCACAGGGATCCCCCCTCAAGTGCAGGTGCTATCAGTGCTCCATTTCCTTGCAAGTGGGTCATTTCAAACAACAGTGGCCATGGCATCAGGGATGTCCCAGCCTATGTTTTCCAACGTGTTGTCCAGAGTGTTGTCTGCCCTGCTGAAACACATGAGGAGCTACATCGTTTTCCCTCAGGTGGAGGATTTGGCTACAGTTAAAGGTGACTTCTATGCCCTGGGACATATCCCCAACATCATAGGTGCCATTGATGGGACCCATGTAGCTCTGGTCCCCTCCCACAGGAGTGAACAGGTGTACAGGAACCAGAAGAGTTATCATTCGATGAATGTACAGATGGTATGTTTGGCAGACCAGTACATCTCCCAGGTAAATGCTATGTTCCCTGGCTCAGTGCATGACGCCTACATCCTGCGGAATAGCAACATCCCTTATGTGATGGTTCAACTCCAGAGGCACCGTGTGTGGCTATTAGGGGACTCTGGTTACCCCAACCTGTCATGGCTACTGACCCCATTGAGGAATCCCAGGACCAGGGCAGAGGAACGCTACAATGAGGCCCATGGGCGGACTAGGAGGGTGATCGAATGCACCTTCGGCCTCCTGAAGGCAAAGTTCAGGTGCCTCCATATGACAGGTGGTTCCCTATTCTACTCACCAAGGAAGGTGTGCCAGATCATCATCGCCTGCTGTATGCTTCACAATCTGGCTTTGCGACGCCAGGTGCCTTTTCTGCAGGAGGATGGTCCAGATGACGGTGTTGTGGCAGCTGTAGAGCCTGTGGACAGTGATGAGGAGGAAGCAGAGGAAGAAGACATTGACAACAGGGACTCAGTTATCCAGCAATATTTCCAGTGACACACAGGTGAGAACACATTCCTGCCTACTACAAGTACTTTCACACTTCTAACTCTATCCTGTCTGTCAATTTCAACCAGTATATGGTAACTGAGTTGTACATTTCCATTACGGTTTCACAGGTGTGGTTACCAATGTGTGTCATCTGCTTACATTCCTCATGGACTTGTGATGTGTGACATAGGTATGTTGACATTACATTTGAGAACGGATTTTGTCACTGTCATTGGTAATACACATTTTCAAAATCACAGACTGACTCCAGATTGTTTTGTGGTTTAAGGGTGTTTATTGAAGTGCTAAATATTGGAGTGGGGTGGTAAAATGGTGAGGGGTGATGGTGGAGGAATGTCCATGGCAGAGTCCAGTCTATTAGACTCACAGGTGCACTGCCCATATGGGCATAGGAAGTGGAGCTGGGGCAGTTCCAATATGGACAGGGTTACAAAGTGGGACAGTGGGATGACAATCAGGGTGGTCTCATTTCTTGGCTGGGGTCTTGGCATCGTGCTCTGTCCTGTTCCTGGATCACAGGGACCGCTTGCGGGGTGGTTCTCCGTCTGCAGGGGGTGGGGTGCTGGTGTGGTGGTCCTGTGGCGGTGCCTCCTGTCCACTAGCGCCGGCGGAGGTGGTGGGCAGTTGATCGTCCATGCTAGTGTCAGGGGCCCCTTGGAGTGCCACGGTGTCCCTCCTGATGTCAAGTATCTCCTTCAGCACCCCTACGATGGTGCCCAGGGCGGAGCTGATGGTTCTGAGTTCCTCCCTGAAGCCCAAATACTGTTCCTCCTGCAGGCGCTGGGTCTCCTGAAACTTGGCCAGGACCGTAGCCATTGTCTCCTGGGAGTGGTGGTATGCTCCCATGATGGAGGAGAGGGCCTCGTGGAGAGTGGGTTCCCTTGGCCTGTCCGCCCCCTGTCGCACAGCAGCCCTCCCAGTTCCCCTGTGTTCCTGTGCCTCCGTCCCCTGGACTGTGTGCCCACTGCCACTGCCCCCAGGTCTCTGTTGTTGTTGGGGTGGTGGGTTATCCTGGGTTCCCTGTAGTGGTGGACACACAGCTGATTGACGTTCCTGGGGACGGAGGTATGGGCCCGCTGGGTGGGTGCTGTGCTGGTGTTACCAGAGGGTGGAAGGTCTGTGGTGGGCTGTGCCTGTGTGAGGGGAACCGACTGTCCCGAGGCCCACGATGGTCCGGGCTGGTCATCTGGATCCAGTTGGACAGAGCTGCTGTCATCACTGTGGGCCTCTTCTGTGGGTGGGGTAGAGATGTCTGGACCCTCCTGTCTCGTGACGTTGGGTAGTGGTCCTGCAGGGGTGTAAAAGCATGATTATTGCATGTGTGTGTGTCATGGTGTGCAATGGGTGGGTGAGTGTGTACCCCGGTGCTAGCATTCCTCTGTGGGGGCTTGTGTGATGATGGTTGGAGGGGGATGGGTATGTGCAGTGGGCATGCTTTGGTGAGGGGTGTCCATGCTTTGTTGTGTCATGCAGGGCTTGGTGTTGGGATGGGTGGTTTGTGTTATTAGTACATTAGTGAGGAGTTGGAGTGATGGGAGAGGGGGTGGGGTGGGGATCTGTGATAGCATGCAGGTAGGGTGGGGGATATGATATTTAAGATTTGACTTACCAGAGTCCATTCCTCCACCGACTCCTCCGAAGTCCTCAGGATGCATTATGGTCAAGACCTGCTCCTCCCATGTTGTTAGTTGTGGGGGAGGAGGTTGGGGTCCGCCGCCAGTCCACTGTACCGCGATGTTGTGCCTGGAGACCACGGAACGCACCTTCCCCCGTAGGTCGTTCCACCTCTTCCTGATGTCCTCCCGATTTCTTGGGTGTTGTCCCACTGCGTTCACCCTGTCGACTATTCTTCGGCATTGCTCCATCTTCCTAGCTATGGAGGTGTGCTGCACCTGTGATCCAAATAGCTGTGGCTCTACCCGTACGATTTCCTCCACCATGACCCTGAGCTCCTCCTCCGAGAACCTGGGGTGCCTTTGCCGTGCCATGGGGTGGTGTAGGTGATGTGTGGGGTGGTGTATGTGGTGATGAGTGTGGTGATGTGTAGTGGTGTGTGGTGTTTTGTGCGTGGATGTAGTGTGGGTGATGGTTTTGTGTGCCTCTGTGTGGTGGCGTTGTCTATGCTGTGCAGTCTCCCTGGCCTTCGTCAAAATATTTGGTCGTAGGGGTTTGTGGGTGATGTGGGTGTGTGTTTTATATAGTATTGATTGTGTGGGAGTGGTGTTTGTATGTGTATCAGGTGTGTGTATTTGGAATTGTCCAATGTGGTGGTGTTTTGGAGATGCGTGTGTATTTTGAGCGCGGTGGTGTGTACCGCCAATGGAATACCGCGGTTGAAAGACCGCTGCGTGGATTCGTGGGTCGTGATAGCATGGGTGTGTTTCTGTTGGCGTGACGGTGGAGGTTTTATTTTCGCCAGTTTATCACTGACCTTTGGTGTGGCGGACTTGTGTGGGTGTCTGAATTTTGTCGGATTCCGAGATGTGGGTCATAATAGATGTGGCGGATTTCCGTGGCCGTGGCGGTGTGTTGGTGGTCTTCTGCACGGCGGTAAGCGGCTTTTACCGCCAATGTTGTAATGACCCCCATAGTCTTCTCAGGGCCTTAGGGGCATATTTAATAAGCCCCTAGCACCACCTTGTGCTCCCTCTGCGTTGTATTTTGACACAAATGTGGAGTTAAGGTGGTATTTCCCCAGTGACATATTAACAAAGTGGTGCAATGCTTGCATTGCGCCACTTTGTCAATCCTTGCGCTACATTATGCCTGCTCCAGGCATAATGTATGCAAGAGGTGGCGTTCTAGCGCTAGGAGGCCTGAAAAAATAGCGCTGTAAAATGTAACAGATTTCACTGTGCCATCTTCTCCGTCATTTTTAACGCTTGCTCGGAACAGGCATTAAAATGATGCATCCTTTAAAATCAATGGACCTCCTTGCACTTTGCTGCACTAGCGTCAACATTTTTTACGCTAATGTAGCGAATGTGCCACAATAGCGTCTAAAATGTTGACGCTATTGTTCTAATGACCGCCATGGTGCGCCATATTATAAATACGGCACAACCATGGTGTTGTTAGCTACTAGTAGGGCGGCGCAGAAAAAGTGCTGCATCAGAGCTGATATGCCACTTTTTCTTAAATATGGCCCTTAGTGTGGGGGCAAGAACTCATAATTCAAAAGTCAACTATGAGACACAACAGCATATTGCCCATCCCAGTGCTTATCTTTAGTTAAAAAGAAAGTACTTTAATTGCACAGCAAAATAAATACTACACACTACAAAGGTGATTCAAGTACGGGGTCAGAATCTTGCGACTCGAGGAAAAATCTATGTACCTAGCATAACGAGTTTGTGTTGCCCTGCTGCTGCTCCACTCCATCTGTCAATGCCAATAAACCATCTTTTAAGCTTATCAAAAAGGGGAGAGAAAGCACATCACCTGGAATACAAGCACATAATTTGCCCAGGTGCATTGAGGTAAATGCAGTGCACGATAACTCTCATTTTAGTTGAAAGTCTTTACCATTGTTGGTGCAGCTAGTACTGTGTTTTTCCAGAAATGTTTTTCAGGATATTTATCTTTTAAGCTTACCTTGCCACACTGAAATATCTTGATAATCACATTACCGTATGCCATAGAGTCCGAAATGCAGGTCTGCATTTGGAGTACATATTCCGTAACCTGATTGTTCCTTCTGATATTATACACCAAGGAATCCTGCATATATGCACACAGAAAAACATGCTGGATTTACACACACTTCTCCAAGGCATATGCTTTAAGCTGCAAAGCTATCTTAAAACATTAACTGTGCTCGATAAAGTGAGCCAGTTTATTAATTGCTTCCCTGTAGTCAAATTCTTTGGGGGCAGAGTTTGTAAGAATATGGCATCTGTTTAAGCAGACCTCAAGCAGACTTTAGTTTAGTTGCATCACATCACCCACTATCATACTTTGGTCTTACGACTCACATCCCCCTACTTTTTCCTTTGTTCTTTGGTTGACAGTCAGGTTACCCCCTGTTCAAGCAAGGACCCTCACTCTAGTCAGGGTAAAAGAGAATCACCCTCAGCTAACCCCTGCTTACCCCCTTGGTAGCTTGGCAGAGCAGTAGGCTTAACTTCAGAGTGCTAGGTGTAAAGTATTTGTACCAACACACACAGTAACTTAATGAAAACACTACAAAATGTCACAACACCAGTTTAGAAAAATAGGAAATATTTATCTAAACAAAACAAGGCCAAAATGACAAAAATCCAACATACACAAGTCAAGGTATGAATTTTTAAAGATTAAACTCAAAAATAGCGCTTAGAAACAAAAATGCTTCGATGAGGTGTTAACACGGCGTCGTGACGGAGTCGTTCCCAACAAGCCGACACCAGCGGCGCCGGACACGGAGTCGCGTAGACCCCCAAGTACAGTACCTTTGGTGAAGAGTGAAAACAAGCCGATACGCGAAGTCGGGGATCGCGGCTCCTGTGTGAAACGTTGAATCCACGCACTTCGAGCGGCGTTGGTCACGACATGGTGCGGCGACTTCCACGGAGTCGCGAACTTCAGCGGGGCTGCCGCGGCGTCGGGCCTGCGAAGAGCGTCGCGTTCCAGCAAAGGTCACGGCGTCAGGTCCAGGCGGCGTCACCGGATTCAGCAGCGGCGTCGGTCCGAAGTCGTCCGAAGTCGATTTCCTTGGGTTTCCACCAGCTTTCCTTTCAAGGGCCCAAGTAATGGATAGGGCACCACTTGTCAGAGCAGGAGTCTCTCCAGAGACTCCAGGTGGTGGCAGTGAGAAGTCTTTGCTGTCCCTGAGACTTCAAACAACAGGAGGCAAGCTCTAAATCAAGCCCTTGGAGATTTCTTCACAAGATGGAAGGCACACAAAGTCCAGTCTTTGCCCTCTCTCTCTGGCAGAAGCAGCACTGCAGGAAAGCTCCACAAAGCACAGTCACAGGCAGGGCAGCACTTCTTCCTCAGCTATTCAGCTCTTCTCCAGGCAGAGGTCCCTCTTGGTTCCAGAAGTATTTCTAAAGTCTGTGGTTTTGGGTGCCCTTCTTATACCCAGTTTCTCCTTTGAAGTAGGCCTACTTCAAAGTAAAGTCTCTTTGGAATGTGAAATCCTGCCTTGCCCAGGCCAGGCCCCAGACACTCACCAGGGGTTTGGAGACTGCATTGTGTGAGGGCAGGCACAGCCCTTTCAGGTGTGAATGACCACTCCTCCCCTCCCTCCTAGCACAGATGGCTCATCAGAATATGCAGGCTACATCCCAGCTCCCTTCGTGTCACTGTCTAGTGTGAGGTGCAACCAGCCCAACTGTCAAACTGACCCAGACAGAGAATCCACAAACAGGCAGAGTCACAGAAATGGTATAAGCAAGGAAATGCTCACTTTCTAAAAGCGGCATTTTCAAACACACAGGCCCTCATTCTGACCCTGGCGGTCAGCGGAGAGGCGGCGGTCGGACCGCGAACAGACCGGCGGTCAGAAAAATGGCATTCTGACCGCGGCGGTCACCGCCGCGATCGACCGCCACTTCCCCACTCCGACCGCCACGGCGGTCATGACCGCCTGGCTGGAGTTTGCGCACTCCGGCCCGGCGGTCGTCCCAAGACCGCCAACGGTATCATGACCCTGCCTACCGCCGCGGTTTCTTGCGGTCGGGAACCGCCATGCGAACCATGGCGGTAAGCACTATCGGGGCCAGGGAATTCCTTCCCTGGCACTGATAGGGGTCTCCCCCACCCCCCACTACCCACCCGAGTCCTCCCCCCACACCCTCCACCCCCCTGCCACCCCCCAGAGGTGGTACGAACCCCCTCCCCACCCCCACCCCGACATGCACATACATGCACCCCGACATGCACACACCCCCAACATGCACATATACACACCCCCTACACACACATACACAACGGGGACACATACCCGCACACATACATGCAGACATGCGCACCTTCCGAACAGCACACATTACCCATAGACACAGCAGCACCCCCCGCCCGCATACACGCACTCACACACACCCTCTACACACTCACACGCACACCCCCATGCACGCCCACATCACACAACACCCCCCCTCCCCCTCCCCTCACGGACGGTCAACTTACCTTGTGTGTTGGTCCTCCGGGAGGCGACGGGAGCCATGGGGAGGTGACCGCCAACAGAACACCGCCAACAGAAGACCGCCACACAGATATGTGGGTCGTAATTCTGTGGGCGGTGTTCTGCTGGCGTGGCGGTGGAGGTTGACCAGTCTCCACTTTTCCGCCGACCGCCAGTGTGGCTGCTGGCGGTTTCCCGGCGGAACGCTCCCAGCGGTCGGAATGCGCACAGCGGCATACAGCCGCGGTCGGCGGTCTTCACCGCGGCGGTAACTCGGCGGTCTCGCGAAAAGACCGCCAAGGTCAGAATGAGGGCCACAATCTTAAAAACAACTTTACTAAAAGATGTAATTTTAAATTGTGAGCTCAGAGACCCCAAACTCCACATGTCCATCCGCTCCCAAAGGGAATCTACAATTTAATCAGATTTAAAGGTAGCCCCCATGTTAACCTATGAGAGGGACAGGCCTTGCAACAGTGAAAAACGAATTTAGCAACATTTCACTTTCAGGACATATAAAACACATTGCTATATGTCCTACCTTAACCATACACTGCACCCTGCCCTTGGGGCTACCTAGGGCCTACCTTAGGGGTGTCTTACATGTAAGAAAAGGGAAGGTACATGATTGCAGAGCTACTTATGTGGGTGCAACAACCAGCGCTGCAGGCCCACTAGTAGCATTTGATTTACAGGCCCTGGGCACCTCTAGTGCACTGTACTAGGGACTTACTAATAAATCAAATATGCCAATCATGGCTAAACCAAACACATACACATTTTGTAAAGGAGCACTTGCACTTTAGCACTGGATAGCAGTGGTAAAGTGCCCAGAGTAAAAAAAACAGTAAAATCAGAGTCCAGCACACATCAACAACCTGGGGAACAGGCAAAAAGTTAAGGGAGACCATGCCAAGGATGAAAAGTCTAACAGGTGTACATTACTGAATTTAGATAACACCCTCAATTTGAGAACTTTAACACAAATCTTTACAAGTGCATTATTTTCCTTAGCTTTCCTTCTGATATTATACACCAAGGAATCCTGCATATGTGCACACAGAAAAACATGCTGGATTTACACACACTTCTCCAAGGCATATGATTTAAGCTGCGAAGCTATCTTAAAACGTTAACTGTGCTTGATAAAGTGAGCCAGTTTATTAACTGCTTCCCTGTAGTCAAATTCTTTGGGGGAAGAGTTTGTAAGAATATGGCATCTGTTTAAGCAGACCTCAAGCAGACTTTAGTTTAGTTGCATCACATCACCCACTATCATACTTTGGTCTTACGACTCACATCCCCCTACTTTTTCCTTTATTCCCCTCGGCTCAAAATCTTCACTAATTTGTGGGTTTATGGTGTAGTATTTCCCAGGTCCCAAGTTTAAGTTCCTAGGTCTGCGCAGAAGCAGCTCATCAAGGCGAGGTTTATTCTTGATATTCTAGACGTTTTTGTTTTTATTTTATAATGGTATCAACAAGACTACAGATCCTAGAAGGTCAAGAAAATAATGAATGGATGAGCTACTCACAAATAGAACAGGGGAAATCAGAGATCCATGGCACTGCCCACGCAGAAATCCTTTTTATTGGAATTGGGTGGCCACCCCTGGCACCTTTGGTTGTACATGCATGTAGGCAGAAGCAGGCAAGTGCACTAGCGACTGCACACCTGCCTACGATTCATGACAGGACTGAATACAAAATGTCAGAGATGACCCACTTCTCTAAGTGTTCATAGACAAAACTAAATGGCCATCTATCTGGACATACCACATAACCCCATGCCTCATATTAAAAAGTCAAGTACGAAGTCAAAATATTCTAAATAATTGCTGATATCTATGTTACATAAAAACTGACTATGTCAATGCCGTCAACAGCCAAATGAAACAAGCAAGGAGGCAACACCTTGTATCACCTGCCCACAGTTCACAACCCTTTAATCTCTCTTTTTACTCTTTGTACAAGTGCCCCTACCATTCCCCTAAAACCTGGCACAAACTGACCTTGATTTATTGGTAGTAATTATTATCCCGCGTTCCTATCTTTTGAATGATCTTTTCCTTGCAGTCCATCCACTGCACGCTTTAACGCCTTTGAGTGTAGCCTTTTCTTTTGCAAGGTTCTCGGTCTTGTTCTCTAGTTTACACCATCAAAGTAGCCATAACCTCCTCACAGATCTCGTTTTATGGATAATAATTCCTCGCAGTCTAAAATTATCTCAGCTTTTGTATCCCATCTACTTCTCCCATTCTGACACATGGCAAATACAAGCTCCTCTTCTGTGTAATCTGCAGTACTAATAACTAATGGGCTATGGAGTAATGTGCTGTAAAACGTGCCGTAAAGTGCTTTAACTCCTTGCTAGGGACAGTGAGGGCTCTATGAGTTAAATACAGAAACCTACTCTATTGGAACACACAATTCAGGGGTGTATTTAGTAGTTATTCACTAGAGGGCGCAGTGGCATCACTCTTAATGATCCTGCTGTAGTTCCTAGTCGTGCTCTTCTAACCTCATCACGAGGAACAAACACCAGGTCATGGGGACGTCATTTAGGGCTTGCCCCTTTCGACCCCTGGCACTGCCTTTAGGACCCCTAGCCTTATAGGTGGCAAAATTCAATACCTGGAACACAGGGGCAGCTTGGATGTTGGTTTAGGCTCCACTTTCCTGGTTTTCTGTCGGTTTTTTTAATTGTACATATAGTGAATAATAATAGTCACTATTAGTATAATAAAAGTGGAGTACAATTAGCTGGAATATGACACTATCTCGCAGCTAAGGTAAGTAAACTTGCTTTTAAATTTACGTTGTATGCATGCTTGCGGGGAAAAGTGTTTATTTATGTGAGAGAGTGCGTGAATGTGTGTGTATGTGTAGGCGTGTGTGTGAGTCAAAGTAAAGGTTAAACGGTGTGTGATGTCACTTCCGCTACCCTGGCATGTTGGTGAATTGACGTCTTTGGGTAGAAAATTTTGCACTGGGTTTGCGTCACACAAATGATGCAAAACAGCACAATTGTTTTTTGTTAATTACTTTTCAGTGCAAAACTTGTTTTTCACTGAAAAGTACCATGAAAGTATACAAAGCAGCGCAAAGCACTGCTTTACGTTACTTAGGCCCTCATTACAACCCTGGCGGTCAAAGACCGCCAGGGCTGTTTTAGAGGTTGCACCGCCAACAGGCTGGCCGTGCAATCTCGGGTATTACGACTGCGGCGGAAGCGCTGCGGTCGTACCGCGGGGACCGCCGGTTTTCCGCCACAGTGGTCCCAGCGGATTTAATCCTCCAGGGCAGCGCTGCTTGCAGCGCTGCCCAGGGGATTACGAGTCCCCTTCCCGCCAGCCTTTTCATGGCGGTAGGGGAGGGGCCCCCTGCACAGCCCCATGAAGCTTTCACTGTCTGCACAGCAGACAGTGAAAAACGCGACAGGTGCAACTGCACCCGTCGCACTGCCGCAACACCGCCGGCTCCAGTTGGAGCAGGCTCCCATGTTGCAGCCGTCATCCCCACTGGGACAGCGGGCGGAAACTCGATTTCCGCCCGCCGGCCCAGCGGGGATGTCGAAATGGCCACCGCGGGGGTGCGGCCGCATTGGCGACCGCGCGACGGTTACAACTTGGCGGGCGGTGGTTGCCGCCCGCCAAAGTTGTAATGAGGGCCTTAGTGTCAAGGGAGCAGTACATGGGCATTCCCATGCAACCACCCATGTTTTTTGACGCAAAACCCTATCCACTAACCATAGGAGATGCAATTGTGTTATCCAACTCTTCATCCAAATCATTAATAACGAAGGACAACACTGTCACAAGTGCAACTGTGTTATACAACTCTGCATCCAAACCATTAATAACGAAGGACAACACTATTGCACGTGCACCCAGCACCACCTCTCCCCAAATGTCGAAGCGCAAGAAAAAGCATCTCAGGAAACAAAGTGAAAACAGGAAAACATTTTGAGAGCACAGACCAGGCTTGTAAGATCAAAAATGTTTTCCACCCTATAGGAGAAGAGTCCCTGGCATAATTGGTTTTAGTTAAAAAGTTCGAGCTCATTGGGAAGGGATAATGGTGCACCCACTCAGCCCACTCACACGGAATTGTCTCAAGAAATGGCTAAAACACGATCTCTAGCCAAGTCAGATATCAGCAGTCTAGACTTAAGCAGCACGCCATCGCTTGTGGGGCAAGAACTTCATCCTAAAACGGACTTCCCACCTAGAGGGGCAGCACCCAAGCGTTGTCCTGTCCTCTACACCACAAACACTCAAAATCGCAATTATCTTTTTACTAGACAAATTGGATACACAATAATTCGACAATTAAGAATTGGGACCTCCAATGAACACCTGGATGTTCTGCCTGAGCCTTTGCACCATTCCGACTCTTTCTTGGCCCAAAAAAACTTACCTCAAGACTTCTCCACGATAACGAAAATGTGGCACTCGGAGTATATTTCTATTGAATAATGGAACTATTTGCATTTTTTGGCATCTCACCCCAATCTTTGCCACTTGAATTCTAGCAATATTGGGGGCATAGAGTTTATTCCCTCAAATATATTGCCCCAAAAGGAAGAAACAGCCGTGATATGGACCTCTCATTCAGCAGTCACTACAATATGTGAATATCATAAAATACTAGAAGAGAGGGGGATTTTGATAACACTGCCAAAAAAGCCTCGATATTCCCCAGTCCTCATTCAACAAGACCCTGAGCATACTCCTCTGCAATCTCCCCCGACCAAGCGAAAACCAAATGTCTTTGCAGGTCAGCCAAATCATCGAGAACTTCAGCTCTACTCATTAATGCGTTAGGCCCCCTTCTTTCAACTGTGGTCAACAACAGGCAAACTTTAACCAGCTCTACTCACAGTCAAGGAGGGAGAGTATGCAAACTTCCTGCATCGCTGGCTGAATCACACCAAGATGATTGGGGCTGGCTTGCTGCCCCTCTGGCCGGTCCTTCTTCAAACTGACTTACATTCAAAAGGCATCCCGCATCTACTCCAAGGTTGAAGGAAAAGCCCAAGCTTATAAGCCTACTTTCCTGCAACTGAAAAACTCTTACCAGACTCGTACGCAAATTCTTTCTTACCATCACATGACATCATATGTATCCAGGAATCGCTGCATGATGTGGAAACACCATTGGAAGCTACCATAAGTTCTCCCTCACCACCAGGCAATCCACCAAGGGCTACGCAGTGGGCTGCCTTTCTATTTTGTTTTCACTGCGCTGGGACTTTGTGGCCTCTGCCCACGCCACCGGCTATCAAAATCCTTCATGTGTGGAAGTGAAGAATTGGAATCTGAATGCCTCAATGGGCAGATTGTTTCTGCTAAATGTGTATACTTCCCTGGCAACCTCTGAGAAAAAGCAAAAAGTCAAGGAGCTGGAGCGCCTAATCTCAGACATTAGGGCCTCCCACCCGCCAGCTCATCTCCTTTTGACCGGAGACTTCAATCTAAATTTACCCCACAATCCCTCTTGCAACTTCTTTATTGAAATAGAGGATTCTCTGTGGCTGATTCCTTCACAGGTCACACCTTCCCAACGATCTGATCCTTTAGGACATACTTTGATAGCTATTTGTCTTAGACAATATGTCCTTATGCGCTCTGAACAGATAAACCATTTCAGTGTACCCTCTTCTCTCCAAAAAGATCAGTGGTCTTAGACTATAATTTGTGTCCAATACCACTTATCAAGGCTGTTAAGTCTGTTACCGTAATAATTTTGAGCTGCAAAAGTGACCATATGCCACAGAGCTTGACTGTAGAACATTGTAATAATGCACATAGTACTTCATGGACCATTGGTTCTAGTTCAATTCATCAAAACCGGAAGCAAATTAAATGGTCTTCAGAAGTCTCAGCAAAATACAGGACATGGAAATCAACTTTGGTTAATCAGAGATTCCCATTACAGGACACTATTTACGACTGGGAACTCTTTGTGCAACAAGTTCTCTCCACCCTTACTGGTACACAGCAGCCTTGTCCATGTCCAAGGACTCAGGAACTTATTTTGTCACATGCCTGGTTTTCAAAAGATCTTAAATAAACTAAATGCTCCTTGGAAAAAATGATCAGTTTATTGAAATCTGGATCCAATGCCGTTCTCCCAGATGAAATACACAATCTAGGTGGCTGCTACAAAAGGCAAATCTGGCAAGCAAAAGAGAGATATGAGGAAGCACTTCAGTTGGAGCTATCAAACCAAAAACTCAAAAGAGTTCTTGAAATGCCTCAATAGAGAGACCAAAACTGTCTAATTAAATGGAAACCTGTCACTGCTGAAAATTGGGCCACACATCTTAGCACCCTTTACAAAGCCAAAATAGTACGTCCCAACTCGCAACCCTGATTTTGCAAACCCATTCAGACACAGGGAAGATCTGAGGCTGAAGAAGTTCAAAGCCACCAATATTCGTTAACCATCATGGCTAAAAGAATAGCAAACTTGACCAAGAAAAGTAGAGCCGACAGTTCCCCTGGCTCAAATGGCATCCATGCATCAGTATACAAGCAGGACATTGAGTTCTGGTCCTGTCTGATGGAAAGGCTGATCATAATCTGTCTCACCACTGACTCCATCTCCCCACCCTGGCAAGGATCAATATTACATCCCATTTACAAAAAGGGCCGAGTGGCAAGCCCCAACAGCTACCGTGTCATTACCCTTATGGATGTTGAAATGAAATACTTTGCTTCCCTACTACTCTAAGAACTGAACACAAGGGCAAATTAAAAATAAAAAGATTTCCTTCAACCAAACCGGATTCAGGCCTACTCTAGGCACCATCGACAACTTTGTGTCCATCAGGATGCTGGTGGCAAAGCAGATAAGGTAAAAAGAGTTTCTTCACTGTTGCTTTGTAGATTACAGTAACTCCCAGTCGTATCCATTCTCTTATATCCTTCCATGTTCCAGACTCGATTATCTCCTCACTCACTACTTCAGGGTAAATTTATGTACCATTAGTTCGTGTTGCATGTCGGAGCGAGTAAGCTCTTGTTTGATGCTACTTTATAGCCTTTTAGTCCATGGCACTTTTGACTCCAGCAATTTAAGCCTAATTTCTGGGCTTTTATCAGCACTTGGTCTCAAATTTGCACTAATTAGAAGTCCCGGCATAGATGGTATAAAACATTTAAGGAATGGATCACATCATTCATGATGTCTTTCTGCTTTTGATTATCTCATGCATTTGCATCTGTTTTAACATTTCTATTTTTTTTATCTTTGTTTTTGATGGACTTGATTGTCTAAATAAAGTATTTTAAATTGTATTGTTTATTTATTTATCAATAGTAGACAGGGTTTGCACCAAAAACTAACACCATTTGAAAGGAGGCAGTAAAAGGAGAAATGTTATCATTTCTCTTTTCTTTTCTGACTATGCATGTGTGCTTCACTGTACAACACACATAAAAAGTAGGGAACGTTTTAAAGCTTAAGCATAGTATAGGTAACCCTTCCAGTACAAAACCTATGGTAGACTCACACACACACTAGGGTGCAAAGGTGTGTGTGTGTCACTCGGCAGCAAAAGTGTGTGCTGGCGCTGGTGAGAGGGGAGGAGAGTGCTATGTCTTTGTAGATACGGTGCACTCCTGCTGTCTCTCTGGCACACAACGTAGCACAGAATTCGTGGCTGCTGCGCTGTGTTGCATGACAGTTTTGTAAATCTGGCCCAGGAATAGCATACGCACGTGTTGTGCACGGTTGTTTGATGTTCTACACTGGAAGTAAACTCCTGCGGCACTGATAGAGACATCTACGCCTGCTCTTGCCAGCGCCGGTGCTGGGGTACTGATGTAAATGATAATGTAAAGACGCTTTATCATGATTTAAGAGAGGGCATTTTACAATTACAATCAACTTGGTATCCCTGGATTCCAAGTCGCGGGATGTTGTTTAGCAATACTGAAATTGCCATGCCAGTGAAACAGAACCGTTTTAGAGCTTGCTCTGATGAAATAATATCCACAGATAGACTGTGGCCTTCAATAGTTGTTTTTTTGGTTCTCATAATGTTTTATTTTCTGCAGTTTCATATAGCACAAACTCGATTCAAAGGTATTGGAGCACTTTACATGAGCACCAGTTACATTACAAAAGAGCACAATCAGTTTTTGAGCCACGGGAGATTGTGATTTGCTCAGAATCAAAGGATGTTGATCCAACGCCGAGATTCAAACCTGGCTCTACAGTAGGCAGCACTGGCCGTGAACACACATCCTCTCCCAGTTCCCGTTAAAAGATTATTTTACACTTGCTGATTTGCCCACTCCCTGGGATGTTTATGTATGAATACAAGTGTACCTTTTATAAGTCGGCTGGCTTCTGGCACTATTTTATTGATCCTTTGTAAGTTGGAATGTTTTTCTGAATTGTTAGTATGCTGTTCAAACATCCTCTTGCTAGAAAGACCTATTTATGACCTGGTTTATCTCGCATTTGCACCACATAACATGGTACATGCACAACACAAACCTTGAGTGAGGTATATGAAGCCACGGGAGGCCACTTTGCGTGGCCCTGAGTGGCTCCATAAATCAGGAGTAAAGCAAAACAGCACAAAGTTCTGCGTTGCCTTGCTCTGCCCTGGGAAGGCGTTATATGGGCGTTCCCACACAACTCCCATGGATTTTGACGCAGGCCCAGATTTGCTAGAATTGGTAAACCTGGGAATGTGTCAAAAAGATATGCCTTCTCTTGGAGGCATAACAAGGAGAAATTTCTTTATTTCTCCTCATTGCTTCCTCTTTCTGTGTGAGCTGCATCATGCAGCACACATAGCAGGAGGATATGTCTCTGAGGATTGTTTTTGTGCAGGAAGGTGCCCCTTCCTGCACAAAAACAATCCTGCATGCAACACAGGCACTCTTGCACCATGGTGCTTGCATTGGCGCTAGACTGCCAAAAGGGCGCCAGCACAGGGGACAAGGCTGGAATGCATCAAGTTGCCTTAAATACAACACGTTCCTGCCCTTTCCAAGTCAAGCAGAGCAGCACATCAAGGTGACTTGCTGCGCTGCGCCGCGTTGCATGACTATTTCCTAAACAGGCCCCCTATTATCTACATGGAGCACATGGACCTGAGACTTCTCAAATATGCATTTGTTCTAATAAATGTACTTTGCGGCAAACAAATGTGGATTTGTTCTAGCCAATGCACATCTGCCACAAGTACAATGCAGTAAATTGGAACGTACAAATATAAAACTGCACCAAAGAATGCTCATTCATGCAAATGGGGGTGCCTTTGGAGAAATGGGTGTACATATCTACTGTTTTTACCCAAACTCACATTGTCAGGAGTCACATAAACATTCAGAGTAAAGTTGTCATAATTGACACCACGTTCATACAACAAGCATTGGTAAAGCCAAAACGGATTGCTTTTGAAAAGTGTTACCTGACATTTTGGCTTTGACAATGCTTGTAGCCAATACTGAACAGTATAAAAAAAATGACCGTCCCAGTGATCACACGTGTGTGCCTACCTGTCCTTGCTATCTCACAATATATAACTCATTCCCCAGTGACTGTGTGCAAAATGAAATTGCCTCTGGTCAGGTTGTAGCTGGCACATAGGAAAAGTCAAAGTATCGATTTTACACTTTAATCTGTAACTTTGACCTGTAGCTGCTACAAACTCCATTCAAAGGCTTATTTTTTATATTAAAGATCCAAATAAATGGCGGTCAGATATTTCTTAAACATATCGGAAACGTAACTTTAAAAAGTCACCTTCCCCCTGCCTGATACTGTTGGAGGCTAATTTGTATTAGCTCTCTAGTAACTGTCCAGCCATCTGTGGCCTTAATTAGGTGTGAAAACATCTCCCAGAATAGAGACAGGATCCGTCCTGTGTCTGTGAGAGGCATGAGTTGGAAGGGATTGTACAACAGGATCCGTCATGCGTCTGTGAGAGGCCTGACTGTGAAGGGATTGTATAACAGGATCTGTCCTGTGTCTAGGAGAGGACTGACTGTGAAGAGATTGTATGACACGATTAGTCCTGTGTCTGTGAGAGGATTGACTGTGAAAGGAGCATATAGCAGGACCTTCTCTGGGTGTTTGAGTGGACTGACTGTGAATGGAAGGCATGACAGGATCTGTCCTTTGTGTCTGAGATGAATGACTGTGAAGGGATGGTACAGCAGGATCTGTCCTGTGCCTGCGAGAGGACTGACTGCGAGGAGGGGATGTTATGACAGGATCTGTCCTCTGTCTGCGAGAGGCCTGAATGCGAGAGGATGTTATGACAGCATCTGTCCTGTGCCTGCGAGCGGACTGACTACGAGGGGATGTTATAACAGGATCCGTCTTGTGTCTGCGTTAGGACTGATTGCGAGGGGATGTTATGACAGGATCTATCCTGTGTCTGCGAGAAGACTGACGGCGAGGGGATATTATGAGAGGCTCAGTCTTGTGTATGCGAAAGGACTGACTGAGAGGGAATGGTATGACAGGATCTGTCCAGTGTCTGTATGAGGACGGACTGTGAAGGGATTGTATAACAGGATCTGTCCTGTGTCTGTGAGAGGATCGACTGTAAAAGGATCATATGGCAGGATCTGCCCTGTGTATGCGAGTGGACCAACTGCGAATGGATGGCATGACAGGATTTGTCTCTGAGATGAATGATGGCGAAGGGATAGTATGGGAGGATCTGTCCTGTGTCTGCGAGAGGTATGACTGCGAGAGGATGGTAAGATAGGATCTGTCCTGTGTCTGCGAGAGTACTGACTGCGAGGGGATGTTATGATAGGATCTGTCCTGTGTCTATGAGAGGACTGACTTCAACGGGATGGTAAGACAGGATCAGTCATGTGTCTGCGAGAGGACTGACTGCGAGGGGACTGTATGACAGGGTCTGCCCTTTGTCTGTGAGAGGCCTGACTGTGAAGGGATTGTATAACAGGATCCGTCTTGTGCCTGTGAGAGGTCTGACTGTAAAGGGATTGTATAACAAGATCCGTCCTGTGTCTGTGAGAGGACTGACTGTGAAGAGATCGTATGACACACTTGGTCCTGTGTCTGTGAGAGGATTGACTTTGAAGGGATCATATAGCAGGATATGCCCTGCGTGTTTGAGTTGACTGACTGTGAATTGGTCTGTCCTTTGTCTCTGAGATGAATGACTGTGAAGGGATGGTACGGCAGGATCTGTCCTGTGTCGGCGAGAGGACTGATTGAGAAGGGATGTTATGACAGGATTTGTCCTGTGTCTGGTATAGGACTGACTGTGAGGGGATGGTATGACAGGATCTGTCCTGTGTCTGCAAAATGCCTGACAGTGAGGGGATGTTATGAGAGGATCAGTCCTGTGCATGCAAAAGGACTGACTGAGAGAGAATGATAAGTTATGATCAGTCATGTGTCTGCAAGAGGAATGACTGTTCGTGGATAGTAAGATAGGATCAGTCATGTGTCTGCGAGAGGACTGACTGCAAGGGGATGTTATGACAGGATCTGTCCTGTGTCTGCAAAAAGCCTGACAGTGAGGGGATGTTCTGAGAGGATCAGTCCTGTGTATGCGAAAGGACTGACTGAGAGAGAATGACAAGTTAGGATCAGTCATGTGTCTGCAAGAGGAATGACTGTTCGTGGATAGTAAGATAGGATCAGTCATGTGTCTGCGAGAGGACTGACTGTGAGGGGTTGATAAGATAGGATCAATCCTGTGTCTGCAAGAGGACTGACTGCAAAGGGATGGTAAGATAGGATCAGTCCTGTGTCTGCGAAGGACTGACTGCAAGGGGATGTTATGACAGGATCTATCCTGTGTCTGCGAGAGGACTGACTGCAAGGGCATGGTAAGATAGGATCAGTCCTGTGTCAGTGAGAGGACTGACTGTGAGGGGATGGTATGACAGGATCAATCCTGTGTATGCGAAAAGACTGACTGAGAAGGGACTGTGCTGGACCTGGCCCTTTTGCAGGGTCATTCCCAAACTGTTTGCCTCGTTCCTCCTATTGTTTCTAACCAGTTTTTGTTGCCTTTAGGACTCTGGGCACTTTACCACTGCTAACTGGTGCTAAAGTGCATACTCTATGTGTAAATTGTATTGGTGATTGTTTTATCCATGATTGGCATATTTGATTTAGTAGTAAGTCCCTAGTAAAGTGCACTAGAGGTACCCAGGGCCTGTAAATCAAATGCTACTAGTGGGCTTGCAGCACTGATTGTGACACCCACATGAGTAGCCCTGTAAACATGTCTCAGACCTGCCATTGCAGTTTCTGTGTGTGCAGTTTTGCACTGCCAATTCGACTTGGTAAGTGTACCCACCTGGCAGGCCTAAATCTTCCCATTTTATACATGTAAGGCACTCCTAAAGTAGGCCTTAGGTAGCCCCATGGGCAGGGTGCAGTGTATGTTAAAGGTGGGACATGTACTGATGTGTTTTACATGTCCTAACAGTGAAATACTGCTAAGTTCGGTTTTCACTGTACAAGGCCTATATCTCTCATAGGTTAACATGGGGGCTGCCTTTAAATATTCTTGAAGTTCAGATTTTCTATGAGAGCACATAGAAATATGGAGTTTGGTGTCCCTGAACTCACAATTTAAAAATACATCTTTTTGTAAGGTTGGTTTTTAGACTGTCAGTTTGAAAATGCCACTTTTAGAAAGTGAGCATTTTCTTTCTTAAACCATTCTGTGCCTCTGCCTGCTTGTGTATTCCACGTCTGGGTCAGACTGACAGTTGAGCTGTTGTGAATTCCCTCTAGACAGTGACACAAATGGAGCTAGGGTGTAGCTTGCAAATCCTGATGAGTGCTCAATTACACCTGAATGGGCTGTGTGAGGGCTGTGTCTGCCCTCACACAATGTAGTCTCCAACCCCCTGGTGTGTGTCTGGGGCCAGGCCTGGGCAAGGCAGGATCTTGTGAACAACTGAGACTTTCCTTTGAAGTTTGCCTACTTCAAAGGCAGAAAAGGTTATACAAAGTGGATCTAAAACCCCAGACTTTAGATTTCTTCAAGATCACTTCTGGAACCAAGGAGAAGAGCTGAGGAGCTGAGGAGAAGTGCTGCCCCAGCCTGTGACTGTGCTTTGTTGGGCTATCCTGCAGTTGCTGCTTCTGCCTATGGAAGGAAACAAAGACTGGACTTTGTTGTGCATTCCTGCTTGAGAAGAATCTCCAAGTGCTTGAACTGAGCTTGCCTCCTGTTTTGAAGTCTTGGGGCCTTCAAAGACTTTCTCTGCCAGCACCTGGACTCTTTGCTGAGACTCCTGCCATGCCAAGTGGTGTCCTATCCAGTCCCTGGGCCCTTGAAAGGGGAAGTTGGCAGAACAAGAGCTGAAATCCACGCACAGAACACTGTGTGGGGAAATTTACGATGCTCCATCTGCAACGCAGTTGATAAGTGACGTGCCTCCCGCTTTGCTGCAAGAATCAATGCTCCCCCTGCATTGCGGCTGAGAGATTGACGCATTGCTGCTGGAGAGATGACGCAACACCCTCTTGCGGCTGTTGATAATGACCCAAACCCCATGCATTGCGGTTTTCTAACACCGTGCTACCGGATTTCTCACGCATCGCCCCTGGGTGTCAAAGTCATCGTGAATCGGTGTGGATCCGAGGTGCCCTGTCTGGAAATAGACACATAGGTCTCTTGCGAGGGAGACAAATGATGCATCGCCTACCCGACTGGAGAAGAAACGACACACGGCCTCACTTGCGAGTAAGGAATCAACGCATTGCTGACTTTTCCAACACACACTCGCCTATGCGACTTTATTTTTAATGCAAACCAGGTACTTTGTGTAAAATCAACGTTTCCATTATTTTCTATAGAGTAAAACTTGTGTTCTTTTTATTGTTTTTAGTTTTATATTATTTTATTAATGTTTGTTCAATACATACAAAACATCAACTTAGCAGCCAAGATCATCGCACAGCCCATCAGAGATGTTATATATTGAAAATGGGACAGTGTCCACAACAAATGAATGCACTGTGTATTACTGATGCATGTCTATGGGTTTGATCCCATGCTCACAGTGAAAGTGGTGGCACTACCTGTCTAGTTAGCAAATAATTTGTAAATATGGCCCACATGTTCCTGGAATGGGACACAGCGGGCAGTTCCTCCGCATACTCCTCTAAGATGTTCTTACAATATGCCAGTTCTTGAGGCCATTTTGCTTGTGCAGGGTATTTCCTTTTCCCCCTATGTATGGCCACTTGATGTTTTGCAGCAATAGTGCTATTGCTGTGAATTGACGTGTTGCCAATTTCAGTGACTGCACCAGGCCCAGCAGGCATATCTGGATCGTGCACGGCATTGGTTCCTCAAATGATATCACACAATGTACCTACTACTTCTGTCCAGAATCCCCTTATTTTGGGGCACTCCGATGCCAAGTGTATAAATCTCGCCCCTGTCACCCCACATCGAGCACATCGCGAGTCTGTCCGTGCCCCATATTGCTGCATTTTAAGATGTGTGTAATACATCTGGTGCAAGTATCTACAGTGTATAATGCATAGGTTGCAATTAGATGTTAGACAGCTAGTTACTGAGCAGTGGTATTTCCAGTCTTCCTGTGTAAGAGGGGCAGGGAGGGTGGCATTCCAGTGTGCTAAAGCCTTGTCAGTCTGTGAGGGAGTGTCCGCTTGTGCATAGATAGTATAAATGTAGTCCTGGTGCTGTGAAGCCTCCTTTTTGGTGTGGTAGTGTCTGGATTTCCCATCTCAGCGTTGGTTGCTTTCCCGCCCATTTTAATCTGATTAGTTGCGCTCTAACGAGCTTGAAGAACCTGCCAGTCAGGGTGATAGAGATGTTGTTGAAGAGGTATAAAAAGTGAGCAACACCACCATTTTTATGACAGCAACTCTGTCTGCAAAGGACAGTGGCATCGTCACCCAGCGTCCCACCTGTTCTTCTAGTTTTGAAAAGGCAGTGTCGTAGTTTGTCTGCTGTACCACGTTAGGGTCTTCATGTATCCATATGCCTAAGTGTTTAACTGCGTCCGTGCACCATTTGAGAAGATATTGGTTTCGTCCGTGTCATTAGTGGCAAGATCAGTGATTTCTCCCAGTTGATACTAAGCCCAGAGTAGTGTTCGAATCCTATGTATTCCCGAAGTATAGGTGTGAGCCAGGTCGATGGGTTTCGCACATATATTACTATATCATCAGCATCGAGTGACACTTCGACCGGGCACTGCCTAAACTGAAGTGCCACTTCTAAATGTCTCTGCTGAATAATGCAGGCCAGTGGCTCCACCACAAGAGCAAACAATAGCGGAGATAGTGGGCATCTCTGCCTTGTTCCGTGGTATATTGGCACTGGACTCGACATGTGTCCATTTAAAGACTCTTGTTCTTTTGAAAATTCATATCTTGACTTGTGTATATGGGACTTTTGTAGTTTTGTTCTTGTTTGATTTAGATAAATATTACCTATTTTTCTAAACTGGTGTGGTGTCCATTTTGTAGTGTTTTCACTGTATTACTGTGTGTGTTGGTACAAATACTTTACACAATGCTTCTGAGATAAGCCTGACTGCTTGTGCCAAGCTACCAAGAGGGTAAGCAAGGGTTATATAAGTGTGTTTCTCCATTGCCCTGACTATAGTGAGGATCCCTGCTTGGACAGAGTGCAAACTGACTGCCAACCAGAAACCCCATTTCTCACAGACTGTATGACAGGATCTGTCCTGTGAGAGGACGGAGAGTGAAGGGAAGGTATAACAGGATCTGTCCTGTGTTTTTGAGAGGATTGGCTTGGAAGGGATCATATGGCAGGATCTCCCCTGTGTGTGTGAATGGACTGATTGCGAAGGGATGGTATGGGAGGATCTGTCCTGTGTCTGCGAGAGGACTGACTGCAAGGGGATGGTAAGATAGGATCAGTCCTGTGTCTGCGAAGGACTGACTGCAATGGGATATTATGACAGGATCTGTCCTGTGTCTACGAGAGGGCAAAAGTAACAAAAGCAGGATCTGTCCCGTGTCTGTGAGAGGACGGACTGTGAACAGGGCCAGACTGGCGGTTTTGGAGCTCTGGGGGCCAAAAATAGCAGCAAGCTTGTGTTTGCACCCCACCCCCTTATGAGGTCTTAAAACCGTGCGTGGTACCTTTGCAGGCAGTTATAAGACTTCACTGTGCGTGCAAAGGTACGTCATCATGGTAGGTTTGCCAGGTCCCGAATATGCTGGGACAGTCCCAATTTTTCACCAGCTGTCCTGGCAGATTTTGAGACACAAAACACAATTTAAATGACACCCATGCTGCTGGGTTTAAGAGTTGCTTTTAAATTAGTTACTCAGTGCATCGTTGCATGTGTTTGTACGTTCATGCCTGCTGACATTTAAGTCATTTTGTGCCCCTTGGCTCATGTAAATGTGTAATCCTTCTATGTCTGCTAATTGTCCTGATTTTTGGTTTTCAACACCTGGTCAACCTACATCAAGGTCTTCTTTTCATCTCCATCCGTAAAAACCACCTGTAGATTCCTGCCAGTACTTACAGGTATATCGGGAGATTCCTTAAACAAATTGTTCTTACCTGCGGAAACTGTCTTCTTAATACCAACCCCCACTTCCCGCAAGATTACAGCCACCCTTTCATCTTTCCTGGTGGGTTTCATGTGCTGTTTTTCCGCTACGACCCGCTCTAGCATGTTCCAGCACCATAAGCAGGGCCACTGGAATTAGGCAGTAAATTAGCACCAAATCATGTAGTATTACTTCATTATTACACTTGGTAACACTGTCATGAAAATATTTAATCTTACTAGTACCAATTTAACTGCCAAATATAGCAATAAGCAACATTTGAAAAGGCCTTCCAGTGCACTGGAGCGTTCTGTTACCATGGTTTAGCAACTTTTGATCCGTTTGAGATATAGGGGGTCATTACGACCCTGGCGGTTGACGGAGAAGTGGCGGTTTTACCACCAACAGGATGGCGGTAAAAAATGTGGAATTATGACCATGGTGGTTACCGCCACTTCTCCGATCAGACCGCCATGGCGGAGACGACCGCTGGGCTGGAGACTTGGGTCTCCAGCCCGGCGGCTGTCACAAGACCGCCGGCGGTATCATGACCCGGCTTACCGCCATGGATTACATGGGGTTTGGAACCGCCATGAAATCCATGGCGGTAAGCACTATCAGTGACAGGAAATTCCTTCCCTGGCACTGATGGGGGTCTCCGCCACTCCCCACCCCCTCCCCGAGTCCGCCCCAACACACCCCACCCCCCTGCCACCCTCAAAGGTGGCAGGACCCCCCTCCCCACCCCTACCCCCGACATCACAACACAGACACACACCCGACACGCGTGCAGACACCACCAACACACATTCCCGCACACACACGAACAAACATGCCAGCAGACACACACACAGTCATACACGCACACCCTCATTCAGTCATACACGCTCACATCCATACAGACATAAATACAGACAGACACGCACACATTTCCATTCACACTACACCCAGCATGCATACACGCACTCACACACCCCCTCTAAATACTCACACGCACACCCTCATGCACCCATGCATCACACAACACCCCCCCCACCCTCCTCCCCTAAAAGGACGATCAACTTACCTTGTCTGTTGATCTTCCGGGAGGGGACGGGATCCATGGGGGCTGCTCCGCCGCTAGCACACCGTCAACAGAACACCACCACGCCGAATCACAGAACGTGATTCGGTGGGCGGTGTTCTGTTGACGTGGCGGTGGAGGTGGAGCAACCTCCACTTCCCCGCCGCCCGCCAGTATGGCTGCTGGCGGCTCTCCGTCCGGAAATGGACGGAGGGCTGCCAGCAGTCATAATACGCTGAGCGGAAAACCGCCACCACTGGCGGTCTTCAGCACGGCGGTCCCTCGGCGGTCTTGTGAAAAGACCGCCGAGGTCAAAATGACCACCTTAATTTTTTATGGTTAAAATCTGCAGATTATGCAGTGGCAAATGCAGCATATCCATAAATCTTTGCAGAATCTCATAATTGCAGTGGCCCTGACCATAAATAATGTCTCGGGGCTCTTGGTCTATCCTAATGTACTGCAGTCCATTTTTTAGGTAAGATAGTAACTGAAGTAGAAAATCATTTTTTTTTATTTGATTCTTTTCGGGGAATATCCTTAGTAGGCAATATTTCATAGGATTTTTGGGTGAAGACCATTTCACCTGGAGCAATATGAGACCATATGGAGGAAGTCTAACACAGACACCCCACAACTCCTATTTGCCGGTGATCACCCTGGGAAGATTCTGTCAAGTTCTTGTGGTGTGCAGTAGATTTTATGAAGATTTTTCCAGTCCTTATCCATCAGCGGGTTTGAGAAATCTAACAACCACCTTTGATTTGCCTTCATGGCCTCCTGTTCCCTATCTTGTACTAATACCACGTATATGTTAGTCACTAATCTACATCCAGCCACCCCTGAACTTCCCTCCAGCATTAGCTTCAGCATCGTTGTAAGGAAACGGATCATTAGTTGTGTGGCCTGCATAAGTCGTGGGTCCATAATCACCCTTTCACTAGGAACCAAGCACCCTTCTGTAGTGCTTGACCTTCTCAGGGTAGTGAAGCAGAGCAGTCCAAAGCCTACTTAGTGGAGGTGGTAAGGGCTATTAATCACCATTCATTGGCAGGCAACAATAACACTAAATAAATGAGTATCTAGTCTGAGCTTTTTCTTTAGAAAAGTAAAGGTGTGTTTATTACACACACACACTACCTAAAACTATGCAGTAGGTTACAAATATGCTTAAGGCTGGTGGAAATACCCTTGGCAACATTACATTTGACTCTAAAGGGTCATGACCCCAAAAATCACGGTACACCCCCTCCATGTACAATATAACATATATTCAAATAGGAGAATGTCACTCTATATCAGATCAATGTTACCACATATAAAGAGCAGAATCACGTCAAAATAAATTATTCCATCACTGAATTCAGTAACCATAATCCATCTGCAATCATTCCAAGCAATAAAAGCATTGCAACCATGTGCACATTATATTTAATAAAGCACTGCAGCCTTTCAGGAATAATCATTAATGTCAGCAATTACAACACCTTTAAATAAAGCATTGGAGAATGTAAGCCATGTGTCTTTCTTAAACAAACGTAGGCCGCATAGGATGCAGCTGTAGAATCAGCCAATAGAGGGACCTGCACTCCAAACTGTAGAGGAAAAAACATCATCCTCTGGAGTGTTTTAAACTGAATGTAACTCCTGGAGTGGCTATAGTTCCTTGGACCCTTCAGACTTAAGGTCAGTAACATGACAAAACTTTCCATGAGAGGAGCTGCTTCACTCCTGCAGCCCCGCTTACACTTTACTTTTACTATTGGTGGTGGCCCTGCCATCCTGGGGCCCCCACATTGATGCAAACCTTTAGACTTGAAACAGCCCTGCAGGCCCCGGCCAGATCCGTGCCCAAGCAGCATCCTCCGTCACTGCCAAGGGAGCTGGCAGCTCTTCCCCTCCTCCGTGCTCCTGTGGTCATGGAGGTTTTCTTCATGGTAGCCGCCCGCTTCCCCCAGTCATGGGTAGTGCGGCAGGCCCGCTAAAGCTGGGGGAGCAGGGCGACACTCCCCCTTACCCTAAGACATCGGGCCTGAAAAAGAAGTTGCAGGCCCCTTCACCTCTACTGGGAGGGGCTGGGGTGTAAGGATGGGGTCCTGGGCACATATCGTTTTTGGGGGAGGGGCGTGGCAGAGCACCCCACTTTTTTATGGTGGGGGCCCAGAGATTGGGCCCCAAGCCCCCATATACATAAACCAGCCCTCGGGTTGTAACCATCGAGCCTCGTAAGCTCTAGAAAAGGGAGTGCCATGCACACACCCTCCCAAGGTTTATTAATAATTAATTAACCCTGGCCTACCTCAGTGGATGTTGAAGACTTGGGTGTGGAGCTTAACATGCTCTGATCCTCATCTGTGGGGATCAAGGGTCAAATCATTTTTCCTCACATATCTTGGGCCTGTTAGATTGTTTTGCACAATCTTGGACTCATTTTGCTCCGGATGGCATGCTCTAGTCACCTTTTCCTCAGGTCTCTTGGCCTCTAAGGCAACATACTTTGCTGGGAGCAGGAAGCTGGTTCCACTGACTCCTTGCGTCAACCTTTCTCCTTTTTCTGTCTGCTGGTGCTTCCCTCCTCTGAGGATTCTCTCCTAGGTGCAGAAGTCCAGTTCTTCCAGGAACTGGTCCTTAACGGTTATAAAAGGACCAGCTTCCCTAATCCTGGGGAGACACCCACTGGTCCTGGGGTCAACTGTAGGTAGAGCCCTTAGTGCAGGGGGGCATCAGGAGTTTTCTCTTTCAGTTGTGCATGGCTGCCACCATCCTCCAATGTCCAACTCCAATATAATGCACTCTCCCCTCTTGTGCAAGACATTTTAAGTGAGGGTGGGAAGTTCTAGAAACCAAGCATCCCTGGCCAATCCTAGAGTGCCACATCACCTCTCTTCCCCTGACCGAGCCCTCCTGTACAGCAAGCTGGAACAATTCAAGATGGTGCTATCTAAAAAGTCACATCTCCTCCATGGGCTTCAGCTCTGCCCCTCACTGACATCACTGCTATGGCCTTTCCCACCAAACCTTTAAAGAGGAGCCCCTTCCTGTGTTGGCTCAAGAGGTCTGTGCTCTCTCCTTTGTTCAGTGGGCAAAGAAGGGCCTGTCCTATCCTTGGTATAGTGTGACAGCTAATTAATTAAGCATATTTTTCTTCTACACCCCTACCTCCACAGAAGCTGAGTGAAGCACTGTTAATCGCTCAATTTGTGTGGGAAGGTCTTTGTTAGAAATGGGGTTTCTGGGTGGCTAATGTATGCGCTTCAGCCAGGCAGAACCCACTATTCTAGTCAGGGCAAGTCAGTTACACACAAAAGATAACCTGTGCTTATCCTCAGAGGTCATGTGTAACACACTCACAGCAGTGATGCTATAAATACACCACAAAAGGGACTCCAAACAATGTTACATAAAAATATACTGTATTGTATATACATTTTAGACCACATATGACATGAATCATAAATTACTTTGTCCCCTGGGCAGTTGTCAGATCATCTTAGTGCAAAGTAAAAGAATTATTTCCACATTGCTCGTCTTGAAAATACACTCTCTCAAAGCATACAGGGCCGGTCATGAGATATACTCGTCATCCTGACAGAATAAAAACGACATATAACATAACATCCGTTTGTGAAATGCAGTATAAACACTGAGAACAGGAAACATCATGGTGAAATGTGAACATCAAGCAATCGCCTCACAACACCCGTTACCCAAAGATCACAGCGCATCTGCACTTTATCTATAGGTTATATGGTAAATCACAGCCCACCAGGAGCTTCTGTCCTGCTACCGCTTTAATTATGGTAATGGAGGCTTGGCAGGAACCTCTGTTGAGGATTCCTTCCGGTCCTGCAAAGCACGTCGGGGGATGCCCCTGCAACAGGTCTGCCACCGGTATGGGAGGAGAGCACGCACACCTTCCTCATCGGCAGGGAGACCTCACTAAGTCCCTCACGTGCAAGTCTGCAAAGGCAGCCACTCGTGTCTACGCAGTACAGCTGCCGACCTCTGCAGCCTCCCCACAAGCTACCCTTTAACAGTAGCACCACCCAACCCTTAGAGAATAAGTGGGGAGCAACTAATGCAGGGCACTAGTAGCAGGCCAGCACACCAAAACAGGTAGTAAGAATGATGGTTCCTCATGGTAGTCCCTGTGGGGCCTTAGTCCTTCAAAATTCAGAGAGCAGCTAGCAGCAGGGCAACAAGCAGAAAAACAATCCGGATCTGTCTTTTGTGCCACCCAGCAGACACCAGGCAGTAGGGCAACACAAAGAAGAGAAATCCAGATGAGTTTGTAAATGCTTGTTGAAATAGTTATGTAAAATCCACTTACACCAGTAAGCAGGATTTCTCACTACCATTCCAAACATACGAAACATGCCCACACTTCTCCTTACAGATCAGAAATTGCCACGTAGACATATACAAGGGAATTCCCAGTGCAAACTTATGAGAGGAGCAGCACTCACAGTAGTGAAAAATGAAATAGGTTGTTGGTTACTACTAGGACATGCAACAAATAAAGATTTATGTCTTCCTTTTAGATACAAAACACCCTTTCCATAGGGCTATCTTGGGCCTACCTTAGGGGTGACATAGGTGCAGTAAAAAGGGAGTTCAGGCCTTGGCAAGTAGTTTGACTTGCCAAGTCAATGTGGTAGTAATCTGCGCATGCAGGCACTGCGATGGCAGGTCTGAGACAAGTTTGAAAGGCTACTTTTGTGGGTGGCACAATCACAATCTGAGCTGGAGGCCCACTAGTAGCATTAATTTACAGGACCTGGGTATATGTTATACCACTTTACAAGGGACTTACATGTAAATTAAATAAGCCAAACAGAGGTAAGCCAATTATACCACGTTTTAGGGGAGAGATCACATGCACTTTAGCACTGTTTAACAGTGGTGAAGCACCCAGAATCTTAAAGCCAACAAAAAGAGGGTCAACAGATAGGTAGAGAAAGGCAAAGGTTCAGGGATAACCCTGCAGAAAGAGCCATTTCCAACAGGCTTTGTTCCTTATTTTGGAGAACAATGTAATTAACTTGGCCCAGCAGTGTTACAAAAGGCATGGGCTCTGATCCTGAGCTGAGCCAGAGAAGTATGACAATTCTGGATGACCAATAAGCCTTAAATATATCTTCTTGTGACTTGAAAATGTGATCTTGAGCCATACTTTCCGCCCCAGTTAGAAATCGTGCTGGACTTTGTAGGCCAAAGGAGAATAAAATTGAGTTCTAAGGCAGATGTCCAGTGTGGCTTATTGCAGACAAGCCAATAAACTACACTGACTTTGCCTACTAATGTTATAAGGCCAACCCAGGTCAATATCTAAACCTGCAGGTCTCCTTTGTGAAAGGCGATTTGTGCACAGTTACCGGGTGCGCACGATGGTCATCTTACATGTAAAGCTCTCACACATGTGCACACGCATGTGCACACATGTGACCAGGCAAGTACCCCTTATGCTTGCTGCGTCTCAGCAGCCTTTTCTTAAAAGGTAGATACTGGAGGTAAACATGCACAGTCCATTTGCTGCATGTTTACCGTGGGCGAGTCACCAGTTGTGAGGCACATCCACAGTTAAAAGTCCAAGACCAGGTGATTCTATTTTGTTACAACCATTGCATTAGTTGTCGCTGGACTGACTGGAATTGTTGGCCAAATATCCTTGTTGTGTGAGCCAGACTAGCATGTTGAAGAAAATGGTGGCTGCCAGCTCTTGATGATTCCTGTACGTCTGTGAAAATGAGACATCTGCTACTTAAATATAAATCTCCAACTGTCTTACATCCCCCTCCCACCAGCAAGTAACCTGCATCTCCTTCATTATGCTTGCAAAAGGTTTGTTACCCCATGGAAGCATATCAGGCATAATTAACACCTTGGTACAAGTTGAATGACATATGGGTAGTCTCTTACAATATTGTTCCCCATTATGGATGCTTCTTGAGCCTACCCTGTGGGTGAATTCTTATAAACACATTCCCAAAGAAGGAGCGGTACTGAACACTAAGGATCCCTCAAATATACCAAGGTTTCATCTGCACAGTAGGACACATTACAGGAGGCAAAGGCCACTGCTGCCGGGTACCCCTCTCCAAAGCCTGGACGTCCAATATCACCCTACCTGTCCGTATACTGGATGTAGGTCGAGTGTACAATATATTGACCCATCTCAAGAAAATCAGTCTGAAAATCACTGGCTCCAATACCAGACATTTAATTTCCAAGCCCACTACATTGAACATGCATTACCTATCCAACACCCCCACCATAGAGGCGTCCCCAAAAGAAGATGAGGAATGCAGTATGTGCGTGAAAAGCCTTACATTGCGTATAGTGCTTCTAAAATGGATGAACCCACATTTCTTGCCTAGTACTCTCAATGTCCTAATCCTTTATGTTGTCCTTAATTTCTTAATGTCTGAATTCACCGTTGAGAGTGGGCTCTAAGAGGAAATCCCAGCTGAGACCCTATCTGGTTTTGGAATAAGCGCAATCACTGCTTCCTTCATAGCAGGAGTTCAGCATGCATCAGGCTGACCCTCCTTGAAAACTTCCATTTCATTTGATTGTCCACTAATATACCAGAACTATCTGATACAGGTCAACTGGGATGCCATCACTGCTCAGCATCTTACCCTTTTGCTCATCATGAAGTAGCTCAAATAACCAGGATACCTGAGTCACTTCATGATGAGTAAAAGGGTAAACCCTTGGGCAGTGATGGCATCCCAGTTGACCTGTGTCAGACTCTTCATGAGGGGTCTTCCTAATCCATTACTAGTGTATCCTCAACAAGTCCAAGTAATCAGGTATCTTTTATCTGTTCATGGCTTGTACTTCTCTGTGCACATCCTTCCAGGATTCTTTGCATTTATTATTAATCTCCATTTGCGTGACTTTCTCTCTCACAGGCCTCTTTTTCAACCTCATAATGTGGGACTAAGGTTTTTCCCTTTTTAACATCCATGTCAGCAGGTGCCCAGTCTTGTCCTCCCTCAGTCGAGCCTTTGTCTATATGTTTTCTGTGTACATTTTCCATATTATCCCACTTGTCCTCTATCTGCTTATTTATCTCCAGTAGCTGTGGCATGTTGTTTGTGACCAACACAATCTCTTTTTCCATCCTCAGGTGCACTGGGTCACTCTCTTCTCGAGTTTCCTCTAATTGTATTTTAGTTCCATAAACTTGCACTATGCATGGACCTCTAAAAGTCACCTTCAAGTCGTACCACTAGACAAACTGCGAAAGAAAATAGCTAGCTTGCTATTTCATAATAAAAACACAGTTATGTTGTGCGAACCACCTCTGAAACTCGAGAACTGGCTTGCTTTTTACTGCTTTATCTAAACTTTAATAAACTGCTTAGCAATAGCTTGAGGGTGTTAGGGCAATATCAACTCAATAACAATGTCAGAATGTTTCTTGCTGTTTTCATTTTCCATGGCATGTTTTGCTGCCTTACTTTTAATATTCAGTGTGATTACCATTCATACTTTACGCATTAGTTTAGGATTTTAAAATAAACATTTTATAATATATATCCCAGTTCTGAGTGCCTTTCTTGAGTGTGTTGTTCATTAGCAAAAAGAGTTTTTGGCATTCCACTGAGTTCCTGAACTCATCCTTTTGGACTGATCATTACCAGGAAACACTTCCTGTCACGGGACACCTTGGTGACTTGCAATATGTTTATAATGTACGTCAGGGGGCACTTTATCCGATATATAATACATGGGATCCTGCAATCCTTGTATAAAAACCTATGTCTAGTGACAAGTAGGCACCTGTAATAAAGAACAGACATAGCTGCTCAACTGTAATCACCTATTGCATTTGAGTTATGATGTCACAATACCTGCTACCTACACCCAATGGCAAAGGCAGGATACATCATAATTAAGGCTGTAGTTAAAAAAAGAGACTACAACGAAATGTGGCTTTTTCTTCTTCTGATCTGTTTTCTAAATGAACAAAGACAAGCAGAAATGAGATATAGATGGCAAACTGTATATTTTTGCATACCTTACATAATTATAGGGAAGATAGAATCTCACTGCACTTTTCTACACATTCCGAGCAGCAGCGTTTTTTTTTTTTTTTTTTAGAATTGGACTTGTATTAAACTAATTCTAATATATTTTTACAACATATTTCTACCTGCTTTTTTGGTGTGTTTAATTTTGCATCAGAGATTCTACTTTTATTCTGCATGTTTGCAAACATGCTATTTCATGCTGACGGAAGAGCAATTCACCAAGGATTTGTGGTTTGTTGGAAAGGTGATGGTGACTTTGTGTTATTGGAAATAAAGTGCCCCTGCCGTCCCTGTATTATAATGATATTACCAGGCACCATGGAGATTCATAACCTTATAAATAAACTTGGCCTTCAGCCTCATTCCTCTATATGTTCTCGAAACTGTCACAGAACTACTCGGAGAATTACAATATATTTATAATGTATGGTAGGTGGCACTTTAGCCTATAAACTACAACATACCCCTAGATACAGAGAGAGAATACAAAGAACAAAACCCTCCTGCTTTTCTGTGGGTGACAGCTAGAAACTTGGGGCCCCACTGCCCCGATGTCTACCACAGTATTTCCTCAATCACAAAACTGTGGCCAGTAGCCTTTCCATCCAGTCTCCTGAAAACCTCACCAGCCTATGACAAACTCCTCCCCTTAAATGTATGACTAGAATCCGACCCAACGTACACTGCTTACAAAATGCTTGGACAGTTTTAACCCCTCCAACGTATACTCTTTAAACCCTGAACATATGCTAATTACTAGTGTCAAAGTACATCACATATACAATTTCTTCAGCCTGTCACTGTTGAAGCAGCTGCCCTCCCCCCAGTGCTCAGTAGCCACTTCCCTCTGCTCTGACGTCATGGATCTGAGCTTCGGACCTCATACAGCCCCCGAGGTTGTCAGCAGAATTACTACTGTACTGCTGCTTGCACCCGAGCTCAGGTTGTTATTTCTGTGTTTGCAGACTTCCTCACACAACTACCCTGCTGAACTTCCTCTCTGTCGCCCTGTGGAATGATGCCAACGTGGCAGAGCAAAGATCCAGCCAACTCCAGGCCTCCTCAGCGTGAAAACGTGACTTTTCCCATCAGCAATGATGCTTAACTTTGCTGAGTACACCAA
Organism: Pleurodeles waltl; assembly: GCF_031143425.1. Lineage (NCBI taxonomy): Eukaryota > Metazoa > Chordata > Amphibia > Caudata > Salamandridae > Pleurodeles > Pleurodeles waltl. The sequence goes on from NC_090445.1 coordinate 72,535,284, forward strand.
GAATGTACTTCAGGTCCATTACTTGCAACTTCTGCTTTACTTCAATGAATAATTTGCTCCTGAGTCTGCATTTTTCTTGTATAGTTTAGGATTATGTCGATCTTGAAATTTTGTGTTTAATATGTCCCCGGGATCCCCTCCACTGTTCCAAAGTACCAGCCAATCCCTGCCACAGCCAGAAGCATCTGAGTAGGACCGACCAGGCCTCGGGGGGTGTTCTTCTGCAGCACATTAGACCACAGCAAGGAGCACTGTTTGCTCCTCCCCTCCACAGCTTTTCAGGGCTAAGTACATGCCTGTGCCCCACTCCACTACTCTTCTCCACGTCCCTATGACGCAAACCACATACTTCCACCATCATGCACAGTTTCAGATCAGTGGCGCTGAAAGTAGGGCAACGGGGGTGCTGCAGCATCCCCAGATATCCTTGAATAAGTTCAGAGGAAGAATTAACAATAAATATGGCATTATTTGTTAGTTTGGAGCATTTACTGTGTGATCAAAAACAAAGGGTCACGTGACAGGCTGCTTTGTTTGACAAACCGCTGCTAATTCTTTTTCCATGGAAAACTGTGTTTGATGTTCCTTTCTCAGACTGCACATTTGTAGGGTATTATTTAACTCGTGAGACTCGTTTTTACAACTGTCTCAAGATATATTTCAGCAGTGTGAAAAGCAGAAACAAGGCCCTTAAGTAGATGGGCAGCCAACCCCTCAGAACTCAGAAGGTTGTTCCAGCACCACTGTTACAGATGCCAGGATTATGGAAGACTGTGGGAGCAAAGTGGGAGACTCACAGGGACACGTCTAATCAGCCCCAGAGTAAGGACTTTGAAGTGACATATGCTGTGTAGGTGAAGGGAGTGACCTCGAAGTAATCGTATGGAATGTTCCATGTATTTGTAAGAGGACTTATTGTGATTGGATGGCACGTTCCATGCTGTGAGAAGAATGGCTCTTAGACAATTGTATGGCAGTGTCTATGATGAGTCTGAGAGCACTGACTGTGAAGTGATTGAATATCAGGGTATTTGCAATGTTGGTGAAGAGACTGACTGTGAAGTAATTGTTTGGCAGGTTCCATGCTCTTTGTGAGCTGCATGTTCAGTCTATCAAGCGGTAATGTACCAAGTGTTGTGCCACCAGCATGTTTTTGTGATCAAAGATTGGTAGAGCAGGTTTTGTGTTGTGTTTGTCAATGAGCTGACTAGGAAGGGATTAAATGCAGTGTTATCACTTTCCTTCATGCAAAATTCCGCGACCACAAAGCACAATTCAGATGGATCGAGTTTCCAAGACTAAGGGCCTGATTTAGATCTTGGCAGTGTTACCGCTAAACCACTGTGGCGGCAGACCCGAGAAGACCATCAAGTTGATGGTGTTCCGCCCACTGTATTTAGATGCTACAGTCCTGCAGGCGGTTTTATGGCAGAGGGAGGACATCCCAGGACCCAATGGACATCAGACAATGGCAGTAGCTGCGGAATACAGGTAAGTCACACACACACTGTACCTTTTCCATATGTGTCCCCCTGTATCACACATGGTACAAAACACCACATACACACTATTATCCATTACCATTGCACCACAACACAGCACGTACATGCCACAAATACACATTACCATAGAACCATGACACAACATGCACACACTATTGCAGCTGCACTCACCCAGTACACAACCACAACAATCAACACAACTACACACTCATCTACACAAACACACACACATCATATCTATACACATCACGACAACCACCACAGAACACTCACCTGAAGGTTGCACGCAGCAACACAACATACACAACAATATCAATGCCATATGCAAGCGGCCCAAATACTGAAAGAACCACAGCACCAACTCCAGCTCCCTCCACCTCAACTAGCCAATCACATCACACACAAACATATACGTACTGACTCACATACACAACTCGAAGCATAACATGACAGGTACAGGTCCCTTTGCAATGTGCACACATGGACACAATTGACAGGTGTGATTGTACGGTCATTGCGGTGCCAGCATTAGTTTGCCAATGAATACTGACACCAAAATGACATTATTGTATGTGTGCGACATGTGTTGTGTACAAGTGTGTCCCCATCCGTGTCTGACCCACTCATGTCCCCAACATATGCATGTCACAGCAACCTAAAAACATTACTGTGACATGTATATGTCTGCAGTGGTCCTGAGCTCATGTGCACTGAGCACTGACCCCCAAACGTACACAGGCAATGCAGGTTCCCTACCTTCATGTCCAGTGACGGGGTTGTGTTTTCTCTGCGGTCCACTGGCAGCAGCGACGGCAGGTGTTGTCCAGTCGTGTCCAGCTGGAAACGGACGTGGAATTAGAAAAAAGGTGAGTTTTCACCCCTTTCCACCCCCAATCTGCCAATTCAGAATTGGAGGTCAGACTGCCACATTTTTCTTGGAAGTAAGGCATGTCCAAATCTGCACGGCAGTAAGTGTGGCTGGAGTTCTGTCACCAGCCACTCTTTCCTATAGTGCCATTGAGGTGGACTTGGCAGAGCCGGTGGGACTCGGGCGGGTTATCGTCTATGCAACTGCCAACATTTAAATTGGGTAGGCGGACCATCAAGCCGGTGGACGGGGTTTCCGTAAAAAAGTGGTGGCAGACCCGTTACCACCAACATCTAAATCAGGCCCTGAGCCTAGTCACCAAATTAAATGCATTCGATAATATGTGAAGCAGATTAGACTCCGCAAAAACGACAGAGAGCATTGAGTTTAAAGCCATAAATATTTATTAAAAGTAAATGATTTACAGAAGTAAAAAATCAATTAAATGAAAGCCAAATCATGATTGCAATGCATATGCTTCAACAAATATGCAGTTAATATGCAAATCAAAATCCTAAAAGTCTCATTGATCAGAGGGCAATCCAGCATAAGGATGCAAAAAGGGTAGTCTAAAGTCTGCCCTATCTCAGTCTTATGTCTAAAGTAACTTACATCAGTCTAAAGTGTACCTCAGTCTGAAGAGAATCTAAATCTGAAGTGTTCATTTCAGCTGCGCACTGTATGAAAGACCACCTCTCTAACATGCACACACCTACACATTGTTCTCAGGAAAGTTGTTCAATCAGGTTAAAACATGACAATACAATTACAGACTCTCAAGGCCTTCTCACCAACAAGCTTCTAGCTGCCTTCTTCAAACCTCCACTTGCTCTGCAGCTAGATAATATGTAGGAAACCATCAGCACAATTCAGGTGTCTTCTTGAATTCACTACTCATTAAACATTCATCATGATCACAATGAAAAGAAAACTCTTCTTGCCATGGGAGTGTAAGGAAAAAAACATCCTACTGTCAGCACTGGATTTATTATATAAAAACTCCTATCACAGATTATGTGCTGTATCTGAGAAGACTGTTGGTGAAGGGACAGTGCGGCAGGTTTCATGCTGCGTTTGTAAGAGTACAGAATGTGAACTGATCATATGGAAGGTTCAATGCTGGATCTGTGAGAGGACTGACTGCGAAGGGATTGTGTGGCAGGTTCTGTGCTGGATCTGTTATAGGACTGACTGTGAAGGGATCATATGGCAGATTCCATGCTGGGACCGAGGAAGGACTGACTGTGAAGTGATCAAATGTCAGTTTTAATGCTGGGTCTGCAATAGAACACGGTGTAGGTTGATCATATGGCAAGATTCATGCTAGGTCTGCCAGAAGAGTGAGTAAAAAAGCATTGATTGGCAGGTTCAATGCTGGGTCTGCACGACGACTGACTGTGAAGTGATCACTTGGCAGGTCCCATGATAGGTCTGCAAGGACTGACAGCGAAGTGACCATATGGCAGGTTCCATGCTGGCTTTGTGAAAGGAATGACTATGAAGTGATCATATGGCAGGTTCTATGCTAGATCTGAGAGAGAACAGACTGGGAACTGATCAAATGGAAGGTTCCATGCTAGGTCTGTGAAAGGAATGACTATGAAATGATCATATGGCAGGTTCTAGTCTGGGTCTGCAAGAGGACAGACTGTGAAATGCTCATATGGCTGTTTCTATGCTGGGTATGCGAGATGACAGACTCTGAACTGATCATTTGGAAGGAAGTATGCTGGGTATGCGAGAGGACTGACTGTGAAGTGATGATATAGCAGGTTCTGTGCTGGTTCTGTAAAAGGACAGTGTGCCACACATCACCTTGCAGTCTCTGAATTGTGTGCAAACTACCTTTTTTTAAAGGGTGTTGCAACACGCTTTGTGTTGAGAAAGTACTGCATGGAAAAGGATTGAATAACAGCCTATGTGCCTTCTCTCTCAAAATAACTGACCCTCATGTGACTGTACTGTCGGTTCTGGGCTTTATATGTGAGGAACGACTCTAAATGGATTGTATCACACTCAGAGATGTATTTGTGAAAGGATAACCTGGATGGATCATAGTGAAGGCTGTGATTCCTCATCAATTGCAGTTCTGCTCACCAAGGCTCATGTGAAGGTATAGCGAGGTGTCACCTGCTCCGTGTCTGAATGGATGGACCAGGAGTGTCTGATTGAAGATCTCTCCCACCTCTGAAGAATCTGAAGGCATCTGAAGATCACAGCAGGGCCTGTGCTCTAATTGTTCTTCTTGCAATCTCTGAATGGTCAGATTGAGCTTTGCTTTAATGGGGCAGTGTTTTCCCGTGGACCTCTTACAAGTCAAAATTTAAAAGCACCACTAAACACTGCAAAGGGAACGTCCTGCGTGTTTGTCATTGTGTTTGTCGCAGGCGTCTTGTGGATGTGTGACTTCTGTCTGAGGGTTGAGTAAGGCAGTTACAATGAGAGTGTTGTATGGATTCTGGCTGTTTTTGTGCTTTTAACAAACCTTCTGGGAGGGACAAATATGTCTCTGGTCCAGGCTCGCCCTATAACCAGGCACAATCAGACATGTGCCTAGAGTTAAGGGATTCAAAACCCTTTCAATCAAGCCTGGATGGGACTCTGGTCAAGGCGCTTGTCAGAACATGTTTGTTAGACCTGACAGCCTTAGGGTAGTCACCCCTAACTTTTTGCCTGCCTCCCTCCACTTTTTGGACACTGTTTTTGCTGGTTTATAGACTCTGCGCACTTTACCACTGCTAACCAGTGCTAAAGTGCATATGCTCTCTCCTTTAAAACATGGTAACCTTGAATCATACCTGATTGGACTATTAATTTACTTATAAGTCCCTAGTAAGGTGCACTTTATGTGCATAGGGCTGGTAAATTAAATGCTACTAGTGGGCCTGCAGCACTGGTTGTGCCACCCACTTAAGTAGCCCCTTTTTCTTGTCTCAGGCCTGCCATTGCAAGGCCTGTGTGTGCAGTTTCACTGCCACCTCGACTTGGCATTTAAAAGTACTTGCCAAGCCTAGAACTCCCCTTTTTCTACATATAAGTCACCCTTAATGTGTGCCCTAGGTAACCCCTAGGGCAGGGTGCTGTGTAGGTAAAAGGCAGGACATGTACCTGTGTAGTTATATGTCCTGGTAGTGTAAAACTCCTAAATTCGTTTTCACACTACTGTGAGGCCTGCTCCCTTCATAGGCTAACATTAGGGCTGCCCTCATACACTGTTGAAGTGGCAGCTGCTGATCTGAAAGGAGCAGGAAGGTCATATTTAGTATGGCCAGAATGGTAATACAAAGTCCTACTGACTGGTGAAGTCGGATTTAATATTATTATTCTAGAAATGCCACTTTTAGAAAGTGAGCATTTCTTTGCACTTAAATCCTTCTGTGCCTTACAATCCACGTCTGGCTGGGCTTGGTTGACAGCTCCTTGTGCATTCACTCAGACACACCCCAAACACAGGGTACTCAGCCTCACTTGCATACATCTGCATTTTGAATGGGTCTTCCTGGGCTGGGAGGGCGGAGGGCCTGCTCTCACACAAAGGACTGCCACACCCCCTACTGGGACCCTGGCAGACAGGATTGAACTGAAAGGGGACCTGGTGCACTTCTTAGCCACTCTTTGAAGTCTCCCCCACTTCAAAGGCACATTTGGGTATAAAACAGGGCCTCTGCCCTACCTCATCAGATACTTGCTGGAGAAGAAACCTGAACCAGAAACTACATCCTGCCAAGAAGAACTGCCTGGCTGCTCAAAGGACTCACCTGTCTGCTTTCTACAAAGGACTGCTGCCTTGCTGTTGCCCTGCTGCCTTGCTGAACCCTTGTCTGGCTGTGAAAGTGCTCTCCAAGGGCTTGGATAGAGCTTGCCTCCTGTTCCTTGAAGTCTCAGGACCAAAAAGACTACTCTCTTTTACTTGGACGCTCCGTGCGCCGAAAATTTCGACGCACAGCTTGTCTCGCGGCGAGAAAAACGCTGCACTCCGACGCTGATTGACGCGACGCTCTTGCGACGATCGAAGATGCGAAGCACGGCCTCGCAAGGACAACGCCGCCCGACCTCTAGAGGAGAAATCGACGCGACGCCTGCCGTGAGATCGTAATTTCAACGCGCAGCCCCGCAGATCGAAGTCTAGAGGAGAAATCGACGCGACGCCTGCCTTGAGATCGTAATTTCGACGCGCAGCCCCGCAGACCGACACGCAGCCGGAGAACAAGCAGGAAAATCCACGCACAGACCCGGGACATCTGGTAATCCCCGCGATCCACAGAAAGAGACTGTCCGAGCGCCGGAAAACGACGCCAACTTCCCCGCGTGGAAAATAACGACGCAAGTCTGTGTGTGCCGGGGAGAAATCGACGCACACACCCTTTTTCCACGCACCTCTTCTCTTGTGGCCCTCTGAGGAGATTTTTCCACTCCCAACCAGGTACTTGTGCTTAAAAGAGACTTTGTTTACATTCTAAAGACTTAAGACACTTTATATCACTGTCCTGTGATATTTCTACAATTTTCCATTGCAACTTTATTCTTTTTGACCTACAATTATCCTGATAAATATTCTATATTTTTCTAAATACTGTGTGGTGTATTTTTGTGGTGCTATATGGTGGTATTGTATGATTTATTGCACAAATACTTTACACATTGCCTTCTGAGTTAAGCCTGACTGCTCGTGCCAAGCTACCAGAGGGTGGGCACAGGATAATCTTGGATAGTGTGTGACTTACCCTGACTAGAGTGAGGGCTTTTGCTTGGACAGAGGGTAACCTGACTGCCAACCAAAAACCCCATTTCTAACAATGTTCAGTTGTCAAATAGGGTGACTTCCACACCTGAAGCCTGTTACCGATACACACAGACAACTGTGTTCCATTGCTAGCCCACCTGAGTAGTAGCACAAAACCAAATCCCTCTTCAGACAATTCAACCACCCTGTTGTATGTACTCGTCGTCAGTGAAAGGTGTATGTTTTAAATGTGCTACCCAATATAACTCGCTGTTTTTAGATGTTTTCAGTTTGAGTAGTTTCTAAGCTCAGCTGTCCCTCTACACATGTGATGTAATAAGTGAAAATCACATCTAAATGTCCTTTCCACATTACTATTAGTGATAATATTTATTGATGTTTTTATATAGCGCTTCCTGCCTTCTGCACTGACCGCAGCAAAAACTCTAGGGCCAGCCCAGACTGGGGTTTCACAAGAAATATTGTTCAGGGTGGCCGGCCTTTAGCATGGGTGAGCTGTGCCCAGGCCCAGGGTGCCAGTATTCTGAAGGGCACAGAGAGCTGTGTGCATTAAGGTTATGCCAACAGCATCTTGTTCCAGCCTTGTCCTTGCCTGTTCGTTTCTGTCTGATTTGCCAGTTTAGTCCTTCAATATCAGTCTGCAGGTGAAGTTTTTCACACCCCTTTAGCCCCCTTGCTTGTCCTCCCTTCACCCTTTGACCTTTGCAGGCATGGATGTCAATTTACCAAAATGCCAGGGGCAGCGGAAAGTAACATCACACGCCCTTTGACCTTTCACTTACACACACACACATGCTTACATATACACTCACATTCACACATATACACAATCTCTCTCACATAAAGACACCGTCACCGGTAAGCACGCAAACAACATACATTTAAAAGCATTTTTTCTGACCTCAGCTACTAGGGAAGTCCATACTCCAGCTAACTGTACTTCATTTTGTATTACACTAATAGTGAATAATGGAATATTATTCACTGTTATTGTAATAAAATAAATTGCCAGAAAAGGACAGTGGAGCACCAACCTCGCCTCCCTGTGTCCCTGGCACTGATTTTGCCATCTCTGAGACCAGACGTCGTAAAGGCAGTGCCAGGGGTCGCAAGGGCACACAACAACAAAACCATCATCTGATGAGCCAAGCTATCATGAGCTGGGGAGGTTCGGAGGTGATTGGAATCAGGGACCAGTCCCCGCTCATCCAGGTACTGACCAATGAACACAAAAGGGACTTTAATTCAGGACAATCAGCTAGGGCGCCTATTCTCTCCCCGCCCAAGGAAAGGACGGAGGGGGGTTGGCGCTTGTGGCAGTGGCCTGGGCAATGGTACCGGAAGGGAACGTCTGTTCTGGGCGAACCCTTCTCAGGGAAGATCTGGCGTTGGCGATCTGCCCCTGGGTGACGAGAAATGAACCGGCCTGCGGGTGTTGGGTGATAGGTGTACTCGAGGCAGGCCTCTGTGGGTTGTCAGAATCTACGTCCCTGCGTAAATTCATTAGGGACATGGCTTTAACAAACACTGATTGCTTTCCCATGTCAGTGCCTCTTTCAGGTTCCGTCTTAGAAGGAGCTGTGTCCAGACCCAGAGTCAGCGCCTCTGCAGAGAAAGGAAACAAAGAGCTTTACTGTGGATGAAGAGGAGACCAGAGGCTCTGCGCAGGACAGAACCGCGCGCTGTGTTTATTCAATGTTATTTTATAACATCTATCAATGGCACGTCACACGATCATATTAAGACATTGCTTGATTCATTCTCATAATTGCGCATTTTCATTCAAACCTGACAAACATTAGTGTGATGCCCCTGGCTCATTTTGGTCTGTTATACATGCATGAGGCTTGAGAGATGAATGGCTGGCCCACGAACCCAAACCCTATCTGTATATGCCCAATGGAAAGCCTTTGGCTGTGTACGCCTTGCTTGAGAGGCGCTTCCGTCTTCACTGCGCTCTGTCTTGTGAGATCCCACTGGGCAAAAATGTCAACTAGGTCCATTTTCTGAAGCATTTTAGTCTGGTAAGCTAACCTCTAGTCCCACCCACCCAACTCCAGGTGGCTTTTCCAGCCTAACATGTCTGTGGCCTCTTCCCGAACTTATATCACAGACACTGTGGCCTTTGCCCCTTGAACCGTGGCCCTGCTCCATACAGATGTGCAGGTTTTACTTCCTATGTCAAGGACACTGATTCTAACCGAGGATTCTTCTGTCTGGGCGCAGACACCCAGGACTCAAGCAGCAGCAGAGACACCCAGTAATAACTCCTTATGTGAGGACGGGGTGTACCCCCGATAAATAGGACTGGAAGCTTTTAGGGATCTCTCCGCCTTCTGACAATACCCTTAAAAAATTTAGCACATACTCTGAGAAGTCAAAATGGCTTCAGACGATATCACACCTTTCAAATTTGGAGGCACTGAACCTGCGGCAGAAAGTACCCTGACCCTCTCTACAGCTCTACACACCCCGGGCACTATCACAAACAATCACCAACACCTAAAAACACAAACACTGCGAGAACTAATGCCTTAAGGAACCAAACACCCTCCTTGATAGGCAGATGGCCACAGAACCCATAATCAAACTTTCTTTATTGAATTTTCAAATTAGAACATATGCAGGAAGCACATTTTCGATAAATTGACATCAGCATCAAGGTTCATTGCTAATGAATCTCACAGTTTCGGATATGATTTGTGTCATTTGAATAATATAAGCGTTACCTGTAAAACACAACATATTGCTCTTATTTACCTTGTCTCTACTGTCTCACGATCCCTTTCGGAGGTCTTAAAGATGTATGAATTATAAGAACGAAAGGAATAAAACATATCAAGAAAGCATAACAACTTATACCATGAGTGTAAATAGTTGGCATCTCATTACATAGCGCCCAAGCAAGATTGTATTTGTTTATCTGTCCTTCTCCACCCCAGGCTTGAAGCCCGCTCATTCACAAAAAAACATATCTGGAAGAGGGGGGAGTGCCCGGGTTCGCGTAGGCCAGGCTGTAAGCGGGAAGCCCTTGGAGAGAAAGGACACCAGTGATCCCCATTGGTATTCAAAGTTTTTGAAGCTATCTCTGAAGATATGGTCTAAATGCTCCATGGTTAGGGCCTGCCAGAAGCTTGCATGCCGCTGAGTGATCAAGGGAGCCACCAGTTTCTTCCAGGCATTAGACAATGTCATTTTAGCTGCTCGCAGGCATAACCAAAGAATCACACAATCACTCGGGTTTTGATGTTTAAGGGATGTATCTCGTAGTCCCAGGAGTGCAAATCCTGGTGTGGCCGGTATGAGATATCCCAGTATCTCCTTGATTTGGGCTACAATTTCCGGCCAGTACGGGCAGATTACTGGACAGTCCCACTAAACATGCCTGAAGTCGCCCAACAATCCACATCCCCACCAACAAGTATCAGTGGTATTAGGGAAGATCTTTTTAAGTTTTGTAAGATATAGATACCAATCATTTAAAGTCTTGTAATGGGCTTCCCTTAAGCCCTTGGAGTGGTTATACCGTGGAATATCTTGCCACAATCGACTCCATTGGTAATCCGTTATGGGCTCGTCTAGTTGATTAGACCAGAAATATATACGCCCGGAGGAGTGTGGGAGGCTGAATCCAATAAAAGTCTATAGAAAGAGGAGATTTCCCCCTTCAATTCTGTCTGTTTTTTCACAAATGTTTAGATTGGTGAAAGATCCTTCGTTGACGCTTCCCTATTGTCTGGTTGGAGAACCCAGTGTTGTAACTGTGTATAATGGTATAGCTCAGATTATGGCAGTCCGAAATCTTGTTGACAATCCTCAAAGGTAAGTATATCGTGCCCATGGAACAAGTCAGATATTACAAGTGAAACCCCTGTACTCTATTTCTCAAAGGGTCCCTGGGAGAACGCTGAGAGGAAAACCGTGTCGAAATGGATAGGCATAAATGGAGACGGGAATTGGGCCTAGGCTCCCGACTTATTTACGTTGTCCCAGATGTCAAAGGTTGTTTTTGTGGGAACACTCAAGTGGTCATTGCTGGGACTATCAGGTTTGGGTTTCCACAACAGGTCCCATATAGAGTGGCCCGTCACTGTACAGTCCATGTGGAGCCAGTGTTTGTCCGACTCACGAAGGGACCACTCTGTGATCACTTGTAATTGTGCCGCCTTGTAGTACAATTGAAAGTCAGGGAGAGCCAGTGCACCTGCTGATCTGGGCAGCCAGAGCACTCTATATGGGAGCGGGCTCTTCTTTTTAGCCAAATGAAATTAATCAGGAGAGGTTGTAGTGTGAAAAAGAAGCCTCCCTCCAGCGGGATGGGTAGGCCTTAAAAAAGGTATCAAAATCGCAGTAGAACCAACATTTTGAGAGCATGAATATGGCCTACCCAAGTCAAATATAGCAGTGCCCATCTCTTAAAGTCTGTCATGTGTTGTTTAATTATTGGAGGATAATTGGCTTCATAGGTCGGAAATACGTGGGGGAGGGTAATACCCAATATGTAAGTTCCTTCTTTGCCCACTGAAAGGGAGTGCTAAGTACCAATTGTTCCATCTCAGCAGAGGAGAAGGTTAAATTGAAGAGATACAATTTGGACAGGTTAATCCGGTAACATGACTCTTCCTCAAATCTGGTGAGTTCATGTTGTAAAGCTAAAAGTGTGGTTATTAGAGTTGTTAGGAACAATAGAACATCGTCCGCAAAAAGAGAAATCTTATGGGTAATAGATCCGAAGGGTATAACCCAAATCCCTTCCTCCTGTCACACCTTTACCACCAAAGGTTCTACACTAATTGTGAATAAGAGAGGAGAGAGTGGACAACCCTGGCGTGTGCCGCTCTACAAGTGAAAGAAGGCAGAACTAGTTCCATTCACCAACACCTTGGTCACTGGGGCAGTATAGTTTGCTTGCATCACTGCTATAAACTTCTAGCTGATGCTGAAGTGTCTCATAGTCTGAAAAAGGAAAGACCAATCAATGCTTTTTCAGCATCTAACAAAGCTGTATTGCCGGGATATGTTTTTTAGTGGCTTATTCCATTAGATATATCACACACCATAGATTGGCATGATTTTGTCTCCCCTTTATAAATCCAGACTGGTCTGGGTTGATCAGGTCTGGCAAAATTCCCTCTAAACTGGTAGCAAGAATTTTGGTGTATAATTTGGCGTCCAAATTTAGTAAGGCGATGGGTCTATAGGAGGAGCAGTATTACGGATCTTTCCCTGGTTTTGTGGTGACTGATAATAGAGCTTCGCTCATAGAGCGTGTGTCTCCAGGTTTAGTGGCTATGTGGTTGAACAACTTAATTAATTGATGTATGAGATCCAAGCTGAAGGTTTTATAGAATTGGGCTGTGAAGCCATCCGACCCAGGTGACTTATGAAGTTTAAGTGAGGCTTTTGCCACCCTTACTTCATCTTCCTCAATGAAGTCACTCAAGGCCTTATTTTGTTCTTGGGTAACTTGTGGAGAGAGACTTCCCCGGCGTATCTGCTGCGTATAGGTTTTTATAAAAGTCTCTAAAGGCATTTGCTTTAAATTTTTCTGTCGTGGCCACCCACCAATGTTTGAATTTAATACGAGTGATGTATTCTCTTTCTTGCTTTATTCTCAATTGTTGGGCTAGCCTCAGTCCAATCGTGTTACTCTAAGACGAAGCATAGTAAACTCTGCTCTATTTGTATAAATTGCTTTCAATTTTCAATTTTCCTCTCAGTGTTGTAACTTTCCTTTGTGCCTGTAAAGAGGAGGATTCCTTGTGTGTCGGTTCTGCTATCTTCAGCTCATTCTCTAGTGTTAAACGTTCCTGGGTTTTTTACTTGGAAAGGATTGACATAAGGGAAATACACTTCGCTCTAGTGGCCACGTTGAAGGCGTCCCAGTTAGCTATATGTGTATCTTGGGGGTCATTCAAGGTAAATAACTCCCCAACGGCTTTATGGATTTCATCTCGGAATAATCAGTCTCGCGTGAGAGTGGCAGGGAAAACCATCTACCCTCTTTGGAAGTACCCAAGGACCAATCCAGAGTTAATACTGCTGGGGCATGGTATAGAAATGGTTATGGGGTGAGATTCTGATGACAGGATATTATGAACGAAGGATTGGCTCATAGATAAATATTCAAATTGGTAGTAGGTATGATGAGAGTGGGAGTAAAAAATGTAGTCCTTAGTTTTGGGGTGCAGAAGTAGCCAAGTATCAATTAGCCCAGTTTCCAGCACTATCGTTTTCAAAGTCTTGGAGAAGCTTGCAGTGGGTGTGCCCAATGGATGGGAACTGTCTACACTCTGGTCCCAAGTAATCTTAAAATCTCCCAGTAGGATTATCTCTCCCTCGGCAAATTCCCCTACCTGCTTGAGACAGGATTGAGCAAAGGCCACTTGATCTGTATTGGGAGCATATATTGTGGCTATCATGCATGGGCGGCCTGCAATTTTGTCTTTCACCATTAGAAATCTCCCTTCCCTGTCAGATTTGTGAGTAGATGGCTGGAAAGCAAGAGAGGAATGAAAAAAAGGGCCACCCCATTGTGTTTAGTAATATGTGACGATTTATAAGCCATGGGATACCTCTTATGTTGGAGTCTATGTTCTTCACTACGTTTAAGATGGGTTTCCTGTAAAGCCACTATATCGTAACTCACATCTAAGAGATATTTCCATATTTTCTGCCTCTTGGCCGGGGAATTAAGGCCCGCACATTCCATGTCAATGTGACTAACACCATATCAATCTAGTACAGTTAACCATTTCCTCCCCACCTCCCCCCTTGCCTCTCATGTCTCCCCATCTCTCCTCCCTCCAGCTTGGAAATTCTGACGATGACTCTTGTTGCGTTGTCTCAAATATCCCTTAAAGGGGTCACTCATGATAAACAAGAAAAAACTGCACATTAAAACATTCAGGAACTCTTATCCCATAGGCAATCTATCTATGACATAATAATATAACATTATACGCGCTCTGGTCCATACCAGCAGTAGCATACTTAGTGGATGATAATATGAGTGAGGCTTAGGTGCATCCATTTGATGATAAACAGTAGTGAGGCTATTTCTCACTCCAGGAGGGCCAATGTCCCCTGTGTATCGGGTCTCTCACGATTATACAGAACTGCAAAGAATCCCTCTGTCGTATTCATATCCCAATGAGTCATATAACTAAAACCAGGTAAAAAGGATATCGTCTGATGTGTCACTCAGCCTGTTATAGCCCAAATTCATGTGGAGGAGTCTGATATTTCCTCGGTTCCCTTTTTTCCCTTGTTTCTTAGGGCGCCTTGGAGGAAGCCATGCAGTTTTGTCTCCACTGGGAATAGGGTTCGCGTTTGGTACTTCACTTGTGTTGCCCAAATTGGTGTCACCGACCAGCGTCAGGCCCAAGAGGGTCGTCTCCTCCCCCACCTCAGTGAAGTGGTGGGATTTATTCAGGTAAGAAAAAGTGAGTCCAAATGGAAAGGTTCATCGATATTTTACGTTGCTCTTGTGAAGTTTTTTTGTGACAGGTCTGAATTGGAGTCTTCTTGCCATTGTAGCGGGTGCACTGTCCTGATAGCTCGAGCATGTCGCTCCTTGGGAGGAGATTGTTTCTGCTTTCCGGGCCACTTTCCTTTACTTTGAAAGAGCACAACTTTACCAGCACATCTCGAAATCATCATCCCTCTCCCATCGGTGGAGGTCCCACACGTTGTGCTCTCTCAAATTACATTTTTACTTGAGGATCTCCTATGAGTTCGGCAAAGAGGCCTAGCACAAAAGCCTCAAGATCCGGATCCTATGCTCCTTCTATGATCAGTGGTTCCCAACCTTTTGACTTCTGTGGACCCCACTTTATCATTACTGGAACCCAGGGACCCCCCACTGAATCATTATTGGGATCTGGGAACCCCCCAACTGAATCATTGCTGAAAGCTGGGGACCTAATCTGATGATATTATACATTTTTTAAGCGGTTGCGTACCCCCTGAGGAGTCTCCGCTGACCCCCAGGGGTACCCGGACCACAGGTTGGGAACCACTGCTCTAGATTTCTGAGCCGAACATTATCCCTCCTGGAGCTATTTTCAAGATCTTTGCATTTCAAAACGGTAGTATGCAAATGATCCTGGAGCTGAGTGTTGTAGTCTTTCAGTTTTTCCAGGCGAAGATCCATAGTCTAGCATTGCGTTTCTAAATCCAGGGTGCGCTTCCCCACTGAGTCTGCATCTTGTTGCAGTGTCGTGAGTCTGATGGCAAGGTCAGAGCAAAGAGCATCAACAGAACTGGTCATGTCTGCTTTTTAAAGTCCTGTAGCGAAGCTAGTAGGTCGTCTTTTGCTAGCACCACAGTATCAGGCTCCGATTCCTGTGGGCAGATCTCCTTGGCCTCCGCTGGTTGAAAGTAACCGGACACGCTGATGTGCTGGGTCTTTTTGGGTGGCATGTAGAACAGTATCCCCCCCCCTTGTTCATGTGGAGTTAGAGGCTTCAAGTCTAGAGTAAATTGATCCCCACTCTACCGGGTAGGTGAGTGAGCGTCCCTCTGCACCAATAATTTTGGCATTGTGCATTAGACCGCCTGTTGAGCTTTCCAGGGAGAGGTGGTAATGTCTTGAAGTTATCTGTCCTCTGTGTCTGCTTGATCTAGAGGGAGGTGGGGGCACTGTATCAGGCCTCTCCAAGTTTTGCCTCAGTCATGTCCACAGTTGCGGCTTAGTGCATGCGGTTTCAGAGTTCCTTTAATTCCTGGGCAGTGAGAAGAAGGCTACTGAAAAGGGGCACTTTTCTTTCATCCCAGCTCCATTGTGAGATGTGTTCCACTTAAAGGATTTGTCCCCGGGGGTAAAAGGGTCTTCGCCTCCCAGTAGTGGGCCAGTTCTCCCCCCTGTGGTGTTTTTATGTGATTATGAGGTCCCCAGGGGGCTTCCGTCCATTGTTACTTCACCCAGGTACGTGTTCCGTGTTGTCCCAGCTTGAAGCTTCTTGCAGCTGCCATGTTGGGGTCAGGCACTTTCAGTTAGGTCCCGCTGGGGTACCTAGCAAGAGCCCCCCGCACCCAGTCAGGCCGTTCTCATGCAGGTATGTCTCTATTTCCTTGTTAAATGGGAGGGGGTCACCGGATTCAGCTGAAACGCTGCATCGCCACACACACTGCCAAACTCTCAGGCAGACAAAAATGTCAGTCACAAACTCCCGCTGGCGGCGGCCTCTTGGGACTCCCAGACTCAAATTGGCATGGGGAGCCATCTATCGCTCCAGTTTTCAGGCCCTAAGGCTTCTCTGAATATTCTGACGTCTGCTACTGGCGATCTCAGTGCACACAGACCCCCACAGCCTCCATTCGTTCCGGAAATGCAGTGGAGCTCGGGTAGATTAAGTCCACACGGCTATGATGGCTGGTCACGCCTCTTAATGTAACATTTAAAGGTAGAACCCACCACTTTAATGAATGAAGTTAACCTTACGTCAAAGACTTCAAATGAAGTTCTGATACCTATCAAATAAAAAAGGCCCTCGTAAAGATAGTGCAACCTCAGCCCGCTCACCAAAAACCTCATTGCAACCAAAGCAAATAACAGAACTTTGTCCAGAAGATGGAAGAAAGGGTCAGAACAAGATTACTTCAGCATCACTCCAAGACACCAAAACCGAAGAGAGAAAGTGCTCTTAATATGGTTGTTCTAGTTTTTGTCTTATTGGAAACTACACAGGATCATCTCAGCATTTCTGCAAACCACAGGCTACCTGTAATTATAGTAGAAAATGAAGATGAAGGGGTGCCGTGGAAACAAAGCAGGTTTATTTAGCCATTGACTAGCTGAAGAGTCAGGGGAGTACTGCAATAGAACACTCCAAACACTTAACCAATATAATTTCAGCTGAGGACCAAGACTCCCTTCTAAAGACACATGTAGAGTAAATAAAGGGATGCGAGCCACTCATCTCTTCCTTTCAAAAAACCGCAGGAACATTATTCCCCAACAGTGAGGAATTAAATCCTCTAATAACTGAATAGAACACTCTGTTACACTTATGCATCTACATTTATACTATTCAATTTATACACAGGCTGAGCATGCAATCAATATGGGCATAAATAGTAGTAGCACAACCAGAAACAAAATAAGATCATTCAATTATGTCAAGGGAGAAGATGTGGCCTACTGGCCAGTGCTGCTGACCCAAGACCCCCAGGTTCGAGTCCCAGTCTCGTCTCAACATCCCGTGCTCTTGGGCAAATCACTATCTCCCCATGCTAAAAACATGTAAAGTGTTCTAATGTTGTTGAGCCAAGTTTGTCCTACATAAAAGTGCCAAACGTACCTTCTAGGAACCCTGCACACAACTTACATTCCTTCATTGGTAATATTCCCCTGAACACACCCTAAGTTCTCCCAGGGCTACTGACTTTCACAGTCGTCCCAAAGTTCCATCACTCTTTCACCAAAATCTTCATAGGCTTACCCTTTACTGTTTCCACTTGTGCAGTGAGTTAAACTTGGAAGACCCTCTTGGTACATTGTTTTTTGATTTTTGGTCTGTTCTCAATCCCCTACTTGAATCACCAGACTTTTCGCCTTCACACAATTGTTCTTGTATTTGTTTTGCGATTTTTCAACAGATGGATGGATCAAATAATCCATCATATCCACATTCACAGCACTCAGTGCCTCATTAACATCCACTTTTCCACTTAGGACCCACTGCACAATGTCCACAAACATTCAATTAATCAGTTTCACCAATCTGTTGGCCTGTGGCTATTATAGCGCTATCCGCTGATGTTTACAGTTGGGTTATTTGTGAAAATGAACTACTCCTTTGATATGAACTGTACCCCGTTACATTGTTTCCCTTGGCAACCTTCCATCATAAAAACGTTTTCAAAAAACGATAATCTCCTTTATGTTCATTTAGCTCATAAACAGCATCTCTTGCCATTTGCTATAGTAATGCACAAAGACAATGGCAAATTTGTTCCTCATCCCCCAAAGCATGGAAGGTTCCAAATAAATCTACAGATGTTTTTTCTCAAGGTCTTTTAGACACACTAAATGGTTATAGGAATGGTGTGACAGTTTTCTGCTGATCACTGCCTGTGAACACAACAGATTCTTTGTACGAAATCTGCCTTTTCTGCGTAGTCATCCCAGATTTTCTACCTTTTGTTGGACTCTATATTTTTGTTGTGTTTAGAACTCTGTGCACTTTACTCTGTTAAGCAGTATTAAAGTACCTGCACTCCCCTTTTGAATATGGTTGTAGCGCAGCTGTCAATGTGATGGCCTCAGGAGCTGCAGGTCAAGGTTTGAGCCTCGGTGTGTCGGTGCAACGTCCTGTGATTCTGGGCAAATCACTTAATCTCCCTATGCCCATGGACAGCACCTTGAGACCCTCACGGATGATAAGATGCGCTATATAAATCTACATCTCATTTCATTTCATTTCATGGATATATTGGTTTAGTCCTAATTGGCACTTTTAACTTGACTATAATTCCCTAATGTATGGTGTAGAATGTGCATCCACGACCTGGAAATTGAATGCCATTTTAGGACTGTAGCACCTATTGTGTCATACACTATGGTGACAAGGCAAATGTAGCTTGTTGCTTCAGGCCTACACTGTGGGGCTTGACTGCTGCAGTGTAAAACCTGCAGTGTGACTTGTAAACACCTCCCTTCTAAATATTACAAAGTCACCCCTATGTATGCCTTATGTCCCACAAGATAAGGTGCATGTGATTTAAAAGTTGGACATGTGGAAAAATAATATCACAAAGTTACAAGACACAAAAAGCTATTTTCACCATCGCAGGCCTAGCTGCTCTATGTAGAAAAGCAGAATGCAGATTAAAATACTAATACTGCTAACTTTGAAAAGGGATCAGCTAAAGAAATAACAACTATGTTTGATAGTTATTAAAAATCCCATTCACTGGTGAATTCCAAATTTATAATAAATGTTAAGGAAAAGGTAACTTTTAGAAAGTTATCCTTTACCTTCTTGGACTGTCAGAAGGCTTTTTAGCATAAGCCTCTACCAGCTTCAAGCCAGTGAATAGCCACGAATACATGTGAAAAAGGTGTGAAATGGCTCCCATTACCAAACAATAGGCTGACCTGAATGGGGGTAGATGAGTCCTCTCAGTTTAACAGAATATACAGGGTGGGTGCTGTGGGTCTCCTTTTGACAGCACAGTGTCAAATTCTGCTTGACAAATCTGATGAGACACATGTAACAGCTGGGGTCCAATTGAAAGGGAGATAAGAGAATGCCAATACAATACTGCTTTTGTCCTACCAGACGTTGTGTCTCTGGGTTTGTTGTGGGTAAAGTGCCTGCCTCAGTGCCTTGATTTTAGTGTAATATAAGGGAGGGCTCTACGATTACCATAGTTCACTCTCCACTCACACCTCCAGCCCTCAAAGTACTAGTTTAGTGTGGCTGAAGACTTTGCCAACTTGACAATTACCAGACACATTGCATTTTGGGCCTGTTTGCAGTAAAGCTATTTGCTGTGGAGGGTCCAGGAGGCACTCCCGCCCAGTAGCTAGTGCCAGACATAAATGTGAGACCTCCAGGCACCCCTTTCAGAACACTTTCTGGCCCTGCGGACAATCAGAAGAGGATTGGAAACAATGTCTGTGACTTGAGAGCAGCCCTTAAGGACTGGACCTGCTCCCACTTGTACCCAGGACAAAGAAGAGAAGTGGACTCTAAAGGTCAGCTGGCTGACCTCCTAGGTGTCTAAAGTGTCTTTTCTTGGAAGTACCCAACCAGTTGCAACTGGACCTGGACTGGACCCTGCTTTTGGCCTCTGCCTGACAACCTGTGAGTCTCTAAATGCCTCCCCTGAGGCTCTGAGGGCCTTAGAAGTGTACTCCTGTGGTTGGTTGGAACATAAATGACAAGGGGCCTGATTTATAGGTTGGCGGTATGTATACTTAATCGTAATGACGATGGTGTATACACACCACCAACATCATGGTCTGCCTGCCTGATTTAATGGAGGGTCGACCTTAGGTTTGGCTAGAGCAGTGACTATTCCATCACTGCCACTGCCAAACCTCATTGACAGCCTGACAGGGAAAAGGCAGTCTGAGAAATGGCTACATGGCCTTTCACCCAGTCAGGATGAGCACACATTTGGCCATTGTTTTTACTTTACATCACAACCGGGCAAACCCTGGCGGTGAGGGATAGTAAAAAGCAAATAATGCTCCCCTTGCCATGAGAGATGACTCCCACGGTGAGGGGAGAATTACTTTTTTTTTATTGTCAAAAGAACATCCCTTTCAGAGTTTTCTTTCTGAAAATTAAAAAAGAGAACTGCTGATGCAGCCCTCCACCAAACAGCGATATGCATTGACTGGAACGGCTCTGATGCCGGTTCCTGCCAATTCATTATAAATGAGCACCTGCTTGACAGTCATTTGTAAATGTGGGCGGTGCACCCTCCGCCATGGGGACAGAGCAAACTAATCCGTCCCCATACCAGAATGATGGGCCCTTAAGGCATGATTCATATTTTGCCGGACCGCCCATCGTTCCACTGAAGTCAAACATGAGGACTGCCCACAATTAAATTGGGAGGGTGGACCAATTGTTGGCAGTGTGTAAACTTTGTAGCTGTTGCAATGGAGTATGCATACCGCCAAAATATAAATCAGGCCCTAAGTCCCTAAGGCCCTCCATCGCTGTCAGCCTAGAATCACACATAGGTCCTGTTCTACTGCAATCATTGACTGTCATCAGCACTTAGAGCTTCTTGGCTCTATTTCTATTTAAGGCATTAAAAATGCATATCTCCAGTTCCCCTTTTTGGATTTTTTTTTACTTTCGTGTAATTTTGTTCATTACATTTTAATCTATTAATTGTCCTGCATTTCATCTTTATTACTGTTAGGGCACTGCATAAATACTTTACTCCTCTAAGCCACACCTACCAGTGGAGTTGAACTCAGGTTAATGTAGTGACTTTATATGTTCCCTAAGAGAAGGGCTGTGATTATTTTTTGAAGTAGGCAGTCGCTCACCCCATATAACAATCCATGTTCTTACACTAACCATGCCATTGATCTGAGAATCAATCATTAGCCACCAGAATACAGAATTTATTGTTTGCCCTACATGTAGTTTGTGGCCTAAGGTAACATTTTTTTCCTGTAACCCATAAGGTGAAATAAACATATCTTCTTGCTACAACATGCTTTCCTCCTAAGATACTTCGTCAGCAATTTTGACAAACTGTTGCACCTGAACCAGAGCACATAGCTCTCACATGGCCACCTGTGTACAGTGTATTCTTTACCTAATTTAAATCATCATCCTTTTCATTGCATCAAAACATTCCCTCTCGCAAAATCCTCTAGAACCCATCATCCTCCTGAACCCATCAAAACTGTTACAGCAACCAAACATTCTTCATCCTCTTGTTCACCCATTTCTTCTGTAAGAGGTTAACTGCCCCGAGGTTCCCTCTGCTCTGTAATGTATAACTCCTCAAAATTATACTGTAATAACTTTGAGCTTAAACTTGCCATCCATGGGATATGGGGCCTCATGTGCAAAGAATGCATTAGGTAAAAAGGATCACAATTTGTGCATCGACTTTTATAGGATGCACATTTATTTTGTGAACCAATCTGTGTATTAACAGTTTAGTTCACAAAATGCAGACTTGTAGTGGGTCTCAATTCGACCTTTCCCATAAAAATGAATGAGATAAGTCATAAGTTGCAGCCCGCTTCGATTCGCTACAATCGGGTGCACGGTCTGTGATTGCTTCTAAATAAAGCAATTGTTTCTTAAAAACTTTTTTTCAAGATTAGGCAGATTTACTCTCAAAAACGTTTTTTTCACCACTCACAAAGGCCAAGGGGTCCACTGAGGGCCTTTCTCATTTTCAAATGAGTTACCTCCTCCTTTGAGTTGAGGGTGAGAGATTAATGTTTTACAAGCAAACTTCAGTCGCAAAACATGAACATACCTTAAGGAATTGGTATTTAGAATGGACACCATTCAAAAAGGTCCTTCAAATACAAACTTCTTATTGTTCCCTAAACACTTTTAAGATTCAGA
The DNA here is from genome assembly GCF_031143425.1 of Pleurodeles waltl. Classification (NCBI taxonomy): domain Eukaryota; kingdom Metazoa; phylum Chordata; class Amphibia; order Caudata; family Salamandridae; genus Pleurodeles; species Pleurodeles waltl. Next base: position 72,557,463 of record NC_090445.1, read on the forward strand.
AAATCCTTTCAGACTTGTTAAAAGGTTTTGATACATTAAAAAAGGGTTTTAGAATTCACAAACCATCCGATTTAGAAAACCAGAGGGTTTGCAAACCAAAAACCATTTGTACATGCATCCGATGTTTCTTAACAGCATCACCATTCAGAATATAGATGAGAGGTCTATGATCAGTGAACTACGTGAACCTCTCCCCACACCAAAGTATAAACCTTTCTAATTATTTAATTACTGAGGCAGCAAAGCAGGAACTTTTCTATCTATTAAATACCGTCATTCTGTCTGCTGCAGGGTCCTTGATACTAACCCAATTGTACTCTCAAGATCCTCTCTGTAAGAAAGCACTACTCCCAAAACACGGTTGCTAGCACCCAAAGTCATGCAACATTGGCCATTCAGATCATGTGACTCTAATAATTTACCAAAACAAGCAATCTCATCCTTCTGCGCCTTGAACTCTGTTTCACAAGCGTCATCCGACTCAAGCAACTTCCTCTGCTGCAAAAGAGGTTTCATGATTTGTGACTTTGTAGCAAAATTCTACATAAACTCTGAACCAGTGCAAAGACAACACAAATTAAGCAAATTAGCACACTTTCTACTGCAAAACATGTTGCTTGCTAGAAAGTAGCCCTAAAGTAACTTAAAATAGCACTCTGCTCTGCTTTCTGCTACTTTGCATCAAGGACGCGTCACAGGAGTAGTACAAGTGCTTTCCCATGCTACCATCAGGGGCGACTGGTGTTCATGGGCAAAAGGGGCATTGCCCTGCCACCCTCGCGGGAGAGGCTGGAACGGGGAAATAAACACAGAGCAGCTGAAAATAAATCCCTGCTCTGAGACGTGTGCTGAATCTCTTGGGTGAAATCTAGTGAACCTTGCATATGTCCTACTGTGCAAGGTTTTCTTCGACCTGCAGGCATAAGTTACAGCACTGACATCATCCGTAACATCATTGGAAAGGGAGTGCTGGATTAGAAACGATCTAGTTGCTTTTGGGGCGCATACACAGTGGCCCTGGGAGAAGGTGACAAAGCTCCATTCACTTCAATGGCTGGGAGTGGGTCTGGCTAATGAGGACAAGGAGAGAGTGTTTGTTGATCATCACAGAGGGCAAGCTGTAGGAGGGGTGCAGGAGGCTGCTCTCCTGGCTGTAACAGATATTTAGTACTATATTTGATTTCACTTTGCAAAAAACTTTATAGAGCTGAGCATGACACAGTGCTCCATATCTTAACTGCAGAGGGCCAAGAGAGGGAAGTAAGCAGCTGGACACCAATTTAATTAGTGGACTAAGAGGTAAGTGAGCAGTTATGCTTCTGCATCAGTGTCATCTTAAACCCCCACCGCTTTTAGCAGGTACAGCAGGGGATGGGCCTCTTCTGTCTGCAACTCGTCAGTCAAAGGCTCGTTATTAACTTGGGAGGGTGAGTGAGTGAAAGGAAGGATGGGTGGATGGATGGTTAGATTTAATGATGGATGGACAGATGCATGGATCAATGAGTGAAAGGATGGACGTAAGAATGGAAGAGTGAAAGGCAGGCACGGTGTATGAGTGAAAGAGGGGATGGTTGGATAGAGTGAAAAGATGGATTGATGGATAATGAAAGAAATGTTGAAAGGTTAGTGGACTGAGTGAAAGGATGGATGGATGAGTGGAAGGGTAAATAGATGGATGGATGGATGAGCGAGAGGATGGACGAGTGAAAGGATGTATGTAAAGATCGATGAGTAAAACAATGGATGGATGAGTGAAAGGCAGGGTAGATGGATGTCTGGGTAAAAGGATGGATGGATGAGTGAAAGAGTGAACTGATCAATGAATAGATGGATGAGTGAGTGAAAGAATGGATGGCTGAGTAAAAGGAGAAATGGAGGGATGTATGAATGGATGGCTGGAACAAAGGGTGGATAGATGGGTGTAAGAATGGATGGCTGAGTGAAAGGGTTGATAGATGGATGAGCCAAAGGGAAGATGATGGATGGATGTAGTGAAAGGATAGATAGATGGGGCGAAATGGTGGATGGGTGAGCAAAAGGATGGATGGATGATTAAATGGATGGATGAAAGAAGGATGGGTAGGTGAAGGGATTGGTGATTAAGTGGATGGATTGGTTTGATGGACAGGAGTCTCTGGACCAGTGGCGGCTCTTGTTTATGGGCTCCACAGCTACACTACACCCTCCTTGTTTTGTGGTCCATTTTTATAGTATCAAGAGTGACTAGCTATTCACTCTTGATATAAAACAAAATAGACCCGCTTTGGGTCCAGCAACAACCTGAGTCAGCTAGTGACATTGTTTGATTGCTGACACAGGCGCATGGACGTGCGTGCACCAGCCATCAGAGATACTGTTCAGAACTGGTAAAATCCCAGCACTGTGAGCATGTCTGTGTGACTATGTGTGTGAGTTAAAGTGAGAGATAGTCAGTGTAGGACAAAGTCAGAGTGAGTGAGAATGAGTGACAGTAAGGACCAGTATGTGTGAGAATGAATGTGAGGGAGAATGAGAGTGAGTGTAACTGCGTGTGAGACTGAGTCACACTAAGACTGAGTAATTCAGAATGAGTGGGCCAGAGCAGAATGAGTGAGACTGCATGAATTAGTGAAACTAAGTGAAACTGAGTGAGTCAGAGTGTGACTGTAAACGTAGTGCAAGAAATTGTGAGGGATCCCTTCAAGAAGAAGCTCTTTGGAATTTGAGCAAAGGATTACGCCCCACCACTTTTAAAGGTTACCAGCACCAATAGCTACTACTCATGATTTGTGAGGCAGACAGGGCCTGCCTCTTTGAGGCAGGTGCAATGTAGGCAACATTTTTTATTTTCTCCAAATATTTGCAACTTTGCATGTGTGCAACACTGTACTGCTGCCAATCCACACTACACAGTCTCACCATAGTATTTTGTACTAGAATGGTACAAAACCTAGACTTGCCACACACACACTGTAGTACTAATGTGCAAAGGAGTGTGAATGGTGCAAGGCAGCCGGAAAGGGCACCAGCTCTAGGGGAGAGAGCAGCAGTGTTTCGTATTAGACGATATGGCACTCTCCTGCTCTCTCTCATATGATGCAATGTAGCGAATGTGGTTGAAAGTGAAAACATGAATTAGCACAAGGAAGTGTGTGTGTGTTTGGGTGGTTTTGTATGAAGCATTAGGCCAAATTGCCCCTCTAGGGAATTAGACCTTTCATAGACAAAAGCCATCGGCTCAATGGCTTAGTGAGGAGTTGCAAGATTTCTTTTTAAACTGCAAGTGCCTGGACCGCCTTTGCCGCAGAGAGCGTGATCCTGCTTGCGAAATGGAGTACAAGGCAGTAATAAAAATCTACCACTGTTGCATAAAAAAAATCATAGCAGGAATACTGTACTAGCAAAATTCGAGCTGCCCAAAACATTTCTCTTGAGCTATTCTCGGTGGTGAAGTCACTGTCATCTTTATCTTTAGTCTCAGCTTCGGCCACCCTAACAGAGGAAGAATCTAATGCCTTGGCTCAGTTCTACCTGGATGAGGTGGCTAATATTTACAACTCCTTTTCTGCAGTAGTGAGAAATGCCCAGTATATGAGCGTTTGGTACAGCTGGTCAGAGGAAAGTTTTAGGTTGCTGAACATTAGGACTATTGAGACCGAAGAGGTGACTGATCTTTTATACTGCAGAGAAGTCAGGATCTCCATTGGACCCAGAATTCCCATCCATTTTGGAACAAGGCTGGGAGATGGTTCACCCAGTAGTGAGTGAGTTGATTAACAGCTCCCTGACCTCTGACCAGGTATTGGGGAGATGGAAACATGCTGAGGTGATTCTGCTTTTTAAAAAAATGTTGCTGGATCCTTCCAAGCTGGAAAATTATTGTCTGGTATCGCTGCTACCATTATTTTCCAAGATCACGGAGAAGTCTGTGAATAAGCAGCTAGCAAGATTTATAGAGTCATGACCTATTACACAGGACACAATCGGGTTTCCGCCCCTCATACAGAACTGAGCAAGTCTTGCTGTTGGTGACAGAGTCAATTCTGCATCACTGTTGATGCTGGATCTCAGTCCCACTCTCGAGATGGTGTTCCATAATATCTTGATAGAGAGACTCTTGGACTGCAGGGTGGGACATAAAGCACTGCAATGGGTCGCCTCTTTTCTGCAGGGTCGCACCTTCCAGGTGTCACAGAAACCCCTCCAGTCAAAGGTGTTCCACCTGAAGCAAGGTGTGCCGCAGGACTCTTTTTTGAGCCCCACCCTGTTTAACATATACATGCGACCATTAGTGGATGTCATCGAAAGCTACGAGATCACGATTATGTCAAATGCAGATGACACTGAGCTTATCATATGATGTCAAAGAATTCCCCCCATATGGTTTCTTCCCTATGCCTCTTCCTGGCAGAGGTTGCTAGATGGATGAACCTTAATTGCCTCAAATTCAATGCGGGAAAGACAGAGGTTTTGACTGTGCTCAGTCAGTCGAACATCTGGTCTACTTCATGGTGGCCAAAGGAGCTGGGTCTGCTACCCAATCGTAAAACGAAAGTCAAGAATCTTGTAATTTGGGTAAATGAAAAACTGTCTTTTGACAGTCAAATCACTGCAGTTGCTGGAAAACTCCTAGTACTTCTCAAAATGCTTAGGAAAAGTTTGTAGGTTTTACAGAGTCGGCTAGAAAGACAGTAGTGCAGGCCTTGATTGTGTTTCGAAACTTGACTACTGCAATGTTTTATATCTTGGAGTTACACAGGGTAGGATCAAGAGACTCCAGAGAACGCAGAACACAGCGGCCCGACTCCTACTGAATCTGCCAAGGCGTGCATCTATATGGGCTGCTAGTGAGGGAGAGATCTTCATTTAAAGCCTTGTGTTATTGCTACAAAGCTTTGAAACAAAGGCCTACGGTCCTTGAAATCGTTGGTTAGACCGTTCATACCTCAGAGAAACACAAGATTGGCAGGAGAAAGGCTGGCTATTGTTCCCAGAGTGAAGAAAGTGTGCATGGTTGGAAGCTTTTTTGCTACCTAGTGCCAAAACTGTGGAATGAGCTGCCCCCAAACAGTTTGGCAGGCCTAGTCGGAATGCTTTTCCAGGAAAAATCTTAAAACTTGTTTTTTCAGTTTGGGATGAAAGGGGGCTTAAAAATTGTAGGGAGCGGGTGGATGGATACCTGTACCTAGCGCTGGCACACCTCATATGAGGTAGTGATGCGCTCTAGAAATCACATTATTATAATTATTATGTCTGCTACCTATGGTGTACCATGGTGGACTTGTCCTCTATGATGATAGGGAAGCTTGCACTGGAGACTCCTGAGATGTACCAGTTCACTGTGACAGACAAGCTGCTGTTGGTGACAGTACTGTATCTAGTGTGTGAGAAAATCTTGCAGTGCTGCTACCTTTGCCGAGCTTGTAGCTTGCTCCATGGTTTTTATTCTTAAAGACGAATGTTCGCTATTGGAAACCACTGCTGCTGGTGTTCTTTGTCAAATACCACTGTTGCTTCTACTGTGGATGTACAGTTTCATTGCCATTTTCATATTTTAAACAAATGAATAGATTGCATTTTGGTGGCTTTAAAGCCCTAAATAGTCTCTTGAAGTATGTAAGATGGCGATTATTTGCGGAGCTGTAGTGTCATGGTCATTATTTCTCCCATTGGCGTATCTGTTTTTAAACTACCTTTGTTCCTGCCCTACTATGCCTTTGCAGGAGTGTGAATATGGGCCCTACATGCATTTTCTGACCTGTGCCCCATAAAACCTTCTGACATGCCTGAATTTACTCCATAATATGGGCCTGGTCCTACAGGCTCAAGTTTATTACCTTCAAATTCTTCAATCTTTTCCTCTAACTTGGGACGCTGGGTGCTGAAGCTCTGAGAACTCTGTCCTTCTTCAGGGGGATCTTTCTCCAAAACTGGAACCTTCATTACATTATCAGCCCTGCGGATGAACCAAAATATTTACTATGTCAGATTTTCAAGTATTGTAAATTCCAGCAACCAGTAAGCATGGCATAGATCATAAATATTGTAATGGAATATTGAATAGAAAAAGAGAAAGCATTACTAAATGGATTGTTGCATTTTCAGATGTTAATCTCTCTGGTGTCAGTACCACATTGTTCAAATGCTGAGGAGTAGACTAGCATCACTCCCTTCACTGGGGGGATATCTAATTAACTTATTTCTTAAAGAAAAAAGCAGGAACGTATATGGCCCAATTTCTGAAATACATTCTAAGCAACGCAACTCAGTGAGCCTTGATAATATGTTTATGTTTCGTAACAACCTGTATTCTCCAGACTCTCAGTGGTCTTTCTCAGTCCTGTATAGCTTCCCTATTGAAGGCCCAAAGACCATGGCATACCAATCCACGAAAGTGTCTTTAGACTTGATTAGCAAAGATTCTTTGCATCTCAGTTTATTAATGCAGGGGTACGTAGCGTCTGGGAGGAGGTGGTGCCCCGCATTGCAGAGGCGGTGGGAATTGCTATCCCTGTGACACCCGGAGCATGCTTCTTGGGTTTAGTGGTGAAGCCCAAGGGATGCAAGATCTCATATAAGCTTTTGCAGTTAACGCTGCTTCTTTCTAGGCGAAGAATAGCTATTGGGTGGATGGGGTCCTGGATTCAAAGTGAGGCCTCATGGGTCAACCATGTTCTGGAGTGGGGAACTGCAGAACAGAAACGCCTGAGACTTTCTTGTACAGATGGCACATCGCAGAGGACTTGGCAGCCTGGGGGTCAATGATGGACAACTCCAATGAGCATGGGGACTGAGATATGCAGTCAGACCCAGGATATCAGGAGACAGAATGGCACACAGAGCATTATTTAGGCCTGGGTGGAGTTCACAGAGTTCCACTCCACGGAATACCGCGGAGCAGATTAAAAACTCTGTGAAATTCCATGAAGGCAGAGTTCCGTGGCCCACGGAGTCCTGAATGTGCCCAATCTCGGAAGCGCTAAGCAGGGTAAGGCCTTCAGGAGGTGGCCATAGACAGTGAAAGCTGCCGTTTCAGGCCTCTTGTGCACCGGCCAGGGCAGTAGGCAGCAAAATAATTTTTTGAGTCTCTAGAGATGCCCTTTCATTCAGTTTTGGTACAATACACTGATGACCTACTGGTGGCGTCAAATATTGAAGAAGCGTACAAGTGCGATGCATATACTCTGTTAAACCACTTAGCGTAGAATGGACATAAAGTTTCCCTGACAAAATTGTAGTACTGTAAGAAAGGAGTTTTATATATTGGACAACACATTGGGAAAGATGCAAGGAGGGTGTCACCAGAGAAAATGTCAGCAATTCTGAAAATGAGTCCCCCTACAACTCACAAAGAAGTCAGGATATCCTTGGGAATGGTTGGCTACTGTTGTCAGTGGATTCCAAACTTTTCCCATTTGGCCAAGCCTTTATAGAAGTTTACACACAAGGATGTATCTGATCCGGTACCACTGGATGAAACTGCATGCGTGCCTTCACAGAGTGGAGAGAAAATCTCTGTTGTGTCCCTGCTCTGGGAATGCCTAATTCCATCAAATGTTTTAGTTTGTATTGCAATGAGAGGGAGGGGCACAGTCTCTCAGTGCTAACTCAGTTAAATGGAAACACACACAGACCTGTAGCCTGTTTTTCCCCACTTGATCCAGTAACTTCGGCACTGCCTGGCTGTCTCAAGTCAGTTGCAGATGTAGGTGTCAGCATCGATCAGAGCAAAAGTATTGTTATGCGTCATCCCCTGAACATTTCTGTGCCCATTCTGTAAAGATATTGTTAACTCGTCCAAAGACACAACATCTCACTAATAGCAGTCTAACTAGGTACGAATAGACTACCTTGGCTGCTCCTAACGTTAATCCCCAAAGGTGCACTAGGCTGAATGTTGTCATATTGATGCCATTGCCTCAAAATGAAAATGTTATTGATGAAATCGTGCACAACTATATAGATGGACAGCTGTGGTCCCAGGGAGGTTTCATGACCTCTTCTGGATGTCTGATTGGAAATGGAGACAAAGTCTATGATCTATTGAATGCATTACAAAGGTCAGCTCAGATTGCTGTTGTCAAGGGTCCTGTGCACCGCAAGGGTAAAGACTATGTTACCATTGACAATAATTACGCTGACGAAGTGGCAAGATATTGTGCCATTAACTCCTGTGCATTTAATGGCAAGTGTATGAATGAGCGTTCTGATGGGACAAATTACAATCTCTTGTTGACTGCAGCAGATACATGAGAGGAAGTGAAGCGATTGCAGGAAGAAGTGACAGAAGCAGAACAGCAGAGTTCGATTAGAGCAGAATGTGTCAAACGTGATGAGGATGATGTTTGGGTTTTAAATGATGGAAGATTTGTGATGCCAAATAGCTTGTTACCCCTTATGGTGAGGCATTACATGGCCCAGCTCCTGTAGGACGTGATACTATTGTATGTTTGTTACGTCAGACTTGGTTTGACCCTAGGTTCAGATTGATGGCAAAAGCTTTATTTCACATGAATGTTACATGCCAAGAGGTGAATGTAGGAAAGTGAACTGCAGTAACACTGAGTCACATAGGGAGATCAGGAATTCCATTCGATAGGATGCAGCTAGATTTCATAGAATTTCTAGTGTGCAATGGATTGAGATACATCTTGGTCATTGTATGCATTGTCTCTCTTTGGGTTGACACTTAACCTACCAGGAGAAATTACACAGTGTCAAAGCTCTTGTTAAGATAGTTGATAACCCATTTCGGGTTCCTGACATTTCTTGAGTCAGACCGATGGGCCACACCTGAACAGTGAGGCCCTGAAGTTACTGTGTGCAGCATTACAAGTTGAGCAGTTACAGACCTGAGGCTTCGGGCATTGTGGAGCAAGTCAATGGTACTTTGAAATCCCGACTGGCTAAAGTTTGTACTTCCACCTCATTGAAATAGCCAGATGCCCTACCTCCTGTGTTGATGAGTCTTTGTAATACTCCAGACAGAAAGACAGGACTCTCTCCACATGAAATTCTCATGGGCCGTGCCATGAGATTGCCAGCTGTGCCTGCAAATGAGCTTATAAACATTACAGATGATATGGTACTTGATTAGTGCAAAGGATTGACTGATGTGGTTCGTTATGTGTCTCATCAGGTGGGAGAAACCACAATACAGAGGCAGCAGGACCGCTGTCCTGACTTGTGCCTTGTCGACTGGGTGATGGTCAAGAAGCACATTTGTGAGTCAGGCTTTGAGCCTCAGTGGAAGGGGTCTTTCCAAATAATTCTAGTGACTTCGACAGCTGTGAAGTGTGGAGATCTCCCAACCTATATTCACGCAGCACATATTCGCAAAGTTCCGGGTCCCCTTAATGATACAGCACCTGTCCCTGAAGAGTTGGTTACAATGAGACGAAAGGGAGCAGGTTATTCAAACTGATGGGGATGAGCATACTACTGAAACAGCACATCTACGGTCTGGGAGGGGTCTGAGTGAGTCAACAGTAAATGTTGGTACTGAAGGGTCGAGACAAGAAGGGTTGACTCCACAAACCTCAGATGCTGACGAAGGACCTCGTGGTGTAAGGAAAAGAGTTGTGCCTGGAGACCAGTGGTCAAAAGAACAGACTGTACTTGAAGTGCAAATACCACAAACTATTTGTGAGGAAACTGAGGTCTGGCCAAAGTGACAGTGATGATGAAAGGCCAGTAGTCCGGAGAACAAAGAGAGCAAAAGTACCTGGTCGGAGATACGCGGCACCTGAATGGACATATTTTGCAGCAATTGTCTGGGAGAGAGAACTTGAACTATCTTGTCTTAACAATTTGAATCCAGATGAATATTTTTTCACTGATTTTTGTGGCTGAACTGAACTTTGAGATTACATTGCCACTTAATGGACTGAGACATTATATTCTGGAAGTAGTCATCAGTGAATATGAACTGCACATTTACTGAAGACATTTTGTAGGTTTACAAGAACACGGAGTAGGATTAAGAGGACAGTGCCCTAAACATTTGAACTTTTTCACTGGAAGGATAGCGTTTGCTTTCCTTTGCTTTGCTCAAATGAAAAAGACTGAAAAAGGCAATTGCCTTTGCTGCTTCTGCACTTTCGTTTAACCCGGTCTGAATCAAGACAAGCCATGGAGCCTAGAAACAAACATAGTAGATGCACATTCATGTGTGTTGGAGTTTTAGTCATTTCAGCAGTCACGGCTCACGGTGTTAGAGGGGGCGGGTGGCACGTGCGCGGGGGAAAATTAATAAAAGTTAAAAAAATAAAAATAAACTTACCTGTACCGCCGCCGTCTGGGGAACCACGCTGCTCCTCACCTCTGCCTGCAGGCACAGGATCCCAGCCTGCCCTGCGGCCAATCCTGACGCTGCTCAAAGAAGCGTCAGGATTGGCTGGGAGTGCCCAGCCAGGGCGCTCCCAGGTAGACTGGGAGCCTGTGCAGACTCTCTCCAGCCCAGCAACTGTGTTGCATTTGTGAAAGTTAGAGATATTGTTGTTGAAAATTGCATTGTTTTGGGTTTTTAAAAAAATGTTATGCAGTGGAGTGCTGAAATTTGCATAGTGCTATTGCCATTCGTATGACCTTGCGTCACTGGAGGACCAGAAAATGGGAAATCAATTATGAGGGAGGGGAGACAAGAGTAATATGCTGGTGTGAAATAAGTAACAACATCCTTGAAAAAAAAGCAAACACTCAGAGAATGCAAGATTATGTAAAGTATGTGAAATGTAAGCAGTAACAATATAGTTACATGTCCAAAACAAAGAATGAAGTATCACAATAGTGTTATGCCCAAAACAATGAAGAATCAACATACGGTCACCAGCGTGAACCAGCGCAATAGTGGCATGCCCCCAACAATGAAGAAACAGCATATGGCCACCAGCGCAAACCGGCGAGATAGCAGCATTCCATCAAACAATGAAGAAACAACATAGGGCCACCACTGGGAATTGGCGAGATAGCGGCATTCCCTCAAACAATGAAGAAACAACATAGGGCCACCAGCGCGAACCGGCGCGTTAGCAGCATGCCCCCAACAATGAAGAAACAACATACGGCCACTAGTGCAAACCGGCGCAATAGCGGCATGCCCACAACAATGAAGAAACAACATACGGCCAACAGTGCAAACCGACGCGATAGCAGCATGTCCCCAACAATGAAGAAACAACAGCCTTAAGGTGGCACAAACGTGAAGCATTGACCAATGAAAGCGTGTGCATTTTGAAATCAGGCCAAGGAACGAATGAAAGTGATGGGCATGAGATGGGTGTGGTTGAAACCCACAGATAACATGTCGGAAAAGCAGCGCTTGCGCACTGCTATGCTCAACCTAAAAGGGAGTTTTTGGGTCAAGTTGAAGACAGAATGAGAGGAATAATGCCAAAGATCCGGATCAGTTTAGGAGCCTGTGGATGGGAACAAGAGGAGATTGACAAATTGGCTACAACTGATCAAGCTGCATTGACCCTCAATTGGCAACATGTAGGTAAATTATGCATACGTAGACCCAAATTAAAGACAGACACTACATTTGTAGGAACAAGTGAGTGCAGGTGTGTCTGAATTTAGGAGTATTTGGACCTTACCTGTGTCCAGCTACATAATGGTAACACCGAACCTGGGCATTTTTGGTATCAAACATGTTGGAATCATATCCCAATACTGTTGCCAGTATTCGTTGTATGATTCTATGCGCTCCTTCGAGGACCCCCAGCATTGCTCCTACCAGTTTGCAGGGTTTTTCCAGGCAACCCACAGACAGGTTTCTGTCCTCCTGCTGCTTGACCAGCTCAAGCCCAGGAAGGCAGAACAACGGATTTCCTTTGGGAGGGGGAGGCAACACCCTCTCCCTTTGAAAACAAGTGTTACAGGGCTTGGGAGGGAAGCCTCCCCAAGCCACCAGTATGCTTTAAAGGGCACATTATTGCCCTCCTTGCATAACCTGGTTTGCCCCAGTCCAGGGACCCCCAGCCCCTGCTCTAGCGTGAAACTGGACAATGGAAAGGGGAGTGACCACTCCCCTGTCCATAACCAGCCCAGGGGTGGTGCTCAGAGCTCCTCCAGATGGCCACTTAATTCTGCCATCTTGAATCCAAGGTGGGCAGAGGAGGGAGTATCTGAGTGGCCAGGTCAGGCAGGTGACATCACAACTCCCTCCTTATAGGTGGTCACCCTTTCTGGGCTATTTAGAGTCTTCCTCTTGGGTAGGTCCTCAGATTCAATGTGCAAGATTTCAGCAGGATTCCTCTGCAACATTTACTTCACCCTCAGATTCAATGTGCAAGATTTCAGCAGGATTCCTCTGCAACATTTACTTCACCTTCTGGCCACTGGAACTGCAACAGAACCCTCCAGGAACCAACAGTCTGCATCCACAGTGACAACTCTGCTTGCAACATTGTTTCCCCGGCTCCTTCCAGCTACTGAAATATTTCCCCAGCTGTGCATCCTCTGGGGGGCGCAAGTCTTCAGTCTGCATGAGAAGCAAGAAGGAATCTCCCTTGGAGTGAACTCCCCTGCAACCGCAGGCACCAACTGCAATGACGACCGGCTGCGTGGATCTCCTCTCTTCTGGAGCTGCTTGGATCCTGTATCATGGGTGCTGGTCTGCAATGGGCCCCTTGATCCTCTCTGCCAGCTGTCCAACTTTGGAGATGGTAAGTCCTTGCCTCCCCACGCAGGACAGTAGCCCTGTGCACCACGTCCAGTGCAGCTACCAAGGTTTGTTGGCATCTCCTCCAACTGATCTTCAGGCTTCATGTACAGCCCCCAGCATTCCTCCCTGCATAGCACTGCCCTCTGCGTGCTGCTCCTGCAACGTGAGACTCCTTCCAAAGGTGTGCTGCCTGGGTCTCATCACAACTCCTGTGCTTGCTGCCTGTGGGTCACCTGTGGGGGCTGTCTCCTCTTCCTGTAGCTCTCCTCACTAATGAGGGTCACCTGGGACTCTCCTCCAAGGGTTCAGTCCCCCTGGACCTTGCTGGTCCCCGGCAGCTCCGCATTTCTTATCCAATGACATTTGCCGTTGCCAGGGCTTGTTCATGGTTTTTCCACACCACTGACTGATTGCAATCCTTTTTCCGGCGTGGGACGTTGACTGCATCACCTCAGGAACTCTTCAGCTGCTCCGGTGCTGCACTGCTGACTGTCTTCGTTCACCACTGACCTGGCCCTGCATCCACAGACGGGTGGGTAGTGACTTCTGTCACGACCGGACACTCCAACGTGAACTGGACTTGGTCCTCTTCCATTTCAGGTCTCCTCTTCCAGGATCCACCTTTGGTTTCTTGTAGTCTTTCCCGAGTCTTGCATTATCCTTTTCTGAAGTCCGTTTCGTGGGTTTGGGGAAAACCAGATACTTACCTCTTTTCCCCTGGTCGCTGGGGGGCACTCTGGTACTTACCTTGTGGGTTTCCTAGTTCCCGCAGCTCCCCTCTATCGATTCCACTTCCTTGGGTGGGGGCCTGGCTTTCACATTCCACTTACTTAGTATATGGTTTGGTCTCCCACTAGGGCCTTCAGTATTGCCTATTGCTTTAACTGTTTTCTATTGCTTTTATGCTATTCACTGTCTTTTAATGTGTACATAATAGTGTCTTTACTTACCTCCAGTTGGGGTATTGCCTATTCAGTATTTTAGTACTTGTGTTACTGTAATAAAGTCCCTTTATTTTTGTAACACTGTGTGGTTCTTTCAGGTGTGTGAGTGTTGTGTGACTACAGTGGTTTTGCTTATGCTTTACACTCCTCCTAGATAAGCCTTGGCTGCTCATTCACAGCTACCTCTAGAGAGCCTGGCTTTCCTAGACACTGTCTACACTTCACTAATAGGGGATTCCATGACCTGGGATAAGGTGGTAACACCACACACCGGGCCAGCTTCCTACAGTGTGACTGTATTATTAAAGTTATTGTTTGAATTAATAGTGTGCTAATTGTAAAGAGTTGCAGTTGATAGGCATAATAGAGTGCATTGCCTGTAGGTTAGAAGATAAAAGTCCTACGGCATAATGAAATTAACTGTGTATTCCCGTGGACCTCTTACTAGTCATATTTAAAGACACCACTAATTACTGCAAAGGGAATGTCCTGTGTGCTTGTCCATGTGGTTTTCGCAGGTCCCTTGTGGATATGTGACCTCTGTCTGAGTGGTGAGGAAGGCAGTTACAATGGGATTGTCGTGTGGGAGCTGGCTGGGGCTTCTGCTTTTCACAGTTCTTTTGGCAAAGTGGATCTTCTGCCTGGAGGTGGATGGGTGGTTAACAATGCAGTTTTCTTTTAGGTACCGGTTGTTGCTTGCACTTTTCAAAGGTTTTTCAGAGAAGTGGGTCGTCTGTCCTGTGGTGGTTTGGGGGTTTGTAGAGGAACTGTTTGTTAGGTGCTGGCTGGTGCTTGTACTTTTTACAAGTTGTTCTCGGGATGAGGAACGTCTGTTGCTTGGTGAATACAAAGGGATTTTGCATGGATTATGTCTATTTGTTATGCTTTTATTAGACCTCTGGCAGGGACCATTATGTCTCTGATGCAGATCAGTCTTATAACCATATACCTACATAAAACCACTAAGAATTAAAGGCACAACCATACATGTGCCTAGGGATAAGGGATCCCTTTAAATCAAGCCTGGATGGGACTCGATTCAAGGCGCTTGTCAGAACATGTTCAGGTGTTAAGCAGGGTGACTTCCGCACCTGAAGGCTGTTACCCATACACACAGACAACTGTGTTCCATTGCCAGCCCGCTTGAGCAGCAGCACAAAACCAACTACCTCTTTAGGCAATTCAAGCAGCAAGTTTTGTACTCATCGTCAGTGATGCTGTATGTTTTAATTGTGCTAACCAGTATAACTCGCTGTTTTTAGATGTTTTCACTTTGAGTAATTTCTAAGTTCAGCCATCCCTCTACACATGTGATGTACAATAGGTGAAAATCACTTCTAAATGTTCTTTCTACATTAATATGTGATCATATTTTTTGCATTTCGTGTTTTCATATAGCGCTCCGTAGACAGACATCTTTGCTGGCGTACCGAGGAAGGGATTTGGAATTGGAGATTGCTGCTAAGATGCCAGACTTGTCCCTGATGGAGATCCTTGGGTCGGGGGCAGCATTTCTGTTTGGAGCAGGTAGGAAGGGGTTATCGATCTGCATCAGGGTGGCGAAGAATGAACTGGCCCTTGGGTGATGGGGGTCAGCTGTGCTTGTTGCAGGCCTCGGTGAGTTGGCAGAATCTATGCCCCTCAATAAATCCTTTGCGGAAGCGGCTGTAATAAGCTCTGGGCGCTTTCCAATGTTAGTGCCTCTTTCAGGTTCCGTCTTAGAAGGAGCTGTGTCCAGACCCAGAGTCAGCGCCTCTGCAGAGAAAGAAAACAAAGAGTTTTACTGTGGATGAAGAGGAGACCAGAGGCTTCGCGCCGAACAGAACCGCGCGCTGTGTTTATTCAATGTCATTTTATAACATCATTGCCACGCCACACGATCATTTTAAGATATTGCTTGATTCATTCTCATAACTGCTCATTTTCATTCAAATCTGACAAACATTAGTGTGATGCCCCGGGCTCATTCTGGTCCGTTATACTTGCATGAGGCTTGAGAGATGAATGGCTGGCCCACGCACCCTCCCCCAATCTGTCTATGCCCAATGGAAAGCCTTCGGCTGTATACTCGCTTCCGTCTTCACTGCCTCTGTCTTGTGAGATCCCACTGTGCAAAAATGTCAACTAGGTCCATTTTCTGAAGCATTTTAGTCTGGTAAGCTAACCTCTAGTCCCACCCACCCAACTCCAGGTGGCTTTTCCCGCCTAACATGTCTGTGGCCTCTTCCCGAACTTACATCACAGACACTGTGGCCTTTGCCCCTTGAACCGCGGTCCTGCTCCATACAGATGTGCAGGTTTTACTTCCTATGTCAAGGACACTGATCCTGACCGAGGGTCCTTCTGTCTGGGCACAGACACCCAGGAATCAAGCAGCAGCAGAGACACCCAGTAATAACTCCTTAGTGAGGACGGAGTGTAACCCCTGATGCATACTATTTTTGAGGACTGGAAGCTTTTTGGCCACTCTCCACCCTCTGACAGTGCCTTTCAAAAACAACTCCAGTGTGTTCTCCCCGATATACAAGAACATAATGTGGAAAGTAGTTTGGGGCTTCCCAAGGCAATCAGGGGTTGCTGGTCTCCAGTGTGACAGCTGGAGTCTTTACCACTGGTGACCTGGGTCACCTTACCCTTACACCCGGAGTAAGCACACCTTACACCCGAACTAAGCACTACATGAATCTAATTTCTTTCAACAATATTGCATCAATTAATATTGTGTGATCACTAAACGTGTTGCAAAGGAATCAATTTAGTTTTACCAACCCACACTGTACGATATACATTATTTACACCACAACCACACAAATACCTTAATCCAACATATCTGGAACAATCAAACACCCATCATCATAAAATGTCCATTCCTCTGTAACAGCGTCCTTATAATTACTTATTATACACTTGACAGCCAAATAACCAATCCATCTAGTGTTATGGTCCATCGTTACAGGTAGTCCCATACCAACATACTCATCGCCTAAGTCCAAACAGCTCTCTTATATTATGGACTCCGGGCTGATGATCTTGTATCCTACTTGTCTTTTTCCTACTTTTGCCTAGGACTTTTTATATCCCACAATGTCGACACGTTTTGGCCTCCTCTATTCCGGCCTCTTCAGGACAGTATAAGGTTGATGTATCAGTATCTGGAGGAAAACGTTGGGGGCACTGCTGCACATTCATATCATTTTCATCTTTGAGTTTTTCGTTTATTTTAGTTTTGCAGCAGTCCTACGGCCTACACTTCTCAAAGGGGCCTGTCCTTAACCAAGGAGGGTAAGGCAACATTGTTTATCTTTGTCTGATAATATAAGCCCTGTAACGAGTTTCTCCATGAGTTTCCTATGAAAGCAACTTCACATGATTTCACCAGGTGTGTGCATGCGACCACTATGTGCCCACACCGTTTGATCTATGTATTTACACATGTTGGATAAAATCTACAACTTTCTCTTTTCTTTCCAGGTCAACCTAAAATTAGGGGACCAAGGCTTACACATAAGTTCCTGCTTTTTCTCACATTTTTCTACATTACAGACACACTCACAGTCTTTGTAGTTAGGACTAGGTTGTCATTCTCAGTCCTGAAAAAACGCCACTTGATCCTTTTGGACTTTTACAGACGTGAAACATGTCAAACTATACATAGGGATAAGGGTAGTTCCCTTTATCTCTCGGCAAGTTCAGGGACATCATCCCCTGTGGCGTTCCCACTTTTTTTTAAAAACTTTGACATAGACCCTTTGGTTACTTAATAAACACATATGTTTGAGGGCCAATAGACAATGTTAAGTCACTTTCCAGGCCTACACACTCCTTTTCACTTGCATGGCCAATCCACTCCTGCACTCAACAAATGGCAGTGACTGAAAAAAATCTCCTGCAAAGAACCGCCTTGTGGGGCCCATCAGACATCGCAGCACCGGTCCGACGAGGAGCAGGCCCAAGAATGAAGCATGACACTCAGTTGGGTGTGTTAGGGCCCTTGCTTCTAACTACAGCAGGGCCTAGTTTGACCTGTTTTTCACAGTGAAGTTCTAGTGGGACTCCCCAATTCGGAACAGTGTACATTGATGTTATATGGATGGAGTTAATTAGTCTGTCCTCATACCGGAATGACAGGCTGTTAGGGCATGATTTATATTTTACTGGAGGGCCCATCGTTCTGCCGAAGTGAAACGTAAGGACCGCCCGCAATCAAACTGGGCGAGTGGACCATTTTATAGGCAGTGTGTGAACTCTGTAACTGTTGCGACGGAGTATGCATACTGCCAACATATAAATCAGGCACTAAGTCAGTAGGTAGAAGATTTGACCAGGATGAACCTGGTTGGTGTATCTGACCCGTGTTCCATTGTGTTTTTCCTAAAATCACACCTAGGTCCTGTTTCACTGCGACCATTGACTATCATCAGCAGTTAGTGCTTCTTGGCTCTATTTCTATTTACAACATTGAAAATTCATATCTCCAGTTCCCCTTAGTGGATTTTTTTGTCATTTGGTGTCATTTTGTTCATTACATTTGAATCTGTTTATTGTCCTGCAATTCGACTTTTTTAATGTTTTGATACTACATAAATACTTTATTGCTCTATGCCACAGCTTCCGGTGGGGTTGAGCTCAGGTTAATTTAGCGACTTTCATAGGTTCCGCAAGAGAATGGCTGCGATTATTCTTTGACGTGGGCAGCCGCACACCCCATAAAATAATCCATTTTCTTACACTAACCGTGTTATTGATCTGAGAATCTATCCTTAGCCACTAGAATGCAGAACTTAGGGCCAGATGTAGCAAAGGTTTGCGAGTCACAAATGGCCCGAATCGCTATTTGCGACTGCGCAAAATCGGAAATGGGATGCAAAAATCCCATTTCCGACTCGCAAAAAGCAATGCGAGCCGTTACCAACTCGCAAAATGTGCGACCCCATTTTGCGACCCGCAAATAGGAAGTCGCAATTTGCGAGTCGCAAACCATATGCAATTGCAACTCGCAAATTGCGACTAGTCGCAAAAAGCCCAGTTTGCACTTGCAATTTACCACTAACTCAGAGCAGGTGGTAACCATTACCAAACTATAAAAGGGGACCCAGAAGGCATCTGGGTTACTCAAGATGGTGGAGATATACCTGATAGCAGTGAGGAGGAGAGTCCACGCAGCCCAGCAGAGGAGGAGGAGGGGCCACAGACAGGAGAAGATATACAGAACCAGGCAGACTCTTTTTCAGCAAACTGAAGAGGAGATCTATGACAAATACCGACTTAGCAGCGCAGCTATACTAGAATTAATTGAATTACTCAAACCACAGCTAGAACGCCAAACTCTGCGCGGCTGCGCCATCCCTACGCATGTGCAAGTGCTATGCTCACTGCACCTCTTGGCCTCGGGGAGCTATCAGGGGGTCATTGCAGTGGCAGGTGGGGTATCTCAAAGTGCACTATCAAGGTTCCTCAGGGCTTTCCTAGATGCCTTACTCACACACATGTTTCACTTCATATACCTTCCCAGGAATGAGGCAGAAATTAACAGCACCAAGCTGGACTTTTACTGGATTGCCAACTTTTCCCATGTCATAGGGTGTGTAGATGGGACACATATTCAAATATGTCCCCCTGCAAACCTGGAATATCTTTTCCGCAACAGTAAGTGTACCCACTCACTCAATATTCAGGTTGTTTGTGACGCCCATTATGTCATCACTGACATTGTCGCAAAATTTCCAGGCAGTACCCATGACTCCTACATTTTTAGGCACAGTGGGATACACCAACGCCTGGAACGTGGGGAGTTTGGAGACGGATACCTCCTAGGTAGAGCTGCATACACCTCGTAGACATACACACAGATCAATGTGCACACCAACCAGGACTTTCTAACAGTGTACTGTTTGTGCCCAACAGGTGACAGTGCATATGCACTACGGCCATGGATACTGACTCCGTTCTTAACACATCAAAAAATCAATAGGGATTAGGAGGAATTAAAGGTCCAGTGTATACCCTCCGATAACTGTTACTGATAATGAAATACACTGTTCCTAAGGGACACGAAAAACAAACAACTAAACAGGGAGAGTGTTAGAAGATCCTACTCAATAGGGAGTCCTATTTACTAGGAGCAAGAATCCTCACACACCCAAATGGGTGTCATGCTTCATCATCGGACCAGCTCCTCGTCAGACCGGCGCTGCAATGTCTGACGGGCACCACCCTTTCGGGGGGCTCTTTGCCGGAGATCTTTTTTGATGATGCCACACTATCCCGCAAATGAGTCGGGAGGAAAGATAAGGAGGGAAAGGAGAGCTAGAAAAACTGAAAGTAAAATTGGCTCAAAAACTCTCTGTAAGGTTTATCTTTATTGGTGCAGGGAGCAGGCCAAGATTAAAACAATTACTGGGAGAGTTAGGTCAATGTGATGTTTGACCATTCTCACATGAAATAGGAGGTCAGGAACTACAAGACCTCCCTCAAAAATCGGGTCGACATGTTTCGCGTCTGTTCGGTCCAAAAAGGATCCTATGACGCTTCCTCAGGACCTAATGTAATGCTTCTCCACATGTAAACTTATAATACTCAAGTCTAAAAAGGTTGACGAGCAAAAGCAAAGAAATTAGTATAGGTAGTCACTTACAAAAGTCCCTTTGGACCCTGTATGTCAGTCCTATCGGTCGCCCTGAAAATGTATGAAAATCATGTCAATAATTGATGCTTAAATCAATACAGGAAGAAACACATACAATTAAGTGTGTATTAATGTGGCACACAGTGATCGTGAAAGAAGTAGCACGTCATGCCAGTGTAAAAATATTATGCTTACCCTCCCAAATTAGAGACAGGGCTTCATGGGATCACGCAGACCATGGGCCTGGTCCATATAACACACTGCATGTCATATAGAAGAAAATAGGATCACAGAACAAAGATGAGTCAAGGTAACATACATTCCAATCTTCTACGGGGGGTAATAATAGATTTAGGTACCCCCCATCTTAAGTGTATGGTCAAAACAGGGGAAAGAGACTGTAGGTCCCTTTAAGCTGATCACTCGTTTATCTGTTATAGTCTTCTCAATTACAATAAGAATAGTTCGTTTGGACTATCTTTGTACAATGACATAAACACAGTCTATCTGTTAGAAGTGGCTGTATTCCCTTTAATAAAATACAATACAGGAAAATCAGAATACAAGTGTGCCTAGTGTCAAACCACGCTATCTAATCAGTGTCGTCGCTGATTAAAGACAACCTGTTAAGGTGCTGGTAGCTAGCCCATAGAGTACTGAATATTAGATCTATCGAGTGCATAGCGCGTTAAAATGGAGCGCATGACGCGTTAAAAAGGAGGTGGTCTAAGTTCAAAATTGTCAGAATGAAATGGCCAATTGTGCTCCACTCGAGGTATATCGAAAAGTACTCACTTGGTTCAGGCCAGCCATCGGACGTTGTGCCTACCCTGGGTCGCGCTCCCGAATGAGTAAGGGAGACGCGATCCCGGTGGGTAGAAAAGAGGAAGCCAGAACCGGAAGTCGGCCGGCTCGCGCGTTGCTAAGCAACGTATGCGAGCCTCAGAGGCCACCACAACGCAGTTGTAACGTGAAGAGGCTGATTGCTATCGGGCTCTTCCTGCCTAATGCGATCGCCATATTAGAGTGTCTCGAATAGAGATACTCCATAATACAATGAATACACGGATATGACCAGAGCGCCCAATAATCGTAGTTATGACCAGAATACCGCATGTATTGTAATATTATCAAGCAATTCAGCGGTTGACATCCGAATTATTCTTGTATTTATGGTCAAAATATCGTCACCTTTAAAAAGGAAGGATGGTGGGTAGCCTCGTTATTATCAAAAAAAGGGGGTTCATATCAAAATTGGTATTATCTAAATATTTCACAAGAGTGTTAGAGGACAAGTAGTCTGTTGATATAGAAAAAGAAGAAAGAGAGACACTGAAGGCACATGGTTGCACCACTGTTCTCATAAAAGAAAGAAAGAAAGGAACACCCTCAATGGAGTCTGACCCACTATTGTTGGTAATTCAAGAGGAAAAATTAATCCAAGGGATATCATCATTTAAACCCTTACGGTGGGTCCCCAGTTTAAATACCCAACGTTGTTCTAACTCAAAAAGGGAATTGGAACCTCCAAGTGGACGTGTCTGTAGTACAACCCACCACATGTCATCTGGACTATGTTTTTTTTCGATATAATGGATGCTTAATTTAGTCGAAGTTCTACCGCATCGAATATTACTGCGGTGCTCATTAATTCTCAATTTTACCGCTCTTGTGGTCATCCCCACATATCGCAAGCCACAAGGGCACGTTATCAAATATACGCAATTGCGGGTGTTGCAATTAGTATGTTTAAGCAATCGCCAGTGCCCGATCGGGTCTAACTCCAAAGAGTCAAGTCGTTTTGTCAAGGAGCATACATTACAGTTCCCACATGGGAAATGGCCTTTGACTGGTGGTAACTCCCATAGGGTCCCTTGTCTGTTTGACGTCTCTCTGGGTCTGGGTCTTGTATGAACCAACATGTCTCTCAAATTGGTGGTCCTTCTAAAGGCAAAGAGAGGTTTGGGAATATTCTCACCCCCGCTCCGGAGGATCTCCCATCTTTTGTTGATTCCAATTCCCTTTTTGAGTTAGAACAACGTTGGGTATTTAAACTGGGGACCCACCGTAAGGGTTTAAATGATGATATCCCTTGGATTAATTTTTCCTCTTGAATTACCAACAATAGTGGGTCAGACTCCATTGAGGGTGTTCCTTTCTTTCTTTCTTTTATGAGAACAGTGGTGCAACCATGTGCCTTCAGTGTCTCTCTTTCTTCTTTTTCTATATCAACAGACTACTTGTCCTCTAACACTCTTGTGAAATATTTAGATAATACCAATTTTGATATGAACCCCCTTTTTTTGATAATAACGAGGCTACCCACCATCCTTCCTTTTTAAAGGTGACGATATTTTGACCATAAATACAAGAATAATTCGGATGTCAACCGCTGAATTGCTTGATAATATTACAATAAATGCGGTATTCTGGTCATAACTACGATTATTGGGCGCTCTGGTCATATCCGTGTATTCATTGTATTATGGAGTATCTC
This sequence comes from Pleurodeles waltl, assembly GCF_031143425.1. Taxonomy (NCBI): domain Eukaryota; kingdom Metazoa; phylum Chordata; class Amphibia; order Caudata; family Salamandridae; genus Pleurodeles; species Pleurodeles waltl. The sequence continues at coordinate 72,580,175 of NC_090445.1, forward strand.
TATTCGAGACACTCTAATATGGCGATCGCATTAGGCAGGAAGAGCCCGATAGCAATCAGCCTCTTCACGTTACAACTGCGTTGTGGTGGCCTCTGAGGCTCGCATACGTTGCTTAGCAACGCGCGAGCCGGCCGACTTCCGGTTCTGGCTTCCTCTTTTCTACCCACCGGGATCGCGTCTCCCTTACTCATTCGGGAGCGCGACCCAGGGTAGGCACAACGTCCGATGGCTGGCCTGAACCAAGTGAGTACTTTTCGATATACCTCGAGTGGAGCACAATTGGCCATTTCATTCTGACAATTTTGAACTTAGACCACCTCCTTTTTAACGCGTCATGCGCTCCATTTTAACGCGCTATGCACTCAATAGATCTAATATTCAGTACTCTATGGGCTAGCTACCAGCACCTTAACAGGTTGTCTTTAATCAGCGACGACACTGATTAGATAGCGTGGTTTGACACTAGGCACACTTGTATTCTGATTTTCCTGTATTGTATTTTATTAAAGGGAATACAGCCACTTCTAACAGATAGACTGTGTTTATGTCATTGTACAAAGATAGTCCAAACGAACTATTCTTATTGTAATTGAGAAGACTATAAGAGATAAACGAGTGATCAGCTTAAAGGGACCTACAGTCTCTTTCCCCTGTTTTGACCATACACTTAAGATGGGGGGTACCTAAATCTATTATTACCCCCCGTAGAAGATTGGAATGTATGTTACCTTGACTCATCTTTGTTCTGTGATCCTATTTTCTTCTATATGACATGCAGTGTGTTATATGGACCAGGCCCATGGTCTGCGTGATCCCATGAAGCCCTGTCTCTAATTTGGGAGGGTAAGCATAATATTTTTACACTGGCATGACGTGCTACTTCTTTCACGATCACTGTGTGCCACATTAATACACACTTAATTGTATGTGTTTCTTCCTGTATTGATTTAAGCATCAATTATTGACATGATTTTCATACATTTTCAGGGCGACCGATAGGACTGACATACAGGGTCCAAAGGGACTTTTGTAAGTGACTACCTATACTAATTTCTTTGCTTTTGCTCGTCAACCTTTTTAGACTTGAGTATTATAAGTTTACATGTGGAGAAGCATTACATTAGGTCCTGAGGAAGCGTCATAGGATCCTTTTTGGACCGAACAGACGCGAAACATGTCGACCCGATTTTTGAGGGAGGTCTTGTAGTTCCTGACCTCCTATTTCATGTGAGAATGGTCAAACATCACATTGACCTAACTCTCCCAGTAATTGTTTTAATCTTGGCCTGCTCCCTGCACCAATAAAGATAAACCTTACAGAGAGTTTTTGAGCCAATTTTACTTTCAGTTTTTCTAGCTCTCCTTTCCCTCCTTATCTTTCCTCCCGACTCATTTGCGGGATAGTGTGGCATCATCAAAAAAGATCTCCGGCAAAGAGCCCCCCGAAAGGGTGGTGCCCGTCATACATTGCAGCGCCGGTCTGACGAGGAGCTGGTCCGATGATGAAGCATGACACCCATTTGGGTGTGTGAGGATTCTTGCTCCTAGTAAATAGGACTCCCTATTGAGTAGGATCTTCTAACACTCTCCCTGTTTAGTTGTTTGTTTTTCGTGTCCCTTAGGAATAGTGTATTTCATTATCAGTATCCGTTCTTAACACCCAGCAATGAATGCGAGAGGCGATACAACAGTGCACATAAGAGGACCAGGAACTTTTGTTAAGTGGAACAAAATAACTATTTAATATGTGCAGTAATTGAACTATTTACAATGACAAACTGTTCAGGGACTTCAAAAAGGCAACCATGCATGGGGCACATTGCCGTCATGTACCCCAACATCAGGGACAGGGTTTAGTCTATGACCTACGGCAGCCTCTGCCAGCCTGACTGGTCCCAGGTTGTTCTGCAGCGCTCTGCCTGGTACTCCCACTCCGGAGCACCCTGGTGTCACCAGCAGAGACACTGCTCACAGTTGAGCCCTCTTCGCTGTCCTGTGGGGTGTCCCCTGTACCCCTGGACACATGCCGTGCCTCCATTAGATCGATCACATGGGTGATCCGGCCCAGACCTCTTGCCACATCCCCTGCAAAGTGGCCCATTTCCACTTGGAGGCCGACTGTTCTTCTTGACAGCCCAGTGGTGTTGACTGCCAGTCTGCAAATTGATGAGGCCATCCTGTCCAGCCTCTGGAGCAGCTGGCGGTCCCTGTGCCGCCCACCCTCGCTCTGTGACAGTAGTCCAGCCACCAGTTCCCGCATGGACAGGGCTAGGTCCCCAGTGTTGTTTCCTATGATGTCCAATTGTGCATGGAGCTGCTGCATGCTGGTCTCATTGCTCCTTACAAAGCGGTGCAGAACCCCACTAATTCTCCCTAACATTTGGTTCTGCAGGCGCTGACCACGTAGCAGTTGTGCCTCGGTCATGGTGGTGGATGGACGCCCGGACTCAGCCTGCAGCCCTGCTCTCCTCAACCTGCATCGCCTGCGCAGCGGTGGATGCCCTGTGAGCTGTACCGTGGCACTCCTGGCTGTTGCTGGCGCAGCCTCCGGAACCACTGTTGCAGCAGGTGTAGTCATCAAGGGGATGGTGTTGGTGGTGCAGGTGGGAGTGGTGGCAGCTCCTGTGCTTTCCTCATGGGGCTGGCTGACTGTTGGCACCTGGCTGCTGTGGCTGGTGGTGGTGTCTTGTGGGAGACCTGTGGGACATGGGGAACAGACTGTCAGTGTCTACTATCTGTTGCACACTTCCTAATAAACATTTGCCTATTTACTGCCTACTTGACTACATTGCCCATAATGCATCATTCTGGTGTTTGCTACCCTGAAATGGAGCTATCTTTGTTGTGCATGCCCCTGTGTACATGGTGGGTGGGGGTATGGCATTTATGGGGGTACAGGCATATCACATGGTACTCACCGGTTGATGTTGTGGGCTCAGAGGTGTCCAGATCTCCGAATCCTGTAACTGCCTCCTGCTCCAGGGTCTCCTCCACCCTTTCCTCCAGGGGTGTGGGTGGTGGTACGGATGATGGTCCCCCTCCTGTGCCTCTCATCTCCCGGAGCCTTTCTGCCACCCTCTCCTTGGTCCGGGAGCAGAGGTCATACCACCTCTTCTTGATCTCATCCACACTCCTGTGGCTGACCCCCAGGGAGTTCACCTTTTCCTGAATATCCAGCCAGAGTTGTTTTTTAGTTGAGTCTGGCACATTGAGGGCTGCCTTCCCAAAAAGATCATCATAGTGCTGACAGCATTCCCCTGTAAGCACCTCCAGCTCCTTCTCAGAAAATTTTAATTTCCTCTTTCTGGGTGATTCTGCCATTGTAGCTGCTGTTCCTCCTGTTGGCTGTTCAGCAGTTTAAAATGGGTGTGGTCCTCCCTCCTCCCAGGTGTTTTATTAAACTTCCTGGCTGTGATGTCATCATCATGTGCCAGGAAGTGTTTCCAGAGTGTTCTGGAGTGGTTTCTGGAGTGTTCTGCAGCACCTGCAATCAATTTACATGGTACTCGCAATTTGCGACACCCACTCGCAAATTGCGTGTCCGTTTTTTGCGCGGTCGCAAACAGCGACCTCGCAGACAGCAGACTCGCTATCTGCGCTGCGACTCCGGGTGCGAGTCGCAATTTGTCCACGGAAATTGTACCTGCATTCCTATTAGCGACATGCAATTTGCGAGTCGCACATGCTCGCAAATTGCGAGTCGCTAATTTTTTTGTACCTACATCTGGCCCCAACTGTTTTCCTTACAAGTTGTTTGCGGCCTAATTACATTTTTTTTTTTACTGTAACCCACAAGGCGAAATAATCATACCTTCTTGCTACAGCATGCTTTCCTCCTTAGATAATTCATCATCAATTTTGACACCATGTTGCACATGAACAAGAGCACATATCTCTCACGTGGCCACCCGCGTACAGTGTATTCTTTACCTAATTTAAATCATCATCCTTTTAATTCAGCAGACCATTCCTGCTCAGAAAATCCTCTTGAACCCACCATCCTCCTGAACCCATTAAAGTTGTTACAACAACCAAATGTTTTTTGTCCTCTTGTTCACCCACTTCTTCTTCATACTGTATTGGAAAGTGTAAGAGGATAACATCCCTGGCGTTCCCCCTTCTCTGGATTGTATAACTCCTCAAAATTATACTGTAATAACTTTGAGCTTAATCTTGACATCCTTGGGATAGGGGCCTCATGTGCAAAGAATGCATTGGGTAAAAGGGATCACAATCTGTGCATCAACCTTTACAGAATGCATGTTTGTTTTGCGAACCGACCTATGCATTAGTAGGTCAGTTTACAAAATGCAGACTCACAGTGGGTTTCAATTCGACCCATCTCATAAAAATTAATGAGGTGGATCACAAATTGCAACCTACTTTGATAGGCTACAACTGCAAACACGGTCGGTGGTCTGTGATTGCTTTTAAATAAAGTATTTTTTTCCTAACAACGTTTTATTAAGATTAGGGAGATTTACTATCAAAAACGTTTTTTCACTACTCACAAAGGCCATGGGGTCCCTTGGGGATCTCGTCCCATTTGCAAATGAGTTACCACCTCCTTCGAGTTCAGGGTAAAACATTAATGTTTTAAGACCAGAATTCAGTCACAAAACATACCTTAAGGAATTTGTACTTAGAATGGTCACCCTTCAAAAAGGCCCTTCCCAATAGAAACTTCTTATTGTTTCCTAAACCCATTTAAAACTTCGGAACATCTTTTTAGACTCAATAAATAGATTTGGTACATTGAAAAAAGGGTTTTAACATTCACAAACTTGCAAACCAAAAGCCCTTTATACATGGGTCCCTTATTTCTTAAAAGCACCACCATTCAGAATATAGACGAGAGGTCTGTGATCAGTGAACAACGTGAACCTCTCCCCACACAAACATTTTACATTTTCTAATTACCCAGCATCAAATCAGGAAGTTTTCTATACATTAAATACTGTCTTTCTGCCTGCTCCAGGGTCCTTGACACAAACCCAATAGTTCTCTCAAGATCCTCCTGGCGAGCACTGCACACAAAACACAGTTGCTAGCATCCAAAGTTATGCAACACTGCACATTCCGATCCTGTGCCTCCAATAATTTAGCAGAACAAGCAATCTCATCCTTTAGTTAGATAAACTCTGTTTCACAAGCTTCACCACACTGAAACAACTTCCTCTTCTGCAAGAGATTTTTCATGTTTTGTGACTGTAGCAAAGGGCAATATAAACTATGAACCAAATTTATCAACACCTTGCACCAATACAAAGTCACCAAAACTTACGCAACCTAGCACCCTTTCTACTCCAAAACATGTTGCTTGCTAGAAAGTAGCCCTGAAGTAATACAAAGTAGCGTTCTGCACTGCTTTGTGCTACTTTGCGTCAAGGAGGCATCACAAGAGTAGTACAAGGGCTTACCCGTGCTACCACTCATGATTTGTAAGGCAGACAGGGTTTTGCAACACATTTCTGTGCCTCTTTGAGGCTGTGGCAAAGTAGGAAAAAGTTTATTTTCTCCAAACATTTGCAACTTTGCATGTGTGGAACACTATGCAGCACACATACTGCTGCCAATCCACACTACCCAAGAATTTTTTTTCAATTAGTCCCACCATAGTCCTTTTTACTAGAATGGTACCCTTCCAGTACAAAACCTAGGCTTGGCTCACACACACACACACACACACTTTTGTACTATGGTGCAAAGGAGTGTGCAAGGTGCAAGGCAGCCAGAAACGGCGCCAGCTCTAGGGGAGAGAGCAGCAGTGCTTCATATTAGTAGATATGACACTCTCCTAGTCTCTCTCATGAAATGCAAGGGAGCAATTGTGGTTGAAAGTGAAAGAATGAATTAGCATAAGAAAGTAAGTGTGTGTGTGCTGTATGGAGCATTAGATCAAATTGCCCCTCTAGGGAATCAGACCTTTAATAGATAAAAAACATTGGCTGAATGGTTTAATGAGGAGCTGGAAGTGTTAAAACAGAAGTGCTAGCACCTGTAGAGCCTTTGGCGCAAATAATTATGATCCCACTTGCAAAATGAAGTACAAGGCAGCAATAAAAGTCTACCACTGCTGCATAAAAGAATCTTGGCAGGAATACTGTACTAGTAAAATTCGAGCTGCTCAAAACTTTTCTCGTGAGCTATTCTTGGTGTTGAAGGAACTGTCATCCTTACCTTTAGTCTCAGCTTTGGCTACCCCAACAGAGGAAGGATCTAGTGCCTTTGCTCAGTTCTTCCTAGATAAGATGGCTAATATTTACAACTCCTTTTCTGCAGTAGCGAGATAGGCACCGTATATGAACGTCTGGTACAGTTGGTCAGAGGAAGCTCTGGGTTGCTGAACTTTAGGCCTATTGAGACTGAAGAGCTGACCGCACTTTATGGCAATGCTCCCCATTGGACCTAGCCTTCCCATCCATTTTGGAATGAGGCTGGGAGAGAGTCCACCCAGTAGTGGGTGAGTTGATTAACAGCTCCCTGACCTCTGGCCAGGTACTGGGGAGATGGAAACATGCTGTGGTGATTCCGCTTTAAGAATTTTTTTTGCTGGATCCTTCCAAGCGAGAAAAGTATCGTCCGGTGTTGCTACTACCATTATTTTCCAAAATCATGGAGAAGTCTGTGAATAAGCTGATATCAAGCTTTATAGAGAGCCTTGACCTATTACTAAGGACACAATCAGGTTTCCACTCCTCAACAGCACTGATTCTGCCTTGCTGCTACCGACAGAGTAAATTCGGCAGATCTTGGATGCTGACAAATTTGTGGCACTGTTGATGTTGGAACTCAGTGCCACGTTCGACACAGTGTCCCATAATATCTTAATAGAAAGACTTTGGAACTGCTGGGTAGAACATAAAGCACTGCAATGGGTCACCTCTTTTCTGCAGGGTCGCACCTTTCCTGATGTTACAGAAACCCCTCCAGTCAAAGGTGTTCCAACTGAAGCAAGGAGTGTGTAGGGCTCTTCTTTGAGCCCCACCCTGTTTAACATATACGTGCGACCATTTGTGGATGTCATTGAAAGCTATGGGTTCTCAGCTATGTCAAATGCCGATGACACTGAGCTTATCATATGATGTCAAAGAATTCCAACCCTATGGCCTCTTCCCTATGCCTCTGCCTGGTACAGGTTGCTAGATGGATGAACCTGAATTGCCTCAAATTCAATGCGGGAAAGACAGAGGTTTGGACTCTGGGCAATCAGTCGAACATCTGGTCTACTGCTTGGTGGCCTAAGGAGCTGGGCCCATTATCCAATTGTAAACTTAAGATCAAGAATCTCAGTATTTGAGTGTATGAAAAACTGTCTTTTTGATAGTCAAATCACTGCAGTTGCAGAAAAATTCTTAGTACTTCTCAAAATGCTTAGGAAACGTATTTGTGTTTTACCAGAATCGGCTAGAAAGACAGTAGTGCAGGCCTTGATTGTGTCAAGATTTGACTACTGCAATGTTTTATATCTTGGAGTTACACAGGTTAAGATAAAGAGACTCCAGAGAGTGCAAAACGCTGAGGCCCGACTCCTACTGAATCTGCCAAGGTGTGCGTCTATATTGCCTGCAATTAAGCAGCTTCATTTGCTGCCCGTGAGGCAGCGATCTTCATTTAAAGCCTTGTGTTATCGCTACAAAAACTTTGAAACACAAAGGCCCACAGTACTTTAAATCATTGGTTAGACCGTACACACCACTGAGAAACTTAAGGTCGAGAAAGCGCTGCCCTAAATGCTTACGTCTGTTTATAACTTTGGGCAGCTGTTCGGAAGCTCCTAATCTTAGGCATTGATTGTTCATTAAGGCATTGATTGTTCCTGTGCTCCTAAGATTCGGAGCTTCCGAACAGCTGCCCAGAGTTATAAATAGACGCAAGCATTTAGGGCAGCGCTTTCTGCTACACATGGAACACTCACTTGTGTAATGCCAGAATGACTTTACACCAATTGAAGTATAAAAGAACTATACCTTTGAAGGGTTTGGCTCTCTCCATTAGTTCTGAGGAGGCCCATAGTTGAAGGGGCCGAAACGCGTTGACTATCTATTATTGAGAGGTTGCAAGCAAGATTGAATTTCTCCTTTAAGGACTTTAATGATGAAGTTCGCTAATGAAAACCACTGCTGCTGGTGTTCTTTGTCAAATACCAACTGTTGCTTCTACTGTGGATGTAGTTTCAGTGCCATTTTCTTGTTTTAAACAAATTGATAGATTGCATTCTGTTGGTTTTAAAGCCCTAAATAGACTCTTGAAATATGTAAAATGGCCATTATTTCTGGAGCTGTAGTGTCATGGTCATTATTTCTCCATCTGGCATATCTGTTTTAAACTAGCTTGTGCCTGTCCTAGGCTATGCCTTTGCAGGAGTGTGAATATGGGCTTTACATGAATTTTGCTGACCTAGCCCCCATAAAACCTTCCAACATGCCTGAATTTCCTCCGTAATATGGACCTGGTCTTACAGGCTAAAGTTTATTACCTTTGAGTTCTCTGATCATTTCCTCTAACTTGGCATGGTGGGTGGTGAAACTCTGCAAACTCTGCCCTTCTTCAGGGGAATACTTCTCCAAAACCGGAACCTTCACATTATCAGCTCTGCAAGATGAACAAAAAATATTAAATATGTCAGATTTTCAAGTATTGTAAATTCCAGTAACCAGTAACATGGCATGAATCATAAATATTGTGGTGGAATATTGAATAGAAAGAGTGAAAGCCTTACTAAATGGATTGCTGAATTTTCAGATGTTCATGTAAATCTCTCTGGTGTCATTACCAAATTGTTCAAATGCAGGGGAGTAGACTAGCATCACTTCCTTCACTGGGTGAATATCTGATTAACTTATTTCTTAAAGAAAAAAGCAGGAACGTTTAGGGCCCAATTTCCGAAATACATTCTAAGCAACTCAGTGAGCCTTGATAATATGTTTATCTTTCATAACGGAGAGTCCGGAAGGAGAGTCCGGATGAGGGACTGTCTGGTTACATTGAATAGGATACCATATGCATATATTTTGTGCATATGGTTGTAAACATGCAGGTTCTTTATGTCTGTAAATATTTATTTGTTGGTTTGTCTGTTTGTCTTTTAGGTATTTTCCAATGTGTGTGTACTGACAAAGGACCACTGGGTCAGGGAAACCAAATATACCACAACTACAGGTATGGGGTGATGATAGAGGGATCCATTGTCCTGATGAAGACCATCAGACCTATAAGGGCAGAGTGAAATGGCCAAAACATGTTGACATACTAGCAGATGGCAGGGGTGATTGGGTGATAATTCCCCAATAACACCACTGCAATAGCAGGTTTTATATTTAATCCTATCCAGGGGACCCACAAATAAAATTAGAAGCGGGTACCTACGAGATAGTTTTAATGTATATATGTCTTCTGCTGAATAGACCCCTAGGTGTATGTTGTGTATTGTCTATACCCCCTCCCTTTTGCTCCATCCCTGATGTTGGTTATGGCGGGGATGTTGAAGCAATAGCCCGATGATGAAGCATGTCACGATTAGTGGGTGAGGGCAGGTTTTAAGAACCCAGGGCAGTTTCTCATTTAGGCAGGCTTGTGATGATTTGTAGAGAGTATCTGCCTCTCCTCCTTATCCCATTTTGTGTGTATAAATATCTTTCATAACAACCTGTAATCTCCAGACTCTCAGTGGTCTCCCTGAATCCTGCATGGTTTCCCTGTTGAAGGCTCAAAGACCTTGGTATACAAATCCATGTAAGTGTCTTTCGACTTGATTACTAAAGATTCTTTGCATGTCAGTTTATTAATGTAGGGGTACATAGCTTCTGGGAGGAGGTGGTGCCCCGCATTGTGGAGGCGGTGGGAATCGCTGTCCCTTTGACACCCGGAGCATGCCTCTTTGGTATGGTGGTGAACTCCAAGGGACGCAAGATCTCATATAAGCTCCTGCAGTTATCACTGCTTCTTCCTAAGTGAAGATTAGCTATTGGGTCCCGGATTCCAAGTGAGGCCTTATGGGTCAAGTATGTTCTGGAGTGGGGAGTTGCAGAGGAGCAACACCTGAGACTTTCTCATACTGACAACAACGTCGCAGACAACTTGGCAGCCTGTGGGGCAATGATGGACTCTTTCAATGAGCAGACAGACTCGGAAATGCAATCATACCCAGGAGATCCGGAAAGGTGATAGTACACAGAGCATTATCATATAAGAGAGTTGACATTACCAAGTGGGATTCTGGGTTATTAGTGCTCACGATTTTTATGCTGACTTGGTATATATAGTACCCTGTGATGGTCCTTGCAATTAATCTAGTAGGACATGTGATATGGTACTTGCACTCATTAACATGCATTATGTGTTGTGTTGCTTTTTTACATTTATTACCGTGTATAAATAAAGTTTTTTAAATTAAAAAAAGTTTATTAATATAAAATCCTAATCTTGACTCAGAAAATCATGGTTGGAGGAATTTTTCTGTTTGTAAGTCACACTTACAATTGTAGAAATTGCCTCAGAATAGCATAACACTCGTATTGAATAGGTGTACATAGGTTAACAGTCACAACTGGTACACTTGCGGGTATCACATGCAACTTGCAGGTAGTTTCCATGCTTGTAGTACATGAGAATCTACTTCTGTTACAAGTAGGAGAAAGTGTGTTTTCAGAGTGGAAATTTTGTTGTGGATCTCCAATAATAACAAAGATTGGAGATCCACAACAAAACTGAGAAAAACATTTTCCTTCCAGCGAGAACAAAGAGAAATACATAACTGAATTTAGCCATGCAGAAATGTAGCCCTAGTAGAAATCCTACCAGATTAAAATTTCATATACAATTACTCAATGTAGTTATCATACTGTACTTGTGTGATTCTTTGCCAATCCATAAAAAGTTAGTAATCTAATCCAATGTGGAAGCAACACCTCAAGAACAGATTTCTGAATGCACCCCATGTGTAACCAGGCTCTGTAGATCTGTAGGAGCCACACCTCTTTGAAGATTTACTGTGCTGCACTTACTAAGACTAGCATTACCACTTAATAGGATGTAAAGTTGTCCAGGATACTGGAATGTTCATCAGCAAAAGACAATGCATGGCTATATAAAATTCTCCATTATGGGAATCTTCACTGAAAACACAGAGATGGAATGTTCCCGGAACAGCCTGGGAGATTGTTAAGCTAACAGATGTTCTAGAATTAGCCCAAAGTACAAAGTCAACACTGATCTCATGCAGCTCAAAAATATGTAACTGGTCCCTGAGAGAATCACAGCAACATGAGCAGAATGAGTAATCTAGTAGAGTCTGAGATGAAGTTTAATAAAGAATTGGCAGAGATGGAACACAGAAACAGAAGAGATAACCTGCACATTTTTGGATTGCAGGAAGGTATTGAGGGTCAATCAGGTTCTGAATTAACCTTCTAAAAGCATGGATTCCCAAAGTCACAGGTCTAGTATTTACAAAAGATTTCAACTTTGAAAGAGCACACAGGGAGGGAATCCAAGATGGCGGCCGGATTTCCCGGCTGATCGCCACTACCGCTCTAGCCCATTCCCAGACCACATGCGGCTCTCGCTCACCTGCGGCCGCGGATGCCGCGGACGCTGTGCGCCGGCAGCACGGACCGCTGCGGGCGCTTTTCGGCTTTCTGGTGGTCCCTGCCAGGATCGGGGCCGCAACGGCAGGCACCGGTGGGCCCCGCAAGAATATGCGAGCGTGACGCTCGCTCCAGACCCGCGCTCTTACCCCTCTCGGCTAAGCGCGATTCCCGCCGCTTCCTGGCAATATTAGTTGGTGTTTGGGGCGTGGGGGACGCTCGGATGGCGCCGAAGATAAACAGGACCCCTCGCTCCTTACGGGCACGGCAGAACCAAGACCCAGGAGGAACCAGAAAGGATAAAAAGCTACCGGTCCCCGGATCAAAGGAGCACAGCAATCTTCAAGTGAAAGGGGGCCCGCACAAAACAACCGAAATGGAAAAAGATGCAAGGTACTCTGTTCCAACAATGTTTTCTAGCGTGATGCGGCCTAAGCAAAGGTCCACGGAAAAGGCAGCTTGTGATGCGCAACCAAACATGTTAGGAGTCAATGATGAGCATGTACCTGTTGCATTTACATCTCCTGAAGCATTCACTCCTATGTTCGATGCAGGGAGGAGGGAGCCACCCTGTCAGGAGACCGCCAGTACAAGCCCAGGAAATAGCGGGGAGGGGGTGGCCCTCCCCCCAATGGGGTGTGCGAAGCTATCCGAGCAGGAACTTAAGGAGTCAAATCAGAGGTCTCAGGAATCCATTCCAGAGAAATGTGTAGTACAATCTAGTCCATCAAGCTGCAAGTTAAATTTGCAACAAATTGACGATATGGCCAAGTCCTCAACGATATATGAGACTACCCCCCCAGCTCCTGCCCAGAGGGGAAAAGAGGCGAAACCAACAAACACCGATCAGGGGCCATTTGATACAGCAGAGAGTTTTTTTTCTCTCTCTGATCAGTCTAAAGACTCAGATTTGGACGAAGAAATTCCTTTAACAGATTCAGATATCGAGAGTAGCTCTGCTGCAAGTATCTGGGTATCGAACTACTTAACATGCAGAAGAAAATCAGCTGAGCAAACTGAAGCCAGGAGCAGCTCAGGGGCCAAGCTTAGGAGAGACCCGATCAAGCCTCAAGAGGAGGATGGTGAAATGCAGTGGGATTATACAGCCACCCAACAGGCCTTTTCTAAAAGGGATTCGGCCTGTAGTACTCTGGTGCCCCCCCCCACGGGCGACCTTGCAGAACCTCCTTCTTTGGATCTTATCTACAGGACAATGGTTCAGAATCATGAACAGACTCAGAGGGAGAGCAGGAAAATGAAAGCAGCTAGCAGACAGCTACAACTATCTATTAAAAAAGTGGTCAAATCCTGCCAGGATATTGGTGTACGCATCGCCACCATGGAGACTCGAACGGAGGAGCTGGAAATCGAAGTTAAAGCAGCAACAGCACAAACGACGACACAAGGGCAGCAGATCTCGGATATTCAATGGAAACTGGAAGATGCTGAAAACCGTCAGCGGCGGAATAACTTGAGGATCTTGGGTATAGCAGAGGACCTCGAGGGGCAGGATACTAGGGCTTATATAGCTTCACTTTTTAAGCAAGCATTCCCAGACTTGAATGGTTGGGATTGGGAAAAGGAGATTCAGAGAGCACACCGTTTTCCGTTAATGAAGAAAAAACAAGCTTTGACTGCTACTAATAGAGACCAGAGTTACCCACGGGCCATTATAGTGTATTTTGGTAATTTTTTACTGAGACAGGCTGTGTTTGAAAAAGCCCGCCCCAACTCAAAGGTGACGGTGGAAGGTGTATCATTCTTTAGTAGGCCAGACTTCGCACATGCCACTGTAGAAAGACGGTGGCGACTTAGGCAGATGATTGCTCAATTTCAAGAGTTGGGGGCGGAAGCCTACTTGCTAAGCCCTGCGCGTCTAAAAGTTGTCTACAAAACAACTACAAGATTTTTTCTTTCAGAAATTAAGGCGGGGGAATATGTACAGCAGTTGAAAACTGGTCAAGTGCAGGGGGTACGGGAGAAGGGGGGGAGGGACTGCCGTGAATAGTTGTTTATATGTAAATGTATGTGATACTGATTGGGGTGTTTTTTTGAACATCTATCGGTTAAGGGTTTTGATCGGGAGGGTGAAAATGAGGGGCCGCGTGTATTGATTGGCAAGCCATAAGTGTGTGAAGGTGTTTTACGTATGGGTGGGCTAACGGGACTGGCAATTACCATCTTACAGGCTCAGAAGCCTGGCGATTCCATTTGTAGGGGTAAGGGTTGGGGGTGGGTTAGTGGAGGGTGGGGGGGTCACAGGGACAAAAAGGATAATGGGACACGCAGCAGGGGGTGCGGGGATGGCTCTTATCAGTGGAAAAGGTGTCAGGGTGTGAAAGCAGCAAAGTCGAACAAGGCATACAGGGGAACTAGAAGGATCAGCATCCATAAAAATGGGACAGCAAAGTGAAATACGTATCGCCACAGTGAACGTTTGTGGGCTCAATAATAACAAGAAGCGGCAGTTTGTAGGAGAGGTTTTCAAGTCATGGAATGTCGATATTATTTGTATGCAGGAAACACATATTCCAGGTACACAAAAGCAGCTAATGGAGTTTTATGGGTGGAAGCTAGCGTTTTTTACACGACAACACACAACCACTAGAGGGGTAGCGATATTAACTCGGATCAGTACTCTGGTTATACATAAACAATTTGCTGATAATCTTGGCAGGCTTGCTCTGTTGGAATGCTCGGCTAAGGGACTAAGGTTCACTCTATGTTCTATTTATGGATCTAACACAGATGATCCAGAGATACTGGATTGGCTTAATTTAGAACTTACGAATTGGGCAACACCTATCATAATGTGTGGAGATTTCAATATACATTTAGATAGTAAAGAACCCATTCAGGAACAAACACTCTACCTGGGTAGAAAAAACAAAGTTTTTAGGGCACTTCAGTCATTGGCCATTAATCATGGCTTGATCGACGTCTGGCAGTTGTGTTGCCCGCAGGATTCAGGGTCCACCTTTTTCTCTGCTCCGCATAAGAAATTAGTCAGGTTAGACTACTTTTTTGTGACAGCCTCTCTACAAAACCAAATAGGGGTCAATAGACTTCCTAGAATTATATCAGACCACAACCCATTGGTTTTGGCTTTGGAGACAGGGAGAAAGGGCCCGCAGCCGAGATCTTGGACATTTGATAGGACACTATTAGTTGATCCAGTGTATATCCATAAAATGAAGGAATGGATCCCTGAATTTTTTAAGATAAATCAGGGTTCTGCTTCTTGTCAGATAGTTTGGGATACTTTTAAAGCTGCTGTCAGAGGAGAAACCCTGAGTTATGGGTTAAGAATGGAGAAAATACGCACGGATCAGCTAAAATTAGTTCAGACAAAGCTGGTTAAAGCTGAGCAGCGACTAGGGGAAGTGATCCGCAGTGGAGTAGATATTTCAGACATTCTGTGCGATGTGAATATCATTAAGGCAGAAGCCGCCAAGATTTTCATGGATAAGGTTGCTGCAAAATTTTTAGTATACCGTCAGAAATGCTATGAGTATAGCGGGAAAGTGGGCCAACAGCTGGCCTTAAGAATAAGACAAAAGCAGGTATTTGGGAGTATTAAAAGCTTAGTGAATGAAGAAGGGCGGATGGTACACAACGGTCCTGAGATTATGGAAGTCTTTAGACAATTCTATCAAAAATTATATACCCAGGAAGAACAGCCCCAAGAAGAGGAAGGGATCGATGCCGCGGGCAATGAGATATCAGGTCAGTTAAGAGAGGAAGATAAGGCAGCTTTAGAAGCACCTATGACATTGGAGGAATTGGATGTAGCAACTCGTGCCTTGGCAAGTGGGAAGGCGGCAGGGGGGGATCTAATTCTACTAGAATTCTATAAAGTTTTTTTTGTGGAGATATGTAAACAGCTACTTAACTTATTTATTGAAGTACAAGCAGGGGCTCCTCAACCGGCCTCATGGGGGGAGGCTAAGATAGTAGTTTTTTTGAAAAAGGACAAGGAACCCACTCAGCCTGGTTCATATCGCCCAATCTCTTTAATTAACAGCGATGCCAAAATCTACGCTAAAATACTTGCTAGCCGCTTGAGTTTGGTAATCTCAGGCTTAGTATCTCCATGGCAGCATGGCTTCATCCCGGGGAAATGCACGGCAGATCATATAAGACGAGTTATTACGTTACTTGATGTTAGTGCAATAGCCAGGCTTCCCATGGCAGTAATCTTGTTAGACGCGGAAAAAGCCTTTGATCGGGTCCATTGGCCCTTTTTATGGTCTGTCCTGCGTAAAAATAACATCGGTCCCGGGTTTGTCAAGGCAATTCAACAGCTTTACCAAAACCCAACGGCTACGATACAAGTTGCCGGGCTAAAGTCGTCCTCAATCAATATTCAGAGAGGCACGCGACAAGGGTGCCCGTGTTCACCACTGCTTTTTGCGCTATATATTGATCCCTTGATCAGGAAAATGTACTAAGATTTTAGCATATGCAGACGATATCGCGGTGGTGACCACAGAGCCCAGTACTGCTATATTGGAAATAGAGCAGGAAGCCCTGCAGTTTGGGAAAAGATCTGGTTATTTGCTGAACAAGAGTAAATGCCAAATATTGGTGAATGAATCAGTAGATTTTAAAGACGAGCGGGTGCTGACACAGGTCCAATATTTAGGTGTTAAACTTACAGCAAACCTTGACGAAGTGGTAAAAATAAACATGGGCCCAATTTTAACAAAGACTAGGAAAGATCTCGCTCGCATTAACAATCTACACTTGTCACTCATGGGACGCTGTAATGTGATAAAAATTGTGTTTCTACCCAAAATACTCTACCTCTTTAGAACAATCCCCCTAGAGATTGGGCAAGATTGGTTTAAATTAATAGAGGGATTGGTTAATAGCTTCATTTGGTCCTATACAAAGCCGCGCCGGGCTTTCCATTATATGACTCTCCCAAGTGAGCAAGGGGGGTGGGCACTTCCCAATTTTAAACTTTATTATTTGGCAGCAGTGCTTCAGTATGCACAGATACTTTATGTTACGGATAGACCCGGGCAAGATGCTCTCCCTTCGATATATACCCTGATTCTGGGCAAAGAAGCAGACGCAGTCTTCCTGCGGATTCTGGAACCCAGCTACTATAAAAAGGTTAAATTTAAGGTAATTTATGCTGCATTTAAGGCATGGACCCAGGTTAAGCGCAAGATAGGTATAGGACGAATCTGCCACTACACTCCCTTGTGGATTACCCCCACGCTTCCAGCAATATTTAAAGACCACTATTGCTTGAGGTGGAGTAATCAGGGTATTCACAAAGTCGGGGACTTGTTTCACTCTGGCAGCCACCTCAAATCTTTTGAGGAACTGAGTGCGGAATTTGCGCTGGAAAAAATAGATTTAAATTTTTACAGATTAGAGCCTTTTTACTAACTAGTATGACCCAAGGTTGGCACACGGATAAGATTAAGCTAATGGAAGTCTCACGACACCCCACTAGCTGCGGTATTAAAAATCTGTATCCACTGCTTTTAAATTCTATACAAGATGACCTGGCGACATTGGTTAAAAAATGGGAAGCACGGGTTGGAGCTAAAGAGACAGAGGTTTGTGAGTCTATGGAAATGGCACGGACTGTTTTAGTGTCTGCTGGCCCGCAAGCTCAACACTTTATGGTATTGTATAATTTATATTATACACCTGCTAAGATTGCGAGCTGGGGCAAAACGGCGGGAATTATGTGTCCACGATGCGGTTGCCCGAAAGCAGATCTCTGTCATATGTTCTTTCAGTGTGTAAAACTGGGAAAGTTTGATTACTGGGATATCCGATATATTGAAGAAAATCTTGAAACAGTCTATCTATCTGACACCTCAAATGGTTTTACTGGGAGTTGATCATTCAGTCTGCAATAGTCGAGATAGATACTTTCTGTTCATAGCAATGTCAGTATTTCGTAACTGCATAGCATCTCTGTGGCGTGATGTTGATCCCCCACGGTTCAATCAATGGTTTTCACAACTCTTATCTATGTATTTACCTGGAGAATAGCCTGTATGAACTAAAAGGAGCAGCGGCCTGTAAAAGATTCACTAGAGCTTGGGCACCTCTCTCCGTATGGCTCTTGGGCCCCGAGAACGTGCCGACTATATAAGTAAATTTATGAGATTCCTAAGAGTAGAAACTATTATCATTGACTCTTGTTCAGAATGTTTGCTTCACCTGTACGACAATATTGATGTATTTATGCTTCTTTTTTTTTGCTTTTTTTTCCTCTTTATTATTGCAAACATGTAACCCGCTGCGTGTCCTTAAAAAAAAAAAAAAAAAAAAAAGAAAGAGCACACAGAGGGCCTCATTTATAACAAACTGGTGCATCAATCACGATGTGCCAGTTTGCTTGTGCCACCCTGCGCACCCCTAACAACAACATGGTAGCGCTGTATTTATCAAAAATGTTGACGCTAGTCCAGCAAAGTTTGGGGAGGCCCATTTATAACAGCCTAGCATTACTTTAAAGCCTGCCCTTGAGCAGGCGTTGAAAAATTACACTAGAATGACACAGTGAAGTGGAGGTTAGATTTCACTGTGCCATTCCAGCAGGCCTCCTAGCGGGGAACCCCTCTCTTGCATACATTATACCTGGTGCAGGTATAATGTGGCGTAAGGATTTACAAACAAGTATACTGGTACCATTGTGGCAGTTCGTAAACATGGCGAATGGTGGGGGACTGTTCTGTGTCACCGCAGTGTAAACAAATAATGATGCTACAGCAGTGAAAGTGGCTTGTGAATGAGCCCCAGAGTTCCTTGCTTCAGAACTATATTGTGGGAAGGAAAGAGAGTCAGCATTGCTTGGAAGTACTCTAAACCACCTATATCTATGAGTAAGGGCTTTCTGGCACTGATACCAAAGTTATGAGCTCTAAATATCCCATGCTCATTTGCCGGCCCTGCAAAACTCAGGATTACCTTCAAGGAGTCAAAACAAATTTCAGCAGTATAATGATTTGACAGCCTAGCTTAAGAGATTGACACAGCTGCTGACCATCCACCTTGACCTTATAGACCTAAGGGTGTGCTTCCAAATGGCCTTGCATGTTTGAAGCATCATTTGTTTACTTGCATGCTTTACTTACATCTAGCTGCTTAAACACTGATGCAGGCAAAGTGCAGAATTAATTTTGCATGATGTAGAGGCAGCGCAGCAAAAGAACCATCTTACTGAGGTTCTACTCTGCCCATCACAGAAAATGGCAGGGTTATCAAGAAATGGATTGATTAATGCAATCCTGCTACCACTCTGCTCATATTCAATTCGTATTGAAGGTGTGGGTCATGAGTGATCTGTAAGCCAAGGTAGCAAAAACTCCATAGCTCCGACGGAAGTGTCACTAGTGGAAGGTCCTCTGGGGGGCCCGCTGCTAGTGCGGTTTGTGGAAATACTATTGTTTTATGCCAATTTTTCAGGAGCACTGATACCTTACCAAAGTCCTCCATTAGTTGTATCAGATGTGGGACCGACTGTTCAGGCTCCTCCACATATATTAAGGTGTCATCAGCATACAGGGATACAATATGGGCCTGATCGCCCACCTTCACCTCCCCATTCTCACAGTTACCTCCTAAGATACCTGGCCAGCGGCTCCATGGCCAGGGCAAATAGCAGCGAGGAGAGTGGGCAGCCCTGTCACGTACCTTGCGCTATATGAAGAAAATCTGAAGCCTCCGATCCTACTCGCACCCACGCCATTGGGGCATTATATAAAAGCTGCACCCAAGACACAAAGGGGGTCATTACGACCCTGGAAGTCGGCGATAATGTGGTGCTAGTACCACCAACAGGCTGGCGGTACTTACTACCACATTATGACATTGGTGGTTTGGCTGAAGCCAAACCGTCAATGTACCACACCGACCGCCACAGCGATAACAGCCGCCGGGCTGGAGATATTCATCTCCAGGCCGGCGGCCGCCATTGTGCCACCAGCGGGATTATGACCCCGCCTACCGCCATGGTTTTCGTGGCGTTACGAATGCCATGGAAACCATGGCAGTAGGCTATATCAGTGACGGAATTCCTTCCCTGTCACTGATAGGGGTCTCCTCCCCTTCCACTCCAGATACCCCCCCAAACCCACCAACTCAACAAACCCCCCCACCCTACATCCATGCACCCCTACACATACACATGCATACACACACTCATTCACACATACATTCACGCTTGCATACATCCAATCACACACACACATCCACACACACTTCCAAACATGCACGCAGACACGCATTCACATTACACAACATACACGCACTCACACGTCCATACATGCACACACACATTCAACACTCAACACACACCCACATTCATGCACACACATACATTCACCCCCACACACACACAACATCCCCCAACCCCCTCCTCTGTCAGAGACCCGACTTACCTGGATCCAGGGGGTCCTCCTGCAGGAGACGGGATGGGGCGCTGCTACCGCCAGCAGCGCCTTCCAGCAGAACACCGCCAGGCCATATTATTTGTCATAATACGGCCTGCGTGGGTCTTCTGGCGTGGGGCTGCTGATGGTAGCAGCGCTACCTTACCACCATCCGCTAGCATGGCCCCAGCCTGATTTCCGCCCTTCTTGTGGCAGAAATCCGGCTGTGGTCATAGTATGGCAGACAGATGGTAGCCGCGGCGAGGGTCTTTTGGCACTCGTCACCACGGCGGTAGGCGGTCAATACCGCCAATGTTATAACGAGGGCCAAAGTTCTCACCGAGGCCCATTTGGCAGAGTACCTCTCATAGATATGGCCAGGAAAGGAGTATCAAATGCCTTTTCAATGTCTAATGCTATAAGGGTCACCCTAAGGGTTGTTGAACGTGTGGCATGGACAACATGTGACAATCGTTGCAAATGCATATGTGCGCCACAACCTGGGATAAACCTGCATTGATCAGGATGGACCAGCTGTGTAATTACTCTTTTCAGGCGCAGGGTCAATTTCTTAGCTAGTAGCTTCACATCCACAATAAGCATGGATAAGAGCCTATACGACCCTGGGTCAGTGGGGTTTTTCTCCGGCTTTGGGTGCATAATTATAGTGCTTTTCCTCATATGGGATCGAAGCATGCCAGAGTCCTTCACCTCCTTAATCGTCTCGAGTAAGGAGGGGAGCAGAATACTTCTGATAGTATTCCACAAGGAGGCCATCGGGTCCTAGACTCTTGCCCCTTGCCATATCTCTAAGCGCTTCCCTTAATTCCTTTAGTGTGGGTGGTGCACCCAATATCTCTGCCTGTGCTTCCTCTAATCTCGGGAGCCTCAGCTGACTTAAAAATCCCACACCTCTGCCATATTGGCCTCCCCCAGATAAGAATACATCCAAGCCAAATGCTCTTGCAGCTGTTGTGTTAGAGCCACCTGTCCCATTACAGTGACTTAATTGTGTCCTTTAAGGACCATGATAAGTGGTGGTGGACGCTCCCTTTTAAGTAACCAGACCAACATACATACCAACCTATCTCCCTCACTATGTAGTTGCTGTCTAAAGTCTTTTTGAACATAACAGTCTAGCCTATCCCAGAGGGATGTCACCTGCTTGTGCCACTCAGGCAGTACATCGTTGCCTCCTTCATCTCCCTGCATCCCACCCTGTAGTGCCTTCAGCTGTTCTCCTGTTGCCTCTAGCTCCCTTTTAAGTTCCTTCCCAATTCAATATATTTTGCTAAGATTGCCCCCCTCACCATTACCTTCAAAGCCCCCCATTCCGCACCTCTCGTACTGGCCGTGTTCCAGTTTTTTCCAAAGCATCCGTGAAGGGTCTCATTCATATCCATATCATATTCTAAGTCATCTCACACCCCTGGGTGAAATCGCCATACTGGTACACGTGGCCTGGGACCGTGCAGTGTACACACTAACGGGAGAGGAGCCTGGTCAGAGAGAAAAAGCACCTGATATCCTGCAGAAACCACATTTATAATTCCCTCAGCAAGCAGAAAATTATCTAAGTGACTATGTGCCCTGTGAGTGGGGGATTAGCATGAATATTCTCAAAGTGTGAGGTGCAGTTGCCTCCATACATCCAACAGCTGCAACCTTTTCATAGTTTCTCGCAGTCCAGCCGTCATGGGGTTTTGCACCCATTTGTGATGGATGTCTATCTCACTGTCCATCTAAAATACAATTAAAATCCCCTGCCCAAATGATAGGCAACCCCATATATGACACCTATTCCGCCGCCACCACTGGAAAGAACTCCCCATCATCAGTGCTGGGGGCATAGACATTCAGCAAACAGACTTCAACGTCATCTAGCTTTCCATGCAGCAGCACATATCTTCCCGCAACATCAATCATGTGTCCTTGTAAGTAAAAGGGGGGCCCAGGGTCACACATATAGATAGCCCCAAGCATAAGAAGAATATGTCGAGGAGTATAGTTGCCCTGTAAGGAATCAGACAGATATCAAAAATCTAAGGAAACTACACCAGTGTATAGTCAATGTTGCAACACAATATCTGGCTTGTACCCACTCCAGTGCTCAACGCCCCATGTTGTCTATGGAGTAAGCTTCTCAAAGGGTGCATGCCCCGCCGGTCCATAGTCATCTCAGGTGACCAGCGCTCTTGCCTCCTCCCGCTCCTGCCTCTTCGACTCAAAATCTAGGGATCCATCAAGTCTCACCACCACTCTATCTGTCATGGGAGGCTCTGTCTCTGACTACACCTTCGAGTTGATGCTCCTGCGGTATTCAGCCTCCGGTCCTTGGCTCAGGAGCGGCCCATTCGCCGCACCGGAATACGGTCTTCCTCACAGACCTCCATCCAGTCCCAGGCATCTTCCGGAGTTAAAAAGAAATGTATACGATCTTTGCTGATTACTTTCTATTTTGCAGAGTACAGTAACATATATTGCAGTCCCAGGGCCTTGAGTTTTTGCTTCACCCCATTGAAGGATTGCCTCTATGTCTGTACAGCTCTATTGTAATCTGGGAAGATTCAGATACTACAGTTCTCATACTGTGGGCCACCATCCGTATGCACCACTTGAACGATCTCGTTCTGATCCCTATGATTGAGCAGTCGAGGCAAGACCGTGCGCAGGGTCACACAGGCAGAGGGAGCAAGGCAAGGGGCCTATGGGCGCGTTCAACTGCAAAACATTTGGAAAGGTTCGCCGTTGGTAGGGGCGATACTATCCAGTCTTCCAAAAAGGACTCTGGGCTATCCCCATCCGCTCTTTCAGGGAAACCCACAAACCTAAGAATATTTCTGCAGGATTGTTCCAGCTCACCCTCGATGCAAGCCTCCATTGTCTTTGACCAAGTTTCCAGAGCGGACATCGTGTCCTTCATCCTAGTCATCCTGTCTCGCAGTTCTTTCACCTGCCCTTCCGTTTCCACTGATTTCTTTGCAACTTTCCGCAGGTCAGTTTCCAGAAGATTCACATCCAGAGCAATGACATTTATTTTCACCTGTACTGATTGCCCAGTTGCCTCTATGGCCGCTAGTGTTTGTGTCCCGGATGGCTTTGTGGGGGACTGTGGGGTCCGCTCCCCCATATTCTATTGTCCATCCCCCACGCCTGATGTTGTGTAGCGGTCCATTTTTGTCTTCTGCATACCCTTGGCAACTCTGTCTTTACCCATGTTGTCGCTATTCCCTATTTGGGTATCAGCACCCCCACTCAGAAGCGCCTATCCAGCCAGTTCATCGCTTCCAGCGCAATACCTTTTCAATTCACTTTGATCGAGAGACACGTTAAGTGCCCACAGCGAACAGTCCGTGATGCAGGCACTCTCTGCCCAGTTTTCAGGCCTCAGGAGGAGATTCCCAGCTCCCCACATTGATCCCCAGCTCTCCGGAGTGGCCTCTATGCAAAGCGTGGACTCTGCAAATTTCCTGTCCTGCAAGGGGCACAATATGAACAGTGAAACTTAGGCCTCTCCGTGCCTGTGGAGCCCAGATGGAAGTCTCTGAGCCCTCAGGTGGATCTCAGTGATGAAAGACTGTGCCTCCAGTTGACTCCTGTCTGGGGGGAGGGAGGCAGTAAAGACAGGCAATAATCAGCAGGGTATGGGTCCATGGTCCATCCCTTCCATGGAGGTTGACAAAAGAGAGGAGCCGACAGCACCACCTTTAACGGGGGGTAACCCCCTGCCCAATTCAGTCCCTCTGGCACATCAACAAGTCAGTAGGCCCCTCTGGACTCAGCAAAGCACCCCGTCAGCAGCCCCACCTGATGAGACCCCCAGTCAGTCCTCTCCATGAGGCTCCACCTAAGCAGACAGCAAGGGTTTCCCCTGGGGTGTACAAAGCCCCACCTCTAAAGATTTGCGCCTCCATGGCCGTCTGGTCCATCTTCCCAACAGTGCTGCCGGCACTCTCTGGGTTGGCCCTCGTCTGTGGAGTCCAACACTGGTACAGTCCTCCGGCCCAGTCGCCTCTCAAATGCGCTTCCAGCTGCTAGCCTCAGCATACATGGCGACCTGAGACAGAGGGTGCGGGGGAAAGGATTAATTCCCCTCTCATCCGCGCCCACCGCCCCCTCCTGTAATATTCTTCCACTCCCAGCAGGCCCTGCATCAGTCCAAGGGAAGCCATCTGCCTCCCTCAGGGCACCCGCGAGCTACAAAACATGGGCCGCACCACTATCGTCACTGCACTAGGCTTTCTCACGCTGGTGTACTCCAGTTGGGCCCTCGCTGGGATCTTTCCGTTGTCGTCCTCACGTCGTAGGGGCGTGTTCAGCCCCATTCGGCATCCTCTGCTGCATGGGTAAATACTAGCTTGCCTTGCCAATCTCACTCAGCTTTTAGTTGGCCTTGCCCTAAGCAGCGCGACATTCCAGGTTGGCCTCCTCCTTCAGCTGGGCCCGGGGGATCCCGCACAGATCTGACGTGGGCTCGTCCTCATCGCTGAACCACTTCCGTCTGGTTCCCACCCTGGGCAGCCTCTGCCACTCTTTGCTCCAAGCAGGGGTATCAGGATTGTGTAGGTTATGGTTTGCTGGGCCGGAACACTCCTTTAGTGGTGCAGCTCAGCCATCTTGCCGGCCACGCCCCCCCTACGTGAGTCATACTTTAATGACTAGGTTGTAACTAAAGAAAAGTTATCAAGAATTTTTTTTCAAACTAGTTAGTCAACTGGTAATAGTTACAACTGAACATGCCCAATTTTATGACCCTTAACCAATCCCACCATGGCATCAGCTTATCCCCCCCCTACTATTCATACAATTCATAATCCCTGCCTTCCGGAAAGCAACAGCAAAAAAGTCCTTCAAACATTCCAAGAGCCCCAGAGAGTCCCAAATTGGTCACAATTTTCTATAACACAGGATCACAAATAATACTTTAACATCAGACCAAAGTCTGGTCGCTGATCAAAAGCACTTCAATCCTACTTTCTTGAAGTACTTAGGGGCACTAAATATATGGAGGAAGCTTTCATTCCTGCCATCCCCTAACATAGCTTTATAGTGAAACTCCATACAAGACTCATCCAGGGAGGAGAACAGCTTCCTCTAGTTAGATAAAAAGCCCAACAATACAGCTGGATAGCGGGAAGTGCTAAACCACCTTCGCATAGTTTTCTTCTCAGCTTTTTCCAGGATAACCGCATACCTTTTGAAGCCCAGATGAAAGATGACGTTCTCCCCTATATCTTATTTAGGGTATTACTCCTACAGCTAAGGGGGATATTATCAAATAAAAAGGTGAACTTGGGCAGGATTGTCATCTTCACAACTCACCCATAAATGGCAAAGGGTAGAGACTGCTACTTGACCATCAACTTGTCTGCTTCTTTTCTCACCCTCTCCAAATTTGTGTCAACAAGGCTATTGAAGTTTTGTGCTACACTTATTCCCAAATATTTGATAGCTTCCTTGGAATTTCCACCTTCCCAAACCATATTTCCACAACTTTATCTCAGTCTTAGCTTCGTTAACTTGATACCCTGAAAAATTCCCAAAGAAAGCCAGGTCCTGTTCTATCTGTGGTAATGACTGGGTAATGTCAGAGGTGTACAACATCAAATCATCTGCGTATAGCGCTACCTTCCTGTTCATTCCCGCGTGCCTGAAAGGAACTATTTCTGTTTTGAATCTTCAACTTTGCGGAGGTGGTTCTATATATATCACAAACAAAAGTGAGAATAAAGGACACCCCTGCTTGGTTCCTCTCCTGGTATTGAATGAAGCAGATAGAGAGCCATTAACTAAAACTCTTGCCATAGGAGAGGAATACATTTTCCGTATCACCCCACCCATGACACCTCCGACCCCTACAAATCAGCATCATATATTCCCAATTAACCTGGTCAAAGGCTTTTGCTGCATCAAAAGTAGGAATGGCCAAGGGTAAAGATCGTTTAGTGGTAATAGCAATGGTGCCAATTAGACTATGCTTTAATTCTTTCAGTTGTCTCTCTGACAGAAAACCCTTTTGATCTTGATGAATTAAACTGCCAACTACTTTACTCAATTGATTGGTCAGACTATTTGCAAAGACTTTGTAGTCACAGTTTAAAAGGGATATGGATCGGTATGACTGACACGCCTTGGGGGTCAAAATCAGAGAGACAGTAGCTTTGTTCCATGACAGAGGGCTAAGCGAGCCTTCCAACAGGACTAAATTAAACAAATGTAACCGGAACGGGACTATATTGTCTGCAAGAGTGATGTATACCTCATTTGGAATCCCATTTGGGCCAACTGTTTTCCCTCTTTTTAGACTTTTGATAGCAGCTACTATCTCTGACCCACTAATCTCTCGATTCAAAACCTCCTGTGCAGCTAATGGAATGGATGGCAACCCTCTTGTCTACAGCCATTCCCTTACATGATCTAAGTCAAAAATAGTGAATTCTGAGTACAACCTTTGAAAGAAACTCAGGACTGCTCCTTCAATCCCCGAGTCATCCTCTAACAAAACTTTAGATTCTTCCTCTTGTTTTGTTGTGATATAGTTCCTATTTCTATCTTTTTTGGTCATCAATGCTAATAACTTTCCACAGCTCTCTTCATATTAAAAATTCCTCGCTCTACTGGCTTCCCACCGCTCCCTCTCCACGCTCTCAATTCTTGCACTAATGTATGCCTGGCACTGGTATAGCTCTTGTTCCATTTTTTCCCTATTATCTGCATACAACCCTACAAATTTCAGCTTCCTTTCCAGCCAATGTAACTCTTCCTCTAATTCTCACAACTTGCTTCTCTTTTTCCTGTTCCTGGACACCACTAATCTTTGTAATATCCCCCTCAAGTGAGCTTTGCATGCATCCCAAACAACCTATAATCTTGCAGTTCCTTTATTAAGTTAAAAAGCCTCATCTTTTTACCTCCAATATCAATTCTCTATGAAATAAAACCTTCCTGTCTAGTGTACATCTCATACCCCTTTCTTTCCCCAACAAAGCAACATGCATAATTATAGCAGAGTGATAAGGAAAATGGATGGGAAAGTGCTGCAACTTCCATAATTTAATCATACTGCCTCTTTCAACCCAGCGCCCTCCTTCATCAGCCCAACTCCCCAGCATCTCTACACCCACATTTGCCCTTATAACTATTGCCACCACCTTTGTACAATATAGCTGGTCTTTTGCCACCACATGGCCCACCCAGCTCTGCTTCAGCAACAACTTCCTGCACTCTGATGTCAACAAGTGAGTCTCTTTCAAGAGCATGGCCCTAGCACCACTATCTTTAAAAAAACTCACACTCTGGCATTTATTCCTTCTAATCCTGAGGCCATTTACATTCCAGCACAACATCTGTAGTACTGGCCCATGGTGTCTCCTATTTCCTTCACCTACCCCCATCCCAACTGACTGGACTGCAAAAGATATTTTGACACTTCATATCTTTTGTCGTGCTAAAAAGAGCACTCAATTTTGAAACATTTTCTCACTTATGCTCCCCACCGAGTGCAAAAACTCATCTACGTCTTTTGGGTTAGTAAAATTATGCATTTTAATGTTACTGACAACCCTCAGCCACACAGGGAACTTGAGCTGAGCACTGACACCAACTTTATTAAGTTCATTCATCAACTTACCCACTTCCTCTTGCCTGACTAAAGTAGAAAGGGAAAAGTCGGAGCTGATGGGGAATGGGCTTCCTGTACCATGATGTTTTTTCTCCAATATAGAAGACGTTAGGAGTCTATCTGACTGTGCACAATAGGAAGTTAACCAAGATTTTGTGTAGTTTCTTCCTCCCTGAACTCAGCCTGAAGGGGTCTCTGTGTAATCTTTGTATTTCAGAGCCTAAATTGACTGCTTCAGTGGCCTGCAGGAGTGCTTCCCTAAGCAGCTTCACCACAAAGGATTTCAGATCATTCCCTTCCGCCCTTCAGGAACATTCAAGATTCTGATGTTACTTCTCCTAGCATTATTCTCCAACCCTTCCAATTTCTCTTCTAGGTCTTTCCCCTCTGTTTCAAATTGTGGATCTCCTTTCCATTCACCTCACCTTCCAAGCTAATATACTGGATTGTCTTCTCTAACGCTTCTGTGCGCCTTGCTAACCCATCGATCTTCCCTTCCAGCTTGGTACAAGCTACTTGAATGTCCCTTTGATTGGCTTCCAAAACAGCAAAATGGTCCTTGATCTCTGCTGATAACACTGTCATACCCTGTATTACCCTGTAATCCACCCAGACCGGATTCCGTCCCAAACACGGCACAGAAACAGCCCTCCTAGCCGTGACGGAGAAATCCAGGAGGATCCTGGATCAGGGGGGATCAGTGGCAGTGGTCCTCCTGGACTTAAGCGCCGCGTTCGACACTGTCTGCCACAAAACTCTTCTTTGCCGGCTATCTCATCTGGGACTCGCCGGGGCCACCCTTGACTGGCTAAGCTCCTTTTTGAGCGGAAGGACTTTTCAGGTCTTCGATGGCGACTCCTGCTCCACCAGTAGATCCCTGGATTGTGGGGTGCCCCAGGGCTCCTCCCTAAGCCCCACGCTGTTCAATGTGTACATGAGACCACTGGCTGGGGTTGTCCGCCAATATGGTATTAAAATCATTTCTTATGCGGACGACACCCAGCTGGTGGTCTCCCTGGCACAGAAGAACAGCGGGTCCCCTCGGGACAATCTGGCGGCCTGCATGGAAGAGGTGAGGAAATGGATGACAGCATCCTCATTAAAATTAAACGGGGATAAAACCGAGGTCATTCTCCTCGGCCCCTCCACCCTCACTGACTTCGACCGGCTATGGCCCCCTAGTTTAGGCCCACCACCTACTCCGCAGGAGAATATTAAAAGCCTGGGACTGTGGCTTGACAACTCACTCACTCTGAACACCCAGGCCACTAAAACTTCAGCAACTTGTTTCGGCATCATCCGGATGCTGAAGAAAATTTTGCCTCTCCTACCTTTCGAAGCCCAACAGGTGGTTATTCAGGGCCTCATCCAGTCCCGGATAGACTTCAACAACGCTGCTGCAAAAACTACAGCGAATCCAAAACTGTGCTGCACGTACGCTACTTAAGATACCGAGAAGAGAATCTGCCAAAACGGGAATTCGATCACTCCATTGGCTCCCGGTGAGGGATAGAATAAAATACAAAGCCCTATGCATATCCCATCAAGCATTTCACAGAGCAAACCCAGAGATCAATCATTCTCTTCTCACTCCCTATCTCCCCGGGAAAATGCTGCGCTCATCCAACGCATTTCTAGCCACCGTACCTAGAATTAAGAGGTCAAGAGCAGGAGGCAGGGCATTCACCCTCAACGCCGCCAAATTATGGAATTCACTTCCCCTATCCCTTAGATCCAATCCCATCCTCCCTTCCTTCCGCAAGGAATTAAAAACTTTCCTGTTTAGGAGCTAATTCCCCATTGACTCCCTCAGTGAACCGGTTTTTTCTACTTAGCGCTTGGACGCCTTAGGGCAGCAGTCGCGCTTTATAAATCCCCTTTCATTTCATTTCATTTCATTTCATATTATCTGTTGACCTCCCACTCTCTCCTCCTTTAATGACTCTAAAGGGTGCCTTTCCGATTTCCCAAACCCTGGTAGATCCCTTCCTCTTCACTCCTCACTGGGCTGGAGCTGTCTCTGAGAGTCCTTAGTTCTCCACCTTCAGCGCCTCCTTGCTCTACAACTCCATCTTCCAGAAGGGTACTGAAGCAGTTTAAAGCAGGGGGATCTCAGTCACTATTGCATCTAGCACCCCTCCTGGCTGAGCCTCCAAAGTCCCTCCATCTTTTTTCCACAGTCACTACTTTTCTTTATTCTGTCTCTTTCCTCTGGGAGGGGAGTGGAGAGCAAGTGGGGGGCGGTTCCTCTCTTCAATTGACATGGGTTAGCCATGTTAATATTGTCCCAGACTTTAGCCTAAAATATGATCTGAGAGGGTGTTAACTTCACACTTTTGCCTTGCTTGGCCGAGTTCAGGGGCCTTTCTGCTCTTGGTTGCTCCAATTGTAAGCCTGCTTCTAGGTAAGCCTTAGCGGCTGAACTTTGGATATGCCTACCCACCAAGGTCAGAAATTTTAGGTTGAGCTTTCAGATGAGGGTTGCTCCCTGCAAAAATGGCAGACCTTAGGGCGTAACTTTTTCCCAACTGGTCACCTCTCTCCTTTAAAGCCTTGGCACCCTTGATGATTGTTAATGGGTCAGTTTCCCCATACAGGGCCCCCAAAAATTTGAGTCCCCAACTTCCATGGCACCCCTCAATTTTGCAAAGTGTTAGTGCATTTAGCGCGTCCTCTGTGCCTCATGTATTAAAGCTATAACTAAAGGACTGACCTTTTGACAGAGCAGGCACCCTTCCTTCTCCTCCTGCCTGCATGGATTCAGACAATTTCACCGCAGCCTTCCTGTCTTCCCGTACTGTTAATACAGTGCGTGTGATGACTCTGTCACTCTGGCATCACAGCCATGCACGGTGCCCCCAGGACCAGCCTTCTGCTGCACAGACCCAGTGCAGGCAGTGAGGGTGCCACTGTTGAATGGTACAGGGTCAGTCCTTGCAATTCTGCAAGTGGAGACATCTATTCGGAGGCCAGCTACTCCTCCATTTCACTACTATTGTTACTCACCTTGCCTCCCAAAGTTGCCACGTCCATCAACAATCAGGTAGGAAACCAACAGACCGCATAGTGTCAGGTGTTTGTGATCAGTCAATTGCAACTGGCTGCCGTGTTCTCAGCCCCCTCCTGTGGTTCTGTACCAACTGTGGGCTTCCTGGCATCACTGATATGGAGTTGCATAAAACTAAGGCCTTGAAGAAGGTAGTAGCTAAATGGTATCTACATTTTACAAAGGCAGAGATAAGAAGAGAGAGACTTTCTATGATGAAGCTGCACAGCGGGGTGATGCTGTGAGATGGTTGAGAGATCTTTCCAAAGTCAGGATGGGCACTGTCTCTACTGTGAGATGACTGAGTTTGGACAGAGAGCCTCTACTGTGAGATAAGGAAAATGTTAAGCATCTGCTCGTCTCGTGTATGAATATTCACATGCGTTCAATACTCTTGCCATCTAGTGTCGGGCTCTGACATTTGCAAGTTGTTTATGTTCTAAGAAGCTTTTTGAGTCACAGGATGCACTGTGACTCCTCCTTTGGTTGCCAATGCACATGGGCACTGACTCCATGATTTGTTTTACAGTGGGTGAGCGTATGTACGAGGGGCAAGTGACTACAGTATGGTGAATCTGCATATTGAGAAAAATATCTACATTATGTACCAGCTACGGGGAGAAGGGTGGGAGCATGTGAACCTAAAGCACTACACAATGTAAACAGATGATTACAGGGTATGTAACATTTTCCACTCATAGCATGTGTTGGTGTTGCTCTAGATACACATGCTTTGCACAGACTGCATGGCAATAGCCTTATAAGTGGTGGGTAGCCAGTAGATGTTTGAAACAAAGTTCTTAAAACTGTTTAGCCAACCATATCCTGTTGATGGGCTAGAATATCCACACATTAATGTTTGGTAAATGTGACTAGGTTGACCAGGTTGGCTGCTTTACATATGTTGATCTGGATACATTTAACTACATACTGTGCTTTGCGAACTATTTGAGATTGGACAGCCTTTAGATGGTTTAGCAAAGGCTAGGAACAGCTTCTACGATTTACAAATGGATTTGATCCCATCAATGTAGAATACAAGGGCTAGTTTAACTATAAGGTATATAGGGCCCTGTCTGCCACAGAGTCTGGTTATGGAAAAAAGCTGGCCGTTCTATGATTTGATTAAGATGGAAAGGGAATACCAACTTAGGGAGGAGCTTAGAATTGGTTCTAAGAACGACCCTGTCCCTTTAAACCTGAATGAAAGGTTCCTGCAATGTAAGTGCCCACAACACTGCAGTGGTGCCTCCATGAGAGTGGAGGAGCATCATCTCTCTGCTCGATTGAAGGGAACACAAAAAAAACAAAATGGTAATAAAACAGATTTATTACAATTTTATTTTTTGTGATGGCAGCAGCAAAGTTTGAGGGAGGGGCAGCAGCAGGGAGGAATAGTGTGCACTTCAGTTTAAAGTGTGCATGTCACTTTGGCGGCTGTCTTGCGATGGTCAGCCTGACCTGCGCACTTTAAACACTCCAACCCGAGCTGACTTAGACAACTGGGTAGAGAGAATACACAGGCCTCCTGTGCTTCATGGACCGTTGAAGCAGCGTGCTCCAGCCAGTCCTGGTGCTTCTCTGATGCTGCCTGAGCAGCATGAGAGCAGTTCCAGGACTGGTAGAGGTGAGCTGGACAAAAAAAGAATAGGCAAATATCCCTGACCAGTTTGCTGCTTGTGCTGGAGGAGCCACAAGACGAAGAGCAGCAGTAGGTAAGTAATTCTTTTTTTTATTCTTATTTAATTGATGTAATTTAACTCACTGTCAGGCACTGTGAGAAACTCGCAGTGCCTTCAGTCTCAACTTCAGAGCACTCAATCATGGCCCGTTATAAACAATGTTTAAAACAGACCAGGATTGAGAATTTTGGCGTTGAGCTTGAGGGCACCGCCGGTTTTAATTTCTGCCTTTCAGTAGATTACATATTCGCCCATCGCCACAACTGTTATGTTTGTCACTGGCCACCACTGCCATAACTCACTAATCCATCTGTGGGAGCAAGGGGCAAGAGAACATGAGTTTGAAAGAATGACAGATTCACCTATATTAAGGTTGCATCTGGGGCACTTCTTGGAGGTATGATTTTCTTGAGCCCCCAATAAATGCTTTAATAACAGGGGTCCTAAATAATGAAGATTGTTCCGTGTTCTGCACGTTGCAGCACAGCAGATGAGCATAGTAGGTCTGCAAGCTGTTTGTAGGATATTCTGTCACAGGCTACTCATCGTTTATGTCTTTGGCCCACTGGAATTGCAGAAAGGTCTTGATTATTGCAGGTTCTGCCTTGAGCCAGGTAAGGGCGACCCTTTCTGGTAGCCAAGGTGCTGCTGATGGAGGAACTCCAAAAAGCAGTCCATGCCCTCCAGAAGGAGTCCCAGAGGAAAAAACCCCAAAAGGAAAAACCTCTAAAGCAGGAACTCCCTGGAACAAAAAAGAAGCAAAAGGTAAGTCTTCCAACAGGAAAACTAGTACTGGAAGAAGCTGGAACAGGCAAGGAAAAAAAACTGGAGAAAAAAGTAGCAGGAGTGAAGATCACCACCAATGGAAGTGTTGCAGTGCAAGGAGAACAAGAATCAATCACCTTCAATACACAAGAACAGTAAATGACCAACAGGAAGTAGAAAGATACCATATTGGATTGGGAAAGAAACATAGAAACATATAGAGAAAAGACACCATGTTTAAAAAGGTTCCTAAAGCATGCAGGGAAAAAGAAGGTACGCTGGGAAAAAGAAAGAACATGGCTGCTGAATATGCACATAAAAACACAAGGAAAGGAAGAAAAAGAAAAGAAGGAAAGAAAAAGGACAGGCTCACCAGATAGGTGAGGGATGTGGGGAAAGGTGCTTAAGCAAATATTGAGGGCGCGCTGCACCCAAGACTCGCCAAGGCTCCATGCCCAATTTGGGGCCTCGAGCGAGAAAGTAAAGCACAGTAGGGGCGCGGCACGCCCGGCCACTATGAACCGCGGCCGCGGCTGCGCCCGAGCCGAATGCTCGGTTCGCGCCAAGGTCTGCCACAGCGTGACAGCAGGACCCCCTTCCCGGAGCCCCGGGTTTGTGTAGCTAGAGACAAGAAAACTGACGGATCAAAAGTGGGGCATGAACAGAAGAAGCATCTTCCCAAGAACATTCACTAAAAGGATAGCCTTTCCAATGAATGAGATATTGGAGATGGTTTCGGAATATGCAAGAGTCACATATTTCTTGAACTTCATATTCGGGTTCATCATTCACCAACAAAGGGGCAGGAAATATGAATTGTCTATGAAAAGGGACAGGTTTATAGGGTTTCAATTGAGAGACATGAAAAAATGGATGGATTTTCCATGTTCGAGGTAGATGGAGACTGAAGGATACTGGATTAATCTTCTGGAGAATACAAAAGGATCCATAATAACAAGGTTTAAACTTATTTTGGGAGACACGTAGAAGCAGAAATCTGGAAGAAAGCCATACTTTATCTTGGACTTGATAAGATGGAGCCTCACATTGTTTCTTATCTGCTATTCTTTTCATGTGTCTTTTAGTTAACAAGAGATTAGACCGAATGAGACGTTGAATTTTATGTAACCTTTGGGAAAAAGAGGTGATTGCAGCAAGTGTAGAAGAGGTCTTAGGAGTGGCTGGAAAAGTTTTGGGATGAAATCCATATGAGCAGAAAAATGGAGTGGCTTTTGAGGCACTATGTAGGGTTTTGTTGTAAGAAATTCAGCAATGGGTGAGTATGTGCTCCAGTTACTCTGAGTGGAATCATAAAAACAGCTGAGATATTGCTCAAGTCCTTGATTCAAACTTTCTGTCTGCCCATTGGTTTGAGGATGAAATCCAGACGATAAGGCTACATTGATATTTAAGGCCTTACAGAAGTACTTCCAAAACCGTGATATTCATTGAGGACCCCGATTTGACACCATAACTTGAGGATGACCATGGAGACAAAAGATTTCTTGGATGAAGATCTGGCTCAATTCTTCAGATGTAGGTAACTTCTTGAAGGCTCTAAAATGAGCCATCTTTGTAAACAAATCTGCAGTCACCATTATAACTCAGTTTCCCGCCGAGGGAGGTAAGGAACACATAAAATCGGTTGATATTGTATGCCAGGGGGCTGGTAGAACCAGTAATGGTTGAAATAGGCCTGCAGGCCTTGTATGGGGTATTTTTGCTTGGGCACAAATGCGACAAGATACCACATAACTTTTAGCATCTTGCTTCAGTGTAGGCCACCAAAAAGAGCAAAGGAGCAATTCCTGTGTGGCTTTGATACCACAATGACCGGCCACAGGGGAGTCGTGACACATTTGGAGTGCCTTCATTTGCACTTTCTTAGAAGGTAGGAATAACGTGTCTTTATGATAGTAGTAGCCTTTATTCTTGTATACTTTTGGATGCAGTTTCTTCATCTCTTGTTCTGAGAGAGTTGAGTATTCAGACTGTAATTCATAGAGGAAAGACTGGACTAAACCAATTATTTTGTCTGGTTCAATTAGAGACTGTGAATGGGTGTTAGTACTTTCAGAGTAGCGTCGAGATAAAGCATCTGATATTTTGAGAACCTGGAATATAGGTAATATAAAAATTGTCTTAGCTAAAGAAAAAGGCCCAACGGGCTTGATGACTGTTCCGACACTGAAACGTTCGTAGGCATTGTAACTTGCGATGGTCGGTTCTTACTTCAAAGGGATCTTTAGAACCCATGAGGAATTAACTCTACTCTTGGCAAGCTGTTTTTTAGAGCTAAGAGTTCTCTTTCCAATACCGAATAATTTTGCTCAGAATCAGAGAGCACATGAGACAGATAAAATATTGGATGTTCTAATCCGTCATCATCCTGTCGTTGTAATAATGCTGCCCCAATAGCTCTTTCCGAAGCATCAGTAACAAATATGATTTGTTTGTTGGTATCCGGATGCCATAGTATAGATGCTTGGGTGAAGGCTTGTTTTAGGTTTTGGAAAGCATTTTCAGCCACGTTTGTCCAGAGAAAACCGTTTCGCAAACTCTCTTTTTTAAGAGTCTGTGTGATTTGACTAGTCTGTTTAGCAAAGTCTGAAATAAATTGACTGTAAAAGTTGGCCAGACCTAAGAAACATTGAGTTTCTTTGATTGGTGAGGGGGATGGCCAATCTAGAATGGCCTGAACATTCTCTGGATCCATGGAGATACCAGTCTGACTAATGTGATAACCTAAATATTTGACATCGGTCTTATCAAATTTACATTTCTCAGGTTTACAGGAGAGCTGATGTTGCCTAAGTGTGTTTAATACCTGTTTTACGTGTCCAGTGTGGACTTCAGGGTGTCTGGAATATTTAAGGATATAATCTAAATAAATCACTACAGTGTGATTCAACAAGTCAGAGAATATTGAATCCATGAATCTTTGAAAAACAGAGGGGGCGTTTGTTAAACCAAAAGGCATTACCCTATGTTCGTAATGACCAAAGGGTGTTCGAAAGGCAGTTTTCCATTCATCTCCTTCCTTAATTCTTAAGAGATGGTATACTCCCCGAAGGTCTACTTTTGTAAAACTCTGTGCCTCCCTAACTGTCTCCAATATGTCTTTGATGAGAGGCAGTGGATATTGGTCTTTTATAGTGATTTTATTTAATTCACGAAAGTCTATACAGGGACGTAGATCCTTGGTCTTCTTGGACACAAAGAAGAGGGGAGACCCAGCAGGAGAAGAAGATGGTACAATAAGACCACTCTGAAAATTGTCTTGCAGATAGTCCTTACATATCTGTTTTTCAGGTTCCATAAGAGAATACATTCTACCAAAGGGAACAGCCGCTCCAGGTTCCAGGAGGATGGTACAATCGTAGTCTCTGTGTGGGGGTAGTACTGGTTTTGATGGTTTTTGGAACACATCTATATAATCCAGATAGTGACTAGGTACCCCTTGAATAGAGTTTATGGAACACCCTAATCCCTGTTCTGTGGATAACATCTTCTTTGGGGACCAATAGGTTTTGAGGGCATAGCAATGGTCTTGACAGAATTTAGAAGACAGAAAAATAGTTCTGGTTTCCCATTTGATATACAGATTGTGTCTCATAAACCAAGGTATTCCTAGGATTATTGTATGATTAGGGGAGGAGATGAAATCAAAAGAGGCATGTTCTTGATGCTTTCCAAAGTGTAGACATAGAGTAGAAGTGGTATTGATGACAGGACCAGATGATAATAGGGATCCATCTACAATATGCACTTGTTCTGGAACATCCTTCGGTAGTTGTGGAATTGGTTGTTTCTTGGCCCAGGGTATATCCATATAGATTCCACTGGCTCCACAGTCTAATAATGCCAAAGCTCTTTCTTCCTGACCGTCAGGTAATTGCAGAGTAACAGGTAACAGAAACAGTACAGAGGCATCTTCCTTGGAAGAACTGATGGAAGGTATCGCAGGGGATCCCGTCCCCTCCCTTCTCACAGAGGACGGTGTTAGACCTGACAGCCGTAGGGTGGTCACCCCTAACTTTTTGTCTGCCTTCCTCCACTTTTTAGACACTGTTTTTGCTGATTTTTAGGCTCTGTGCAATTTACCATTGCTAACCAGTGCTGAAGTGCATATGCTCTCTCCCTTTAAACATGGTAACATGGGATCATACCCAATTGGACTATTTAATTTACTTATAAGTCCCTAGTAAAGTGCACTATAGGTGCCCTGGGCTTGTAGATTAAATGCTACTAGTGGGCTTCAGCACTGATTGTGCCACCCACTTAAGTAGCCCTTTAACCTTGTCTCCAGCCTGCCATTGCAAGGCCTGTGTGTGCAGTTTCACTGCCAATTCGACATGGTATTTAAAAGTATTTGCCAAGTCTAAAACTCCCCTTTTTCTACATATAAGACACCCCTAAGGTATGCCCTAGGTAACCCATAGGTGCAGGGTGCTGTGTAGGCAAAAGGCAGGACATGTACCTGTGTAGTTTATCTGTCCTGGTAGTGTTAAACTCCTATATTCGTTTTTACACTGCTGTGAGGCCTGCTCCCTTCATAGGCTAACATTGGGGCTGCCCTCATACAGTGTTTGAGTGGTAGCTGCTGATCTGAAAGGGGTAGGAAGGTCATATTTAATATGGCCACAATGGTAATAGAAAATCCTGCTGACTGGTGAAGTTGGATTTAATATTACTATTTTAGAAATGTCCCTTTTAGAAAGTGAGCATTTCTCTGCACTTAAATCTTTCTGTGCCTTACAGTCCACGTCTGGCTGGGTTTAGTTTACAGCTCTTTGTGCATTCACTCAGACACACCCCAAACACAGGATACTCAGCCTCACTTGCATACATCTGCATTTTGAATGGGTCTTCCTGGGCTGGGAGGGTGGAGGGCCTGACACTTACATGACAATGGACAGAAGCCTGCCCTCACACAAAGGACTGCCACACCCCCTACTGGGACCCTGGCAGATAGGATTGAACTGAAAGGGGAACTTGTGCACTTCTGAGCCACTCTTTGTAGTCTCCCCCACTTCAAAGGCACTTTTAAGTATAAAAACAGGGCCCCTGCCCTACCAAGACAGACACTCCCTGGAGAAGAACCCTGAACCAGAACCTGCATCCTGCCAAGAAGAACTGCCTGGCTGCCCAAAGGACTCACCTGACTGCTTTCTCTGAAGGACTGCTGCCTTGCTGTTGCCCTACTATCTTGCTGCTCTCTTGCTGTGCTGCAGAAGTGCTCTCCAAGGGCTTGGATTGAGCTTGCCTCCTGTTCCCTGAAGTCTCAGGACCAGAAAAGACTTCATCTCAGCAAGAAATTCCTTGTGCGCCGAAAAACGACGCACAGCCTGTGAAAAACAACGCACAACCTGCACCGCAGTGAAAAATCACCTCACCCCGAATCCAGAACGACGCTGCCTGACTCCGCAACAGGAAGATCGATGCAGCGCCTGTGACGCGACCGGAACTTCAATGCACGGCCCACTGGATCGACCACAGCCGACCCTGAACAACGCAGCCCGACTTCCGGAGAGGAATCGACGCCGCGCCTGCAGTGCGGGAGAAATTTCCCCGCATCACCCACTGGAATCAACGCAGTGCTTGTGACTTCGACACAAGCCCAGGATTTTCCACGCATCGACCCTGGGGCATCCGAAAACCCTGCAGCCCGAAGAGGATCCGAGTCCGCGTGCCGGAAATCGATGCACGGCTTCCCCGCGTGGAAAATATCGACGCAAGTCTGTGTGCGAAGGGGCGAAACCGACACACACCTACCTGTTTTCCATGCATCCCCTCCTCTGCGGCTCCTTGCGAGGATTTTTCAACGCAAACCAGGTACTTTGCCCTGCAAGAGACACTTGTTGTTTCTAGAAGTCTTTAAGGCACTTTATATTGCTTTTGCAGTAAAATTACAATTCTAAAGACATTTTATATTACTGTTCCAGTAATATTTCAATGTATACTTATTGCATTCTAATTGTTTTTGACCCACAATTATTCAGATAAAGATTCTATATTTTTACAAACACTGTGTTATGTGTTTTTGGTAGTACTATATGGTGTTATTGTATGATTTATTGCACAGATACTTTACACATTGCCTTCTAAGTTAAGCCTGACTGCACAGTGCCAAGCTACCAGAGGGTGGGCTCAGGATAATTTAGATTGTGTGTGACTTACCCTGACTAGAGTGAGGGTCCTTGCTTGGACAGGGGGTAACCTGACTGCCAACCAAAGACCCCATTTCTAACATTGGTGGCAGCAGTGGGACAGGACTTGTATTTGTGCAGTGACATACAGTAGCTAAGTATTCCACTACCTACCCACAGTTGAAGGTCAACTTGATTTTTTATCTCTTTTTGCAACTCCGTTTGTCCTGTCAATTTTTGACTGAAATCCTCACTCAACATGTCTCAGGCTGGGTCTCAAGCAGGAGATTTTGACCTAGCCCTGTTGGAGACATATACTGTCAAACAGCTGAAAGGGTTCTGCAGGAATATGGGAGTACCCACCCAAGGTGCCTCCAGAAAGGAGGAATTTCAAATGGCGCTGAGGGCCTGGGCAGAAGCCCATTCAGAGGAGGATGCTGAGGAGGAGGGTCCAGAGAATGGCCCTTCAGAGGATTTCTTTCCATTAATGGATAATGTTATCACTGCAATTGTGCCCCCTGCCAAGCCAGGGAGCTGTGTCTCTGATCAAAGCCTGACCGCAGAGGAAAGGAGAGAGGAGAGAGAGTTTCAATTGCAAATGGCAAAATTAAAAATTGAGGCTCAACAGGAGGAAAGGAGGGCACAAAGAGAACCAAACAAGCTGAAGCTGAAAGAGCAGCCAAGCAGATTGAAGCTGAGAGAGCTGAAGCTGCAGCTGAGAGGGCCTTGGCTGAGAAAAAACTTTTGTTAGCTCATGAACTGAGTCTCAAGGAGCTGGAGATCAAGGCGAGACAGTCTGAGTCCAGCGGTGATGGTGGCAGCATACATACAGGACCTGTTGGAGAGAAAAAGGTTTGTATACCCAAGAGTGTGGTGCCCAGTTTTGTGGTGGGAAATGATATTGACAAGTGGCTGGCTGCCTATGAAGTTGCACTAAGGGCTCATGGGGCCCCTGAAGGGCAATGGGGGGCGGCCTTGTGGTTTTATGTACCCCCAGAGGGGAGGGACACACTCCTTACACTAGACCCATGTGATCACTATACTTATCCTATCATGAAAGCCACTTTACTGGCCAAGTTTGGACTGACCCCTGAAAGATACAGTACCAAACTTTCCACACAGACCTGGGTTGACTGTTTTGATTTCTCCAATAAAGCACTGAATGGTTGGGTGCGGGGCAGCAAAGTAGATGGCTACAAAGGGTTATATGACGATTCTGAGAGAGCATATGCTCATTATTTCTTTTACAGAGTTGCGCCAGCACTTGGTAGACAGTAAGCTGACTGATCCCAGGAAGCTTGCTGAGGAGACGGACCTCTGGGTTAGCACCAGAGTGTCCAGAAGGGTATCTGGGGGGGACACCCACAAAGGTAATCAGGGTTCCCAACACAAGAAAGAGGGGGAGAGATAAACTTACTGATAACGAACTCTCAAAAGGCCCCCAAAAGAATTCCTAGGGAGGGGGTGGCAACCATTCCTCTTCCAGATTTGGGAAAAAGGCAGGGTATTTTGATAAATCATTAGGGAAATTCATCCCCAAATGCTTAGAGTGCTACCAGCATCGTCACTCTAAGGGCGACTCCCAGTGTTCCAAGAGAGCACAGTCCACCACCGGACAGACACCTGAGTTGACTAGTGTAGCGCTCGGGGGGAGACAGACCCAGATAGCTTTGGGGAGCAGGCAGAGGTTTCCCTAGTGTCCCTGGGAGAAAGAGAAATAGTGCCTAAAGCCCACATGCCACAAAATACTTCCAAGTATAGGCAGTGGGTCACCATTGATGGGCAAAGGGTGGAGGCTCTGCGTGACACAGGAGCCAGTATGACTACTGTCAAGAGTCAGCTGGTGTCAACAGAGCAGATAGTCCCTAATACATTCCACCAGGTCATAGTCGCTGACAATCGCGAGAGTCACCTATCGGTGGCTGTGGTTCCCTTTGAGTGGGGGGAGGTCTCTGGTACTCTGAAAGTAGCCATGCCTGTAGATTGTCTGTTAGGCAATGATCTTGAGCATACTGCCTGGACGGAGGTAGAGCTCAGATCCCACCTGGAGATGTTAGGTTTGCCTGAGTGGTTCTGCATGACCACACGGTCCATGGCTGCCCGGGAAAGGAGTCAACACCATCTGGAGCCTGGAACAATGGCCCAGACAGCTGCAAAAAGGAAGGGCAAGAGGCGCGGGAAACCCCCTTCAAATGTTCCCACGGTAGTGGATGGGGCCCCTGAGGAAGAGGAGGCCCCTGAGCCAACTGGGGAGGACATAGCTGACATGGGCAACCTGCCTGAACTTGCTGGCTGGCAAGTAGAGGGTGGGCCAACCAGGGCAGAATTCTGCAAAGCGCAGA
This sequence comes from Pleurodeles waltl, assembly GCF_031143425.1. Taxonomy (NCBI): domain Eukaryota; kingdom Metazoa; phylum Chordata; class Amphibia; order Caudata; family Salamandridae; genus Pleurodeles; species Pleurodeles waltl. The sequence goes on from NC_090445.1 coordinate 72,621,773, forward strand.
AGGAATGCCCCACACTGGAGGGTCTGAGACAACAGGCCACAGCCCAAGCAGCAGGTGACGCCTCTGGCACTCACCATATTTACTGGGAGAATGATCTCCTTTACAGTGAGCCTAAGGTTTCGGCCTCTGGGGCAGCATGTGTGCTGGTGGTCCCCCAGTGTTACCGGGCCTTCCTACTGGGTCTGGCTCACGACATTCCCCTGGCAGGACATCTGGGCCAAGACAAGACCTTTAACAGGCTTGTTACCCACTTCCATTGGCCCAGAATGAGGGTAGCCTCAGATAATTTCTGCAGAGCTTGCCCCACCTCCCAGGCTAGTGGGAAAACCCGGACAAAGCTTAAAGCTCCCCTGGTCCCACTCCTCGTCGTTGGCACCTCCTTTGAAAGGGTGGGCATCGACATTGTTGGTCCCTTGGCCCCAAAACTGCCTTGGGCAACAGGTTTACCCTGGTTTTGGTGGACCATGGCACCCGCTTTCCAGAGGCCACCCCTCTGAGGACAGTGACTGCACCAGTGGTGACCAGATCCCTGCTGGGAATATTTACCCATGTGGGATTCCCTAAGGAAGTTGTGTCTGACAGAGGCACAAACTTCATGTCTGCGTACATGAAGTCCATGTGGGATGAGTGTGGGGCGACCTACCGGTTTACCACCCCTTATCATCCTCAATCCAATGAGCTTGTTGAAAGATTCAACAAGACCCTTAAAGGCATGATCAGTGGCCTGACTGAAGCCATGAGGCGTAAGTGGGACGTCCTTTTACCATGCCTGTTATTTGCTTACAGAGAGGTGCTCCAGAAGGGGTGGGGTTCAGCCCCTTTGAACTTCTCTATGGTCACCCTGTCAGGGGACCTCTCAGCATAGTGAAAGAGGGCTGGGAGAAAGCTCCCAAGACCCTCCCAGGATGTGATCAGCCCTCTGCAACCAAACCCAACCCTTCTTGAAGTAGGCCAAAGATAACCTTGAGGCCAGTCAAGAGGTGATGAAAGAGTGGTACAACCGGAAGGCCACTCTGGTTGAGTTCTCAACTGGAGGCAAGGTTTGGGTGATGGAGCAGGTAGAGCCTAGGGCTCTCCAGGACCGCTGGACTGGCCCCTTTGAAATTCAGGAGCGGAAGGGAGAGGCCACTTACCTAGTGGACCTCAAGACCCCTAGACACCCCCTAAGGGTTCTCCATCACAACCAACTAAAACCTCACTTTGAGAGGTCTGAGGTCAGTATGCTCCTGGTCACAGATGAGGGCATGGTGAGGAGAGTGAACCTCTCCCCGACCTCCTCTCTGCAAAAGAAGGTGATGGGTCAGTGGGGGTGTCATTCTATCTGACTCCCTGACTCTAAACCAGAAAGAAGACTGCTATGAGCTGTTCTCCCTTACTCCTGGACTTACCCATTTATGTGTTCATAATATGGACACAGGGGACAGTCCCCCTGTAAAGAACACAATTTACAGGTTATCGGAGAAGGTCAAGGCCAGCATCAAGGAGCAGGTCTCCAAGATGTTGACCTTAGGGGTTATTGAGAAATCCAGTAGTCCCTGGGCCAGCCCTGTGGTGCTGGTCCCTAAGGCTGCTGCCCCGGGTGCCAAGCCAGAACTCCGGTTCTGCGTGGACTACCGGGGTCTCAACTCAGTCACACGGACTGACGCTCACCCCATCCCCCGAGCTGATGAGCTCATTGACAGACTAGGCACTGGCAAGTTCCTGAGTACATTTGATCTTACATCAGGATACTGGCAGATCACCCTGACTGAGGGGGCTAAAAAGAGATCTGCATTTTCCACACCTGATGGCCATTACCAGTTCCGGGTGATGCCGTTTGGGATGAAAAATGCCCCGCTACTTTCCAACGGTTGGTAAACGGGGTCCTAGCTGGTAAGTAGGCCTACTGCGCAGCCTACCTAGATGACATAGCTGTCTATAGTTCCAGCTGGAAGGAACACCTGCTCCACCTCTAGGAGGTGCTTCAGGCCCTGCAACAGGTAGGCCTGACCATCAAGGCCAGTAAGTGCCAGATTGGGCAGTGTTCTGTGGTGTACTTGGGACACCTAGTAGGTGGTGGCAAGGTGCAGCCACTCCAGGCCAAGATTGAAACTATCAAGACCTGGGAACCACCTAGAACACAGACTGAAGTAAGAGCCTTTTTAGGCCTCACTGGACACTACCGTAGGTTTGTCAAGGGCTATGGTACCATTGTGTCACCCTTGACAGAACTTACCTTCAAAAAGCAACCTAGGTTGTTAAGGTGGACAGAGGCTTGCCAGAAAGCCTTTGATTCTCTTAGAGAAGCCATGTGCACGGCAACAGTGCTCTAGGCCCCTGACTACTCCCAGGAATTTATTGTGCAGACAGACGCTTCAGAACACGGCATAGGGGCTGTTCTGGCACTGCTAAATGAGGGGGGCTCAGACCAACCAGTAGTCTTTATTAGCAGAAGACTATTACCACGGGAACAGAGGTGGAGTGCTATTGAGAAACATTTGCTGTGGTCTGGGCACCAAAGAAGCTGAGACCATACCTGTTTGGGACTTACTTCCAGGTTCAGACCGACCACAGGCCCCTCAGATGGCTTATGCAGGTGAGGGGTGAAAATCCTAAACTCTTGAGGTGGTCCATTTCCCTACAGGGGATGGACTTTACGTGGAGCATCGCCCGGGGACTGACCACGCCAACACTGATGGTCTCTCCAGATACTTCCGCCTTAGCGATGAGAGCTCCCAGGAGGTTGGGTAGCTCTCCCCACTTTCAGCTGGGGGGACACATGTTGGACCTGACAGCCTTGGGGTGGTCACCCCTAACTTTTTGCCTGCCTCCCTCAACTTTTTAGACACTGTTTTTGCTGTTTCTTAGACTCTGCACACTTTACCATTGCTAACAAGTGCTGAAGTGCATATGCTCTCTCCCTTTAAACATGGTAACATGGATATCTTCTAAATAAATCACTACAGTGTGATTCAACAAGTTGGAGAATATTAAAACAATGAATCTTTGAAAAACAGAGGGGGCGTTTGTTAAACCAAAAGGCATTACCCTATATTCGTAATGACCAAAGGATGTTCGAAAGGAAGTTTTCCACTTATCTCCTTCCTTAATTCTTAAGAGATGGTATGCTCCCCGAAGGTCTAATTTTGTAAAACTCTGTGCCTCCCTAACTGTCTCCAATATGTCTTTGATGAGAGGCAGTGGATATCGGTCTTTTATAGTGATTTTATTTAATCCACAAAAGTCTGTACAGGGACGTAGATCCTTGGTCTTCTTGGGCACAAAGAAGATGGGAGACCCAGCAGGAGAAGAAGATGGTGCAATAAGACCACACTGTAGATTTTCCTGCAGATAGTCCTTACGTATCTGTTTTTGAGGTTCCGTAAGAGAATACAGTCTACCAAAGGGAACAACCGCTCCAGGTTCCAGGAGGATGGTACAATCGTAGTCTCTGTGTGGGGGTAGTACTGGTTTTGATGTTTTTTGGAACACGTCTATATAATCCAGATAGTGACTAGGTACCCATTGAATAGAGTTTATGGAACACCCTAATCCCTGTTCTGTGGATAACATCTTCTTTGGGGACCAAAAGGTTTCGGGGGCATAGCAATGGTCTTGACAGAAATTAGAAGACAGAGAAATAGTTCTGGTTTCCCAATTGATATACAGATTGTGTCTCATAAACCAAGGTATTCCTAGGATTATTGTGTGATTAGGGGAGGAGATGAAATCATAGATGCATGTTCTTGATGCTTTCCAAAGTGTAGACATAGAGTAGAAGTGGTATTGATGACAGGACCAGATGATAATAGGGATCCATCTACAATATGCACTTGTTCTGGAACATCCTTCAGTAGTTGTGGAATTTGTTGTTTCTTGGCCCAGGGTATATCCATATAGATTCCACTGGCTCCACAGTCTAATAATGCCAAAGCTCTTTCTTCCTGACCATCAGGTAATTGAAGAGTAACAGCTAACAGAAACAGTACAGTGGCATCTTCCTTGGAAGAACTGATGGAAGGTATTGCAGAAGATCCCATCCCCTTCCTTCTCACAGAGTACGGGAATTGGTGTTTCCCGAGGACTTCACAGGACGGACGGGGCAAGTGCGGAGCAAGTGGCCGGCAGCTCTGCAATATAGACATAGGGGGTCATTCCGACCCTGGCGGTCAAAGACCGCCAGGGCCGCAAATGGAGGAAGCACCGCCAACAGGCTGGCGGTGCTTCCCTGCCCATTCTGACCGCGGCGGTAAAGCCGCGGTCAGAAAACCGGGTCCGGCGGTTTCCCGACGGATTTCCCCCGGCTGGGCAAATCCACCAGGGCAGCGCTGCAAGCAGCGCTGCCCAGGGGATTCTGACCCCCTTCCCGCCAGCCTGTTTCTGGCGGTTTACACCACCAGGAAGAGGCTGGCGGGCCCCTGCACTGCCCATGCCACCTGCTTTTCACTGTCTGCCTAGCAGACAGTGAAAAGCGCGACGGGTGCAACTGCACCCGTCGCACACCTGCAACACCGCCGGCTCCATTCGGAGCCGGCTTCAATGTTGCAGGGCCCCTTCCCGCTGGGCCGGCGGGCGCTAACATTGTTAGCGCCCGCTGGCCCAGCGGGAAGGTCGGAATGGCACCAGCGGTCTTTTGACCGCGGTGCGGCCAAATGGCGGTTCCCGCCAGGTGGGCGGCAACCGCCGCCCGCCGGGGTCAGAATGACCCCCATAATCCTCTTTTACGTCTGTCTTCGCGTTCACTAGTGGAAATAGAACCACAGGCAGTGTCTATTCGCATTGGTTCCCCTTCAGTTGTCTCCCTTAATGCAGGTCAAGGCTCTTCAGAACGATGGAAAATTGTGCGTGGGTTTCCTGCATTAGAAGGTCCATGATTCTTTCTCTTTTCTAGACAACGTTCTTGTAGACGATACTCTATGGAGAGTGCTAAATCCATCAAGCCTCGGAAATCGTCGACTCTAGCAGAATGTACTAATTTGTCCTTTATTTCGTCTCATAGACCTCTACAAAAAAAGAATCACCAGAGTACGTTCTACCCATGTTGTCTCGGCCGCCAATTGTCTGAAGCATGTTACATATTGGAGAACATCTTTGGTACCTTGCTGAATTTCACCTAAAGCTTCTTCTGCTGATGCCTCCAATCCCGGAAGTTCAAACATTAGTTTAAATGCAGTGACAAAAGCTGAATAGTCAGACAACACAGGGTCATTGGAGGCTACTAACGGAGTCGCCCAGGCAAAGGCAGGACCAGACAAGGCACTGATGAGATAATCCATTTTTGTTTTATCTTGCGCAAATTGTGTTGGTCGAAAGGCAAAATAGACAGTCAGAGCATTGAGAAATTCTCATAGCTTATTTCGATCAGCTGAGAAACGAGGCATGGTAGCAGAGACAGTGGGAACATCTGTGGTTCAGGATGCCAGGGCTTGTCGTAAAGAGGCATATTCATTTCTTAATTGTTGCAGTTCCTGGGCTTGCTGTTGAATAGTTAAGAGTAACAGCAGTTTGGGTTCTGCAGCAGCCGTTACGGTATTCTCCATTCTGCTTGTCGAAGTCTGGTTCATTAGGCGCTGCAATCTGTCGTGGGCTACTCGTCATTTATGTCTCTGGCCCACTGGAACTGCAGAAAGGTTTTGATTCTTGCTGGTTCTTCCTTGACCGAGGTAAGGGTGACCCTTTCTGGTAGCCAAGGTGCTGCCCATGGAGGAATGCCAAAAAGCAGTCCGTGCCCTCCAGAAGGAGTCCCAGAGGAAAATCCCTCAAAGGGAAAAACCTCTAAAGCAGGAACTCCCTGGAACAAAAATGAAGCAAAAGGTAAGTCTTCCAACAGGAAAAATAATACTGGAAGAAGCTGGAACAGGCGAGGAAAAATAACCGTGAGAAAAAAGTAGCAGGAGCGAAGATCACCACCAAAGGAAGTGCTGCAGCGCATGGAGTACAAGAATCACTCACCTTTTATACCCAAGAACAGGAAATGACCAACAGGAAGTAGAAAGTCACCATATTGGATTGGGAAAGAAACATAGAAACATATAAAAAAAGACACCATGTTGAAAAAGGTTCCTAAAGCATGCAGGGGAAAAAGAAGGCATGCTGGGAAAAATAAAGAACATGGCTGCTGAATATGCACATAAAAACACAAGGAAAGGAAGAAAAAGAAAAGAAAGAAAGAAAAAGGACAGACTCACCAGGTAAGTGAGGGGTGTGGGGGAAGGTGCTCAAGTAAATATTGAGGGCGCAGCGCACCCAAGACTTGCCGAGGGCCCATGCCCAATTTGGGGCCTTGAGCGAGAAAGTAAAGCACAGTAGGGGCGTGGCACGCCCGGCCGTTATGAACCACGGCCGCGCCCGGTGCCGAATGCTCGGCTCGCGCCGCAGTGGACCGAAGCGCAACACATTCATTCACAGCTACAGAGGGCTGAGATACCAATACTTTACGCCCTCAGGTGCTAGACCGCTAGGTTGAGCTGTGTGGGGTCTGGGTGACTGATTTTTCCTTGGGTCTGTGAAGAAGGTTTAGCCTGTTGGTCAACTTCTCATGTGGGTTGATGAACATTTCAAGGAGCATTGAGTACCATGGCTGCTTGGCCTAAGTGGGAGTTACCAGGATGAGTTAGAGTGATGTTTGGTGCATATTCCTGAACATGGTTGGAAGCAGAGGGAGAGGATGAAAAGAATAGGCAAATCTCCCTGACTAGTTAATCTATAGAGCATGGCTTATGGACTGTGGGCGTGGTACCTGGAGACTATGCTTGGGCATTTTGCCTTTATCGTGACTGGTGAACGGATCTATGAGCGTGGTGCCCCCAGTGTTGGAAGTAGGGGAGAGGGACTTGTGGGTGGACATCCCACTTGCGGACTTGTTGATAAGTCCAGCTCAGCAAACTCATTATCCTCGCTCAGAAAGTATTCTGCCAGGAGGTGTATGCAATGGCAGTTGGCCCAGTGTCAGATCAATAGTGCTGATGCTGAGGCTGGGTAGAGTGTGTGCCCTCTGCATTTGAAAGTAGTACATGGTGGTCATGTTGTCCATCTTGATGAGGACTAGTTTCCTGTGAAAGACCTGGAAAAAAGACTTTGAGAGCTAGATGTATGGTAGGTAATGTGTTGCCCCGATGTTCCGAAGATCATGGTGGTCATTACGACCTTGCCGGTATAAGGCGCTTACCGCCGTGCAGAAGACCGCCAATACACCGCCGCGGCCGTGGTAGACCGCCACAGCTATTATGACACACATCTTGGAATCCGCCGAAATTCAGACACCCACACAACTCCGCCACACCAAAGGTCAGCGAGAAACATGTGGAAACAAATCCTCCACCTCCACGCCAACAGAAACACGCCCATGCTATTACGACCCACGAATCCACGCGGCGGTCTTTCAAACGCGGTATTCCATTGGCGGTACACACCGCCGCGCTCAAAATACACACACACTTACAAAACACAGCCACATTGGACATTTCGAAATACACACACCTGATACACATACACACACCACTCCCACACACCCATCACAATATAAAACACACACCCACATCACACACAAACCCCTACGACCAGAATTTCTGAGAGAAGGCCAGAGAGAGACAGCACAGAATAGAGAATCCCATCACACAGAGGCACACTACACCATCACCCACACAACACCCACGCACAAAACACCACATACCACTACACTCACCACACTCATCAACACATACACCACCCCACACATCACACACACCACCCCATGGCACGCCAAAGACACCCCCGCTTCTCCGAGGAGGAGCTCAGGGTCATGGTCGAGGAAATCCTACGGGTAGAGCCACAGCTATTTGGCTCACAGGTATAGCACACATCAATAGCCAGGAAGATGGAGCTATGGCAAAGAATAGTCGACAGGGTCAACGCTGTGGGACAGCACCCAAGAAATAGGGAGGACATCAGGAAGAGGTGGAACGACCTACGGAGGAAGGTGCGTTCCACGGTCTCCAGGCACCACATCGCGGTACAGCGGACTGGTGGCGGACCCCCACCACCTCCCCCACAACTAACAACATGGGAGGAGCAAGTCTTGTCCATCTTGCATCCTGAGGGCCGCGCAGGAGTCGTTGAAGGGAAGGACACTGGTAAGTCAAATTTCAACTATCATATCCCCCACCCTACCTGCATGCTATCACACCCCCCACCCTCACACCCTCCCCTATCACTCCAAATCTTCACCTATCTACCCATGACACCAACCAACCATCCCAACCCCAAAACCTGCATGACCTAACTAAGCATGGATACCCATCACTAAAGCATGTCCACTGCACAGACCCACAACACCCCCCCAACTATCACCACACAAGCCCCCACACAGGAATGCCTGCACTGGGGTACACGCACACCCAAACATTGCACATCATGAAACACACACATGCAATAATCATGTACTCATACCCCCGCAGGAACCCGAAGGAACGTCACCACACCAGAGGGTCCAGACAACACCATTCCACCCCCAGAAGAGGCCCACAGTGACGACAGCAGCTTTGCCCCACTGGATTTTGATGACCAGCCCGGACCATCGTGGGCCTCAGGACAGTCGGTTCCCCTTGCCCAGCCACAGCCCAACACCGAACTGCCACCCTCTGGGAACACCAGCACAGCACCCACCCAGCGGGCCCAAACCTCCCTACCCAGGACAGGTCAATCAGCGGTGTGTCCACCACTACAGGGCACCCAGGCGAACCCACCACCTCAACAACAACAGGGACCTGGGGGCAGTGGTAGTGGGCACACGGTCCAGGGGACGGAGGCACAGGAACACAGGGGAACTGGAAGGGCTGCTGTGCGACAGAGGGAGGACAGGCCAAGGGAACCTACTCTCAACGAGGCCCTTTCCTCCATCATGGGAGCATACCACCACTCCCAGGAGACGATGGCAACGGTACTGGCCAAGTTGCAGGAGACCCTGCGTCTGCAGGAGGAACAGTATTTGGGGTTCAGGGAGGAGCTCAGGACCATCGGCTCCGCCCTGGGCACCATTGTAGGGGTGCTGACGGACATTCAAAAGACCTTGAGGGACACCGTGGCACTCCAAGGGGCCCCTGACACTAGCCACCACGATGAAATGCCCACCACCTCCGCCGGCGCTAGTGGACAGGAAGCACCGCCACAGGACCAACACACCAGCACCCCATCCCCTGCAGACGGACCACCACCACGCAAGTGGGCCCTGAGATCCAGGAACAGGACAGAGCAAGATGGCAAGACCCCCGCCAGGAAATAAGACCACCCTGATCGTCCTCCCACGGTCCCACTTTGTTACCCTGTCCAAATCGGAACTGCCCCAGCTCCACTTCCAATGGCCAGATGTGCAATGTACCTGTGAGACTAATAGACTGGATTCTGCCATGGACATTCCTCCACCATCACCCATCCCCATTTCACAACCCCCCTTCATTGTTATGCACTTAAATAAACACCCTTGAAACACTAATAAAACTGGAGTCAGTCAATGATTGTGAACTTTGTATTGTCAATTACAGTGTTAAAAAAGGTTACCCATTGGAAGGCCAACATACCAATGTCACACATCACAAGCCTTTCAAGGGTGCAAGCTGTTGACACGTAGGTTACCACAATAGTGACACTGAAATGGAAGGGGACAACTCAGTTAACAAATAGGGAGTGAAATGTAGGTACAGGATAGAGGTAGACGTGTGAAAGTTAATAATATGTGAAACATGAAAATATACTCACCTGTGTCTCACTGAAAATATTGCTGTATGACTGACTCCCTGTTGTCGTTTTCATCTTCATCAGCTTCCTCCTCATCACTGTCCACAGGCTCCACAGGCTCCCCCGCTGCAACAACACCGTCATCTGGATCATCCTCCTGCAGAAAAGGCACCTGGCGTCGCAATGCCAAATTATGGAGCATGGAGCAGGGGATGATGATGTCGCACACCTTCTTCGGTGAGTAGAATAGGGATCCACCAGTCATATGGAGGCACCTGAACCTGGCCTTAAGGAGGCCGAAGGTCTGCTCGATCACCCTCCTAGTCCGCCCATGGGCCTCATTGTAGCGTTCCTCTGCCCTGGTCCTAGGATTCCTCACAGGACAGGTTGGGGTAACCAGAGTCCCCCAATAGCCATACACGGTGCCTCTGGAGTTGACCCATCATATCAGGGATGCTGCTATTCCGCAGGATGTAGGCGTTATGCACAGAGCCAGGGAACATAGCATTTACCTGCGAGATGTACTGGTCTGCCAAACACACCATCTGGACATTCATGGAATGATAACTCTTCCTGTTCCTGTACGCCTGTTCATTCCTGCGGGGGGGGGACCAGAGCTACATGGGTCCCATCAATGGCACCTATGACGTTGGGGATATGTCCAAGGGCATAGAAATCACCTTTCACTGTAGGCAAATCCTCCACCTCAGGGAAAATGATGTATCTCCTTCCGTGTTTCAGCAGGGCAGACAACACTCTGGACAAGATGTTGGAAAACATAGGCTGGGACATCCCTGATGCCATGGCCACTGTTGTCTGAAAAGACCCACTTGCAAGGAAATGCAGCACTGACAGGGGCAGTGGGCAGCCACCGGCCGCGCAGCGGATGTGTGCAGCGGGCGCGCCGCTGGCGCGCCAAAGGCGCGCCTAAGGCAAGCCCGTCTGCGCCCGTCCGCGCCCTGACGAGCCCAGGGCCCAGAGATGCTGCTCGTTTTAGGTATTCAGCTTCACATCTTTATGCTTTTAGAAACACCCAGATATGTTCCACTCCTGTAGGGCCTAACCAGTCGTCTGTGTGTCCCCCCTGTTCTAGTTGTTCTTGGGCTCCCTATTTCATCTCGCCTTCTAATACCTCCTCCCATCAATTAGGTAAGCTATTACTGCTTAACTGCCGCTCCCTAGCGGCTCACTCCTTACATATTCACATGCTCCTTGAAGAGCTATCACCAGATGCCTTGTTTCTCACTGAAACCTGGATGAATGGAGATTCTTCAGCAGATTTATGCAGTACCTTACCCCCTAACTATTCTATAGTTCATTTAGACAGACTTCATATGAGAGGTGGCGGTATAGCTATTATTCACAAAATCTCCATTAAATGCTCAACATTCCCACTGGAAATTCCAGGATGTGAAAGTATGTTCTTCTCTCTGCGCTTGTCATCTACTTATACTTTCTCAGGAATCCTTCTCTATCGCCCCCCCGGCCCGTGTGGAGTCTTTTTAGAAGCTATCCCGGAGGCAGTGGCCAGTTCTATTGGGAAGGCCTCTAACTTAACCGTCCTCAGCGATTTTAATATCCACCTAGACAATCCTAACTGTCCATCTGCTAAATCATTATTGGCCTCTTTTACCTCTATGGGTATGGACCAGCATATTACTGGTCCAACTCACACGAAAGGCCATACTTTAGACCTTTTTTTTAGTAATATCCCTAATCTTACCTTCTCCTCCTCTCTACCTCTACCCTGGACCGATCACTATTTAGTGTCACTTACGTTTCCCTATGATGCTCCTAGAGAGACACAGCCCAGGTGCACCACAATGGGTCGTGCTTGGTCGAAGTTGGTACCTAGCACTTGGCATATGGCACTCTGTGCTTCTCCTTTAGCCAGTGACCATGCCTCCATTAATACGGTGGACCTGTTTAACAAATGGATTTCTACCTCTTTAAACTCAGTTTTGCCTTGCAAACTGAGGGTGAAAAAACCTGCTCATAAGTCTAGTCCCTGGTTTTCGTCTTCTCTATTGGACCTTAGAAAGAACTGTAAAAAATTGGAGAGAATTTGGAGAAAAGATTATAATCCATCTGCTAAAGAAGCCTATAGATCAGCTATTAGATCTTACCATCATAATATTAAGACAACACAAGCTCTATATTACAACAGTAGAATAGAGAACTCGTCCACTTCTCAGAAAGAAATCTTTCAGATCTTCAAGGAGCTCACTTTACCCCCTATGCCGCCCTCCCCGGTGGAAGCTTCTATTATGCATAGTAATGTATTAGCGGCTCACTTTCAAGACAAGATTAACAAGATATACTTCGGTTTTCCTCCATCTCCCTCTCAGAATAATCTCATGGGGCAGGAGATGAATTCTCCTACGGGTATGACCCAGTTAACCAATTTTTCCCCCCTCACAGGTACTCTGATTGGGAATTTTCTTGCCAATATCAAATCGGGTTCTCCCTTGGATCCGGCCCCTCCTTCTATTCTTTTGAAGGCAGCAGATATTGTTGTTGGTCCTTTGACAGAAATACTTAATAATTCCTTGTCCGCTGGTATTCTTCCCAGTTCCCTCAAACATGCAATCATAAAGCCTCTCTTAAAAAAACCTAGGATGGATCCCTCTGTCTTGGATAATTATCGACCCATTGCCCTTCTTCCTATATTGGCAAAAATTCTGGAGAAGCACGTGAACCTGCAATTGACCAGGCATCTTGAGAGCCACGATCATTTACATCCTTCTCAAATGGGTTTCAGAACCCATCACAGTACAGAATCGGAACTCCTTACTGTAACTGAATCTGCTCGGCAACTTCTAGATCAAGGTGGTCATGCTGCTATTATCCTCCTTGATCTTAGTGCAGCATTTGACACTGTCGATCATACTCTTCTCCTTGATAGACTTTCCAAGATAGGGTTAGGAGGTCCAGCCCTTGCCTGGCTCTCCTCCTTCCTCACGGGAAGATCCTTTCAAGTTTTGGATCGCTCTTTTTTGTCTGACGTCAGGTCTCTATCTTGTGGAGTCCCGCAGGGTTCATCTTTAAGCCCCACCTTGTTTAACATCTATCTGTCATCCTTGGCCACAGTAGTCGCTCCTTATAACCTCTCTATGGTCACTTATGCTGATGACACGCAATTGGTGGTTTCCCTCTCTAGTAGTAGGGACTCCCCCTCTGCCAACCTGGCCGACTGCATGAAAGATATTGGGGACTGGATGACCCTGTCGAAACTGAAATTTAATGACAGCAAATCAGAGGTAATGATTATAGGTAATGGCGCCCCTACCGCCCCTCTGGCTATGTACTCTGAGGCTTTTAACAGCCTGCCTCCTCCAATAACACAAGTAAAAAGCCTCGGCTTTCTGCTTGACCCATGCTTAACTATGGAGCCACAAGCTAAAAGAATCTCCTTGATCTGCTTCGGCTTAATTAGAAGTGTCAGGAAGATTCTTGGACTTCTGCCATTCGCTGCCAGAAGAATTCTTGTACAAGCCCTAGTTCTCTCCCGCCTGGACTACGGGAACTCCCTATATCTTAGTTCTCCAGATTATGTAATAAAGAGGCTGCAGGTTACGCAGAACGCGGCAGCTAGACTTCTCATGAATACCCCAAGGCATCTTTCTGCTAAACCAGCACTTGCAGCTCTTCATTGGCTCCCGATTAAGCAGCGCATTCAGTTTAAAGCTCTGTGTCTTGTTCACAGAGCCTTACACAATAAGGGTCCCCTTTCCCTTAGAAAACGTATCTTTCTTTACTCGCCCCTTAGATCTCTTAGATCTCGTTCTTCTCGACAGGTTTACATCCCTTCCGTCAAGAGATCATGGGGAGGTAATTTGTTCTCCATCAGGGCTGCTCGGCTCTGGAATGCCCTGCCCTTTGAATGCCGTCAGGAATCCTCTGAACTTCTCTTTAGGAGGAAGTTGAAAACCATTCTCTTTCCCAGTTAATCTGCTTCCCCTGGCTCTTCCGACATTCATGGTGTACTTTAGCGCTGGGATGCCCCCGGGTAGCCATGCGCTCTACAAATCTATAAACTAAACTAAACTAAACTGACAGCACCTGCACGTCAGGGGGGATTCCAGTCGGATGGCGGATTGGTGACATCAGGTCTGGCTCCAACTGGGTACATAGTTCCTGGATTGTGGCACGGTCAAACCGGTAGGTCACGATGACATGTCGCTCTTCCATTGTCAACAGGTCCACCAGCGGTCGGTACACCGGCGGATTCCGCCATCTTCCAATATGTCCCAACTGACGGTGCCTGAGAAGGACAACAGCGAAGAAACTGTCACCATTCCTCCAGGTATGTACCCACAGTCACACACAAGACTACAACAGACAATTAACCCATCCGGGAAAGGTTTTGAGTGTAGGCCTCGGTATGTGTGACGCAGTAGTAATTGAAGCCATGTGGGCCCCTGAAATGGTGGCTGCCTGACCTCTAAACTGGGACAATGGGATTGTGGGATAACTGCGCTGGCGTTGGACACCGTCGCGGTGCTGCATTGGTTAACATTGGATCCTATGGGTCCCAGGAGCCAATGAACAGGTGCGCCGCCGGTGATGATGCGCACCGCCGCGGACGTCACCGCCGCGGACGTCACCACCATTTTCTATCTCTTCAATCACTAGATACCTGACCTTCGACAGGAGAGGACCTACACTGCTAGTGCTGCTGTGACCTCGGTCTGGAAGCGACAATGGCTGCTGCGTCTGGGGAAAGGGCCCCTGCCTTCACTGCACAGGAGTTGGAGAAACTTGTGGATGGGGTCCTCCCCCAGTACACGCTACTCTACGGTCCTCCAGACCAACAGGTTAGTACACAGGGAGCACGTTGGATGGGCTAGGCTTGGGTGGAGAGGGCTGGGTGGATGAGGGAAGGGGGCAGAGTACATAGAACAGTTATGCATGGGGATGAATGGGCCACAGGGATAGAGTTGGGAGCGGGCCAATCACAACGACGATGCAGTAGGTAATGACTGTCCTCTTTCCTTGTGCATGTCATGTAGGTCAGCGCCCACCAGAAGAGGGACATTTGGCGTGCCATCGCCAAGGAAGTCCGGACCCTGGGGGCCCACCAGAGACGGGGCACCCACTGCCGTAAGAGATGGGAGGACATTCGCCGCTGCAGCAAGAAGACGGCGGAGGCTCAGCTGGGGATGGCCTCCCAACGTGGGAGGGGTGCCCGTCGCACCATGACCCCCCTGATGTTCCGGATCCTGGCGGTGGCCTACCCGGAGTTGGATGGGCACTTAAGGACATCACAGCAGACACAAGGGGGTGAGTACTACCTCATCATATAGACTTTGCGTGCAGTGGAGGTGTCTGGGTGGTGGTGGTGGGTTGTGGGTGTCTCTAGGCCAGGGCGAGTTAGGTAGGCAATGCCCCTCCGTTATGTAGGCCATGTGGCACTCTACCCCAGCTCAAAACAGAGGGAAGTTGATGTATAGTTGCCCCTTTGCCATCCATGTGGGCAGATTACTACCATTGCCATATAGGCCATTTCCCAGAAATAGCATGTGCAGAGGTCAGGAGCACGGTGTAATGCATGGGGCTGCTGCGTCTGTCTTGTCCGCCAACGGTAGCGGTATGCCATGCACTAAAACTCTCTTTCTTCTGTCTCCCCCCTTTTCCTGCTCTCCCTGTCCTTTTGTACATCAGCATCAACAGGCCGAGGTACAGTGGCACCGGAGCACGAGGGAGCTGCATCCCACATGGCCATGGAGGGCCACACCACAGACTCTAAATTCACCAGTGAGACAGAGGGCGAGGGGAGCTTCACGTCGGCCACCAGATCACCATCCAGCGACACGGACTCGTCTGCCAATGGGAGCTCCCCTGTGGTGGCGGCACCATCTGTGCGCCCCACTTCTACAGGTACAGCCGCCACCTCCCCTACCAGCACCGCCCTCCCAGCAGCCCCTCAGCGTGTGTCCCGTGCCCGCTCACCCAGGAGGGTGGGCATCACCTTTGCCCCAGGCACCTCAGGCCCTGCCCCTGTCACCCCTGCTGCCCTCAGTGAGGAGGCCATTGACCTCCTCAGATCACTCACTGTTGGGCAGTCTACCATTGTGAATGCCATCCAGGGTGAAGAACGAGAGTTGAAACATGGTAATGCATTCCTGGAAGGCATTCATTCTGGTCAGGCTGTCCTTCAGCGAACCCTGCAATCTCTGGCTTCAGCACTGATGGCAGCCATTGTCCCTATGTCCAGCCTCCCCCCTCCAACCTCTTCCACCCAGACCCAATCCCCTGTACCCCAGCCCATCCCAAGCACACCTACAGACCAGCAGGGACACAAGTCAACATACACAAGTAGCTCAAGCAAACATAGGCACCACACACACCACAGGCACTCACACAAGCATCACACCCATACAGACACAGCAACAGCCACTGTCTCCACTGTGTCCCCCTCCTCCTCTTCTCCCTCCTCCCTCACAGTGTCGTCTACACACACACCTGCATGCACCACATCTACAGGCTCTAAGACTCGCAACAGAACACCCAGCACCACAAGCGGCTCACCTGCACTCACCACCTCCACTGCCATTTACACGTCCCCTGTGTCCTCTCTCAGTGTGTCTGTGACGCCCCCTCCCAAAGTACACAAACGCCGGCAATCACTCACCCAACATCCATCCACCTCACGACAGCCTCCAGTACCTGCACCCAAAACACCTAAAGTGACACCTCCTACAACCACCTCTTCTACCTCCACTCCCAGACCCCCTCCAACTACCCATCCCAGTGTCCGTCAGAAACTGTCCCTCTGTCAAATTGACCTGTTTGCCCCCACCTCCCCCTCCAGTTCATCAGTCCCGTCGTAGCGCCTCAGCCAAAAAGCCTCCAGTACCAGTGGTGCGTGTTCCAGGTTTTTGGAGTGCACCGTCCACCAGGACAGGCAGTAGGACCCGGAGCCAAGGCACTGTCAGCCCACCCCCTGTAAAGGCCCCGAAATTGGAGAGTGGACGACGGGACCGTGTCAAGACTCCTGGTGGGACAACTAGTGAAATGGGATCGAAGGCGATTGGTGAGTCAGCTGTAACTCCAAAGAAGGTGGGGAAGGTTCCGAGGAAGTCTGCCCAGCCTGTTGTGAGTGTCACGGCGGAGAAGTGCACCATCATTTCCGGCGGTCCAGACACAACCGCCAGCACCGTCGTTACTGGTCAGGAGACCACCGCCAGAGTCATTGCCCAGGAGGGCCCGAGTATCGTTACTGGTCAGGAGACCACCGCCAGAGTCATTGCCCAGGAGGGCCCGAGTATTGTCACTGGTCAGCAGACCACCGCCAGAGTCATTGCCCAGGAGGGCCTGAGTATCGTCACTGGTCAGGAGACCACCGCCAGAGTCATTGCCCAGGAGGGCCCGAGTATCGTCACTGGTCAGGAGACCACCGCCAGAGTCATTGCCCAGGAGGGCCTGAGTATCGTCACTGGTCAGGAGACCACCGCCAGAGTCATTGCCCAGGAGGGCCCAACTATCGTTACTGGTCAGGAGACCACCGCCAGAGTCAGTGCCCAGGAGGGACCAGGATCCCACAGCCCCGCTGGGCGATGATGGAACGTCATGCCACACCTCAATGTCCAGTGTGGAGTTCGTCATGCCACACACCAATGTCAGTATCTGAACCGCCATCTCAGGCTACCGCTGAACAGTCCATAGCCAGCCATGGCAAAGCACCACTAAACAAGGGCAAGACCGCCATGGCAAAGCACCGCTGAACAAGGCCAAGACTGCCATGGTGAAGACCGCTGAACAGTCCATAGCCAGCCATGGCAAAGCACCGCTGAACAAGGCCAAGACCGCCATGGTGAAGACCGCTGAACAGTCCATAGCCGGCCATGGCAAAGCACCGCTGAACAAGGCCAAGACCGCCATGGCAAAGCACCGCTGAACAAGGCCAAGACTGCCATGGTGAAGACCGCTGAACAGTCCATAGCCAGCCATGGCAAAGCACCGCTGAACAAGGGCAAGACCGCCATGGTGAAGACCGCTGAACAGTCCATAGCCAGCCATGGTAAAGCACCGCTGAACAAGGCCAAGACCGCCATGACAAAGCACCGCTGAACAGTCCATAGCCAGCCATGGCAAAGCACCGCTGAACAAGGCCAAGACCGCCATGGTGAAGACCGCTGATCAGGGCAAACACTGTGTGGGTATGAATAGGCCGCCACATTAGGCATCCTTCTCCCATGTGCAGCTGGGACAGTGACAGGACAGGAACTTTCACGGGGAGACTCATCCAGTCTGGCCACCAGTCCCACCCAGTACCAGTTGAGAACTGCATCTACTTGCGTCAATGTGGCTTTGCACTCCCCAGGATTGTACAGTGGGCAAGCCACCCACTGTAGAGACTTGAGAGACTGTGGCTTTGCACTCCCCAGGATGGTCCAGTGGGCAAGCCACCCACTGTAGAGACTTGAGAGACTGTGGCTTTGCACTCCCCAGGATGGTCCAGTGGGCAAGCCACCCACTGTAGAGACTTGAGAGACTGTGGCTTTGCACTCCCCAGGATGGTCCAGTGGGCAACCCACCCACTGTAAAGACTTGAGAGACTGTGGCTTTGCACTCCCCAGGATACATCAATGGGCATGGAGCCCCGTCGTGGATCTGGCTTTGCAGTCATGTGGCTGAGGTGCCCCCCCTTCCCTTCCCCCTGAGGTGCCTGTAGTGTTTCAATCTGATGCCCCGGCAGTGTTCTCTCGGATTTTGGTCAGGTATCTATTGTTGGCCGCACCCATGCATTTTTGGACTGTTGGTGCACGGACATTGTTGTGTGCATATCTGCACTACTTCTTGTATTGTATATATAAATATGACAGATTTCGAGATATGATTCAGTATATTTTTATATGACATGTATATTGGCACATTACAATATTTGAACGGATCTCGCTTTGTCTTTGCATTCTTACGGGGGGATTGTGGGTTGTTAATGTGATATTTTTGACTGCATTGGTGTGTATGTTGTAATATGCGAGGGTGGGGTTGGGGGTGTTTGGTGGGTGTCCCCCTAACTTTTGCCTCCCCCGTGTCGTAGATGCAGTACTCACCGGTATGTTCTGCGCCTACGTCGCTGTTGTTCGTACAGGAGCAGGAAGACATGGGCAGGTAGTATTTGGAGTTCCAGCTCCATGGAGTCATCGTTCCTCGTGGAGTGTGTTGAGGTGAGCATTTTCCCATAGCAAAGGCTGTTTCCGCCGTGTTTTTATCCACGGTGAATCTGCCCCGGAAAAGGTGGCGGATTGGTGTGTTGTAATAGTGTGGGCGGTACTTTGTCTCCCGCCTGTCTGTTGGCGGTGACCGCCACGCTGTTTGTCTGTACCGCCTTGGCGGGCGAAGTGTTAAAGTGGCTCTCTTTGTTGGCGGTTACCGCCAGGGTCGTGATTCCCTTTTTTTTTCCGCCGGCCTGTTTGCGGTATTACCCCACCTTTTACACCGTCCGCCAGGGTTGTAATGACCCCCCATATTCCTTGTGTAGTCATGTGGTTTGTGGAAGTCGTCCTTCTTGGGAATGTGGAAGTACAGAAAGTACACACCATTACCCCAGTGATGGGACCTTCTCTCCATTGCTCCTTTAAGGCACCTGCACCTCTTCCTGAAGAAGAGAAAGATTTTCCCTCCTGAATGAATGAGCATGAAGTGGAATGTTAGGAAGGGTTTTCACAAGTTCTATGCAGTATGCATGTCCGATGACTACAATAACCCACTGGTCCGAGGTGATTTCCTGCCAGCAAGGAAGGAAATCCTGGTGTCTCCCAACAACAGGTGATGTGGGATCGTGGGGGGTAGGGAGAGAATGCAGGCAAGTCATTGGTTAGAGGTAGAGACCTCTTTACTGGGTCTTTCTTTACACATGCTACTGTTGCTGCACCTTTGGTGAAGCCTTTACTGGGCCTCTGGAAGAGCTCTTGCTATCTTTGGTAGGAGCGAGGCTTCTCTGGAAGTGTGGCCTCAAATCCTGGCTCATACTGCAGTCTGTGAAAGGAGCCTATGACAGACTGAGTGTGAAGGGCACCTGTAGATTTGACAATGTTGGTGTCCTTCTTAATTTTCTCCAGCATCTCATTAACTACTGTACATACAGATGTTAAGGAGATGCTGCTGAACCTCCACCTTGAATCCCTAAATACAAAGCCAGGCATGGTACCTAAGTATGATACTAGTTTTGATCCCCTGGAGGCTGTATCCACAGCATCAAGGGCACAACGGATGGTGGCAATGGGGATAATTTTTCCCTCAACCACGATTTCCTCCCCTGTCTTTTTTAACTTTTCAGGAAGATACATGCCTATCTCCTACATTTCCTCCCACTGCCCTTTCGTAGCAGGAGAGGAGGCCAAAAGAGTTGGATAAATGCCAGTGGGTAACCCTCTGAAGTCTATCCCCCTTTTGCTCCCCTAATCATGTGCTGGGGCTTTGCCCATAACCAGTGCAGAGGCATTTGTGAGTGGTATGAACCAATAGAGAGTTTGGGGGGAACATGGCCTTTAATGTACTTAGGGTCAGAGAGAGAAACGCATGCTACAAACATAATGAACCTCCTCTTCTGAGCTCCATTTAGAGCTGTGACATTTCTCACTAAAGGTATTTGGCAGCAGTTTGTGCTTAGGATCCCCCGCTTACAACTGTCAAATTTTTCTTCTCTCGGTCTCATGTGGTGGCTCCCATGAAAATGTATCTAGCCCTGTACAATTCTATTGCATTGAATGGGGAACGAGCAGGAAAATTAACGCAAGAGCACAAAGCAGTTTAATCTTTTTCAGTGTTATTGACATATGAACTTTTTAAAGGTTTTAGCCAACTTCCATTTTGCACACTACAAGCGCACACTAGGTGGCACAAAGAAATTTAGATAATTGGTTTTTGCACCTCCCAGTTCAGAGCCGGGATTGGTTGCCAAAGACAGCAGTCAGAGCCGGGATTGGTTGCCAAAGACAGCATTTTTGTTGGCAGATTATTTCCAGCCTCCATACTTGAGCCTAGGAACACAGACATGCGCAGCGGGCTCACCATTGGATCACCAAAGGCAAGCTCATCTGCGCCCATCCACACCAAGATTGTGCCATGCGTCAGGATCCCTGGCCGAATCATTCCCCAGAAGTACTCCAGGGAGTTGCAGCTTAACAGGGGTAGTCTTCCGCTATGCAATGTTTTTAATATAGCTTTATAGCCTGCCGGTGAGGGCTATTCTGGTCATTAAAGTTAAAGGCCAGCTCCAGGGGCTCTAAAGCTATTAGAACTTTCTGCCACTAAAGGGTAGAATGTTCCAAATAAATAAAACAAAGACCTCACGGAGCCTGAGGGGATTCAAATCCCCTAGGGCTACGTGAGTCCTTTGTTCACAGCAACGGCTGTGAACGACAACATTGGAATGTTGGAGCGCCGGGCTTCTACTGGCCATTAGAAGCCCAGAGCACTCCATTGTTTTCAATGGAGCTCCCAACATTCCGATGTTCTAATCCTAGTTACGATCAGGATGATATACACTGCATTCACCGTAGGTGGGCCTGCCAGGTTGAACAAAGACTGAAAGTTCTTCGTCCCCTTGATGTCTTGGAGAGAGTTGTATTACATTGAAATGCACATTAATAAATACATGCTATCTTATTAAGCATAAGATCGATATTTTTAAACACTTAGAAATTCATACTCCCTATATGGTGTTTTTAACCGAGACCTGGGTGAATGAAAGCTCAAATCCAGGCTTGGTTGACACTTTACCAGCGGGATTCACTATTACCAGTTTAGACCTAGTAGGTAAGCAAGGGGGATGCCTAGCGGTGGTTTATCGGGACCACCTTGAAGTTATATGTGAACCTGCCACAGTAATTGATTGTGAAGCAATGTTATTTAGATGCTATCTAACCAATCCTTATTGAACGAATCAACGGATTACTGATTTACGGGTCCAAAAACAAGCTTTTTAGATAGCTTGTGAGAAACTTTAAAATCATGTATGCAGTATGCTAATTTTACTGTTTTAGGTGATTTTAACATTCATCTTGAAGATGTCAATAACAAAGAGTCAATGCAACTTCTTGATATTTTAAGTGGTTTATTATCTCCCAACGGGTGTCTTCTACCACCCAAATACCAGGTCATACCCTGAACAGCATTATTTCTAACAATTTGGATCTGAAGGTTGACGATATTTTACATATTACATGGTCTAATCACATAGCCATCAATTTTAGCTTAGAATCTGTCTTGCCAACTAATATGCCAAAAAAGCTGCTGCAATGTAAAAAAAAGTCCTTACCTAGGCTGGATTATTGTAATGCTTTATATTTAGGTATTCACCAACACTCTCTGAAAAAACTCCAAGGTCAACAGAATGCGAATGCGGCACCATGACTCTTAAAAATAATTTTCAAGTCCTAGCCAGTCTGAGACATTACGAGAGCTTCACTGGCTTCCTGTGAAGAAAAGAGTCTGGTTTGAGGCTTATGTTTGGCATATAAAACCCTGATGGGATGGCCCAGCATTCTTGAAATAAAATCTTTATTGGTCCAGTCCTAGAAGGACTTTACGCTCAACCAATTCTAGGACAGTTTATGGCCATAAAATTAGAAGGATGAATTGGGGAGGTAGGAGTTTAATTTACTCCACAGAACAACTTTGGAATAAACTACCTGAAGACTTGAGAGGCCAACCTAATCTTTTTAACTTCAGGAAACATCTTTAAACTTGGTTATTCTCCTGCCCATTGTGAGCATATGTAAGCATCAAGCTTGAGTTGAGACCACTCTTCATTTAGTGCAGTAGTTTTCAGCACCAAGACGCCATTGGCATTCGCACCCTATATAAAATTAATCAATATCAATTAAATGGTGACAGATCTGCGCACTTATGAAGACACTGATTGGTGGACATAGGCCGAATGAGTTGGTGCCTAGGGCTTGCACTAGTATGGGGCTGGAAGCCCTCTAAGCAATGACCACCAGTGGAACTGCGCTCCCACCTCACTTGTGGAAACAACGCTATCGGAAGCAGGTTGACTTTACTGCATCTGTGAAGCCGGTGAGTGTCTGCTCACCTCCAACACACTACACCAGCTATACCGCATATAGCAGAACTATCTTGCCCTCTGTAAGTAAGGCATTAATCTGCTCTTCTGTTCGTCTGTTCCTGTGCCATTAGTGCACACTTGTTTGTCATATAATAAAAGTGCATATGGATTAGTCTAAGGGCCTGATTTAGATTTCGGCGGATGAGTTACTCCATCACAATGGTGCCAGATATCCCGCCCGGCGAAATATAAATCCCATACGAAATAATGGGATTTATATTTCAGAGGATGGGATATCTGTCACCGTTGTGACAGAGTAACCCACCTGCTGAAATATAAATCAGGCCTTAAATTCCTTACAAACTTAGGGGCTTATTTACAAGCCTCTTGTGCCGCTGTAGTGTCATTTTACGCCACAGTGGAGCAGAACAGTCCCCCACCCTGTGCCATATTTACAAACAGTTTGTAAACCCTTGCGCCACATTATACCTGTGCGCGGTATAATGTATGCAAGGGAGGCGTTCCCCCGCTAGGAGGCCTGCAGGAATGGCACAGTGAAATCTATGAGATTTCAATGCATCATTCTAGTGTAATTGTTTAACGCCTGCTTAAGGGCAGGCGTTAAAGTGACGCTAGGCTGTTTTTAATGGACCTCCCCGAGCTTTGCTGGACTAGTGTCAAACTTTTTGATGCTAGTCCAGCAAAGCGCCACAACTGCTTCAGAAATGTTTACGCAGTTGTGCTAAGGAGTGCCATGGTGCGCTGTATTGTAAATACAGTGCTACCATGGTGGTGTTAGGGGGGCACAGGGCAGCGCAAGCAAACTGGAGCATCGTGAGCGATGCCACAGTTTGTCGCAGATAAGCTTTTAGTGTGTCATTTTGAACTACGTGTATTTCACACACACATAAGAGTTTAGCTTCAGAAGTCAAGTTCAGTTTTGCATCACACAGTTTTCCAATATAGGAGACATTACCTGAGAAGAGAACCATACCTATTCAATAGTCCCCGGATGTCCTAGAGTGAGGGAGAGAAGGAGAGAGAGATTATTTTTTTAAAAATTAAAACTGTTTATAATTATAATTTATGCGGGTCATCAATATAGGAATTACAATTGATTAAAAATAAAAAAGAGAGACAAAACAGATAACAGTCGGTGCCACATAATTAGTAAACATTGATTTAAAGGCGGCGAATAATATGACCTGTGATTGGACGGCAGGCTGTGACGCCTTATTTGGACCTGGGTTCAGAAGATAATTTTGACTCTCCGCCACACGCTTCGGTATAGAACACTATACAACGGGCAGGATGTAACACTGCCCAGAAATGACCACTCTGACAATCTTGAACCCTACCTCAGAGATGGCTAGAAAAAGAGTGGATTGATGTGTGAAGAACTTCACTGAAACTAAACAATTACTAGCAAAACTAAGAGGTCTGGATTATACCAGAGAGTGTTGCCAATGCTTTTCCCGTTGCATTATAATCAATGTAATCATTATCATTTCAATTCATTGTAGTCAAAATTTGTAACAATTATGATGACAATGATGCAACTGTAGATTATAAAGAAGTTTTGTAATGACTTTAAGGATCATAATGCAACTGGTATTGAAACAATCCCTGAAGCACTAAGGGGGTTATTACAACTTTGGAGGAGGTGTTAATCCGTCCCAAAAGTGACGGTAAAGTGACAGATATACCACCAGCCGTATTACGTGTTCCATAGGATACAATGGACTCGTAATACGGCTGGTGGTATATCCGTCACTTTACCATCACTTTTGGGACAGATTAACACCTCCTCCAAAGTTGTAATAACCCCCTAAATCACTGAAGGCACAAATGTTTCTTGTGACCGAAAGGCACTTTTTACAATGAGTGTTTTACTGTTCTTAAAGCGTCCTGCAGGCACAACGCAGCGTAGGCAGACTCTTACAACACACTAAGGGGGTCATTACGACCCTGGCAGCCGGTGGTATGTTGGCGGTAACACCGCCAACAGGCTGGCGGTGTTCCGCCAGCAATTATGACCGTGGTGGAATTGCCACGGCCATACCGCCGGCACCTCCATTTTCCCGCCTGGATTCCGCCTGGCGGTCATAATCCCCAGGGCAGCGGTGCAAGCACCACTGCCCTGGGGATTATGAGTCCCCGACCGCTGGCCTGTCCATGGCGGTACACACCGCCATTGAAAGGCCGGCGGTAAGGGGACTTGGGGTGTCCCTGGGGGCCCCTGCACTGCCCATGCACTTGGCATGGGCAGTGCAGGGGCCCCCAGGCATAGCCCTGTCGCGCATTTCACTGCCCGAATTTCGGGCAATGAAATGCGCGACGGGTGCTACTGCACCTGCTGCACATCAGCATTGCCGCCGGCTCTATTACGAGCCGGCTGCAATGTTGATGTGACATTTCCGCTGTTACCGCCCGCTGGGCCAGCGGAAATGTCATAATAGGGAGACAGGAATACCGCCGGCAATGGCGGTATTCTGTCTCCCGCGGCCTCGGCGGTCTTTTCAAAAGACCGCCTAGGTCGTAATGACCCCCTAAATGCATGCTATGCAGAACCCATTCCAGCCCCTTTGAGATTTTCTTCAGGGCTGTTCTACATATACTGGTCTCACTGCAATTCAGTTGTAAGCGCAACACAGCAGCGCATCTACTTTAGTTTTGCATTCTGGAACTTACCGTCCTGATTTTAAGGATGGATAAACTGGACTAAAAGTCCCAGAATGCACAGTAAAAACCTGCACTGATGGCCTACTCATTGATGTATCTGGAGAATTTGAGACCTCTGCCTCTGATGGGTATCCACTTTCCTTGCCACCCTTTTGAGATTTTAACATATTACCAAATTGCAATTTGGAATTCTGCATTCATACTGATTTGGTATTAGGAAGGGGTGTGTCAAGAGTGTCCCTCCCTAATAACAGATCGCAGCAGTATGAAGAAACGTTTTGTGACCGAAATGCGGCGCAAAACATTTGAATTTTACCACCTACTTCAAGTATCTGGTAACCCATTTGCAAAAGGGAAGGGGTTTCCAAGGGACCCCTTTTCCTTTGTGAATGGTAGCGAAAATGTTTTTTAAAAGCAGGCAATGACCCCAGGGACCACTTAAAAAAATGAAAAGAAAGCTCTTTTTTAAATGCATCCCTTTAAGGAAAACGGGCTGCAGTTAAAAAGAAAACACATTCAATCAATCAATCAATCAGGGAATTTGTAAAGTGCACTACTCACCCATGAGGGTCTCAAGGTGCTGATTCCTTTAATTAAAAGCAATCACAGACATGGTGGCTGCTGAGTCCCGCAGGCCACCATCCTTTATTTAAAAGCAATCACATACATGGTGGTCTGCTGAGTCCGCAGGCCCCATTCATGTGATTTTTGGGTTACCAAAAGGGTTGCAAATTGCGACCTGTCTCATTTCTAATAGTGAGGTAGGTCCACTTGTGACCCATTAGGAAACTCTACATTCAAATGCGATTACCTAATTGTGATTTGGTGGGAATCGCAATAAGGTATTCACAATTTAGAATAATGATACATAAGGCCCTTGATTCCTAATCTGTTACAGTGCTTTATAATCTTTGCTAGCATTTAGTTGCTGATGGTGGTAGATGTACCTCACAGAAAAATATGCTAAACCAACCGCTCCATTGCCATTAGTCGTATGGAATACATAATACTTTTTTGCTCTCTGCAAAATGTGTAACAACTACAATAACTACAAATTGAACTGGTGATAAAAATAAGCAATATTAAAATGATTTCAAAACCATTCCAAGATGGCTTCCGCCAGTACTACTGGTGGGTGCAATCAGAGGTTGGGTGGGGACTAGAGGAAAGTGCAGTGCACGACATCAGAGGTGTAAACTTATAACACAGTGAGACCCAAATGATCCTATGGGACAAACAGAAGAATAAGGAGTCTTGCCATTGAATCCGGAGCAAGGTACTGAGATGGACAAG
This sequence comes from Pleurodeles waltl, assembly GCF_031143425.1. Taxonomy (NCBI): domain Eukaryota; kingdom Metazoa; phylum Chordata; class Amphibia; order Caudata; family Salamandridae; genus Pleurodeles; species Pleurodeles waltl. Next base: position 72,648,456 of record NC_090445.1, read on the forward strand.
AAAGCCAGTGAATTATGTCCCAAAGGGGACTCTAAATCTGCACTACATAGAGCAGGTTTGTTTGCAACGCCATACATACCTGATTCAGATGGAAGACTCACAATTTAAAAAAATAAAAATGTCTTGGATTTAGCTTTCTCCAACCTGAAATTGTCCCCATTTAAATGCAAGGAAATGGGGGAAATATGCAACACACAACAAAAGCTGTCTGTTGGATAGACCTAAAACATATATAATTGACAGACTTCCTAAAGTTGCACACCTGTCAGGCACTGGTGATTTCTGATTGGTGATCTGTTTTTGCAAACTCATTTTTTCAGGTAACGTCATTGTAGGAGGCTGGCCTGGCTTATAGTGGGGACCAATGGTACTTACACCTTCTGCCAGGTCCAGTTATCCCTTATTAGTAGATTAGTAGTGTTCTAGCAGCTTAGGCAGATAGAGGTAGGTATAGCAGAGCAGCTTAGGTTGAACTAGGAGACATGCAAAGCTCCTACCATACCACTTACATCATATAGGTACTATATCATAAGAAAGACAATACTCAGAGTTTCTAAAAATAAAGGTACTTTATTTTAGTGACAATGTGCCAAAAATATCTCAGAGGATATACTCCCTTAGGAGGTAAGTAAAATACCCAAAATATACACACAAACTAAAATCAGGTAAGTAAAACAGTCAGAAAGCAGTGCAAACACTGCAGAATAAAATAGAGTGCAATAGGCCTATGGGAAACACAAACCATATACTAAGAAAAAGGAATGCAAACCACGAATGGACCCCTAGGCTACTGTAGTGTGTAGAGGGTCGCTGGGAGTGTAAGAAAACACTAAGGGTGTCCAAGATACCCCACCCCAAGACCCTGGAAAGTAGGAGTAAAGTACTACTATTTCCCCAGAAACACACTTAAGTCGTGATAGAGGATTTTGCAAAGACCACAACAGACTGCAAAGCACTGAAGATGGATTCCTGGACCTGAGGACCTGCAAAGGAAGGGGACCAAGTCCAAGAGTCTTGAAAGTTTCTAGGGGGGGCAGGAGCCCACTAAACCTCGGATGAAGGTGCAAAAATGGCTGCCTCTGGATGGAAGAAGCTGAAGATTCTGCAACAACGAAAGGTGCTGAGAACTTCTCCCAGATGTCCCACAGAGACCAAGATGATGCAGAGTTGTTTCCTTGGCAAAATACGGCAAACAAGCCTTGCTAGTTGCAAGAGTCACGGTTGAAGAAAAAGGGTGCTGCCCGGGCCCAGGAAGGACCAGTATGTCGCCACTTGGGAGAGGAGACAGAGGGGGCCCTCTGCAACATAGAGAGCTCATGCACAAGCAGGAAGCACCCACAGAAGTTCTTGAACACAGGTTCAAGAAGTCTGAACATGGCAGTCGTCTCAACACTGCAGAAGGGGGTCCCACGACACCAGAGATCAACTGAGGGAGACAGAGTGCTGGGGACCTAGGCTTGGCTGTGCATGCAGGATTTTGTGAAAAATGTGCACAGAAGCCCTTGTAGCTGCAGTTCATGCGGTGCACAGGATTACTGCCTGGAGAGGGAAAGCAAGGACTTACCTCCTCTAAATTTGGACAGTGGGACCACTGGACAGTCTGGGTCACTTGGGTCCACCACCTGTGTTCCAGGGGCCATGCTCGTCATGATGAGAGGGGTCCCAGAGTACCGGTGATGCTGAAGTGTGGTGCCTGCTAAAGCATGGGGAAGACTCCGTCGACCCACAGGAGATTTCTTTGTGGCTTCCAGTGCAGGATGAAGGCAGGCAGGTCCCAAAGCATGCACCACCAGGAAACAGTCGAGAAAGCCGGCAGGATTAGGCACTACAGTGTAGCTGGTAGTCTTCTTGCTACTTTGTTGCAGTTTTGCAGGCGTCCTGGAGCAGTCAGTGGTCGATGCTTGGCAGAAGTCGAAGAGAGAGGTGCAGAGGAACTCTGGTGAATTCTTGCAAGTCGTTATCTGAGGAAAAGACCACTGGAGAGACCCTAAATAGCCCTCAGAGGAGGATTGGCCAACTAGTCAGGTAAGCACCTATCAGGAGGGGTCTCTGATGTCACCTTTTGGCACTGGCCACTCAGAGGCCTCCAGAGTGCCCTCACACCTCTGGATCCAAGATGGCAGAGGTCTGGGACACACTGGAGGAGCTCTGGGCCTTTGTCCAGTTTCGCACCAGAGCAGGGACTGGGGGTTACCTAAACCGGTGTAGACTGGCTTATGCAAGGAGGGCACCATCTGTGCCCTTCAAAGCATTTCCAGAGGCTGGGAGAGGATGCCCCTCCCCAGCCTTTAACACCTATTTCCTCTAAGAGGAAATTCTTTGTTCTGCCTTCCTGGGACTGGGCTTGCCACACCCCAGGAGGGCAGAACCCTGTCTGTGGGGTGGCAGCAGCGGTAGTGGCGTCTCCACAAGTGAATTTTAGGATTTTGAAGGGATTGTCAATAAAAGTTTTATTTGAAAAAAACAATCTTTAAAAAACATTAAACATGTCTAGAGGACAGCCACATAACCAATCACAAGGGATCCCTGCACAGTGATAGAGCCAATCACTAGGGGTCTCTGCAGTCCAGTTGAAGGGCACACAGCTCCAGCTCAGAGTGCTTTAGAAAAATATGGCAAGCTGTCCTGGGATCTTGGATTCAATGGCCCTGGAGACTTAGGCCCTCCTTACAACATTGGCGGTAAAAGGCGCTTACCGCCGTGCAGAAGACCGCCAAAACACCACCGCGGCCGTGGAATTCCGCCACAGCTATTATGACACACATCTCGGAATCCGCCGAAATTCAGACACCCACACAAGACCGCCACACCAAAGGTCAGTGATAAACTGGCGAAAACAAAACCTCCACCGTCACGCCAACAGAAACACGCCCATGCTATCACGACCCACGAATCCATGCGGCGGTCTTTCAACCGCGGTATTCCCTTGGCGGTACACACCGCCGCGCTCTAAATACACACACATCTCCAAAACACCGCCACATTGGACAATTCCAGATACACATACAAACACCACTCCCACACACCCAACACAATATAAAACACACACCCACATCACCCACAAACCCCTACGACCAAAAATCAGAGACGAAGGCCAGATAGACAGAGAGCACAGCAACTGAGAACCCCACCACACAGAGGCACACAACACCATCACCCATACAACATTACATGCACAATACACCACACACCACTACACATCACCACACACATCAACACTTACACCACCCCACACATCACCCACACCACCTCATGTCATGCCAAAGACACCTCCGGTTTTCCGAGGAGGAGCTGAGGGTCATGGTGGAGGAAATCCTACGGGTAGAGCCACAGCTATTTGGCTCACAGGTGCAGCACACATCCATAGCCAGGAAGATGGAGCTATGGCAAAGAATCGTGGACAGGGTCAACGCTGTGGGGCAGCATCAAAGAAATCGGGAGGACATCGGGAAGAGGTGGAACGAGCTACGAGGGGAAGGTGCGTTCTGTGGTATCCAGGCCCAACATCGCGGTACAGCGGACTGGCGGCGGACCCCCACCTCCTCCCCCACAACTAACAACATGGGAGGAGCAAGTCTTGACCATCATGCATCCAGAGGGCCTAGGAGGAGTCGGTGGAGGAATGGACACTGCTAAGTTAAATCTCAACTATCATATCCCCCACCCTACCTGCATGCCATCACACACCCCCACCTTCACCCCCTCCCCTATCACTCCAACTCCTCACTAATGTACTCATAACACAAACCACCCATCCCAACACCAAGCCCCGCATGGAAAAACAAAGCATGGTCAGCCCTCACCAAAGCATGCTCACTGCACATACCCATAATAACCCCCAAACCATCATCACACAAACCCACACACAGGAATGCTTGCACTGGGGTACACAAACACCCACCAATTGCACACCATTACTCACACACATGCACTAATCATGCTCTTATATCCCTGCAGGACCACTACGGAACGTCACCACACCGGAGGGTCCAGACAACTCCACTCCACCCACAGAAGAGGCCCACAGTGACGACAGCAGCTCTGCCCTACTGGATCCTGATGACCAGCCCGGACCATCGTGGGCCTCGGGACAGTCGGTTCCCCTTGCACAGGCACAGCCCAACACTGACCTTCCACCCTCTGGTAACACCAGCACAGCACCCACCCAGAGGGCCCATACCTCCGTACCCAGGACACGTCAATCAGCGGTGTGTCCACCACTACAGGGAACCCAGGATAACCCACCACCTCAACAACAACAGGGACCTGGGGGCAGTGGTAGCGGGCACACGGTCCAGGGGACGGAGGCACAGGAACACCGGGGAACTGGGAGGGCTGCTGTGCGACAGGGGGCGGACAGGCCAAGGGAACCCACCCTCCACGAGGCCCTCTCCTCCATCATGGGAGCCTACCACCACTCCCAGGAGACGATGGCGACAGTCCTGGCCAAGTTTCAGGAGACCCAGCACCTGCAGGACGAACTGTATTTGGGGTTCAGGGAGGAGCTCAGAACCATCAGCTCCGCCCTGGGCACCATCGTAGGGGTGCTGATAGACATACAAAAGACCATGAGGGACACCGTGGCACTCCAAGGGGCCCCTGACACTAGCATGGACGATGAACTGCCCACCACCTCTGCCGGCGCTAGTGGACAGGACGCCCCGCCACAGGACCACCACACCAGCACCCCACCCCCTGCACACGGACAACAGAGCAAGATGGCAAGACCCCCGCCAGGAAATGAGACCACCCTGATTGTCCTCCCACTGTCTCACTTTGTTACCCTGTCACGATTGGAACTGCCCCATCTCCACTTCCTATGCCCATATGGGCAGTGCACCTGTGTGACTAATGGACTGGACTCTGCCATGGACATTCCTCCACCGTCCCCCATCACCATATCACTACCCCCCTCCATTTTTGAGCACTGAAATAAACACCCTTGAACCACAAAACAATCTGGAGTCAGTCTGTGATTTGGTAAATATGTATAATCAATGACAGTGTCAACATGCGTTTCCAATTTTAAAGCCAACATACCTATGTCACACATCACAAGTCCTTGAAGGATGCAAGCAGATGACACACGTTGCTAACCACACCTGTGAAACCGTAATGGAAAGGTAAAACTCAGTGACCAAATACTGCTATGAACTGACAGACAGGATAGAGGTAGAAGTGTGAAAGTGAATGTAATGGTAAAAAGAAAACTGTTCTCACCTGTGTGTCACTGGAAATATTGCTGTATGACTGACTCCCTGTTGTCTATGTCTTCTTCCTCAGCGTCCTCCTCATCACTGTCCAAAGGCTCCACAGGCTCCACAGCTGCCACAACACCGCCATCTGGACCATCCTCCTGCAGAAAAGGCACCTGGCGTCGCAAAGCAAGATTGTGAAGCATCGAGCAGGCGATGATGATCTGGCACACCTTCCTTGGTGAGTAGAATAGGGAACCACCTGTCATATGCAGGCACCTGAACCTGGGCTTCAGGAGGCCGAAGGTGCGTTCGATCACCCTCCTAGTCCGCCCATGGGCCTCATTGTAGCGTTCCTCTGCCCTGGTCCTGGGATTCCTCACTGGGGTCAATAGCCAGGACAGGTTGGGGTAACCAGAGTCCCCCAATAGCCACACCCGGTGCCTCTAGAGTTGACCCATCATATAAGGGATGCTGCTATTGCGCAGGATGTAGGCGTCATGCACTGAGCCAGGGAACATAGCATTTACCTGCGAGATGTACTGGTCTGCCAAACATACCATCTGTACATTCATGGAATGATAACTCTTCCGGTTCCTGTACACCTGTTCACTCCTGTGGGGGGGGGACCAGAGCTACATGGGTCTCATCAATAGCACCTATGACGTTGGGGATATGTCTAAGGACATAGAAGTCACCTTTCACTGTAGGCAAATCCTCCACCTGAGGGAAAACAATGTAGCTCCTTACGTGTTTCAGCAGGGTTGACAACACTCTGGACAACACGTTGGAAAACATAGGCTGGGACATCCCTGATGCCATGGCCACTGTTGTCTGAAACGATCCACTTGCAAGGAAATGGAGCACTGACAGCACATGCACTTGAGGGGGGATTCCTGTGGGATGGCAGATTGGTGACATCAGGTCTGGCTCCAACTGGGTACATAGTTCCTGGATAGTGGCACGGTCAAACCTGTAGGTGATGAGTAAATGTCGCTCCTCCATTGTCAACAGGTCCACCAGCGGTGGGTACACCGGAGGATTCCGCCATCTTCTCAAATGTCCAAGCTGATGGTGCCTAGGAAGGACAACAGCGACCACAGAGTCAACAAAATCCCAAGTATGTACCCACAGATACACAGAACACGACACCAAAGACAAAAATCTTCCTGTATGTGTGTCGAGTGTAGGCCCAGGTATGTGTGACGCAGTTGCAAATTAAGCCATGTGGGCCACTGAAATGGCGGCTGCCTGACCTCTAAACTGGGACAATGGGATGTGAGGTAACTGCGCTGGCGTTGTACACCGTCGCGGTAGGCGGTCGAAGACCGCGGCGCAAATCTGCATTGGTTAACATTGGACCCTATGGGTCCCAGGAGCCAATGATGAAGTGCGCCGGCGGTGATGAGACGCACCGCGCGGACCTCACTGCCGCGGACGTGACCGCCATTTTCTATCTGTTCAATCACTTGATACCTGATCTTCGACAGGAGAGGACCTACACTGCAAGTGCTGCTGTGACCTCGGTCTGGAAGAGACAATGGCTGCTGCATCTGGGGAAAGGGCCCCTGCCTTCACTGCTCAGGAGTTGGAGAAGCTTGTGGACGGGGTCCTCCCCCAGTACACGCTACTCTACGGTCCTCCAGGTAAGTACACAGGGAGCACGTTGTATGGGCTATGCCTGTGTGGAGAGGGCTGGTTGTAAGAGGGAAGGGGGCAGAGTGCAGTGAACATGAAGGACTGTGAATGCATGTGCCACATGGCAAGGGCAGGGATGGGGGCCACTCACTTCGACGATGCTTTTGCTAATGACTTCTCTTCTTCCCCTGTGCATGTCATGTTGGTCAGCGCCCACCAGAATAAGGACATTTGGCATGCCATCGCCAAGGACGTCCGGACCCTGGGGGTCCACCAGAGACGGGGCACCCACTGCTGTAAAAGATGGGAGGACATTCGCCGCTGGAGCAAGAAGACGGCGGAGACTCAGCTGGGGATGGCCTCCCAACGTGGGAGGGGTGCCCGTCGCCCCATGACCCACCTGATGTTCCGGATCCTGGTGGTGGCCTACCCTGAGTTGGATGGGCGCTTGAGGGCATCACAGCAGACACAAGGGGGTGAGTACACCCTCATTCTGGGGACTTTGCGCGCAGTTGAGGGGTCTAGGTGTGGGAGGAGGGTTGAGGGTTTCCCTAGGCCAGTGCGACTTCCATAGGCTAGGCGCCTCCGTAATGCAGGCCATGTGGCACTCCACCCCACCGCAGTAGAGTGCCAAGTACAGGTATACATGCCCCTGTGGCATCCATGTGTGCATATGTCCACCATAGCGATGTAGGCCATATCCCAGGAATTGCATCTGTAGAGGCCAGGAGCACGGCATAGTCCAGGGGGCTGCTGTGTCTGTATTGTCCGCCAACGGTAGCGGTAAGCCATGCACTCAACCTGTCTTTCTTCTGTCGTCCCCCCCCTTTCTCTGATCTCCCTGTTCTTTTGTGCATCAGCATCATCAGGCGGAGGTACAGTGGCACCGGAGCACGAGGGAGCTGCATCCCACATGGCCATGGAGGGCCACACCACGGACTCAGAATGCACCAGTGGGACGGAGGGCGAGGGGAGCTTCACGTCGGGCACCGGATCACCAACCAGCGACATGGACTCGTCCACCAATGGGAGCTCCCTTGTGGTGGCAGCACCATCTGTGCCCCACACTTCTACAGGTACAGCCGCCACCTCCCCTACCAGCACCGCCCTCCCGGCAGCCCCTCAGCGTTCGCCCCGTGCCCGCTCACCCAGGAGGGTGGGCATCACCTTCGCCCCAGGCACCTCAGCCCCTGCCACCCCTGCTGCCCTCAGTGAGGAGGCCATTGACCTCCTCAGGCCACTCACTGTTGGACAGTCTACCATTGTGAATGCCATCCAGGGTGTAGAAAGGGAGTTGCAACACACTAATGCATTCATGGAGGACATTCATTCTGGTCAGGCTGCCCTTCATCGAATCCTGCAATCTTTGGCCTCAGCACTGATGGCAGCCATTGTCCCTGTGTCTAGCCTCCCCCCTCCAACTTCCTCCACCCAGACCCAAGCCCCTGTACCCCAGCCTATCCCAAGCACACCATCAGACAAACATGCACACACCTCAACACACAAAAGTAGCTCAGGCAAACATAGGCACCACACATCCCACAGGCACTCACACAAGCATCAGACACATACAGACACAGCAACATCCACTGCCTCCACTGTGTCCCCCTCCTCATCGTCTCCCTCCTCCCTCCCAGTGTCGTCTACACTCTCACCTGCATGCACTACATCTACAGCCACTAGGACTCACACCAGAACACCCAGCACCACACCCCGCTCACCTGCACTCACCACCCCCACTCCCATTTAAACGTCCCCTGTGTCCTCTTCCAGTGTGTCTGTGACGCCCCCTCCCAAAGTACACAAACGCGGGCACCCACACACCCAACATCCATCCACCTCACGACAGCCTCCAGTACCTGCACCTGCACCCAAAACACCTAAAGTGACACCTCCTACAACCACCTCCTCTTCCTCCACTCCCAGACCCCCTCCAGCTACCCATCCCAGTGTTCGTCATAAACTCTCCCTCAGCAACGTTGACCTCTTTGCCCCATCCCCACCCCTCCAATTCATAAGTCCCGTAGTAGCGCCTCAGTCAAAAAGACTCCAGTACCAGTGGTGCGTGTTACAGGTGTGTGGAGTGCACCGGCCACCAGGGCAGGCAGTGTGACACGGAGCCAAAGCACTGCCAGTCCACCCCCTGTAAAGCATCTCAAGTTGGAAAGTGGCCGACGGGACAGGGTGAAGACTCCTGGCGGCAAAACTTCTCACAAGGGTCCCAGGGGGATTGCAGAGTAAGCTGTGACTCCTTCAAAGGTGGTGAAGGGCCAGAGGAAGTCTGCACAGTCTGGTGAGAGCAGCACGGCGGAGAAGGGTGCCATCCTCCCCTGCGGCCGGGACGCCACCGCCAGCACCGTCGTCACTGGTCAGGGGACCACCGCCAGAGTCAGTGCCCAGGAGGGCAGGAGTATCGTTACTGGTCAGGAGACCACGGAGTCAGTGCCCAGGAGGGCAGGAGTATCGTCACTGATCAGGAGACCACCGCCAGAGTCAGTGCCCAGGAGGGCAGGAGTATCGTCACTGGTCAGGAGACCACCGCCGGAGTCAGTGCCCAGGAGGGCAGGAGTATCGTCACTGGTCAGGAGACCACCGCTAGAGTCAGTGCCCAGGAGGGCCCCGGCTGCCACAGCCCCACTAGAAAATGAGGGACCTTCATGCCACACACCAATGCACAGGTCAGAGACCGCCATGGCAAAGCACCGCTGAACAAGGGAATCACCGCCATGGTGAAGACCGCTGAACAGGGCAAAGCACCGCTGAACAGGGCAGAGAACCGCTGAACAGATCAGAGACCACCATGGCAAAGCACCGCTGAACAAGGGAATCACCGCCATGGTGAAGACCGCTGAACAGGGCACAGCACCGCTGAACAGGGCAGAGAACCGCTGAACAGATCAGAGACCGCCATGGCAAAGCACCGCTGAACAAGGAAACACCGCCACATCAAGCATCGTTATCCCATGCACAGCTGGGACTGTGACGGAACAGGAACCGTCACAGGGAGCTTAATGCAGTGTGGGCACCATTTCTCCTCCAGAACCAGTGGAGACTGTTATCCACTTGAGAGACTGTGGCTTTGCACTCCCCAGGATTGTTCAGTGGGCAAACCAACCACTGTAGAGACTTGAGAGACTGTGGCTTTGCACTCCCCAGGATTGTTCAGTGGGCAAACCAACCACTATAGAGACTTGAGAGACTGTGGCTTTGCACTCCCCAGGATTGTTCAGTGGGCAAACCAACCACTGTACAGACTTGAGAGACTGTGGCTTTGCACTCCCCAGGATTGTTCAGTGGGCAACCCACCCACTGTAGAGACTTGAGAGACTGTGGCTTTGCACTCCCCAGGATTGTTCAGTGGGCAAACCACCCACTGTAGAGACTTGAGAGACTGTGGCTTTGCACTCCCCAGGATTGTTCAGTGGGCAACCCACCCACTGTAGAGACTTGAGAGACTGTGACTTTGCACTCCCCAGGATACATCAATGGGCATGGAGCCCCGTGGATCTGGCGTGGTGCTGTAATCCGGCTGAGGTGCCCCCCCCCTTCCCTTCCCCCTGAGGTGCCTGTTGTTTTTCGATCTGATGCCCCAGCAGTGTTCTCTCCATTTGTGGCCAGGTATCTATTGTGGGCCTCGCCCATGCATTTTTGGACCAGTGGTGCACGGACATTGATATGTGCATACCTGCACTGCTTCTCGTAATGTATATACTTTTGAATGTGTATATATATATCTGTATATATTTGGTAACTGTATTTTGATACATTAGAATTTTTCGACTGATTTCCTTTGGTCTTTGCATTCTTCCAGGGGGGTTGTGGGCTGTTACTGTGATGTTTTGACATGCATAGCTGTGTGTGTTATAATGTGCGAGGGTGAGGGTGGGGGTGTTTCGTGTGTGTCCCCCTGACTTTTGCCTCCCCCCTCCCCTATGTTGTAGGTGCAGTACTCACCGTTGTCTTCGCCGCCGCCGTTGCTGGTGTTCGTAAATGAGCAGGAAGACAGGGGCAGGTAGGATTTGTAATTCCGGCTCCATGGTGTCCTCCTTCCTCGTGGGATGTGTAGAAGGTGAGCGTTTTCCCATTGCAAAAGCTGTTTCCGCCGTGTTTTTATCCATGGTGAATCCGCCCCGGAAAAGGTGGCGGATTGGCGGGTTGTGATACTGTGGGCGGTACATTGTCTCCCGTCTGTCTGTTGGCGGTGACCGCCGCGCTGCTTGTCTGTACCGCCGTGGCGGTCGGAGTGTTAAAGTGGCTGTCTATGTTGGCGGTTTCCCCCACGGTCATGATTCCCTTTTTTTGTCCGCCGGCCTGTTTGCGATATTACCGCACATTTAACATCGTCCGCCAGGGTTGTAATGACCGCCTATATTCTGTCCACACGATATTTCTGTTTCCAAGTTATGCTCAGTTATTCCTAACACCCTTTCCCAAATGAGTTATGTTGCTTTGGAAACGTTGTTAGGAATCAGAAACACATTTTAGAAAATCTTTCATCTGTGGCTGCAATGCAGACCCCCACCCTGAGCCACAAACTCAGTTCACATTCATGCGTTTTGGAATTTTACAATAAACTAATATTTATTGCATGCTGTTTTCCTACAAATAATTTAACAATTATTGACAGAACTTTAATTATTCAGCCAACAAAATTAATAAAAGTGTGAACCCTAAAACACTCCAATCATATTTCATCACACATCCATACGCAATAAGGCTAATTGCTATCTATATTACAACTAGCTGACTTAAAGCTTAGTTTAGTTTAGAATAGCTAGGGTGAGTCACTTATGGTTCTGAATACATGGATGCCATGAGGCATGAAGTAGGAGATTTCACATTTACCAACCCTCCAGTCCATCTGTATTGCTCCCCCTAACTAACAGTACTTTTTATACGTTTACCCTACATGGTAGTCTATGGAGCAAGGAGGGGTCTGCTCATACTCAACTCTTATTTCTGTAGGGTAAACAATATTTTACTTCAGATTTCAGGTTTTGGGATACAGACTCATGAAAGGCCGTTTATATTTGCAGTCAACAACTGCAAAAGCAACTTGCTGTACAGCTCGAAAAATGTCTTCTCTGGCTTACTGTTCCGAACAAAAGAGTATGCTAGAAATAAGGCCACATCATTTAAAAACAGGCCTAACTTCTAGACCTTAAACTGCTGCCAGGCTGCACAGCCTGTGCTCTATGTATGCTTTATTGTATAACTTCAAAACGCGAAGTCACATTGAGTGTGTTCTTATGAATCAAAAAATGCATACAGCGTAAATGCAGACTGAAATCATAATAGATGCAATGTATTCTCTACATTGGTTTTGCAGTCAACAGGCAGGTGACTGTGAAAGAAAGTGTGACAGGAAGTATGGTGATTCAATTTGAGAAGTGAGATATAATCCTTCGTGTGTTGCAATGAAAGCACTTTAAAGGACACAGAATGATACACCAAACAGCCAATATAAGTGCTGAGAAAGTATTAGGCCACTTAAAAATATGTATATTTATTGGAAGAATAAGAGAAACAGCATTTACCACATATCCATTACCAAGCATGCCTTTACCTATTTTTTTAACAAGATTATTTTCTTACAGCTAAGGACCCGTTCGGCATTGTGATGCGGGTGATACACACCGATATACCCTCCATACTACAGCACAAATAAGCCCACATCCCCCTACTGAACAGGTGCATCATGTGTTAGGAAGTAGACCTGTAGAAGACCCCAGATGATGGTGGCCAGTTAGTTGGTGGAACTGTAGAGCAGTATAGGTCAAACTGGTCATTGCAGTATATCAGTTTGGTAAACCAAGTCTTCACCGTGGGAACTCAATGCCTCCCCACACGCAGGCTACCCGTCTCTTGGCAAGCAGCAGTGCCTGGACAAAACTCCCCAAATGCTCCAAATCAGAGTTCTGGCGCAGTCCAGCAGTGCTAGCTTCGCAGATTGTGAAGTGGTGTCGCCAGTCATGTTGAACAGGAGCTTGAACATATCACACCAATAGTTGGCTACTGGAGGACAGCGTGACATCTGCTAAACATGGAGTAGTTTCAGAGTTTAATATTGAATAATTTCAGTGGTGTGTTGTATGTCTGATGGAGGAACTTGAAATGTAGGATGTGGAGATGACTTTTAGGTGGCAAAGTCTCCAGCTGGTTTCCACAAGAGAGCAGTCTTTTTTAAGAGTTCACCAAGAAAAGATCCGTCTCTCAGTTGGGTTTTGTCGTATGCATCACTAGTGCACTGACTGCATTGATTAGTCTAGAAATAAAACTTTGGCGGTTTGGTGTGTGTGCCATCAATATTAGTATACCTGTTTGTGATGCAGGTGGTTCTGAAGTAAGGCTTTTATCCTTCAGTTGTTTCCCTTCTAAGATCTTTCTCTGTTTCTTCACTTTAAAAGTGCCTTCATGCATTAGCCTCATTCATGTTCCTCCTTTCATGACCCTACGTTGTGATTAAAGCTATTAGGTCCAGTGAAGCAGGCTCTCCTCTAGACCGGTGTCATCCTGCTCAGCTCAGTAAAGTTGCTCCCGCAAGACCTCCCACTATCTGTCATGGTCTGCAAAGTTTTAACTAAAGCTATCATACCAAGCACCTTGGCTCTTGTAGTTACTTTACTAAAAAGTTAACCTTCTAATGATTCTAAGGAAAATTATAGCATGGAAGCCTCCATTATAGTTCTCTGTGAAGCAAAGGTCAGCTCTGAGGGAAGTTTTAATTAAACTCTTACTTTCTTTCCTATGATATAGAAATGAAAGTAGTAAGCCTTCTTTGCCTTTGATATATGGAAAAGAAGAAATAATCAGCCCAGGTAGTAGTTTAGAGATGTTATGTGTATTTGTAGAGCACACTAATCACCCATGAGGGTATCTAGGTGCTTTGCATGTGAAAATGGAAACTGCCTGCTTGGCGTGATTATTTGGAAAGCCAGATTTTCAGCTTCTTGTGGAACTCAAGAAGTGAAGAAGAGGCCCTGATGTGGTGTGAGAGGTCCCTGAAGCCTGGAAGCAAGCAGATGTCAAGTTGCTACTCAGGGAACCCTCTGTGGACCCCAAAAACTCTGCTCACCTTCCCACCTAAAGTCCTGAAAAAAGCCATTAACAAACAACTTTCAGAACACCTGTAAAGACACAACCTACTGGACACCTCCCAATGTGGTTTCTGCACCAGCTATAGCACCGTGACCACTCGGAGAGTCTGTCTCCCACCTTTTACCTCAGAACCAAAGAGCACCAAAAGTGGTGTCCTCCAGGGAGCCTCACCCTTTTTAACACCTAGATGACACCCCAAAGCTGAGATTGTGCGCTCCCATGGACTCAACATCATCTCATACACCAAAGACACTCAACTTATACTCTCCATCTCCAAAGACCAAGCCTCCCCTAGTGACAATTTCAGCTACGCCATGACCCACCTCACAGAATGGATGAAATCCAACTGTCTGAAACTGAACACAGACAAGACTGAAGTGATCATCTTTGGAAACAACTGCTTCCCCAGGACGACTCCTGGTGACCCCCCCACATACTGACAACCCCAACATAGACTGACCATGCCCGCAACTTCGGCATCATCATCGACGGCAAACTCACCTTTGAATGAGAGATAAACGCAGTGGCCTCCACTAGCTTCCATATTTCCCCATTGAAACCAGAAAGGCAGTAACTCAAGCCATCATCACCAGCAGACTAGGCTATGGAAACACCCTCTAAGTCGGACTGCCCGCCCAAGTCCTCCACCGCCTCCAGACCATTCAGAACACGGCTGCATGACTTGTCCTGGATCTCCCCAGGCGGGCCCACGTCACCCCCACCTCAAGGATCTCCACTGGCTGCCTGTGCACAAGAGGTGCAAATTCAAGGTCCTCACCATCGCATGCAAAGTCCTCCACAACATCAGACCCAGTCTTATCAACCACAAACTCTCTTTCCACCAGCCCGCCATTGAGCTCTGATCGACATCCTTCGCCCAAGTCCAAAGAGATTGACGCAGCCACAGGGAGGACATACCTTCTCCCACCTCGCTGCCAAGATCTGGAACAAACTCCCCCCCTCACCTGCTGACCATGCACTCCCTCATCGAATTCAGGAGAAAGCTCAAAACATGGCTCTTCAAGGAATAGCTATCAGCTTGCAGCAACTACCCCCAGTGCCTGCATATCCCCCGGAGTGATAAGCAACGCTTTAGAAAAGTAATGATTGATTGAAAGATAAGATCTGATTGGCTGCCACCACATCAACTAAAATGTGGCAGCAGCCATTTTAGGACTGAGGTACTCAGTCCTCTATCCTGAAAATAGAATTAAAAAATATAGGTGTGCAGGGTAGGTGTATCTAGCTCCCTAGGCCTAGAGAGGGGCCTAAAAAGTATTAAATATCACTGCCGGTCCTGGGAAGGATCCCTTTTGAAAAATAAATCCCCAGGGAGTAAGCGCAATGTATTTGTGGGGTTCTCACTTTCAAATAATAGCCGGCTCCTGACGGCACCTGCCATGGGTGCTGGCTAGGAAGTTGCAGGGGCCGCGGCCTCCATGGACCCAAAGTTAATACAAACTTTGGGTGTCCCAGCTGGGACCAAGACACCAAGAAAACAAATAAAAAATATTAATAGAAAGAATAAAAAATGAGCAACAGGAGCCACTTGTTTATTATTCACTGCTCCAAGCAAGATGCCTGTCATACTGCCCGGGAGGGCTTGCTTTTAAATTCTGTTTTTCTTCCTGGTGGTGCCTCCAGCAGAGGCAGGGGAACCACCAACCATTTTTTTTAATGTTGTGAAGGACAGCAGGGAGCACTGCAGCCTCTCCAACATTTAGAAAACACACTATGGGGGTCATTACAACCCTGGCGGACGGTGTTAAAGGTGCGGTAATACTGCAAACAGGCTGGGGGACAAAAAAAGGGAATCATGACCGTGGCGGAAACCGCCAACATAGACAGCCACTTTAACACTCCGACCGCCACGGCGGTACAGACAAGCAGCGCGGCGGTCACTGCCAACAGATAGGCGGGAGACAATGTACCGCCCACAGTATCACAACCCGCCAATCCGCCACCTTTTCCGGGGCGGATTCACCGTGGATAAAAACACGGCGGAAACAGCTTTTGAAATGGGAAAACGCTCACCATCTACACATCCCACGAGGAAGGAGGACACCATGGAGCCGGAATTACAAATCCTACCTGCCCTTGTCTTCCTGCTCATTTACGAACACCAGCAACGGCGGCGGCGAAGACAACGGTGAGTACTGCACCTACGACATAGGGGAGGGGGAGGCAAAAGTCAGGGGGACACACACGAAACACCCCCACCCCCACCCTCGCACATTATAACACACACAGCTATGCATGTCAAAACATCACAGTAACAACCCACAACCCCCCCGGAAGAATGCAAAGACCAAAGGAAATCAGTCGAAAAATTGTAATGTATCAAAATACAGTTACCAAATATATACAAATATATATATACACATTCAAAAGTATATACATTTCGAGAAGCAGTGAAGGTATGCACATATCAATGTCCGTGCACCACTGGTCCAAAAATGCCTGGGCGAGGCCCACAATAGATACCTGTCCACAAACGGAGAGAACACTGCTGGGGCATCAGATCGAAATACAACAGGCACCTCAGGGGGAAGGGAAGAGGGGGGCACCTCAGCCGGATTACAGCACCACGCCAGATCCACGACGGGGCTCCATGCCCATTGATGTATCCTGGGGAGTGCAAAGGCACAGTCTCTCAAGTCTCTACAGTGGGTGGGTTGCCCCCTGAACAATCCTGGGGAGTGCAAAGCCACAGTCTCTCAAGTCTCTACAGTGGTTGGTTTGTCCACTGAACAATTCTGGGGAGTGCAAAGCCACAGTCTCTCAAGTCTCTACAGTGGGTGGGTTGCCCACTGAACAATCCTGGGGAGTGCAAAGCCACAGTCTCTCAAGTCTCTACAGTGGTTTGTTTGCCAACTGAACAATCCTGGGGAGTGCAAAGCCACAGTCTCTCAAGTCTCTACAGTGGATAACAGTCTCCACTGGTTCTGGAGGGGGAATGGTGCCCACACTGCATTTAGCTCCCCGTGACAGTTCCTGTTCCATCACAGTCCCAGCTGTACATGGGATAACGATGCTTGATGTGGCGGTGTTTCCTTGTTCAGCGGTGCTTTGCCATGGCGGTCTCTGATCTGTTCAGCGGTTCTCTGCCCTGTTCAGCGGTGCTGTGCCCTGTTCAGCGGTCTTCACCATGGCGGTGATTCCCTTGTTCAGCGGTGCTTTGCCATGGCGGTCTCTGATCTGTTCAGAGGTTCTCTGCCTTGTTCAGTGGTGCTGTGCCCTGTTCAGCGGTCTTCACCATGGCGGTGATTCCCTTGTTGAGCAGTGCTTTGCCATGGCGGTCTCTGATCTGTTCAGCGGTTCTCTGCCCTGTTCAGCGGTGCTGTGCACTGACTCTGGCGGTGGTCTCCTGACCAGTGACGATACTCCTGCCCTCCTGGGCACTGACTCTGGCGGTGGTCTCCTGACCAGTGACGATACTCCTGCCCTCCTGGGCACTGACTCCGGCGGTGGTCTCCTGACCAGTGATGATGCTCCTGCCCTCCTGGGCACTGACTCCGGCGGTGGTCTCCTGGCGGTGGTCTCCTGACCAGTGACGACGGTGCTGGCGGTGGCGTCCCGGCCGCCGGGGAGGATGGCGCCCTTCTCCGCCATGCTGCTCTCACCAGACTGTGCAAACTTCCTCTGGCCCTTCACCACCTTTGGAGGAGTCACAGCTGACTCTGCAATCCGCCTGGGACCCTTGTGAGCAGTTTTGCCGCCAGGAGTCTTCACCCTGTCCCGTCAGCCACTTTCCAACTTGAGATGCTTTACAGCGGGTGGACTGGCAGTGCTTTGGCTCCGTGTCACACTGCCAGCCCTGGTGGCCGGTGCACTCCAAACACCTGTAACATGCACCACTGGCACTGGAGTCTTTTTGACTGAGGCGTTACTACGGGACTTATGAATTGGAGGGGTGGGGATGGGGCAAAGAGGTCAACGTTGCTGAAGGAGAGTTTATGACGAACACTGGGATGGGTAGCTGGAGGGGGGCTGGGAGTGGAGGAAGAGGAGGTGATTGTAGGAGGTGTCACTTTAGGTGTTTTGGGTGCAGGTACTGGAGGCTGTCGTGAGGTGGATGGATGTTGGGTGTGTGGGTGCCCGCGTTTGTGTACTTTGGGAGGGGGCGTCACGGACACACTGGGAGAGGACACAGGGGACGTGTAAATGGGAGTGGGGGTGGTGAGTGCAGGTGAGCGGGGTGTGGTGCTGGGTGTTCTGGTGCGAGTCCTAGTGGCTGTAGATGTAGTGCATGCAGGTGAGAGTGTAGACGACACTGGGAGGGAGGAGGGAGACGATGAGGAGGGGGACACAGTGGAGGCAGTGGATGTTGCTGTGTCTGTATGTGTCTGATGCTTGTGTGAGTGCCTGTGGGATGTGTGGTGCCTATGTTTGCCTGAGCTACTTTTGTGTGTTGAGGTGTGTGCATGCTTGTCTGATGGTGTGCTTGGGATAGGCTGGGGTACAGGGGCTTGGGTCTGGGTGGAGGAAGTTGGAGGGGGGAGGCTAGACACAGGAACAATGGCTGCCATCAGTGCTGAGGCCAAAGATTGCAGGGTTCGATGAAGGGCAGCCTGACCAGAATGAATGCCCTCCAGGAATGCATTACTGTGTTGCAAGTCCCTATCTACACCCTGGATGGCATTCACAATGGTAGACTGCCCAACAGTGAGTGACCTGAGGAGGTCAATGGCCTCCTCACTGAGGGCAGCAGGGGTGACAGGGGCAGGGGCTGAGGTGCCTGGGGCGAAGGTGATGCCCACCCTCCTGGGTGAGCGGGCACGGGGCGAACGCTGAGGGGCTGCTGGGAGGGCGGTTCTGGTAGGGGAGGTGGTGGCTGTACCTGTAAAAGTGTGGGGCACAGATGGTGCCGCCACCACAAGGGAACTCCCATCAGCAGACGAGTCCGTGTCGCTGGTTGGTGATCCGGTGCCCGACGTGAAGCTCCCCTCGCCCTCCGTCCCACTGGTGCATTCTGAGTCCGTGGTGTGGCCCTCCATGGCCATGTGGGATGCAGCTCCCTCGTGCTCCG
The DNA here is from genome assembly GCF_031143425.1 of Pleurodeles waltl. NCBI lineage: Eukaryota > Metazoa > Chordata > Amphibia > Caudata > Salamandridae > Pleurodeles > Pleurodeles waltl. The sequence continues at coordinate 72,667,416 of NC_090445.1, forward strand.
GTGCCACTGTACCTCCGCCTGATGATGCTGATGCACAAAAGAACAGGAAGAGCAGAGAAAGGGGGGGGGGGGGGGGAGGCGACAGAAGAAAGACAGGTTGAGTGCATGGCTTACCACTACCATTGGCGGACAATACAGACACAGCAGCCCCCTGCACTACGCCGTGCTCCTGGCCTCTACAGATGTAATTCCTGGGATATGGCCTACATCGCTATGGTGGACATCTGCACACATGGATGCCACAGGGGCATGTATACCTGTACTTGGCACTCTTCTGCGGTGGGGTGGAGAGCCACATGGCCTGCATTACGGAGGGGGCCAGCCTATGGATGTCGCCCTGGCCTAGGGAAACCCACAGCCGTCCTCCCACACCTAGACCCCTCAACTGCGCGCAAAGTCCCCAGAATGAGGGTGTACTCACCCCCTTGTGTCTGCTGTGATGCCCTCAAGCGCCCATCCAACTCAGGGTAGGCCACCGCCAGGATCCGGAACATCAGGGGGGTCATGGGGCGACGGGCACCCCTCCCATGTTGGGAGGCCATCCCCAGCTGAGCCTCCGCCGTCTTCTTGCTCCAGCGGCGAATGTCCTCCCATCTTTTATGGCAGTAGGGTGCCCCGTCTCTGGTGGACCCCCAGGGTCCGGACTTCCTTTGCGATGGCACGCCAAATGTCCTTCTTCTGGTGGGCACTGACCTAAATGACATGCACAGGGGAAGAAGAGAAGTCATTAGCAAGAGCACCGTCGAAGTGAATGGCCCCCATCCCTGCCCTTGCCATGTGGCACATGCATTCACAGTCCTTCATGTTCACTGCACTCTGCCCCCTTCCCTCTTACAACCAGCCCTCTCCACCCAGGCATAGCCCATACAACGTGCTCCCTGTGTACTTACCTGTTGGTCTGGAGGACTGTAGAGTAGCGTGTACTGGGGAGTACCCCGTAAACGAGCTTCCCCAACTCCTGAGCAGTGAAGGCAGGGGCCCTTTCCCCAGACGCAGCAGCCATTGTGTGTTCCAGACCGAGGTCACAGCAGCACTTGCAATGTAGGTCCTCTCCTGTCGAAGATCAGGTATCAAGTGATTGAACAGATAGAAAATGGCGGTCACGTCCGCGGCGGTGACGTCCACGTCGGTGCATCTCATCACCGCTGGCGCACTTCATCATTGGCTCCTGGGACCCATAGGGTCCAATGTTAACCAATGCAGCTTTGCGCCGCAGTCTTCGACCGCCTACAGCGACGGTGTACAACACCAGCGCAGTTACCTCACATCCCATTGTCCCAGTTTAGAGGTCAGGCAGCCGCCATTTCAGGGGCCCATATGGCTTAATTTGCAACTGCGTCACACATACCTGGGCCTACACTCGACACACATACAGGAAGATTTGTGTCTTTGGTGTCGTGTTCTGTGTATCTGTGGGTACATACCTGGGATTTTGTTGACTCTGTGGTCGCTGTTGTCCTTCCTAGGCACCGTCAGCTTGGACATTTGAGAAGATGGCGGAATCCTCCGGTGTACTGACCGCTGGTGGACCTGTTGACAATGGAGGAGCGACATTTACTCATCACCTATAGGTTTGACCGTGCCACTATCCAGGAACTATGTACCCAGTTGGAGCCAGACCTAATGTCACCAATCCGCCATCCCACAGGAATCCCCCTCAAGTGCAGGTGCTGTCAGTGCTCCATTTCCTTGCAAGTGGATCGTTTCAGACAACAGTCGCCGTGGCATCAGGGATGTCCCAGCCTATGTTTTCCAACGTGTTGTCCAGAGTGTTGTCTGCCCTGCTGAAACACGTAAGGAGCTACATCGTTTTCCCTCAGGTGGAGGATTTGCCTACAGTGAAAGGTGACTTCTATGCCCTTGGACATATCCCCAACATCATAGGTGCTATTGATGGGACCCATGTAGCTCTGGTCCCCCCCCACAGGAGTGAACAGGTGTACAGGAACCGGAAGAGTTATCATTCCATGAATGTACAGATGGTATGTTTGGCAGACCAGTACATCTCGCAGGTAAATGCTATGTTCCCTGGCTCAGTGCATGACGCCTACATACTGCGTAATAGCAGCATCCCTTATATGATGGGTCAACTCCAGAGGCACCGGGTGTGGCTATTGGGGGACTCTGGTTACCCCAAACTGTCCTGGCTATTGACCCCAGTGAGGAATCCCAGGACTAGGGCAGAGGAACGCTACAATGAAGCCCATGGGCAGACTAGGAGGGTGATCGAACGCACCTTCGGCCTCCTGAAGGCCAGGTTCAGGTGCCTGCATATGACAGGTGGTTCCCTATTCTACTCACCAAGGAAGGTGTGCCAGATCATCATTGCCTGCTCAATGCTTCACAATCTTGCTTTGCGACGCCAGGAGCCTTTTCTGCAGGAGGATGGTCCAGATGGCGGTGTTGTGGCAGCTGTGGAGCCTGTGGACAGTGATGAGGAGGACGCTGAGGAAGAAGACATAGACAACAGGGAGTCAGTCATACAGCAATATTTCCAGTGACACACAGGTGAGAACAGTTTTCTTTTTACCATTACATTCACTTTCACACTTCTACCTCTATCCTGTCTGTCAGTTCATAGTAGTATTTGGTCACTGAGTTGTACCTTTCCATCACGGTTTCACAGGTGTGGTTAGCAACGTGTGTCATCTGCTTGCATCCTTCAAGGACTTGTGATGTGTGACATAGGTATGTTGGCTTTAAAATTGGAAACGCATGTTGACACTGTCATTGATTATACATATTTACCAAATCACAGACTGACTCCAGATTGTTTTGTGGTTCAAGGGTTTTTATTTCAGTGCTCAAAAATGGAGGGGGGTAGTGATATGGTGATGGGGGACGGTGGAGGAATGTCCATGGCAGAGTCCAGTCCATTAGTCACACAGGTGCACTGCCCATATAGGCATAGGAAGTGGAGATGGGGCAGTTCCAATCGGGACAGGGTAACAAAGTGAGACAGTGGGAGGACAATCAGGGTGGTCTCATTTCCTGGCGGGGGTCTTGCCATCTTGCTCTGTCCTTTTCCTGGATCTCAGGGACCGCTTGCGGGTGGTTGTCCATCTGCAGGGGGTGGTGTGCTGGTGTGGTGGGGCTGTGGCGGGGCGTCCTGTCCACTAGCGCCGGCGGAGGTGGTGGGCAGTTCATCGTCAATGCTAGTGTCAGGGGCCCCTTGGAGTGCCACGGTGTCCCTCATGGTCTTTTGTATGTCCTTCAGCACTCCTACAATGGTGCCCAGGGCGGAGCTGATGGTTCTGAGCTCCTCCCTGAACCCCAAATACAGTTCGTCCTTCAGGCGCTGGGTCTCCTGAAACTTGGCCAGGACCGTCGCCATCGTCTCCTGGGAGTAGTGGTAGGCTCCCATGATGGAGAAGAGGGCCTCGTGGAGGGTGGGTTCCCTTGGCCTGTCCGCCCCCTGTCGCACAGCAGCCCTCCCAGTTACCCTGTGTTCCTGTGCCTCCGTCCCCTGGACCGTGTGCCCACTACCCACTACTGCCCCCAGGTCCCTGTTGTTGATGGGGTGGTGGGTTATCCTGGGTTCCCTGTAGTGGTGGACACACCGCTGATTGACGTGTCCTGGGTACGGAGGTATGGGCCCGCTGGGTGGGTGCTGTGCTGGTGTTACCAGAGGGTGGAATGTCAGTGTTGGGCTGTGCCTGTGCAAGGGGAATCGACTGTCCCGAGGCCCAGGATGGTCCGGGCTGGTCATCAGGATCCAGTAGGGCAGAGCTGCTGTCGTCACTGTGGGCCTCTTCTGTGGGTGGAGTGGAGTTGTCTGGACCCTCCGGTGTGGTGACGTTCCGTAGTGGTCCTGCAGGTATATAAGAGCATGATTAGTGCATGTGTGTGAGTAATGGTGTGCAATGGGTGGGTGTTTGTGTACCCCAGTGCAAGCATTCCTGTGTGTGGGTTTGTGTGATGATGGTTAGGGGGTTGTTATGGGTATGTGCAGTGAGCATGCTTTGGTGAGGGCTGACCATGCTTTGTTTTTCCATGCGGGGCTTGGTGTTAGGATGGGTGGTTTGTGTTATGAGTACATTAGTGAGGGGTTGGAGTGAAAGGGGGGGGTGAGGGTGGGGGTGTGTGATGGCATGCAGGTAGGGTTGGGGATATGATAGTTGAGATTTAACTTAATAGTGTCCATTCCTCCACCGACTCCTCCGAGGCCCTCTGGATGCATGATGGTCAAGACTTGCTCCTCCCTTGTTGTTAGTTGTGGGGGAGGAGGTGGGGGTCCGCCGCCAGTCCGCTGTACCGCGATGTTGTGCCTGGATAGCACAGAACGCACCTTCCCCCATAGGTCGTTCCACCTCTTCCTGATTTCCTCCCGATTTCTTGGATGCTGTCCTACAGCGTTGACCCTGTCCTCGATTCTTTGCCATAGCTCCATCTTCCTGGCTATGGATGTGTGCTGCACCTGTGAGCCAAATAGCTGTGGCTCTACCCGTAGGATTTCCTCCACCATGACCCTGAGCTCCTCCTCGGAAAACCGGGGGTGTCTTTGGCGTGACATGAGGTGGTGTGGGTGATGTGTGGGGTGGTGTAAGTGTTGATGTGTGTGGTGATGTGTAGTGGTGTGTGGTGTATTATGCGTGTAATGTTGTATGGGTGATGGTGTTGTGTGCCTCTGTGTGGTGGGGTTCTCAGTTGCTGTGCTCTCTGTCTATCTGGCCTTCGTCTCTGATTTTTGGTCGTAGGGGTTTGTGGGTGATGTGGGTGTGTGTTTTATATTGTGTTGGGTGTGTGGGAGTGGTGATTGTATGTGTATCAGGTGTATGTATTTGAAATTGTCCAATGTGGCGGTGTTTTGGAGATGTGTGTGTATTTTGAGCGCGGCGGTGTGTACCGCCAATGGAATACCACGGTTGAAAGACCGCCACGTGGATTCGTGGGTCGTGATAGCATGGGCGTGTTTCTGTTGGCGTAACGGTGGAGGTTTTGTTTTCGCCAGTTTATCACTGACCTTTGGTGTGACGGTCTTGTGTGGGTGTCTGAATTTCGGCGGATTCCGAGATGTGTGTCATAATAGCTGTGGCGGAATTCCGCGGCCGCGGCGGTGTTTTGGCGGTCTTCTGCACGGCGGTAAGCGCCTTTTACCGCCAATGTTGTAATGAGGGCCATAGTGTCAAAAGTCTTGAGGCCCAAAATGTGGAGAAGGTAAGTGCAAATAGGTAAGTATAGGTTTACATTCTTTAACTCCACGTCTGCATAACGTGAAGATATATATATATATATATATATATATATATGTGTATATATATATATATATATATATAAAATAAAGGTACAAATATGTGGAGTTATATATAGTAAAACTTTGCCTACCTACAGAAACGTACCTTCACAATATTTTTTCCTCAATATTTCTGTTTCCGACATTCTGTCTAAACAGCGAAAAATGGTATACCTGAGAATGTATTTTTAGGTTAAATAGCCATGACATGGTGGGCGTGGCCAAGATGGCGGCCGGAGAGGACGCTTGAACAAAGAGCTCTGCTCACGGCCCACCACAATCGGCATTTATCCTGTTCCCTACGTGGCCCTACACTCAAGCCTGCGGCGAGCGGGCCCCCCTTTCAAGACAGGGGTGCTCCGGAGGCCGAAAAAACAAGAAAATGCATACAGACCGCGACGTCTGCGGACCCGGAAGTGTGGCACGGCTGGCACCTGCGGGTGGAGCGGCCTGGAACACATGCATCGGACAAAAGGTGAGCGCCGTGGTTGCCGCCGGACGTGGGCCTTCGGAATCCCTGGCCGGACGGGCCCCCGGCGCTGCGGTTAGTGGGACGCCATCATCCCCCTGCAGGTGCCCGGGCTTGGGCCCCGTGGCGTGACGCCAGGTGGCCCGCGATACAATTTGGGACGCGCCGGGCCGTAAACAGAGACTTGTCCCCGCGATTGCCTGTGATCGGACCGCTGCAGCGCTAGACCTGGTGTGCTGATCTGAAATTAAAGGCGAGCGGGGTCAGGTGTGCTGGAATGGAGCCCGTGTGAACAGTTTGCAAGCGGGAATGGAGACGGCCCCGGGGATATCCCAAAAAAGCGCAAACAACGATATTTGCTCCTAGCGAGTACTCAGGGCGATACGGGGAGCTGGGGACAACACTGGTTCCCCAGAAACAAAGCGAAAAAGAAAAGCGGGTAGGATAAAAAAAAAAAAAAAAAAAAGGGGGACACAATAATAAATCAACACAACGGAAAACAACAAGTAATAAAAGCGTAAAGTGGTAAAGGATGCAAGATAAGAAGCAAGTAGGGCCCTACCAGTCCCCTTGAGGCACTACTTTTGAAACATATGAAAGTCCGTGTAGAAAACATATAAGCTGTCAGATCTTCTTTATCTGCTTCCCCCCCCCAAAAAAAAACCCTGCTGTAAAACTTGAGAGGATAAACCGAAACTCCTCATGCTACTGAATGTTGAACCAAGCACTGTATAAATTCAGCACAAAGGCGAACTACTGGGCAGGAGGCCCAAACGGAGTTGGCACACCAGGTTCACAAGCTGAAGTCATGTAAACCATCACTCCAAACGGGCGTGACCGTATAAATGGAGCACTCTGTGGCACTGGCTCCCTGGAACCCCTACAATATTTGTAAAACGTTCCCCAATCCCCCTGCCGCCGAATCAAGCTTACACTAAAATACCACAGCGGTAAAAGAGTTTCCTCAGCAGACTTATCGTTTGGAATACACGGAACAACAGTAAATAGGATCCTTGGAGCCTACGGGGAGGGCTCAACTTCAGAAGCACGCACAGGCTCCCCGGTCGCTCGCGCCTGCGGGGTCACTCAGACGTGAATAACTCTAACCTCTTAACGCGCTCTGCGGCCTCTTGCAATCCCGACCATATACAGTTCCAGTGGGTAGATCAGCAGGGACTATCACTACAGGACACAATGGTCAAACCAAAACACCCCAAACCGGGGACCCACATGGACGATGGTATCCCAGCCGCCGCGAGTAACTCTGACACGCAAATCACAACACTTCTTCAGGTGAGCAAAACGCTGCCTACACACTCCGTGCAATTTGATCAACTCTTACAAGCGATAATGGATACCAAGTCCTCACTTGAGGGTAAAATCGATGCTGCGGTCATGGAGGTCACTCTACTCCGTGCGGACCATCGCAAGCTAACGGATAGGGTCGTCAACACAGAATCAGCACTAAAAACTGTCCAGCCGGAGGTCACAAGTATGAAAACTAAAATTCAACAAATGGAAATGGAACTGACACAACTGCAGCGCAGGGCCGAGGACGCAGAGGGTCGCTCCAGGCGCAATAACATCAGATTCCTAGGTATTCCAGAACGGACAGAGTCACCCAAAGCTGAGGATTTCTTAGAGGTCTGGCTTGAAAGACACAATGAAAATACAGGACACCACCAAAGCACCAGTGATAGAAGAGCACACAGAATTCCTGGTAGACCCCCGCGACCAAGCGCTCCACCCCGACCTCTGATAGCACGATTCCTAAACTACAGAGACAGGGATCAAGTCCTACAATACTTCAGAACCTCAGGTACAGTCAGTTTGGAGAACAGTAACGTAACAGCCTATCCAGACTATACAATGGAAGTACAACGTAAAAGAGCATCATATGTCACAATCAAACAACTGTTGCGCAAACACAAAATTACTTACTCACTCATGTTCCCAGCTCGCCTCCGTATAATAATTGACGAAAAGACTCTTATGTTCCCTACTCCGGAAGATGCATGGACATGGATTCATGCCAAGGGCCTGGTTGACTCATCCAAAGATGACACAGCAAAGGAGGAATGGATTACGCCCAGCTCCCGGAGAAAGACAAAGAAAAGCACAACAGCACGTCCAACAAAGTCACAGATGGCGGCCGACCAGGCGCAAGTTTTAAAAGAAACTAGCACGTTTGCAATCGGACACCAAAAACAAAGCAGACCTCAATCACAGCGGCTCGCTACGCATTGGATCCAGCTCCTCCCTCTCCCAGTTAATGGGAGGCCCAGATCTTACTCCACGTCTGGCAGACGAAATATGAGAACTTACTGATGTTATCTTGAGCGAGATCACCTGCCCTGAAACAACCGGGGGCGAATCCCCCTCTCCTGGGTGCGGAAATGGACAAATATGGACATTCCTCGATGTGGACCGACCTGGCGCTGGCTCTGGAAGCTGCGGAAATGCCAGTGTTGGATAACATGATCTCATTTAGGGCTGCGCAGGGAAAAAGCATCATGGAGGTGGGCCACCAAGGCGGCCAACCTCCACTAACCTACGTCCCCCACCACCTGAACGGTACCCGAATGGAACAGAACTGCACAGATACTAGTTTAGGCACCGGTTGTGCCACAGCGTTTAAAGTTGGGCTTTGCCCAATATATCCTTTTTACTATCCTCAGTTGATTCTCTTACTCTTCTTTTCTATTGGCGGGGTCTATCCCGCTTTTCTATGGTCACTATTATCCTACATAAAAGATCGGGACGCGGGGGGGGGTTGCGTGAGCATGTGCTGGGGGGTTTTGGGCAGCGGTGGGGAGCTCGGAGTTATAACCCTTCGGGTGGGTTTGATGGGAAGAGATAAGGCCACACAATATAACGCACAAGGAACCCATATATAACATACTAACTTGGAATGTGAAAGGTATGGCAGGTATGACTAAACGAAATAGAGAATATGCATATTTAAAACGCCATCACATACATATAGCCATACTGCAAGAAACACATGTCACACCGGAAGATATCAAACAGATGGAGAGGAGATGGGCGGGACTAATATACGGTTCTGGGACATTGACTTTTGCAAGAGGACAACTAATTTGGATAGCCCCAAGGGTCCTATTCACAGTGAAGTGCAGCATAACGGACAAAGAAGGCAGGTTTATACAACTAGAAGGTATTAATGGGTTATATGCCCCAAATGTTAAACAGGGCGAATTCCTACGAAACACTATCTCACACCTATCAAATGTCCTTCCTTCACCTAGTATCTGGGGAGGGGACATGAACTGTGTTCCACAAGTAGATATGGATAGGTCACACCCCCCATTAGTAGCCACCCCTGTAAGGAAAAACACACAGATACTACAATCCTGGATAACAGACCGCCGTCTGATAGACGTATGGAAACATCTACACCCTCTAGAAAGGGAGTACTCTTACCACTCCCCGTGCATCTCCTACACACCTGCATAGATTCAATACTCAGCTCACAAGATCTGATGCACAGAATCACAGGCGCAGAATACACCGCAAGGGTAATCTCAGATCACTGTCCACTTATAGCACACATTAAATGGGGCAGACCACGCGCTTGCATTCCAACTTGGCGTCTCCAACCAACCAAGCTTGCTGCAAGATCCCCCGTTCAGGAAAGAAATAGCCACGCACATCACCTCTTATTTTACCCTAAACAACGGGACAACGAGCTCCAGAGCAAATTAATGAGATACACATAAGGTGGTAATAAGGGGCATATGTGTATCAATGACAGTGGGAGTACGACAAACACTGACGCAAGAGCTCCGCAAGTGTGAACAGGACGTTCGCTCTGCAGAGTGCAAACATTGCGAAGGCACAATAGCTGACGCGGAGCTCGCTAGACTACGAGTACAGTGGATTGAGGCGGATCGGCGCCTTAGGCAATAAGATTACCGCCACTACCTGGCCCGCACACATGCAGAGGGGGATGGATCAGGGAGACTTCTGGCATGGCTGCTAAAGAATGAACAACGGAACTCTCCTATAGGGGCCATCCGTCGCGACACAGGGATAATAGTAAACACCCAAGAGGAAATAAACAACACCTTCAGAGAGTATTACAGCAAGTTATACAAGGCTCAACCCCCTCCCTCATTAGAACAGTTAAATGAGTTCTTCAGAGGGATACAATTAAATCGCTTAACTGCCACACAGGTTGGAGACCTGGAGAAACCGATAGATCTCGCAGAGATGCAACAGGCCTTGCAACAATTAGCACATGGCAAAGCACCAGGTAGCGATGGCATTCCCATAGAGTATTATAGCACATTCTCAGCACAAACATTAGCACCATACTTAAAAATGCAATCTGAGGCCTTAGAGCGAGGTCAATTACCAGACACCCTATGTGAAGCGTTGATAGCGGTATTACTTAAACCAGGTCGTGATCCACTGGATGTTCGCTCATACAGACCACTAAAGTTGTTAAACATAGATTGTAAACTGCTCGGTAAAATCTTAGCAAATCGCCTGCTCCCCTGGCTGCCGGACCTGGTCCACCAAGACCAGTCTGGTTTCATACCTGGCCGCAATACTTTTATCAACATACGGAATCTTCTACGGATGATGGCGAACACCCCAGAGGGCGAATACAAACATGTAGCAGTATCACTAGATATTGAAAAAGCGTTCGATACGGTAGGATGGCCCTTCCTGATAGAAACTCTTAACCGAATGGGATTCGGAAAGACATATATCAGCTGGGTTAGGGTTTTATACTCTAATCCAACAGCGAGAGTTAAGACAGGTGACACTATGGGGGTTATTACAATTTTGGAGGAGGTGTTAATCCGTCCCAAAAGTGACGGATATACCACCAGCCATATTACGAGTCCATTATATCCTATGGAACTTGTAATACGGCTGGTGGTATATCCGTCACTTTACCGTCACTTTTGGGACGGATTAACACCTCCTCCAAAGTTGTAATAACCCCCTATATCCGAGAAGTTCAGTATCGAAAGAGGCACCAGACAGGGCTGCCCGTTATCCCCATTACTGTTCTCTCTTGCTATTGAACTATTAGCTGCCCGGCTACATACATTAGCTTCGAAATGGGGCATTTTGGATGGACGCACACATCGTATAGTGTCAATGTACGCGGATGACGCACTAATATTCCTATGAAACCACACAGAGGTGGTCATTACAACCTCGGCGGTCTTTTAACAAGACCGCCGAGGGACCGCCGTGCGGAAGACCGCCAGTAGTGGCGGTTTTGCCGCTCGGCGTATTATGACCGTTGGCTGCCCTCTGTCGTTTTTCCAACGGAGAGCCGCCAACAACCATACTTGCGGGCGGCGGGGAAGTGGAGGTTGCTCCACCTCCACCGCCATGCCAACAGAACACTGCCCAGCTAATCATGTCCTGTGATTCTGCGCAGCGGTGTCCTGTTGGCGGTGTGGTGTCGGCGGAGCTGCCCCATGGCTCCCGTCCCCTCCTGGCGGATCGACGGAACAGGTAAGTCGATCGTCCGTTAGGGGAGGGGGTGGGGGGGTGTTGTGTGTTGTGTGGGTGCATGGGGGTGTGCGTCTGTGTATGTAGAGGGGGGTGTGAGTGCGTGGATGCTTGCGGGTGTGTTGCGTCTGTTGGGAATGAGTGCGTGTATGTCTGTATGTATGTCTGTATGGATGTGTGCGTGTATGTCTGTATATGGGTGTGCGTGTCTGACTGAGTGTGTGGATGTAGACATTTATGTTGGTGTGTGTGCGTGTATGTGTGTTGATGGTGCCTGCGTGCGTGTCGTGTGTGTGTGAGTTATGTGGTGTTGGGGGGTGGCAGGGGTGGTGGGGGGTGTAGGGGAGGGAGTCGGGTGGGATTCCCTGGCACTGATAGGGCTTACCGCCATGGATTTCATGGCGGTTCCTACCGCTGGAAATCCACGACGGTAAGCCGGGTTGAAATACCGACGGCGGTATTGTGACGGCCGCCGGGCTGGAGACCCAGGTCTCCAGCCCAGCGGTCATCTCCGCCCTGGCGGGCGGAACGGTGAAGCGGCAGATGACCATGGCGGTAACCGCCATGGTCATAATACAAAAAAAAAGACCGCCAGCCTGTTGGCGGTCTTACCGCCGCTTTAATACCATCCGCCAGGGTTGTAATGACCCCCTTAGTACGCTCAACATGGAATTGTGGAAATAATGAACCTAAAGCGGCCCCTATATTACACGATTTACTAGATAGCGTAGTCGCCCCAATAAATGTATCGAGAATATATAGAATCCTGACAACACATATTGAACACGGGCAGCAACAAGCAAAAAATAGGTGGGATCAGGTACTTGCGGCACCGCTCTTGCAGCACGCATGGAACCAGGCTATGATAATGATCTATGAAGTGTCACGTAACCCCCGATTTCGCTATACCCAGTTCAATTATGTACACCAAACATATCTATCACCAAACCGATTGCCACGCATGTTTCCCCAAACGCCACAGAGGTGCCCCAGATGAGGAGTCACAGAAGCCACCTTTTTCCACATGACATGGGAATGCCCTCCAATTTTGCATGCATGGAATGATATAATAACTTTGTTAACTGAGTGGATGGATACTCCATTGTCCTCCAAGCCGGAGCTATGCTTGCTAGGAATCGGAGTTAGATCCAAAGGACGGAAGCAGACACATAGATGCATAGCATTGGCACTAGTGCTGTATAGGCGTCTGATAGCAATGCATTGGAAAGCGCCTAATGCAACGAGTACCCGTTAGTGGCAAGACGAGCTACTACGCTGGGCAAAAGCAGAAGCACAAACACTGCAATCACTCCAGGAAAAAGGGGTCCAAGTCAAGGGGATAGAAACCTGGAACTCCTTTGTGATAACCTTGGAAAGCAAAGATGATAAACGACCCCCCTGAGCAAATGGAACTGACAGGCAACATCAGACAACTCACAGAACAGACTCACAACATTGGCACAGTTAGCTATTCCAGAATATGCAGTAAAGATGGAATTCAGCAGGGAATAACTGAATCAATAGAGACATCAGGGATGCGGTGCACAATGAGATACAGACACTCTAGAAAAAATAAATTAAACCTAAGGTGGGAAAGTATATAAGCGTGCTGATTGCCGAAGACCGCCACTGTTTCCTCTTCTTAGCTGCCCCTCCCCGCCTACCTCTCCCTCCTGCGCCCTCCCCTGACCCTGCGCGGTCATCGTGCCGCCCTCGATTGCACCGTGCCGAAACTACTATGGGAGCATATGTCCCACTGCTCCAGTTACTGTTATGGGCTCTGTTGATGGGTGATGCGGGTGGCTCTCTTCCCCCTCCCCCCCTCCGCGTGCGGCTTCCTCGATCTCGACCCCTCCTCTCTTTTTCTTTCTCTTTAGTCTTTTTTCAATTATCTTTTATGTTATGCATCTTTATTGTATTTCCTGTGTACACAATGTTTCCAAACAATTTTAGCTAAATGTATCAATGGCAATTACACTGCTATGAACGCAAAAGTCATTTGAGTAATCAGTACTGGAACATGAAAATAACTGTATAATCATGCAATTTGGGAACACAATTGTATTTTTTCACTGTTAAAATAATTTACAAAAAAGAAAAAAATAGCCATCCATTGAATTCTTTTTATAAACAGTGATGTCATTTTGGGACAACAAAAATAACATTAGAATAAGTGGAAGCCTGCAACAGCTGTAAATAATCTAAATCCAATTTCCTTATTACAGTGTACTTGTGATATTACCAATCACTTGTTACATGACAGAACTATGCACATTCTAACGACACACTCCAGTTGCCTGTTTACCAACACAATAGGAAAAAATTAAAGTCAGGTCAAAGGCCAGAATTGAAGTTATGTTTATGCAAATAAAGTGACTACTTTTTCATTTACCTGCTGAATTATTTTTTCCATAGACAGTTTTTTGATTAGCAACCAAGGATGCATTTTTAGTAGCATGATTATTTATTGCCCTGATGGAGTCCACTACTACATGAAAGTCAGATATGAACACATTTAGTTTAATAGGACTTGTTATATCTGTTATATCTGTAGTCTGTTTTCCTGCAACTGGAGAAAGTATTTATGGGAAGGAGAAGCACACAAAGAATTTTAAAAAATGCAGTCGGGAGAGTAGTTATGCATGGTTAGCAATGTATTATAAGGAATAAAATAAATGTGTAAGAAATATATACATTGCAAGCCATGTCAGAGTTCCATAATTTTGTAACGGGTAAGGTAATGAAATACGAACTCAAGCAGACTGGGTAATGATAAATAGTAAATTTATACAATACACAATCTAAAGTACACACCTTCAACAGATACATAGTGGAAGGTTGAGTTTAATGCTTCAGACACGACAAGACTGATCACACTCACTAAAAGCAAGCAGACTCCTTCTGTTCTGATACGGTCTGTCAGCGAGTTCAGGGTCTTGAATCAAATGCCCCCCTTAATCTAGAGACATTCCCTCATTTGTTGATGTACGGAATAGAAAGATTCACCCTTCCTCTTGAGACAGAATTTTGCTCTTATAGAACTAAAGCCCAGATTTTAGGGGGCCTAGCACCATTGCAACTCCACATTATCATCATTTTTTTTATGCTGATGTGACGCTGGAAGGCCAAAAACGCTGCACCATATTAACAAAGTGGCTCAATGCTTGCATGGTGCCACTTTGTAACCATTTGCGCCACATTATGCCTGCGCCAGGCATAATGTATGCAAGGGGGGCGTTCTGGCGCTAGTGGGGCCAGAAAAATGTCTCAAAGAAATCTAAGATTTCTTTGTGTCACTTTCATCAGCATTTTTAATGCCTGCAAAGAGCAGGCGTTACATGGAGGCTCCCAATGTTTTCAATGGGCCTCTGGGTGCTTTGCCACATTAGCGTCAATATTTTTTATGCTAATCCTGCAAAGCGCCGGACTAGCGTAAAGAATTATGATGCTAGTACCCCTGACTACCGCCATGGTGCGCCGTATTTTAAATATGACACACACATGGTGGAGTTAAGGGGGTGCTAAGGGGCACAAGAAAGGTGGCGCTGCACTAGGTGCAGCTCCACTTTTCATAAATCTGCCACTAAAGATTTCAACGTTTTTCACCTTCATTAACTCAATCATTGGTGCTTCCAAACCTCCCTCTAGTTTCCTACCCCCTCCCCTCTTTCAGTGACAATACGGAGGCAACTTTCACTATCTGTGGTTAGATTCTGGAGGAAACAATGTCACTCTTCAGTCCCATTGATTTCTAATACACTCTCACATTCTGAAATTCTCCTCCCTGGGGCTGACACTCCTCTAACTGGATTAGGTTCCTTAGGCAGGAATGTTCCCCTTCTAGTTCTATTGATGCCTCACCCCCTCTTACCTTCAATAACTGCACATCCTGCTGCTGACACCTGCCCTCTATCTCTCCAATCAGGCTTTTGAGGGAGGCGTTCTGTTTCTCCACGACAGTCATTCTCAAGGACATCTTCTCTAGAACTTCCATCTGATGTTTTTCCACCTTGCCCAGGATGTTTCTCGTTTCCTGCTCTAGAACCCGCTGCAGATCTTCTAAGGTTCCCGCGATTTTCATAGTTTGGTTCTTGAATTTTCCCTGAACAAAAGATATTCAGGTAAAAATAGGTGCAGTTATGTGGATTTCCAAGAACACACCAACACTTTCTTAAATGAAGACAAGACAGTAGGTGTGCGCTCAATGCACTGCCCATGGCCTTGTACAGGACACTGCAGATGGCATCACATATCACAGCAGGTGACAAAAACCTCGAAAATGTCCCTCTATGACTGCAGCAGAAGAGGCTACCTCGTGCAACACCCCTTGAGAGTGGAGAAACATACTCGCCAATTTACAGGCTCTGGGTCCTTTGGCTCTAGTGGGCTGTTAAACTCTTCCCTAGCAAGACTTTCTTGGACAAAAGTATAAAGGTACCTTGTTGTACTAGTAGAACATTGTCTGAGGTGCCCATTCCCTTTTTTTCAATTGGCACGAAATAAAGTGTTGACCAATGGAATATTCACAGAAAAACTTGACTTCCACAATGCAAACTTTAGAATAAATGTAGATAAAATGAACTATATTTATAGAACAGTACATTAAAATCAAGTCCCTAATTCTTTAGAGTTTACGCCACAAATGTATGAATCTTTAAACCAGAGTCTTATTAGAATGATGCTTCAGTGTAGCAGAGGTCACCATGCAAGTTGCCCCAAATCTTGTTTAAATTGGCTGTCAGGAGAAAAGGGCCTGGTTGGAGTGAGAAAATGCATGTGTAACAGCATTGGAGGACAGAGAGAGGAGAGGGGGAGCTTGCTTTGAAGGGGCTTCCACATGCCCAAAGCATTGCTGTGAGCTGGAAACCACCCACAGTTAGGAGGGAACTGCAGCAAAAGCCAGAGATGCAGCAGGTTACTGTGGGTGTAGCTGGACTAAAATAGTAATCACAAAACAATGACATCTGAAGACATCTAAATTGCACCCTACGTTTATGGTTCCATTAACAATGAAAAGATGCTGAATCCAGCTACTGTACGCTTTAAACTGCCTCAGTCAAAAAATATCCATCCAGTACTCCATGTATCTTTGTTGAAACCGTGTCTGCAAATGCAAATGCCTTGCTTCCTACTATATGCCTGTACAGGTGAATGCTGAAAGTTAATGTAAGATTTGATATACACAAATCGCCAAAAAACAGTTGCAATACCTACTAGATTGAAATGGGTTGGGCAATGAGGAGAGTAATCATAGGGGTTTTGTGGTTACTTAAAAACTGAACAGTTCATTCAGAGAGACAATAACACTGCATGGTGTGCTGCCCCAGGCTATGAAGCAGATATCCATGTATATCAGTGATGCTCTCCTTAAAAACTCCCCATCTCCTGCCCACACTGTGCTTCAGATCTCTGTGTAGCAATGATGCCCTCTGTATAAACTACAAATCTCTAGTCCAGACTGTGCTTCAGATATCACTGCCTAGTAGTGATGCTCTTCCCATAAACTCCCCCTATCCTGCCCAAAGCTGTGCTTCACACGCCACTATGCAGCAATGATTCTCCCCGTAGACTTCACTACTTCTTCCCTAGGATGTGCTTCAAATGTTCTGGTGCAGCAGTAACAATCTCTCTATAAACCCCCATCTCCTGTCCTAGCCTGTTCTTTAGATGCCACTCTGTGCAGTAATGATTCTCTCAGTGTTTATCCCCCAATCTATTGCCCCAGACTGTACTTCAAATCTTCCTGTGCAGTAATGATGCTATCAGATGCTTTCTGCATATACTCCATCTCCTTGCTTCAGATGTCCCTGTGAAGTAATGATGCTCTCTGTGTACTCCCCATCTCCTGCAAAAAAAATGCCTAAATGTGCGTCAGATGCCCCTGTGCAATAGTGATGCTCTCTGTGATATCCCTACCTTCTGCCCCAGCCTGTGCTTCAGGTGTCCCTGTGAGGCAGTTATGTTCCCTGTATATACTCTCCGTCTCCTGCCTCAGCCTTTGCTTCAGATGTCCCTGTGTATCAGTGATGCTCCCTGTACATACTCTCCATCTCCTGCCTCAGCCTGTGCTTCAGATGCCCTTGTGCACCAGTGATGCTCCCTGTAAATACTCTCCATCTCTGCCTCAGCCTGTGCTTCAGATGTCCCTGTGCAGTGGTGTTGCTCCCTGTATATACTCTCCATCTCCTACCTCAGCCTGTGCTTTAGATGTCCCTGTGCATTTGTGATGCTGCCTGTATATACTCTCCATATCCAGCTTCAGATATCCCTGTGCATCCGTTATGCTGCCTGTATATACTCTCTATCTCCAGCTCCAGCCTGTGCTTCAGATGTCCCTGTGCATAAGTGATGCTCCCTGTACATACTCTCCCTCTCCAGCTTCAGCCTGTGCTTCAGATGTCCCTGTGAGGCGGTGATGCTCCCTGTATATACTCTACATCTCCTACCTCAGCATGTGCTTCAGATGTCCCTGTGCAGCGGTGATGCTCCCTGTATATATTCTCCATCTCCTACCTCAGCCTGTGCTTCAGATGTCCCTGTGCAGCACAGTGATGCTGCCTGTATGTACTCTCCATCTCCAGCTTCAGCCTGTGCTTCAGATGCCCCTGTGCAGCGGTGATGCTCCCTGTATATACTCTTCATCTCCTGCTTCAGCCTGTGCTTCAGATGTCCCTGTTCAGTGGTGATGCTGCCTGTATATACTCTCCATAACCAGCTTCAGCCTGTGCTGCAGATGTCCCTGTGCAGCGGTGATGCTCCCTGTATATACTCTCCCTCTCCAGCTTCAGCCTGTGCTTCAGATGTCCCTGTGCAGCGGTGATGCTCCCTGTATATACTCTACATCTCCTACCTCAGCATTTGCTTCAGATGTCCCTGTGCAGCGGTGATGCTCCCTGTATATATTCTCCATCTCATACCTCAGCCTGTGCTTCAGATGTCCCTGTGCAGCACAGTGATGCTGCCTGTATATACTCTCCATCTCCAGCTTCAGCCTGTGCTTCAGATGCCCCTGTGCAGCGGTGATCCTCCCTGTATATACTCTCCATTTTCTACCTCAGCCTGTGCTTCAGATGTCCCTGTGCAGCGGTGATGCTCCCTGTATATACTCTTCATCTCCTGCTTCAGCATGTGCTTCAGATGTCCCTGTTCAGTGGTGATGCTGCCTGTATATACTCTCCATATCCAGCTTCAGCCTGTGCTTCAGATGCCCCTGTGCAGCAGTGATGCTCCCTGTATATACTCTCCATCTCCTACCTCAGCCTGTGCTTCAGATGTCCCTGTGCAGCGGTGATGCTCCCTGTATATACTCTTCATCTCCAGCTTCAGCCTGTGCTTCAGATGTCCCTGTGCAGTGGTGATGCTTCCTGTATATACTCTCCATATCCAGCTTCGGCCTGTGCTTCAGATGTCCCTGTGCAGCGGTGATGCTCCCTGTACATACCCTCCATCCCCTACCTCAGCCTGTGCTTCAGATTTCCCTGTGCAGCAGTGATGCTGCCTGTATATACTCTCCATCTCCTACCTCAGCCTGTGCTTTAGATGTCCCTGTGCATTTGTGATGCTGCCTGTATATACTCTCCATATCCAGCTTCAGATATCCCTGTGCATCCGTTATGCTGCCTGTATATACTCTCTATCTCCAGCTCCAGCCTGTGCTTCAGATGTCCCTGTGCATAAGTGATGCTCCCTGTACATACTCTCCCTCTCCAGCTTCAGCCTGTGCTTCAGATGTCCCTGTGAGGCGGTGATGCTCCCTGTATATACTCTACATCTCCTACCTCAGCATGTGCTTCAGATGTCCCTGTGCAGCGGTGATGCTCCCTGTATATATTCTCCATCTCCTACCTCAGCCTGTGCTTCAGATGTCCCTGTGCAGCACAGTGATGCTGCCTGTATGTACTCTCCATCTCCAGCTTCAACCTGTGCTTCAGATGCCCCTGTGCAGCGGTGATGCTCCCTGTATATACTCTCCATCTTCTACCTCAGCCTGTGCTTCGGATGTCCCTGTGCAGCGGTGATGCTCCCTGTATATACTCTTCATCTCCTGCTTCAGCCTGAGCTTCAGATGTCCCTGTTCAGTGGTGATGCTGCCTGTATATACTCTCCATAACCAGCTTCAGCCTGTGCTTCAGATGTCCCTGTGCAGCGGTGATGCTCCCTGTATATACTCTCCCTCTCCAGCTTCAGCCTGTGCTTCAGATGTCCCTGTGCAGCGGTGATGCTCCCTGTATATACTCTACATCTCCTACCTCAGCATTTGCTTCAGATGTCCCTGTGCAGCGGTGATGCTCCCTGTATATATTCTCCATCTCCTACCTCAGCCTGTGCTTCAGATGTCCCTGTGCAGCACAGTGATGCTGCCTGTATATACTCTCCATCTCCAGCTTCAGTCTGTGCTTCAGATGCCCCTGTGCAGCGGTGATGCTCCCTGTATATACTCTCCATTTTCTACCTCAGCCTGTGCTTCAGATGTCCCTGTGCAGCGGTGATGCTCCCTGTATATACTCTTCATCTCCTGCTTCAGCATGTGCTTCAGATGTCCCTGTTCAGTGGTGATGCTGCCTGTATATACTCTCCATATCCAGCTTTAGCCTGTGCTTCAGATGCCCCTGTGCAGCAGTGATGCTCCCTGTATATACTCTCCATCTCCTACCTCAGCCAGTGCTTCAGATGTCCCTGTGCAGCGGTGATGCTCCCTGTATATACTCTTCATCTCCTGCTTCAGCCTGTGCTTCAGATGTCCCTGTGCAGTGGTGATGCTTCCTGTATATACTCTCCATATCCAGCTTCGGCCTGTGCTTCAGATGTCCCTGTGCAGCGGTGATGCTCCCTGTATATACCCTCCATCTCCTACCTCAGCCTGTGCTTCAGATGTCCCTGTGCAGCAGTGATGCTGCCTGTATATACTCTCCATCTCTTGCATCCAGTTGTACTGCAGATACACAGATTTCCTTTAGCTTTAGCTCTGTGCTGTTCACCAACAGGAAAGACCCATATAGACCACTCATCTTTGGAAGCTCTCCACCTTTCTTTCTGTAAAATGATCGTCAACACTGTCATACCAGTATCACCACCCCTCCAAATCCTCCCCTGCAAATATTTCACATCCTCCTATGCTCAGACACGTGATCTCCATCAAAAAGCTGCCCATCTCGTACATCTAAACATATTATGCAACTTTCCCCTCTAACATGTTTTTACTGGGGTACTCCTCAAACCAAGGAATCCTCATATACTTTGCAGATGTGCCCTATATATGCCCCAGTCAACCTAGAAGAAATGCTCCTCATCCTATGGTTGTGTGTGTGTGTGTGTGTGTAGGAGTAGGTTTGTTGGGGGGAAGGGTGTGTGTGGTTATATTAAGCTATAGATATTTATATTAGAGTAACATATTAATTTAGATAGTTTTGTTTAGCTCTAACAGGTCGCCAAGCAGCCACTTCAGAGCGCAACAAGAAGGAATGAAGCAGGAAAAGAAACTGGGATAGAGAGTAATGATTTGGAGAACCTTAAGTTCCTCATGGGGTGGAAAGATGTGGCTTAATTCTGCAAGTAAAGTGTGCCTATCCTGTTGAAAGCCTTGTGCAAAATATACAGTAACTTGAACTGGATCCTCTGTTGTACAGGAAGCCAGTAGAGACTTTGTATTTATATTCTGTGTATGCCCAATGATCCTTCTGTGCCCATATAACTCCATACACACACACAAACACACTTAAGCACCCCCCCTTAGCATACCGCATGCACCTCATGTATCCATTGCACAATCGTGTGTAGATTTAGTATACCTACATTTTAATTATGGAATATATCCAAAAAATTTTGTAAAGTGTTCCTCAGGGCAAATTCTATGTTATATAGCGCTGTAAACACCATTCAGAAGTTTGTTATTTTTGTACAAAACGCATGCTAGATAAACAATTACAAGGTGCCTAACTGATAGCATAGAATGCACATTATTCGCATGTTTTTTTGTTCAGCAAATTTACTGTGCAAATATGATGTTTAGTTTCACACAAACACATTTATGATGTTTAAATATTTTATTCAACCTATTAATGTTATAATTATTGTCCTTTATTAACAGAGGACCTGATTTAGAACTCAGTCGACGGGTTATTCCGGCACAACGGTAGCAGGTTTCCCGTCCGCCAAAATCTAAATCCCATAGAACAGTGGTCCCCAACCTGTGGTCCGGGGACCCCTGGGGGTCCGGGAAGCCTCCTCAGGGGGTCCACTACTGCTTAGAAAATTAAATAGGATTAACAGATTAAGGGGGCCATTATGACCCCGGCGGTTGGCGGTAACATGGAGGAAAGTACTGCCAACAGGCTGGCGGTACTTTCCTCCTTATTATGACACTGGCAGTTTGGCTGAAGCCAAACCGACAATGTACCACACCGACCGCCACAGTGGTAACGGCCGCTGGGCTGGAGACTTCAATCTCCAGCCCGGTGGCCGTCCCTTGCCAGCCTGCAGGATAATGACCCCGCCTACTGCCATGGTTTTCGTGGCATCCTTACCGCCACGAAAACCATGGCGTTAGGCACTATCAGTGACAGGGAATCCCTTCCCTGTCACTGACAGGGAATCCCTTCCCTGTCACTGACAGGGGTTTCGCCACCCCCCTCACCCTCCACAGGTTCCCCCTCACTCCCTCCTTCCTCTACAGACCCCCCTTCATATACGCCCCTCCCTTCACACACGCACACATGCATACACACACCCATTTCCACATTCATCCACGCATGCATACATCCATTCACACACACACTTACTTACATACACGCAGAAACGCATTCACACAACTAAACATACATGC
Organism: Pleurodeles waltl; assembly: GCF_031143425.1. Lineage (NCBI taxonomy): Eukaryota > Metazoa > Chordata > Amphibia > Caudata > Salamandridae > Pleurodeles > Pleurodeles waltl. Next base: position 72,689,436 of record NC_090445.1, read on the forward strand.
ACTCACACCCCTAAAAATACACACACATACAACACACAACACACACCCGCATACATGCACGCACAGACATATACACATCCCCACACACACACACAACACCCTCCTCCCCTGTCGGTGCACCCACTTACCTGTGTCCAGGGGGTCCTCTGTCAGGAGGTGGGACGGGGCGCTGCTGCTAGCAGCAGTGTCTGCCAGCAGAACACCGCCAGGCCATATTAATCCTCATAATACGGCTGGCAGCGGTCTACTGGCTTGGCACTGCTGCTGGCAGCAGCGCCACCTTACCACCATCCGCCGGCATGGCCACAGTCGGATTTCCGCCATCCTTCTGGTGGAAATCTGGCTGTGGCCATATTAGGGCGGATGCCTGGTAGCCGCGGCGACTGTCTTTTGGCGGCTGTTGCCGCAGCATTAGGCGGTTTTTACAGCCATTGTTATAATGAGGGTCTAAGTCTTCAGCTTTTAGTACTGACTCAGTCGGAGGGTCCCCGGGATCCAGTAATGATAACGTGGGGGTCCACAAAAGTCAAAAGGTTGGGAACCACTGCCAAAGAATATACATTGATTTAGTTTTCGGCGAATGGGATATCCGTCAATGTTGTGGTGGAGTAACATGTCATCCAAGTTCTAAATCAGGCTCAAAGTGTCTGGAAGGTTAGTGGTTGCATGGTACACTTCTTGTTGTCTGTCAAAAAGAACACAGCCTAATAATTCAGAGAGTTGGAATGGCATTTTGCCATTCAATACTTATTGTTTATTCTGAAGGCCTTCAATAGACCTCTGTCTAAATTTTATAAAAAAAACATATGTATCAGGCCACAGGTGAGAGAGTAGGTTCACGGTACGGATATCAATTCAGGGACCCGAATGAATGCAGCACCCGCTTTAATCGAAGGTTGCAGAACGACAAGTGCCCTTCATCGGCTCCTTGGACTGTGTGTGGCATTCTGTGTCTATGTTATACTTGTTGCAGGAATAAACATCCTCTTACCAAAACCCATGGCATGGTACATTTCTTAATTGTGAAGTGGTCATGACACTGGTGAGAAGCAGGCTGCCTCGGAAGAGGCTTGGAGTGCTGCAGCAGTGATGGGATCTGCAACTAGTGTTTGGCTGTGGAGAGGTGGTGTGAAGAGGCTTTGTCTGGGATCCAAATATTTTGAGGACAGAACAGCTATGACAGCAACACCGGTAGCAGAACAGAGGCAAGGTGAATAAATGGATTTCTTATTCAACTGGTTGGTGTTGAGAAAACAGGTGAGCGCACACTGCCTGTACAAGAGACTATAGTGTAAAAAGACTTGCAAGAGGAGGAGCATGCATGTTTTCAAAAGCAAGTCCGTCACCAAGCTCAAGTTTGGGTGATGTGGCAGCAATCTTAACTAAGGGCAAACTGCGGACCGGTATCTGTGACCCACAGACCAGTTAAAGAATCAACTAGCAAACTTTACGCAGTGGCCATATTGCAAAGGACGGATTGTGGTCAAAATATTATGATACACATACTTAGTGGGCACTGATGTATGATGTCCAGGCACATTCTTGTCTATGTGGCAGCCACATTTGTAATGACCAGAGACAGCAGATCTACTAATCTTAAACTAGTGTTTAGGACACCTAATATTAAGTGTAAGATCATTTTGGAAAATGCATCAGTTACAGTAACAATCGATCTTGAAGTATAAATTGGAACATTTCAAGACAAATATTATACAGTGATACATAAACCACTTATCTGTTTATATTCTACGAAAAATGGAAGAGATTACAGCAGCTGCACACTTCTACAAAATCCAGAAGAATCAACTCCTGAATGTGTGCACTGGAAAGACGACTGTGAAGCCTACTTGGAAGCGATAGGGCAAACATTTATATAGACAAAAGGTCATTTACTAATTTCAAATGCTATTTACATCCACAAGGAAGGAAAGTAGGCAGATGTTTATGAAAAGGCAACAGAATAGCTAGACATTTACTATAAAAAGGATAAATTAAGTAGTTGCAAGGCATAAGCTTTTAGGAAGAGGTCAACTGCCTAATGTATCAACTGATGCTTTTGTTAATGGTTTGAGAGTTATGGCATGTCTCCTGACCAAATGATATGTGATCAAATGGTACATAAAATAAGTGATTCCAACTTACAAGAAAAGCTACCTGTTAATAGATGATCTAACATTAGAGAAGGTTGTTGGTATTGCACACCTATTTGAGGAAATGACATTGGGAATAAAAGAGCTGACACACAAGAGTACAGATGAAGGGAAGCTAGTTAGCCAGGATGGTCTTAGAAAAAGAAAGGTAGGAAGTAATATTAAAGCACAACCAATTAGTGCACAGGTCAAAATGTATCCTAATGCAGAAAGAAAGGAGTATGTGTGTTTGAAATGTGGTTCACTTGGACATTTGTCCAGTGATAAATATTGTCTAGCAATTGGACAGGTATGTAGATATTGTAAAGGGACATTAAGCAAGAATGTATAAAAACAAATCAAATTTGAATAAGATAAACATGCATGTTCTACTAAGGGAACTTCAAGTCATCTAAGAGAGGCGATACAGGATGATAGTGACATTTCTGAAGAATACATTTTAGGAATATGTGAAGTTAATGAGAAAAAGAAAGATGTGCAATTTTGTGTGGTGCGCATAGGAGGTCAAAAGAACACAATTATGATAGATTAATGGGTCAGGCACACTTTGATAGGGGATGATCTATCACCTTCGTTTCCTAATGAAAAGGTCTAACCATCAGATATTAGGTTAGAAGGATGTGGTAACAAGGTTATTGCGGATCCACATTGGAATATAAGGGTAAGACCAATAAAATAAATTATTGCCAAAGAAGGATCCTGTCTATTGGGATGGCCACAACAGGGGGATATCATGATAACCCTTAATCCAAATCTACCTGATCAAGTATTGGATCCAGAGGATTTATTATTACAAGTGGATGATGAGAAGCTTTTGGAGTGGAAAAATGGGCTTCCAAAGATATTTTAAGCAGAGTGATCATCAGCAGTGGTGTTAGTACATAAGCATAATGGACAAATAAGGCTCTGAGTTGATTTAAGTGATCTAAAAGATTATGTATGGGTGGATTGCCACCCATTATCTAATACAGGGAAAGCATTTTGTTGATCAATGGTATCCCTATGTTTTCTACACTGGATTTATCTAGTGCATTCCAACAAATTGCATTCCACAATTATTCTAGACAGTATTCTTCATTCATTACTCAGAGGGAGCTTTTCATAATAAATGAATGCCATTTGGGCTAATTTCAGCTTCTGCTGTTTTTCAAAAAAATGTGCATAAGTTGCTTAAGGATGTAAAATTGTTCTATACTTTCAATATGACACCTTGGTTTTTGGCACCACAAAGAATGAACATACTGAAACTTTATTTTTGAGAGAATTGTGGTTTGACTTTGACAAAAGACAAGTACAAATTTGAAATGGCGTCTGTAGATTATTTAGACCATAACATAGGAAGGGCTGGAATTTCTTCAAAACGCTGCTTAGTTAGGCTACTGAAGAGGCTCAAGAACCGAGGACAAAGATCACCTCAGATTGATTCTAGGTCTATCAGAATATTATGCCAAGTTTACCTCTTCATGTTCTGGTGGAACTAAACATATGAGAGAGTTAATGAAAAAAAGATTGGTGTGGAATTATGAATGTCTGAATTCAACAGTTTATAAAAGATCAATGCAAATGTTCCAGCTTTAATTTAGCTTGACACCAAGAAGTACTATATAATGATGACTGATGTTAGCAACATAGGCATTTGTGGGGATCTATTACAAGATGAAAGAGGAAAATTGACAACAAAAGCTTATGCATCTAACCGTTGAGAGATGCAGAACAAACTATTCTACTTTAGAAAAGGAAATTTCAGCTTGTTATCGAATATTTCAAGAAATATGTATATTGCTCAAACATAAGAGTGAAAACTGACAATCGTCCTTTTCTAGGGCTATTTACTACAAAGGATTGCAGGTGGGAAACAACCAGATTGGAAATATGGCAGTAAAAAAAGAGTTCCACTTTTGTGTGGAATATGTTCCTTGAGCCAGAAATTATCTGGAAGACTGTTTATCACATCTTCCCATCAGAGAAGCCAATGAAGTTTTTATTGAGGATTCAGACTTCGGTAGGGTGGTATTGATTTGTGAAGTATCTAGTGGTTGTGTCACTCAGAAGAATGGAAAGAAGCATGTGCAATGGATGTAGTGATTCAGATGGTTTTGAATTACAGTAGGACAAAATGGCATAATAAGAAAGTGTTACATGAAGATGTGTCATTATACTTTCATGTTGTGGAGGAACTATTGAATAGGATGGAGTATTAATACGGAGTGAGTTATTGGTGGGATCTGGGAATTTGAGGCAAACCATATTAGGCATGGCCCACAAGAGGCATAGAGGAATGAGTAGAATGAAAAGAAGTGCCTTGGCCTTGAGAAAGTCAATGTTACAAAACACGTGTCGGCTGTTTACGGATGTACCATTGTCTACAAGGAATAAACCTCTATCTACCGCTACACAGTGTCTGGATTCTGAACTTTCTTATCCATTTTGGATTAACTTTTGGACTACTCTGGTGTGCCATGGTTTATATTGACAGAGTTATCGGGTGCAGTTTAGTTGCCCAGCACAGAAGTTAATTCAAATTAAAGGGAGCCCCTGGTTTGGCTGTAACTGGTGACAAGTAAACCAGTGGCAACTGGTTTTATGCATGACTCCATAGGATATCGACCCCTAATGCCAAAATCACCCCCCTTGAATGAGGACCTCGGGTAGCTAGACGAAGGACCTCGGCACCAGCTCAGCATCCTCAACATCCTTGAGCATCTTCAGCATCTTGCATCCTGGGCAATAGGATCACTCCATTCCTATGGTGATTCACCCATGTGACCTGGAACTGGACTGGAGACTGTTTTTCTTGTGAGGTAACTGTTCACCTGGACCTTGTTGGTCCTTGTAACCTGCTCCCGGCTGAAGTTAACATCCAAAGTGCCCATATAGTAGGTTTTGACTTGCTAAAGGGGGATATCCTTTTGTAATGATTTATTGCGTCCAGTAAAAAACAGTGATTTTTTTGTTTCTTTAAAAATTCTTATCTCTGAACCCTTTATGGATTTTGTTCATTTAAGTGTCTATTTAAAGATAAAATACAACTTATTTTTATAAATTGGTGTCAGATTTTTTTTTAAATCATCTTTCCTTTCTTATTCAACTGCTTTTGTAATTCTTAATGCTTGGCACTTGTTCCTTTATTAAAGTCTGACTGTTTTGAGCCACTGCTACCAAGGACTGAGCTAAGGTTTTACAAACGAACCTGACTGGACCTGATAACAAATTGTGCAATTATTACACAGAAAGATTGCTCAACCACACCGTATAATAATCCACATTCTCACAGCAAGCAAACGGGTGGTTGAGTTAACAGATGGTAATGTTTGGAGCATGAATAAAGTGGTATGGTCACCATAGTATTTATCTATCAAAGGAGCTCAGTTCAAGTGTAGTACAAGGAGGCGCAGATCCTCCGCTATCGCAGAGGAGCGTACCCCCCTCGCCAGCTGCACCAGCTGCAAACCTTTAACAACAAATCGATAATAAATTGTGTTTATTTTCGTTTTATTGTTAAAGGGTATGGCTGTGGGGCATGACAGGGACGGAGGGAGAGTGAACCTCAGCGAGCATGTGTGCAGTGGCGGACGGCAGCTTTAGGAGGGGGGGGGCGGGCGGGCGGGAAGCACACACACACACACACACACTCATTCTTTCACACACAGACACGCACGCACATCCATTAACAACACTCATAACATTAAAAAATGCACGCATGCACCAAACATTAATTTTAAAAGATCGCACACACTCATTCTTTCACACACACACACGCACGCACATCCATTAACAACACTCATAACACTAAAAAATGCATGCGCGCACCAAACATTCAATTTAAAACATCACACACATACACACACACACTTACCTTCAGCCTCCAGGTCCCAGCAGGGTTGGGACTGCTGCCTTCCCTCATTGCCTGACCTTAGGTCAGCCAATGAGGGAAGGCAGCAGTCCGAGCCTCGTCACAGAGTGGGATGGGGTCAGTGAGACCTCTGACCCTACCCCACTCTGTGACGAAGTGTCACTGATTGAAACTCGCCCTGGGTGCTTCAGGGCTTAAACCTGAAGTGCCCAGGGCGAGTGTCAATGGGTGATGCTTTCCTCGTCACCCAGGGGAGGGCCTCGAGGCACCTTTGCTGAGCCAAGGAGGTCACGCCCATGGGAGCTGTGACCGCCTCAGCCCAGCAAAGTTCAGCTCAGGCAGCCAGGAGTCTGCGCAAATCGTGCATGTCTGCTCCTGGCTGCCTGAGCTGAACATGAAGAGTGTCTGTCAGGCTGACCTTTGTTGAGCCTGACAGACACTCTTCATGAGGAGCAAAAGGTGGGGGTGTGTGGCCCCTCCGCCCTAAAGGATGGGCCGCCACTGCATGTGTGTTTGGGCGGTCATCTCAGGCCGGCCAAACACACATGCACACTGGGCTCTCTCCAACTTGGCACTGTCTTGCTAGGTTGGAGAGAGCAGGCAGAGGTGCTCCGGCCAATCCGAAGGCTGCTTTACTGCTGCCAGCAGCATTTGGATTGCCCGCAGGACAGGCTGGGAGTCTGTGCCTGCAGTGGAGGATGAAGAGCTGCGGGGAATCAGGTTAGTGTTTTTTTTACATTTTAAAATGTTTTCTCTTTTCCCCAATCCGCCCCCCCCCCCCCCGTGACACGCTGCCCAGTCCAGCCTCTTTTCCACGAGCCGCTCCTGAATAGAAACAATCTCATTCAATGAGGAAAATTCAAATGCATCGGATGTTGAACGTCATTCTTCGAGGAGTTTACGATATCCTCCTACATGGTGCAAGACTTAACAAATGTATTAGATGATATATGTTTACACTATGTGATGATTCTGCATCAATGTTCTATCTTAAATAGTTTATGATTCTTCATTTATGTATCATCCAATTGCATATTATGTTTAGGAATTTTGGCTGTAATAGTTTACATTAACATTTTTTTTGTTTTTCAACAGAGTGGAACGTGAGATCTTGTCTGGAATCTCAGTGTACGTTCCAACCTTGGGATTCCAGAATGAGCTTCCAAAGTGTATCAGTAGGCCCAGGCTTCTCCCAAGTGCCAACTTATGCTTGTTGCAGGAATAAACCTCCTACCAGAACACATGGCATCTCTGTATTGTGCAGAGGTCAAAACACTGCACCTATCCTTCCCCTTTGCACAGTTGTGGCAGGAATAGCAGGATTGCTATATAAGAGGACACAAAAGATCCTGTTGTTCCAAAATCGTTGTGCGAGGCAACCAACAACTGTAGCTCTGAAAACTCAAAAGAACTTATCCACAGAAACAGCATGAATAAACAAAAATAAAAAACTTCGAGGAAGGATCCCAGCCCCACTATGTAACTCACCTCCAGCGCTACTCGATTCCTGTGCTCCTCTGTTGTTAATCTCTCCACATCTTCTAAACAGCTCTTCAGTCCAGCCAAGCGACTTTGCAAAATTTTCTAGAAATAGGAAATCACGATTTACCATGCATGCAGTCTGAGATGGAAGCACCAGCTTCTGTATGATGCAGCTTAGAGTGAGGCGGTGAGATGCCTGGACATTTAACATGTCTGAACAAAGGCTTTCAGATTTATATGTCATGGGGCTAATCTTAGAATGTGGTTGGACGCTGGTTTCACAGCACTAGAAAGAGCGGATCAATCAACCCTTAAGCCCACAAATACAGATGCAAACAATCATCGTTTTAAAGGTGTTTGCAAGCCTACTAAAGTCAGAGGTGAGTCCAAAAGTGGCTTGCAGAGAGCTCTAAAGGTCAGAAGGAACTCATGGGACAATAGCACTGTGGTCAGTGACGCAATTGCTCAATAAGTTAGGAACATTACCATCAATGGATTTATACACATAACACATCTTCGTAAGGGCCGCTTTAGCTTGGATGAGGAGTTTATGCTGCAGCAGTGAGAGAAGACTACATTTTAGGGCACCGGTCTCCAGACTAGCTGCATCATTTTTGATGATCTGCATGTGGGAGAACTAACATGCTTGAGTTTGAGCCCGAGTATAGGCCATTGACTTAACCAAGGTTGTACCCATTCACAGAGAGTCCACCTGAGTGAGGAATGACATCAATCTGCTTAGCCTGTGGAGACAGAAGGGGCAGGAGGTTACAAGGTGTGTGGTCATCCTCAATTCACAATAATCAGGGTGCCAATGTTTCTTGGCTGAAGGAGTCTGATGACCACAGGTTAATGTACCCTCCTAATATCAAAATGTCAGTTTAGTGTGAGTCAATGGGGGCCCAATCACTCTATGAACTCCCCCTCTCCGATCAGTTCAGACCTTCATATAGTTCAGTGTCACCCCCTCCCTCCCCACCCACTAGCTGTTCTAAGATCATCGTTCTGGATGATCCACTTATCAGTTTCATCTTGCAAGGAAGACACCACACAGTGAAATCGAAAACAAAGCTCCTCACTATCACACTGCCTTATTTCTCAGCGATTCACTTCATTCTGGTTTCTGGAGTCTGGTTTCAATTAAGCACCTCACACATAACGCTGTGTTGTGTGCAGCAGGTTTGTACTACGGCCAGGTACCAAATGCTGACATACTATGTGGACGCCTCACGACATGTACTATGGCTGGTCATACAATGGTTCTTCCTCCCACTCGACATTGGACCCATCGGAGCATAATATGGCCATTCACATCATGTCCATTCCTATGGGTTTATGCCTAGGAGTTAGTCCACAATATATTCCAATGTGGATTCCAAATCATGCATTACAGTTAATGCAAGGCTGGACTTCCAAAGATGTCTTCACCTCCGACCACCTCTTCTAGCCACTGTGCACTCGAGGGCATGACCACTCCACAGACGCTGGCTATGGTACGAAAACGCCTACGTGCACAACTGCGCTTGAACTCAACTAGCCAGCACTGGAGCAAAAAAGCGAAGCCTGTGTTCTTTCTGCACAAACCATACATACTTTTCATTCTTGTCTACTTCAGAAAAGTCACTTACATTCTTATGGTCATTAACTGAACATCAACTCCCAAATGTTTATGCTCCGAGCATGTGGACAGAAGACATACTTTCTGATTAGAAGATAGAGACCACATTGGCCAGGAAGGAGCAAGAGGTGCCCGTAAAAGGAAGCCTGCCCCAGGAACACCCATCATTCATTGGTTCCCAGTGCTGGGAAAATTATAGCTTAGATTTCTGGTATCCTGGGCACTTGTCTTCAGTAGATCTTGGTGATGACTGGGTTTCATAGCCCTTTCTTTTCAGTTTCGAAGTAATGAGAACTTTTAATGCTCTTTGACCAGTAAGTGCCAGGTAGGGTAATTCAGGAGAGTAAGGTGTTTTCTGAGGCTAGATTCTAGTGGCCAGATTTACAAGGCTCTAGTGCCACCAGAGCGTCACTTTTTGTGACACTCCAGTGGCGCTGTGCATTGCACCACATTTACTAGGCGGCGCTAAGTCACTTTTTGTGGCTTAACGCCACCTTGTAAATATGGCCCCATCCGATGCAATTTTCTGCGTCAGAGAGGCGTGCAATGGGTGTTGCTGTGGGCAACACCCATTGCTTTTGACGCTGCCACAGATTTACAAGACGGCGTAAATCTGTGACACCGCCAAAAAACTAACGCCTCCCCAGGGGTGGTGTTAGCATGGCACTATTTTTGTTCCTCCTCGTTTTTACTTTTTCTATGCGTGCTGCATTCTGCAGCACACATAGATAAGGCTATGAATGACTGTTTATGTGTAGGAAGGAGTCCCTTCCTGCACAAAAGCAACCATTCAAAAATGATGATTTGGTACTTCTATTTGTGCTGCATTTTGCATTGTGCTGCAATTTTGTTGGTGTAGTATTTCGATTTTTCTTCTTTCATAGCTACCTTATATTCTCTAATCATTGTCTTGTATGCAGACCTTTCCTGCACCTCATAATCTTTACTCCATGCGCGTTCCTGGTGGCGGCAGACCTGCTTGACTAACCTTAGTCTGTCTGTTAACCAGTGGGCTGAAGGCACTTTCTCCTCAGCTTGACTTCCCATATGGGAGCTACCTTGTCCGCGACTGCACACAAACAGGCTGGGAGATCCTCCTGCCCTTTGTCCACATCTTCCTGAACAACAAAGGACTTGTTACCTAATGCAACCATGAAGGACTCTGCTGAAACCCCCTTCCAATCCCTCCTGCAGGTCTTGGATTGGGAAAAAGTGTCCCTCCCAAGGAGAGAAGGTAATGTAAGTGAGGAGACTGCCATGTGGTCTGACCTGCTAAGGGGAAACACAGACTGAAATGACAACTGGGGATCATTAGAGAAGATACCATCAAGCGTATGTCCTGCCACATGAGTGGAGACCGACACTAGATGTGGCAGCCCAAGGCAGGCCAGAGTCTCTTTAAGAGCTATATTATCTCTATTAGCACAGTCCTTGAGATGAAAATTAAAGTCCCCCAGGGTGGTAATATTGCCCCTTCCCATGTGGAGCTCTATGGGGTTTGCTATTTTAGCCAGAAAAGAAGTCCTAGGTTGAGGGGGCCTGCAGATTAGCATTCCTCAAAAGAGCTGGTAAGCGATGTTTTAATCTTAAAATAGGGAGTTTCACACAAACTACTGCAGAAGTTAGTCTCAAAGTGGCATTGATACTATGGTTTATAAACCACCGCCAGACTTCCACCTGACCTGCGTACAGAGTCTAGTCTAAAGATTAGGAGATCTGGAGGAATGGCATCCACTAAATCGGGCCTGAGGCATCGTTGGCCCAGGATTCCATAATGAAGACCAAGTTAGGGTTGTGTGCCTTTTGTCAACTTTGTGTTTTAGCATTGACCTAACATTAATTAGGAACCCTTTACGTTTATGCTCCGACCTCCCTGTTTCCTCAGATATCATGGCTGTTTCCATGGTGTTATAAAAGTTCTCCAGAGAGCTGGCGACACCATCACCCACAACACTGAAGCACTCTGCTCCATTGAGTCATCTCCTTCAACAGGTAATCTAGACAAACGTTCCACAGTGGCATTCCTCAGTCCTGGTAAGTATTCAGTCTTGAAGGTAAACTCCAGCACACTCTCCAACCATCTTTTAATTCTGGGAGTGGCCTTGTCTGACCCCTTACATGTGAAAATTTGCACCAATGGCTTATGATCTGACCTTAGTGTAAAAGGTAGGCCCCACAAAAAGAACTTAAAATGATGAATGGCCCACACACAAGCAAGTGCCTCTCGTTCAATGATGGAATACTTCTCTTCTGCTCCTTTCAGAGAACGAGCGGCAAACACAATTACCTTCTCTTCCCCATTGTCTACCTGGCTCAAAACTGCACCTAACCCTTTGAGAGTTGCATCAGTGGTGTGAATGATTCTTTAGCCACATCAAAATGGTTAAAATTTGGCATATTGCCTATGATGTTCTTGATACATACAAATGCCTTCTCGCACTCATCAGACCATACAAACTTGCTCCCTTTCTTGAAGAACATCCTTAGCGGCATAACTATACTAGCAAAACCTTGAACAAATTTCGAATAGTAATCTGCTAGACCTAAAAAGGATCGAACGCCATCCTTGTCAACAGGAGCGGACACCTTGACAATTGATTCAGTTAGAGTCATCTTGGGTTTAATGCCCTCTCCAGATATCACATGTCCTAGATATGTCACTGTGTTAACTCTAAATTGACACTTTTCTCTTTTTACAGTAAGGCCATTATCTCTTAGTTTCTCTAAAACTTATTTTAATGTTACATCATGAGTCAATTCATTTTCACCATAAATGAGAATATCATCTTGAAAAAACAACGCATTTCGAACCCCTTCAAGAACCTTCTTCATCAATCTCTGGAAACAAGCTGCTGTCGATGCTAACCCAAATGGCAACCTTTTGAATCTGAATGCGCCTAGTGGTATCACAAATGATGTGAGACGTTTGGAGTCCTTGTGCAACCTCACTTAGTGGTAGGCTGCTGACAGATCCACCACACTGTAAATTTTAGCTCCCTTAAGCATGGATAATGTCTCAGCTATGTTGGGTAGAGGCTGTCGATCCACCCCTATACGTTGGTTCAAATCTCTCAGGTCAACACACATCCTGATCTTAGTGCCATTATCCTTTGGTACCAAAGCCACTGGGGCCAACCATTCTGAAGATTCAATTTCCTCAATGACATCCATCTCTTTGAGTTTGTCTAATTCCTGTTCCAATAAACTCGACATGAGGTCCGGTACCTTCCTTACTTTATGAACAACAGGCGTAGCATTATTTTTGAGGATTATCTTGTGTTTGAAATTCTTGAGCACTCCAAGTCAATCCGTAAACACATCAGGTAACTCTCTGATTACATCCTCTCCATAACCTACATTTCCTACTAACATGACTTGATCAGTGGCATTTGGATTTAATATGATACCCAAACCTTTTTGGTGGTGCCAACCCAACAGGTTGTTACCTCTTTTAGCCACATAGACTTTCCCTACTGTCTCTCGGCCCTTGTAATGAATCCTCATTATGGTGTATCCAATGAGGTCAATCTTGGTTCCTCCATAGCCTCCTGGATTAATGTCAGGTTTTTTTAATTGTATATCCAATTTCCCAAAGATGCGCTCCCAATTCTTATCTCCCACCAATGTATATGGTGAGCCTGAATCTGCAAGAACTGTGACTTCCTTGCCGTCGATAGTAACCTAGCATTCTGGCATTTTTATACGACCCACATCCACATCATTTCCCTGGATTTCATTGGCATTATCCTGCGATATGCATACAACAGCATGTTGATGCACATCCTGTAATTCAACATTAGTGATCTTGAGACTCCTGCACACTTTAATAATGTGTCCCTTTTTCCACACCCTTTATATGTTAAGTCCAGAGCAAAACAAGCAGGACTATTCGAAAAATGAGTTGGATTACCACATCTGTAGCACTTGGTTTTGTAATTGTCTTGCGAGTCTTTAGTGTCTTTAGTTGCCTTTCCTTTCATTCTGTCCTCACTCTGTGTGTTCCTGACGCTTAGCATCTCCACTTGACTGCTCAGATCATACTCATCCTCTACTACACTGGTCATGTTCACTTCAGCTACATTAGCACCAAGGGGTTTCTCACCCATCTCTCGAACCCAACCAGTGGTGTGTTCCATCCCTTCAATGATATCCACTGTTTCCTTCAAAATTGGGTTCTTCGCTAGTAGCTTCTCTTGTACTCGTGGATTGTTAGTACAACGCACCAGTTAATCTCTTATCAATGAGTCAGTGAGTTCTCCAAAGTCACATGTGCGTGCCAAGCTTTTTAAAGATGCTATCTAGTTTCCCACTTTCTCTGTCTTCCCTTGCACTCTTGAGAAGAACTTATGTCGTTCCATTACTACATTTATTTTTGGACCAAAAAGTTTTTCCAACATCATCACAGAGATCTCAAAAATATCACAAGGTTCACCTACAGCTGTTCCTATAGTAATTTCATCAAGGCATTCATAAATATTACAACCTTCAATTCCTAAATTGAATAGGACGACTCCTTGTTTGCTTGCTGGAGAGAATTTCTCTCCACCTATTGCTATTATGTAAGAGTCTAGCATTTTCCTCCATCTCCTCCATGGTAAGATCAGTTCCCCTGCATCAGACAGGAACTGTGGAGGTGGTAACATGCTTCCTGCTGCCATTGCTACTATTTAAACAAAATTACTAACATTTAAACATTTAAAATGAATGGTGGCAGTAAATTATTTTATCCTGTTGTGGTGGCTGTGAAAAGTTCTTCTTTTTTTAATTCTAATTGTTTTGTACCCACTGGTACATGTAATTCTCTGATGTCCCTTTATATTCCTTTGGTTTGGCAGTCTTTTTACTGTTTCCTTTGCTGTTTGTTTTGTACCCACTGGTACATGTAATTCCTTGTTGTCCCTTTTCGATTCTTATGGTTTTGACAGTCTTTTTACTATTTTAATGCTTTGTCAAAAATGATTTAACTCACCAGTTGGTGAGCAGAATGATATTAAAGCTTCACAAAGCCGGGTCCTTTGTCCTGATGTAGTTGGTTTCCCCTTGTCGCCAACTTGTTAAGAAACAGTGTGATGCTCAGTTCATGTTCCAGGCATTTTTATTAAACTTCATGTTTGTCAGAAATAGCCACCACAACAGAGCCACAACAGAGCCACAACAGAGCCTGTTCCTCCTGCTGCCTTCTACCAACTCTCCTTGTTGCCTGCTTGCAGACATTCTCTGTGATTTATCCAAGAATCCATTGGGTACATCACAGTTAAAGTCCCACCACAACAGGGTATCCAGGCACTGTGGGTAAATGGAAGCTATTCCTCAAAGAGCCATGTCTTAAGCTTCCTCCTGAAGTCGAAGAGACTGTGCGTGGTACACAGGTGGGGGGTATCGTTCCAGATCTTGGCAGCGAGGTAGGAGAAGGAGTGCCCTCCTCTGTGGCTGCATTGAACTCTTGGGACTTAAGCGAGGGTGAGGGCTATGGAACGGAGTTCCCTGATGGCCCAGTTGAAGGAGAATCTGTGGTTGATGAGATTGGGTCCAATGTTGTGGAGGGCTTTGAATGCGAGGGTGAGAGCCTTGAATTTGCACCTCTTGGGCACGGGCAGGCAGTGGAGATCTCAGTGGTGGGGGGTGAATCGGGTCTGCCTGCGGAGGTCCAGGACGAGACTCTCCACTACGTTCTGGATGGTCTGGAGGCGGTAGAGGAGTTGGATGGGGAGCCAGAAGTAAAGGTTTTTTCCGTAGCCTAGTCTGCTGGCGATGATGGCTTGGGTTACTGTCTTTCTGGTTTCAATGGGATCCATCTGAAGATCTTCCATAGCATGCGGAGGTTGTGGAAGCTGGAGGAGGCCACTGTGCTTATCTGTCATTTGAAGGTGCGTTTGCTGTCAATGATGACACTGAGATTGTGAGCGTGGTCTGTCAGGGTCAGGGGTTGTCCGAGCGTGGGGGGCCACTAGGAGTCTTTCCAGGGGGAGGTGTTGTTTCTGAAGATGATCACCTCACTAATTCTAATTTTAGTGGGTTTATTGTTGGCTGATTGGCCAGGGTTTTGTATGTTGCTTTGGCCATGATGTTGATGGAGGCATCATTGTCAATAATGGCGATCACTGGCAGGTCACTGACCAGTACCGGTCACTTTGGTAAAGAGCGTGATCTGGTGTGGAATTGGTCCACGTCATATACTACACACACTTTTCCCTCTCCTTCATCGTTATCTAAGTCATTGTCAGTTGGATCATCTGTAAGGGATGCAACAATGATTATTGCCTCCTGGAGCATTTTGTGTGGGAGAGATGGCCTACATACTTTCACGGAGTGGTTTATCTCTCCACATACAGAGCATTTCTTGCCAGTGGCTGGGAAATCTACTGGGAAATGCAAAGGCCCTCCACAGTTCCCACATGGGTGACGTGTTCTTTGGCACCCTTCTCCCTTTGGTAGGGCATCAGACTTGCCTCTTGACATGTTTGTGTAGGGCAGCTTTCATGTGCCAGGCTCTTGCTTTTTAAGGTTCTTTCGAGTGCCTGGGGATAGAATGCCCTGCAGAGAGTTACCAAGTTTTTGGAGAGCCTGTTCTCTCAGTTTGGACGAGGCACAGCCCTGAATGAACTGGGCTCCAATCGCTTCTGTTCCATCATGAAGGTGCACGTGGTGTGAGCTCCTTCAACTAAGTGTAAAAATCATTGACAAATTAACCTCTGCCCTGTTAAGCTTGGTGTAGTAAGAATTGTTCATAGTCTGGATTGGTTATTGCCTCAAAATTGCTGTTGAGTCATGCAACTATGGTGAGGTAGAAGTTGTAGATGTCTCCTCCCACAAGGTATAGCAACAGATGCTGCTTCCAGTTGTTCTTTACAGTAGAGACAGCAAAGTACATGTTGAGCATCTCCACTCACAGCATTTACTTGGGAGCTTGTACAGGCGACTGCCCTGAGATGATGAATGGCTCAATAGCTGGAATGATCGTCATTTCTAACTCATACCCTGGTTCTGTCGAAGCTCTCTCATGCCACATTCTCCTTATTGGGCGCATCTCAATTTGACAACTTCACACAGATGGAAAAAGCACCAACAGAGGCACTCTCGCATATAGACCACTGAGACCACGCCCCAGCTTTTGCAACACCATCCCTGACCTTATCGTCCCGATCCTCATTGACTCTGAGCACTACATCTTCCTAGGGGACCTCAACTTCCACCTAGATGACCTTGATGATAACTGACCTCCTGGAAAGCATGAGCAACATCGGCCTTCAACAACTTTTCACCAACCTCACTCACATAGCAGGACACAAGTTCAACCCCATTTTTACACCTAGTACAACTATGTCTCACAGCTCACCTGGACTGACCACTACAGCGTCCACTTCACCATCTCAGGCTCTATCAATATTGGCACCACACAACCCCCCAGCTGCACATGCAGAAACTGGAAAAAGGTATCAGAAGACCTGTGGAACAGCACTCGCAACCAACCTAGAACAGCCTGCAAAGAACTTCTCCCAGTGGATCATGGAATGCGCTGACACAATCGCCCCTGCCAAGCCAGCCAAACCAAAAGTACCAACCAGGACAGTCAGCTGATTCACCCTGGAGCTGAAATCCTCCAGACGCAATTGCTGGCAACGATAAAAGAATTGGCGTACTAGTGAAAAGACAGACGACCATACCACCTTCAAAACAGCACTCAACCAGTACCACCGCCACATGACAGAAATAAAGAAGAACACTTTAGTAGACCGCATACAAGCCAGCTCAAACCACAGCAAGGAGCTCTTCACCATCGTGAAGGAGTTCTCCAACCCTGCAGCTACCAGGAACAACATCACCTTCCCTCCAAGAACTGTGTGACACCATGGTGGACTTCTTCCACAACAAGATCGCAGCTATTTACGAGAACTTCAAACCCCAAAATCTACCAGTGACATCAGAGGCTAAACATCAGCTTACTCACACCCACAAACACAAACCCTGAACACCTGCTCACTCATTGGGACCCTCCCAGAACTCAAGCCACAATCTCCATCATGAACTCCATACATACACTCGGGAGCACCCACGGACCCATGTCCCCTCCACATCTTTAACCTCTGTAGCAATATGATTGGCAATGAGCTCAAGAAAGTCCTGAATTCCTCTATCACCTCGGCCTCCTTCTCTGAAGACTGGATAAACACTGAAGTCAGGCCCCTCCTGAAGAATCCATCTGCCGATCCCACAGTTCCGAAGAACTACCGGCCCATCACCCTGCTCCCCCTTACGTGAAGGTTCAGGAAAAGGTAATAAATGAGCAACTCACAAAACACATGGAACACTACAACCTCCTGGCCCCCTCTCAATCCGGAATCCCAGCCATCCACAGCACCCAGACCGACCTAATTGCAGCAACGGACGACATAAGGGCCCTCCTAGACCACGGCGAAACATCAGCCCTCATCCTCCTGGAACTGTCAACTGCCTTCTACACCGTCTCCAACCACATCTTGATTAACAGACTCCACCAAAGTATAGTCCTAGGAGATGCTCTCAAATGGATCACCTCATTCCTCACCAGAAGACCCCAGAGAATCCGTCTGCCACCATTCACCTCGGAACCCAAGGAGATTGATCATCTGCGGCGTTCCACAACTATCATCCCTTAGCCCCACACTCTTCAACATGAATATGACCCCCCTGGCTAACACTGTCAGATCGTATGGACTCACCATCATCTCCTATGCCAACAACACCCAGCTCATCTTATCACTGTCAGGAGACTCCTCCAACACCAGAACCAACTTCCACACATGTATGGTGAATGTTGTCGGCTGGATGAAGGACAACTGTTTTAAGCTCAACACGCATAAGATGAAAGTACTCATCTTTGGGAACACCTCGCCAAGGAACAACACTTGCTGGCCTGCTGAACTCGGCCATTCCCCCGCCCCAACAGACCACACCTGCAACCTCGGCATCATCTTGGACAGCAAGTTTACTATGCAGAAACAGATAAACACAGTCTAATCTGCCTGTTTCCACACTCTCTGCATGCTCTGTAAGATCCTCAGGTGGCTCCCAATCAACATCAGAAGGACGTCATTCAAGCCCTCGTCACCAACTGACTGGACTACAGTAACACTCTTTACGTAGGAATCACGACGCCTCCTGAAAAGACAACAAACAATACAAAACTCAATGGCAAGACTCATCCTTGACCTCCGTAGACGGACTCACATCACTTGTACTTCAAGAAGCGAAACTGGCTCCAGATCCAGAGGAGATGCCAGTTCAAGATGCTGACCTACGCTTACAAAGCTGTGCACAACGAAAGACCAGCATGCATCAACAAATGAATGACCTTCCACCAACGGACCAGACTCCTGCGATCTGCCTCCATTTTGCTAGCAGACACCCCCCGGATCTGCCGATCCAAAAGCAGAGGGCACTTCTTCTCTCACCTGGCGGCTAAAACCTGGAAAGGCCTCCCTTGCACCTCGGAAATTTAGAAAAGAACTCAAGACATGGCTGTTCAAATGAACAGAGCACCATGAAGCAGCTAGCAACACCAGCGCCTTCAGATCCTCACGGGGGATTTGCCGCGCTTTAAATCCTGGTTGATTGCTTGATCAAATATTGCAGACAGGGCATGGCACCTTAGGAAATGTGGGCTATGTGTCCGCTAGTGTTAGAGGTGCAGCAGCAATCAGCATCAGCAGAGCAGCTTTCTGCTTGGAGATAGAGTTTCCCCGCTCCCTCAGGTAAACTTTGGTGGTAGGTAACGCCCAACTCACTGGCTGATATAGAGCAGTGGTTCTTAACCTGTGGTCCTGGGACCCCTTGGGGGGCGATGCCTACTCAGGGGGTCCGTAACTGCTTATAAAATTAAAAAATATAACCAGATTAATAAAGGGTAAATAAAGAAAGAAACAAAATGTAAAATTGAAAGTTTTAAAATGTTCTGTAAATGTGAAGGAATTTAAAAATGAAAGGTAAAAATTAAGTTGATATCCTCAGGAGCAGTACAAGTGCATCAAACAAAATGCAGTATTGATGATGGGTGGTCTCAATTGAATTTAGAAGAGCTCCAACCTTTCTATTAAAATAAAAACTTTGATATTTTTATTTACATTTGTTTGTGAATTAAATAAAATATTTAATTGTTTGATGAATGGTTGTTTCCTTATTTTTGTGTATTTTTGATTTTTTTTTATACTTCAAGTCATTGATATTGTTTAGGTTGTGGTCCTAATTCCCAATATTAACTCACTGAAGGTCGTCGGACTCCAGTAATGATTACATAGGGGTCCACAGAAGTCAAATTTTAAGAACATGTTTCTGTATCACCAAATGTGGAGTTTCACAGAGAGAATGACCACACAGAGCATTGAAGTACGGGGCCGCTTGAGGCCATCCTGACCTTTACATGCGTCTCCCTGGTCAATAGCAGCACAGAGCTGCTGTTTACTTGACTGAGCTCTAATATCCAGAAAAGGTTACATAAACGGGCAAACATTAATTTTACTGGTTATCTCAAGTTAAAGAAAGGAAGTAAGGTCTCCTGCACCACTTAACTTTAGGAACAACTTTATTTTTAAAGACATCTTGCAAAAAACGGGTAAAAATATGAAAAGGTCTCTTCAAAATGTAAAACGTTATTTCATTAACATGCACAAGTGTTTCTGATTAGTACATCAGATTATATCAGTGCAAATATTTTTTTTAAAGTGATTATTTTCAAACATGGATTGAGAAACATTGGTGCGTCCCTGCCTTCAACAATATCAATTGTGAACTAAGAGGTAAGTCAGTAGTTTTGTGCATCCTCCAGGTGACCTGAACAGCTATTATACATGGACAACATTATAGTTTAATAAATCAAACGCAAGAGAAGGTTTGGTACAAGGCATATCCTGAAGTCATGTATTTCGAGGCCCTCCTATATGCGATAGTGAAGAAAAAGGAGGTAGACTGAAATAAAACAATTGCCTTGGGTCAATATGGTCTAGTGGGAAAGCGAAGATTGCTGATTGATCCCAGGTTTTCTGGTTTCACATTGTGAAATTCAACCTCTAGATGTACTTACTTCTCTTCCCACCTTACAACTCCCCTATCTCCCGCGCGGTCGACCACGCAACCCTGCTGGCATCACTGTGGCCCTCGGTCACATTACAGACCAAGAGGGTCATTCTGGCCACCGACCACGGGAGCACCGCCAACAGGCTGGCGGTGCTCCAACGAGCATTCTGACCGCGGCGGTTCAGCCGCGGTCAGAAGCGGAAAGTCAGCGGTCTCCCGCTGACTTTCCGCTGCTCGTGTGAATCCTCCATGGCTGCGGAGCGCACTCCGCAGCCATGAGGATTCGGACCCCCCCTACCGCCATCCAGTTCATGGCGGGAAAGCCGCCATGAACAGGATGGCGGTAGGGGGGGTCGCGGGGCCCCTGGGGGCCCCTGCCGTGCCCATGCCAATGGCATGGGCACGGCAGGGGCCCCCGTAAGAGGGCCCCGTAAAGTATTTCAGTGTCTGCCTTGCAGACACTGAAATACGCGACGGGTGCCACTGCACCCGTCGCACCTTCCCACTCCGCCGGCTCGATTACGAGCCGGCATCCTCGTGGGAAGGTCGTTTTCCCCTGGGCTGGCGGGCAGTTTTTCAGCAACCGCCCGCCAGCCCAGGGGAAAACTTGTAATACCCGCCGCGGTCTTTTGACCGCGGCGCGGTATTTTGGAGGGCGGCATCCTGGCGGGCGGCCTCCGCCGCCCGCCAGGGTCATAATGAGGCCCCAAATGTTTTGGCCCTTTGGAGATTGTTTGTGAGTACCAGTGACTCAGAGTAAGGATTATAAAAGACTGTTAACCTGTACTGCAGGCTGCAGCCACTTTTACACATTTCTTTACGTCACCTCAAACCAACCAACATACAACCAAAGAGCAGTGGCCAACATTCCAAAACTGTATTTGTTAAGGTTCTAGTGCTGAGCATGTGCAATTCATCAATGGTGAGCACTCTCCACTTGCTATATAGATTGGCACGGGCCTGCAAGAATGATAGCGTGTTTTCGGCTGACTTCCAGCCGCACATGTAGCATGAAATAAAGATACAATAAATGAGACAGCGTGAGCAATCCATGTCATCAATAGGTCGGGATCATTAGAGTGGATAACTAAGGAGCTACAGTATAGCAACTGAGATCCCAGCATTGTCTCACACATTACTTGTACCCAAAGTTGTTATGCCCTTTAGGAATTACAGTAAAAGAGATGCAGTCCCAGCGGTGCCTCACACATAGCTTGCACTGCTGGGCAGATAGTCAAACAGTTCAAACTTTACAATATGAGAACTACGATCCCACCAATGTCTCACAAATACCTTGTACCCTTGGGATTGTCACTCATGGTCATGCAGTACAGAGTTTACAGTATAAAAACTGTAGTCTCAACACTGCCTCACACGTACTTTGTACTCTTGGTTACAGTCTTACAGGGGCTGCTGGTGACCTTTAAAAGTGGTGGGGCGTAATCCTTGGCTTGAACTCCAAAGAGCTTTTTCTTGAAGGGTTCTCTCACACTTTTTTGTACTAAGTTTTCTGTCTCACTCTGACTCACTCAGTCTCACTTGGTCTCACTAATTCATGCAGTCTCACTCATTCTACTATAGCTCTCTCTGTCTCACTCAGTTCCACTCATTCTGAATTACTCAGTCTTACTGTGACTCAGTTTCACACGCAGTAAGTTACACTCACTGTCATTTCTCTCACTCGCTCACATTCATTCTCACATATACTGGTCCTTACTGTCACTTATTCTCACTCACCCTGACTCATTCCTTCACTGACTCCCCCTCACTTTAACTCACACACTTAGTCACATAGGCATGCTCACAGTGCTGGGATTTCACCAGCT
Source organism: Pleurodeles waltl (assembly GCF_031143425.1). NCBI lineage: Eukaryota > Metazoa > Chordata > Amphibia > Caudata > Salamandridae > Pleurodeles > Pleurodeles waltl. The sequence goes on from NC_090445.1 coordinate 72,711,414, forward strand.
CTGAACAGTCTCTCTGATGTCTGTAGCAGCTGGCACCTTCATTGTAGGAGGCTGGCCTGGTTTGTAGTTGGCACCTTATACCAGGTCCAGTTAACCCTTATTAGTGAAATTTAGTCAGTGTTTAGAAGCCAGGCTGTCTATGGGTAGCTGTAGCTGAGCAGCCAAGGCTGAACTAGGAGACATGCAAAGCTCTTGCAACACCACTGTAGTCACACAGCACTCACACACATGAAAGAAAATACTCAGGGGGTCATTGCAACATTGGCGGTATAAGGCGCTTACCGCCGTGCAGAAGACCGCCAATACACCGCCGCGCCCGCGGTAGACCGTCACAGCTATTATGACACACATCACGGAATCCGACGAAATTCAGACACCCACACAATACCGCCACACCAAAGGTCAGCGATAAACATGCGGAAACAAATCCTCCACCTCCACGCCAACAGAAACACGCCCATGCTATTAAGACCCACGAATCCACGTGGCGGTCTTTCAACCGCGGTATTCCATTGGCGGTACACACCGCTGCGCTCAAAATACACACACACCTCCAAAACACCGCCACATTGGACAATTCGAAATACACACACCTGATACACATACAAACACCACTCCCACACACCCAACACAATATAAGACACACACCCACATCACCCACAAACCCCTACAACCAGAATTTCTGAGAGAAGGCCAGAGAGACAGCACAGAATAGACAACCCCATCACACAGAGGCACACAACACCATCACCCACGCAACATCCAAGCACAAAACACCACATGCCACTACACTCACCACACTCATCAACACATACACCACCCCACACATCACACACACCACCCCATGTCACGCCAAAGACACCCCCGCTTCTCCGAGGAGGAGCTCAGGGTCATGGTGGAGGAAATCATCCGGGTAGAGCCACAGCTATTTGGCTCACAGGTACAGCACACCTCCACAGCACCCAAGAAATAAGGAGGACATCAGGAAGAGGTGGAACGACCTACGGGGGAAGGTGCGTTCAACGGTATCCAGGCACCACATCGCGGTACAGCGGACTGGCGGCGGACCCCCACCTCCTCCCCCTCAACTAACAACATGGTAGGAGCAAGTCTTGACCATCTTGCATCCTGAGGGCCTAGGAGGAGTCGTTGGAGGAACGGACACTGGTAAGTCTAATCTTAACCATCATAACCCCCACCCTACCTGCATGCTATCACACAACCCCACCATCACACCCTCCCCTATCACCCCAAATCCTCACCAATCTACCCATGACACCAACCACCCATCCCAACCCCAAGACCTGCATGACATAACTAAGCATGGACACCCATCACCAAAGCATGCCCACTGCACAGACCCAGAACACCCCCCAACCATCAGCACACAAGCCCCCACACAGGAATGCCTGCACTGGGGTTCACGCACACCCAACCATTGCACACCATGAAACACACACATGCAATAATCATGTACTTATACCCCCCGCAGGAACCCGCAGGAACCCGCAGGAACCCGAAGGAACGTCACCACACCAGAGGGTCCAGACAACACCACTCCACCCCCAGAAGAGGCCCACAGTGACGACAGCAGCTGTGCCCTACTGGATCTTGATGACCAGCCCGGACCATCGTGGGCCTCAGGACTGTCGGTTCCCCTTGCCCAGCCACAGCCCAACACCGAGCTTACACCCTCTGGTAACACCAGCACAGCACCCACCCAGCGGGCCCAAACCTCCTTACCCAGGACAGGTCAATCAGCGGTGTGTCCACCACTACAGGGCACCCAGGGTAACCCACCACCCCAACAACAACAGGGACCTGGGGGCAGTGGTAGTGGGCACACGGTCCAGGGGATGGAGGCACAGGAACACAGGGGAACTGGGAGGGCTGCTGTGCGACAGAGGGAGGACAGGCCAAGGGAACCAACTCTCAACGAGGCCCTCTCCTCCATCATGGTAGCATACCACCACTCCCAGGAGACGATAGCCACGGTCCTGGACAAGTTGCAGGAGACCCTGTGTCTGCAGGAGAAACAATATTTGGGGTTCAGGGAGGAGCTCAGGACCATCAGCTCCACCCTGGGCACCATCGTAGGGGTGCGGACGGACATTCAAAAGACCTTGAGGGACACCGTGGCACTCCAAGGGGCCCCTGACACTAGCCAGGACGCTGAAATGCCCACCACCTCCGCCGGCGCTAGTGGACAGGACGCCCCGCCACAGGACCAACACACCAGCACCCCATCCCCTGCAGATGGACAACCACCACGCAAGCGGGCCCTGAGATCCAGGAACAGGACAGAGCAAGATGGCAAGACCCCCCCAGGAAATAAGACCACCCTGATTGTCCCCCCACTGTCCCACTTTGTTACCCTGCCCAAATCGGAACTGACCCAGCTCCACTTCCAATGCCCAGATGTGCAATGTACCTATGAGACTAATAGAATGGACTCTGCCATGGACATTCCTCCACCATCACCCATCACCATTTTACAACCCCCCTTAATTTTATAGCACTTAAATAAACACCCTTGAAACACTAAAAGAAATGGAGTCCGTCTATGATTTGTAAATCTGTATTAGCAATTACAGTTTCATAATGGGTTACCCATTGGAAGGCTAACATACCTATGTCACACATCACAAGCCCTTCAAGGATGCAAACAGTTAACACGTAGGTTACCACATTTGTGAAACTGAAATGGAAGGGGACAACTCAGTTAACAAATAGTGAGTGAAATGTCGGTACAGGATAGAGGTATATGTGTCAAAGTTAATGTAATGGTAAAAATGAAAATGTACTCACCTGTGTGTCACTGGAAATATTGCTGTATGACTGACTCCCTGTTGTCGTTTTCGTCTTCCTCAGCTTCATCCTCATCACTGTCCACAGGCTCCACAGGCTCCACAGTTGCCACAACACCGTCATCTGGATCATCCTCCTGCAGAAAAGGCACCTGACGTCGCAATACCTAATTATGGAGCATGGAGCAGGCGATAATGATGTTGCACACCTTCTTCGGTGAGTAGAATAGGGATCCACCTGTCATATGGAGGCACCTGAACCTGGCCTTCAGGAGGCCGAAGGTGTGCTCGATAACCCTCCTAGTCTGCCCATGGGCCTCATTGTACCGTTCCTCTGCCCTGGTCCTGGGATTCCTCACTGGGGTCAGTAGCCATGACAGGTTGGGGTAACCAGAGTCCCCCAATAGCCATACACGGTGCCTCTGGAGTTGACCCATCATATCAGGGATGCTGCTATTCCGCAGGATGTAGGCGTCATGCACAGAGCCAGGGAACATAGCATTTACCTGCGAGATGTACTGGTCTGCCAAACAGACCATCTGGACATTCATCGAATGATAACTCTTCCTGTTCCTGTACACCTGTTCACTCCTGCGGGGGGGGACCAGAGCTACATGGGTCCCATCAATGGCACCTATGCGTTGGGGATATGCCCAAGGGCATAGAAGTCACCTTTCACTGTAGGCAAATCCTCCACCTCAGGGAAAATGATGTATCTCCTTACGTGTTTCAACAGGGCAGACAACACTCTGGACAAGACGTTGGAAAACATAGGCTGGGACATCCCTGATGCCATGGCCACTGTTGTCTGAAAAGACCCACTTGCAAGGAAATGGAGCACTGACAGCACCTGCACGTCAGGGGGGATTCCAGTCGGATGGCGGATTGGTGACATCAGGTCTGGCTCCAACTGGGTACATAGTTCCTGGATTGTGGCACGGTCAAACTTGTAGGTCACGATTAAATGTCTCTCTTCCATTGTCAACAGGTCCACCAGCGGTCGGTACACCGGAGGATTCCGCCATCTTCTCATATGTCCCACCTGACGGTGCCTACGAAGGACAACAGCGAAGAAACAGTCACTATTCCTCCAGGTATGTACCCACAGTCACACACAAGACTACACCAGACAATAAACCCTTCCTGTATGTGTGTTGAGTGTAGGCCTCAGAATGTGTGACGCAGTTGAAAATGAATCCATGTGGGCCCCTGAAATGGCGGCTGCCTGACCTCTAAAGTGGGACAATGGGATTGTGGGGTAACAGCGCTGGCGTTGCACACCGTCGCGGTAGGCGGTCGTAGAGCGAGGCGCAATGCTGCATTGGTTAACATTGGACCCTGTGGGTCCCAGGAGCCAATGAACAGGTGCGCCGGCGGTGATGATGCGCCCCGCCGCGAACGTCATCGCCATTTTCTATCTGTTCAATCACTAGATACCTGACCTTCGACAGGAGAGGACCTACACTGCTAGTGCTGCTGTGACCTCTGTCTGGAGCGACGATGGCTGCTGCGTCTGGGGAAAGGGCCCCTGCCTTCAATGCACAGGAGTTGGAGAAACTTGTGGATGGGGTCCTCCCCCAGTACATGCTACTCTACGGTCCTCCAGACCAACAGGTTAGTACACAGGGAGCACGTTGTAGGAGCTAGGCCTGGGTGGACAGGGCTGGGTGGAAGAGGGAAGGGGGCAGAAGTCATACTACAGTAAAGCATGGAAATAAATGGACCACATGGTCATAGTATGGAGGGGGCCACACACATTGATGGTGCAATTGGTAATGACTGTTCCTCTTCCCTTGTGCATGTCATGTAGGTCAGCGCCCACCAGAAGAGGGACATTTGGCGTGCCATCGCCAAGGAGGTCCGGACCCTGGGGGCCCACCAGAGACGGGGCACCCACTGCCGTAAGAGATTGGAGGACATTCGCCGCTGCAGCAAGAAGATGGGGGAGGCTCAGCTGGGGATGGCCTCCCAACGTGGGAGGGGTGCCTGTCGTACCATGACCCCCCTGATGTTCCGGATCCTGGCGGTGGCCTACCCGGAGTTGGATGGGCGCTTAAGGACATCAGAGCAGACACAAGGGGGACTTTGCGTGGAGTGGAGGTGTCTGGGTGGGGTAGGTGGGCTGTGGGTGTCCCTAGGCCAGGGCGAGTTAGGTAGGCAAGGCCCCTCCGTAGTGTAGGCCATGTGGCACTCTACCCCACCTCAGAAAAGTAGCAAGTTGAGGTATAGTTGCCCCTGTGGCATCCATGTGTGCAGATTTCCACCATTGCCATGTAGGCCATATCCATGAAATTGCATATGCAGAAGGCAGGAGCACGGCATTGTGCATGGGGCTGCTGAGTCTGTCTTGTCCGCCAACGGTAGCGGTATGCCATGCACTAAAACTCTCTTTCTTCTGTCTCCCTCCCTTTTCCTGCTCTCCCTGTCCTTTTGTACATCAGCATCAACAGGCGGAGGTACAGTGGCACCGGAGCACGAGGGAGCTGCATCTCACATGGCCATGGAGGGCCATGGAGGGCCACACCACCGACTCTGAATGCGCCAGTGGGACGGAGGGCGAGGGGAGCTTCACATCGGCCACCGGATCACCAACCAGTGACACGGACTCGTCCGCCGATGTGAGCTCCCCTGTGGTGGCGGCACCATCTGTGCGCCCCACTTCTACAGGTACAGCCGCCACCCCCCTACCAGCGCCGCCCTCCCAGCAGCCCCTCTGTGTTCGCCCCGTGCCCGCTCACCCAGGAGGGTGGGCATCACCTTCGCCCCAGGCACCTCAGGCCCTGCCCCAGTCACCCCTGCTGCCCTCAGTGAGGAGGCCATTGACCTCCTCAGGTCACTCACTGTTGGGCAGTCTACCATTGTGAATGCCATCCAGGGTGTAGAAAGGGAGTTGCAACACGGTAATGCATTCCTGGAGGGCATTCATTCTGGTCAGGCTGCCCTTCAGCGAACCCTGCAATCTCTGGCCTCAGCACTGATGGCAGCAATTGTCCCTGTGTCCAGCCTCCCCCCTCCAACTTCCTCCACCCAGACCCAATCCCCTGTACCCCAGCCCAGCCCACCCCAAGCACACCTACAGACCAGCATGCACACAAGTCAACACACACATGTAGCTCAAGCAAACATAGGCACCACACACACCACAGGCACTCACACAAGCATCACACCCATACAGACACAGCAACATCCACTGTCTCCACTGTGTCCCCCTCCTCCTCTTCTCCCTCCTCCCTCCCAGTCTCGTCTACACACACACCTGCATGCACCACATCTACAGGCACTAGGACTCGCACCAGGACACCCAGCACCACACGCCGCTCACCTGCACTCACCACCTCCACTGCCATTTACACGTCCCCTGTGTCCTCTTCCAGTGTGTCTGTGACGCCCCCTCCAAAAGTACCCAAACGCCGGCAATCACTCACCCAACATCCATCCACCTCATGACAGCCTCCAGTACCTGCACCTGAACCCAAAACAGCTAAAGTGACACCTCCTACAACCACCTCCTCTTCCTCCACTCCCAGACCCCCTCCAGCTACCCATCCCAGTGTCCGTCAGAAACTCTCCCTATGTCAAATTGACCTTTTTGCCCCCACCCCCCCCCTCCAATTCATCAGTCCCTTCATAGCACCTCAGCCAAAAAGCCTCCAGTACCAGTGGTGCGTGTTCCAGGTTTTTGGAGTGCACCGTCCACCAGGACAGGCAGTAGGACCCGGAGCCAAGGCACTGGCAGCCCACCCCCTGTAAAGGCTCCGAAATTGGAGAGTGGACGACGGGACCGTGTCAAGACTCCTGGTGGGTCAACAAGTGAAATGGGATCGAAGGCGATTGGTGAGTCAGCTGTAACTCCAAAAAAGGTGGGGAAGGTCCAGAGGAAGTCTGCCCAGCCTGTTGTGCGTGTCACGGCGGAGAAGTGCGCCATCATTTCCGGCGGTTCAGACACAACCGCCAGCACCGTCGTCACAGTCCCAGCCCAGGAGGGCCCAAGTATCGTCACTGGTCCGGAGACCACCGCCAGAGTCACAGCCCAGATGGGCCCAAGTATCATCACTGGTCCGGAGACCACCGCCAGAGTCACAGCCCAGGAGGGCCCAAGTATCGTCACTGGTCCGGAGACCACCGCCAGAGTCACAGCCCAGGAGGGCCCAAGTATCGTCACTGGTCCGGAGACCACCGCCAGAGTCACAGCCCAGGAAGGCCCAAGTAGCGTCACTGGTCCGGAGACCACCGCCAGAGTCACAGCCCAGGAGGGCCCAAGTATCGTCACTGGTCAGGAGACCACCACCGGAGTCACAGCCCAGGAGGGGCCAGGATGCCACAGCCCCGCTGGGCAATGATGGAACGTCATGCCACACACCAATGTCCAGTATGGAGATCGTCATGCCACACACCAATGTCCAGTATGGAGATCGTCATGCCACACACCAATGTCCAGTGTGGAAATCGTCATGCCACACACCAATGTCTGTATCAGAACCACCATGTCAAAGCACCGCTGAACAGTCCTGAACCACCATGTCAAAGCACCGCTGAACAGTCCTGAACCACCATGGCAAAGCACCGCTGAACAGGGCAAAGACCGCCATGTCAAAGCACCGCTGAACAGGGCAAAGACCGCCATGTCAAAGCACCGCTGAACAGGGCAAAGACCGCCATGGCAAAGCACTGCTGAACAGGGCAAAGACCGCCATGGCAAAGCACTGCTGAACAGTCCTGAACCACCATGGCAAAGCACCGCTGAACAGGGCAAAGACCGCCATGGCAAAGCACCGCTGAACAGGGCAAAGACCGCCATGGCAAAGCACCGCTGAACAGGGCAAAGACCGCCATGGCAAAGCACCGCTGAACAGGGCAATGCACCGGGTAGGAATGAATGGCCCGCCACATCAGGCATCCTTATCCCATGTGCAGCTGGGACAGTGACAGGACACTACCTTTCACGGGGAGACTCATCCAGTCTGGGCACCAGTCACCCCCCAGTACCAGTAGGGACCTGCATCAACTTGAGAGACTGTGGCTTTGCACTCCCCAGGATGGCACAGTGGGCAACCCACCCACTGTAGAGACTTGAGAGACTGTGGCTTTGCACTCCCCAGGATGGTACAGTGGGCAAAACACCCACTGTAGAGACTTGAGAGACTGTGGCTTTGCACTCCCCAGGATGGTACAGTGGGCAAAACACCCAATGTAGAGACTTGAGAGACTGTGGCTTTGCACTCCCCAGGATTGAACAGTGGGCAACCCACCCACTGTAGAGACTTGAGAGACTGTGGCTTTGCACTCCCCAGGATACATCAATGGGCATGGAGCCCCGTCGTGGATCTGGCTTTGAATTCATCTGGCTGAGGTGCCCCCCCTTCCCTTCCCCCTGAGGTGCCTGTAGTGTTTCTATCTGATGCCCCGGCAGTGTTTCCTCTGATTTTGGTCAGGTATCTTTTGTGGGCCTCGCCCATGCATTTTTGGACTGTTTGTGCACGGACATTGTTGTGTACATATCTGCACTACTTCTTGTATTGTATATATAATTATGAATGATTTAGAGATATATATCTGTATATTTTTGAATGACATGTATATTGGCACATTACAATGTTTGACCGAAATTCGCATTGTCTTTGCATTCTTCCGGGGGGATTGTGGGTTGTTAATGTGATATTTTTGACAGCATTGGTGTGTATGTTGTATAATGCGAGGGTGGGGATGGGGATGTTTGGTGGGTGTACCCCTAACTTTTGCCTCCTCCCTCCCCCGTGTCGTAGATGCAGTACTCACCGGTATCTTCTGCACCTACGTCGCTGTTGGTCGTGAAGGAGCAGAAAGACAAGGGCAGGTAGTATTTGGAGTTCTGGGTCCATGGAGTCGTCGTTCCTCGTGGGATGTGCAGAAGGTGAGCGTTTTCCCATAGCTAAAGCTGATTCCGCCGTGTTTTTATCCACGGTGAATCCGCCCCGGAAAAGGTGGCGGATTGGCGGGTTGTAATGGTGTGGGCGGTACATTGTCTTCCGCCTGTCTGTTGGCGGTGACCGCTGCGCTGCTTGTCTGTACCGCCGTGGCGGGCGGTGTGTTAAAGTGGCTGTCTTTGTTGGCGGTTTCCGCCAGGGTCATAATTCCCTTTTATTGTCCGTCGGACTGTTTGGGGTATTACCGCACCTTTTACACCGTCCGCCAGGGTTGTAATGACCACCTCAGTGTTACAAAAATAAAGGTACTTTATTTTGGTGACACAAATGCCAAAAATACCTTAGAGACTATACTCCCTTAGGAGGTAAGTAATATACACAATATATACATTAGTATCCAAAGACAGGTAAGTAAGCAGTTAGAAAACCTACCTCAGAAGCATCTGTCTGGACAATAAACTTCTTAGAATAGTTTTGGCTTTTCAGGACATGTGCAGTACACATAGCCTGCTTATGCTCCTCAGAAGCTTTTTAACAGATGGCTGTCCATAATACCTTCTTGGGCATTTTCTTAGAAGTGAGGTCATTAAGAGGGGAAACAATGGAGCCATAGGTCTTAATGAACCTTCTGTAGTACCCAGTGAGACAAGGAAAGGCTCTGACCTGGGTCTGAGTAGTAGGGGGAGACCAGACTAAAATAGTCTGGATCGTCCCCTGCAGTGGTTCAATCTATTCCCCACCAACTAGGTGTCCCAGATAAACCACCTTCCCCTGCCCTATCTGGCACTTTGAAGCCTTGATAGTGAGGCCTGCCTTTTGCAGGGCCTTTAAAACTTTCCACAGGTGGACCAGGTGGTCATCCCAGGTGGAGCTGAATACAACAATATCATCTAGATATGCTGCACTGAAAGCTTCCAGACCTTGGAGGACTGTATTCACCAGCCTTTGGAAAGTGGCAGGTGCATTCTTCAAACCAAAGGGCACAACTGTAAATTGGTAATGCCCTCCAATGGTAGAGAATGCTGTTTTAGGTTTTGTATCTTCTGATAGCTTGATCTGCCAATACCCTACAGTCAAGTCAAAAGTGCTTAGATGCTTGGCAGATGCCAGTGTATCTATCAGCTCATCTGCCTGGGTATAGGGTGAGCATCAGTTTTTGTGACTATATTGAGCCCTCTGTAATCAACACAAAACCTCATCTCCCTTTTCCCATTTTGAGAATGAGTCTTTGGTACTAACCCCACTGGGCTGGCCCAGGGGCCATCTGAGTGCTCAATCACTCCTCAGTCCAACATCTTCTGAACTTCTGATTTAATGCAGTCCCTGACATGGTCAGGCTGTCTATAAATCTTACTTTTGATAAGTAAACTGTCTCCAGTAGCCATGGTGTGTTCACACCAAGTGGTCTGAGCAGGTGTCAGAGAAAATAGCTCAGACATATTGACCTAGGAGGTTCCTGCAGTCCTCGTTTTGCTCTTCTGTAAGGCAGTCTGCTAGGACAACTCCTTCCACTGAGCCATCAGCTGCAGTGTTGGAGAAGACGTCAGAGAGAGGGTCACTGTCTTCCTCCTGCCCCTCATCAGTGGCCATGAGTAGGCTTAAGTCTGCCCTATCATAGTAGGGTTTCAGGCGGTTCACATGAAGTACTCTTAGAGGACTTCTGAGAGTGCCTGGGCCCACTAAATAAGTGACCTCACCCTTCTTTTCCACTATCAGATGTGGAGCACTCCATTTGTCCTGGAGTTCTCTTGGTGTTACGACTCAGTCGTCCCATTTCCAGGGGGCGCTGTAAGGGGACTGTCAGAAGCCTGGGAATCACCTTGAACACCTATCTAGAGTCCCTTGCTGACTCCTGTTTGTTTCTCTTTTCTCCATGGTACACTTGTGTAGGACTACATTTGCTTCTTGGGACTGCAAATCCCATAATGCACAGCTTGGTTGTCAGGAAAACCCGGATTCTGTTTCCCATTGTTTTCAATGGGAGAAGTCCAGTTGCTCCTTTTCACTGGATCCTCTCCTCCAGGACTTGCAAGTGTCCGAAATTACACACACCTGTGACCACTCCTGTGCAGCCCAGCTGGGAACTGCTTATAAGCAGCCATTTCCTCAAGCTCCCCGTTGTGCATCGGACTTCAATTCCTTTGTGTTACAGACCCCTTGTCGGATGGTGTTCCAGTTTTGTTCCTGTTCTGTTCCAGCCTGATCCTGCTCCCTGTTTCTCTGCCCTGCTCCTGATTGTTCCAGACAGAATCTGCTCCCTATTTCTTAGCCTTGTACCTGTTTGTTTCTTCCAAAGCCTGCTCCATGTTTCTCTGCCCTGCTCCTGCCTTGTTTCCGCCTGAACCTGCTCTCTGTTTCCCAGTCCTGTTTGCTGCTCATTTCCTACTCCCTGTATTCCAGTCCTGTCCTTGCCTGTTCCAGCCAGAGCCTGTTCTCAGTTTTCCAGTCCTGTCTCTGTCTGTTCCAGCCAGAAGTTTGCGCCCTGTTTTCAAGTCCTAGACCTGCCTTTGCTTCAGCCTGAGCCTGTTCCTAGTTCTTGCCTCTGCCTCTTTGTTTGTTCCCTTCTGTTTCTGTTTCTTCTTGGTTCTTTGTGTCTGGTAAGTGTTCTATCAGTCTTCACCAGTGTATATGTGTCCTCCTGTGTACTGGGGTTGGCTCCTGGTTTCCAGGAGGCAATTCCAGCCCCATCCTTGTCCAGTGTTATACGTTGTATTTCGTGCCTAACAGTGACAGTGTGCTATTGCTGTTTTCTCAGGAATCGCCACTGTGTTTCGAGCTGGACCCACAAGAGCGTGTCCTGTGTATGTAAGTACTATCCTTGTTTGTGCTCTAGGGTCCAGAGACAGAATCACTTCTGCTGCCTCCTGTCTATGGGGCTGGCAGGGTGACTATCTGTAAGAGCAAACTGCACAGAGGCATTGAGATTCCCTATCACTGTGGGAGGTTCTGCGCCTTACTCTGTGTACAACCCCAGCGTGTTTGTCCACTGGTAATCTGTTTCCTGTTTGTTCACACAAAGGTTGCTCTGCTTTTACTTTCCTGTTTCCTGTGCCTATCCATAGCTGTCCTTTTCGTGTATGCCTTTAGCTGCTCCTCTGCCCCAGTGTACTACCTCTTTAGGATACTCGGTGACCTCAAGGGGTGTCCCAACCAAAGTCCTGATCAGACCCGCCCGAAACCGTGACACTTGGTGCCACAGGCTCCAATGCCCACACCTTCTATCCTGGGTGGTACTCAGTCAGGACAGCCTTCTGGTCATGCCATTGTTGCTGTAACTCTTGGCTTGCCTGAAGGTTTTTAGTGGCCTTTTTCATGTACTCGGCCATTCTTGGTCTTAGACCAAGTACATAATCTACAATGTCTTGTTTGGGGGGCTTCAAGTGTTGCTCCCACCCCTCCTTCACAAGTACAAGTGGACCACTAACAGGGTGACCAAAAAGGAGTTCAAATGGGCTGTATGTAGCCCACTCCCTTCTGGGGTACCTTCCTGTAGGCAAAAAGGAGGCATGGCAATAGGACATCCCATCTCCTTCTGAGCTTTTCCCATGAACAACCAATCCGTTTGTCTGAGGGTGGTGCGGTGTGGTGAATTTGTATGTTACACCATATTCCTTCCACATTGCCTTCCAGTATGCAGACATGAAGTTACTACTCCTGTCTGATACTACCTCTTTAGGGAAGCCCACCCTGGAAAATATTCCCAGGAGGGCCTTTGCCACTGCAGGAGCTGTAGTGGCCCTTAGAGGGATGGCTTCTGAGTATCTAGTGGCATGGTCCACTACCACCAAGATAAATCTATTGCCAGAAGCAGTAGGAGGGTCAAGGGGGCCAACTATGTCACCCCAACCCTATCAAAATGGCACCCCAACCACAGGCAGTGGGATCAAGGAGGCCTGGTTTGTAGTGGGTACCAAAGGTACTTACACCTTATACCAGGTCCAGTTATCCCTTATAAGTGAAATGTAGTCAGTGTCTAGAAGTCAGGCTGTCTAGGGGAAGCTGTAGCTGAGCAGCCACGGCTGAACTAGGAGACATGCAAAGCTCTTGCAATACCACTATAGTCACACAGTACCCACACACATGAATGAAAATACTCAGTGCTACAAAAATAAAGGTACTTTATTTTGGTGACACAAATGTCAAAATTACCTTAAAGACTATACTCCCTTAGGAGGTAAGTAATATATACTATATACTAGTATCCAAAAGCAGGTAAGTAAACAGTTAGAAAACAGTGCAAATAGTGAAAATCACAATAGATTGCAATGGGCCTAGGGGGAACACAAACCATATACTAAAATAGTGGAATGCGAAACTCGGTTTTCCACCTAGGCAAGTTTAGTGTGTAGAGGGGTGCTGGGAGTGTAAGAAAATACCGCAGGTAAGTGGTAGAGCCCACCCCAGGGCCCAGGAAAACAGGAGTAAATCACAGTAAGTTTCCGGAAACACACATGAAGTCCTGATAGAAGATTATGCAAGAACCAGAAGAGAATGCAAAACACCAAAAATTGATTCCTGGATCTGAGGACCTGTGGAAGCAGGGGACAAAGTCCAAGAAGCACTGAAGAGTCCAGGGAGAACAGGAGCCCCTGCTAACCCAGATGAAGGTGCAAAAGAAGAACCACCGGTGAGAAGACAAAGTCAGTTATGCACCCATGAAGACAGATGCGGGTTCCTGGTTGGTGCAGAAGATGTCCCACGCCGGATGGATGATTGCAGTTTGGTTTACGTCACTGGATTCTTCCAACAAGCCTTGGCACATGCAAATCTCATGGGACCAGGAGGGACCTGGTGGCCTCTATTCAGGAGAGGGAGACAGAGGGGGCTCTCAGAAACTCAGAGAGCCCTCAGAAGATCAGGCAGCACACACAGGAGTCCCACAGCATGGGGACAAAGAAAGTGCAAATTGAGGCACATGCAGCACGACCCACGCCCCCAGAGAACCACTCAGGAAACTGTGCGTCACAGGATGGAGTGCTGGTGGCATAAGCTGTACTGTGCATTAAGAACTTCTTGGTAGGTCCCACACAAGCCTTGCCAACTGCAAGTCATGCAGTGCACGTGAGTACTGTCTTGCGTGGGGAGGCAAGCTTTTACCTCCACCAAAGTTGGACAGCTGGACCTTGGGAGTGTCGGAGTCATAGTCCACCGCACATGTTGCTGGATCCATGCTCGTCGGCTGGAGAGGGGACCCACACCACCAGTCATCGTTGCAGAGAGGTGCCTGCTGAAGCAGGAAAGTGACTCCGTCACTCCATGAGAGATTCCTTAGGTTCTTCTGGTGCAGGCTGAAGGCAGGCAGTCCTCGGAGGATGCCCGACCTGGAAACTGTTGCAGTTGCTGGCAGGAGCTGAAGTTACAATGTTGCAGAAGTCATCTTTGCTTCTTTACTGCAGTTTATAGAGTTCCTGGAGGGTTCAGTTGTTGTTTGTCTGTAGAAGATGAAGTAAAGGATGCAGAGGATTCCTGCTATAGTCTTGCAATCTGAATCTGAAGAAACACCCAGAGGAGAGACCCTAAATAGCCCTGAAAGGGGGATTGGTCACCTAACCAGGTAAGCACCTATCAGGGGAGGGCTCTGATGTCACCTGCTGGCACTGGCCACTAAGATGCTCCCAGAGTGCCCTGCCACCTTGGAATCCAAGATGGCAAAACCCAGGGACACCCCGGAGAAACTCTGGGTGCCACCCCTGGGGTGGTGATGAACAGGGGAATGGTCACTTCCCTTTCCTTGAACCATTTTCACGCCAGAAAGAGGACTGGGGGTCCCTGAACCAGGGTAGACTGGATTATGCAAGGAAGGCACCATCTGTGGCCTTCAAAGCATTTCCAGAGGCTCTGGGAGGCTGCCCCCCCCATGCCTGTAACGCCCATTTCCAAAGGGAGATGATGTACCACCCCTCTCCTAAAGGAAATGCTTTGTTCTGCCTTCATGGGCATGAGCTGCACGAGCAACAGGAGGGCAGAAACCTGTCTGTGAGGTGGCAGCAGCTGGGGATGCCTGGAAAACCTCAGAAGGCTGGTATGGCAGTACTGGGGGTCCTCTGTGGAGCCCCCAGAGTGCATGGGATTGCGCAACCAATACTGGGGGTACAATTGGGGTACAATATTGGGGTACAATTCTGATTTGTTAGACACCTTACATGGCCATATTCCGGGTTAACATTGTGAAGCTGGACATAGGTATTGACCTATGTCCAGTGCACGCGTAAAATGGCATCCAGCACTCATGAAGTCCAGGAAAATGGTCCTGGACGACGTGGGGGCACCTCTGCTAGTGCAAGGGTGCCCTCACACACAGGTACTTTGCACCCAGCCTTCAGGGTTGGAAGGCCTGACATATAAGTGACTTATAAGTGGCCTGGTGCACTGAAAATGGCTGTGAAAGGGTGCATGCACCATTTCACGCAGGTTGCAATGTCATTCCTGCAGAAGCCTTTGCATGGGCTCCCTATGGGTGGCAAAAGCCATGCTGCAGCCCATAGGGATCCCCTGGAACCCTAATGCCCTGGGTACCTAGGTACCATATACTAAGGACTTATAGGGGGGGACCAGTATGCCAATTTGGAGTGAAATACTGGGTTACCAGTATGTTGTGGCAAATTTGGAAACAGAGAAATCATAAGCACTCTGGACCTGGTTAGCAGGACTCCAGTGACAGAGTCAAGCATACTTTCAAAAACATTGAAACATACTGACAAGCAGGCCAAAAACCATAAGCACTGGGGTCCTGACTAGCAGTGACACAGTCCAAACACACTGACATCAGGCAGAAATTGTGGGTAACATGCCAAAAAAAGGGTACTTTCCTACTTTCATGGACCCGTGTCAGCAATCAAATAATGTTACTAACTGCCTCAGTTTGTGCTGGCCCCGAAGCGGGTCTGTATTTTATTTTTATTATATCAAGAGTGAACAATTATTCACTATTGATACAATAATAATGTACTACAGAAGAAGGGTTTAGTGTAGCAGTGGAGGCCATAAAGGAGAGCCGCCACTGGACCAGGGACACCTATCCATCAAACCAATCCATTCACTCAATTATCCATCCTTTCACTTAGCCAGCCCCCTTTCATCCATCTGTCAATCCATTCAATCTTCCATCCATCCTTTCACTCATCCATACGCCATTTCCCCCATCTATCCATCTTTTCACTCCATCCAACAATCATCTTCCCCTTGGCTCATCCATCTATCTACCCTTTCACTCAGCCATCCATCCTCACACCCATCTATCCACCAGTAATTCCATCCATCCATCCATTCATCCCTACATTTCCATTTTCTCTCAGCCATCAATCCTTTCACTCACTCAGCCATCTATTAATCCATCCATCAATTTACCCTTTCTCATCCATTCATCCATCCTTTTATCCAGGCATCCATCTACCCTGCCTTTCACACATCCATCCATTGTGGTACTCATCAATCTTTACATACTTCTTTTCACTCATCCATCCATACTTTCACTCCACCCATCCATCCATCCACTCACCCATCCATTTACCCTTCCATCCATCCTTTCTCTCATTCTACCATCCATCCTTTCTCTCATCATCCATCAACCCGTTCTTTCACTCCATCCATCCATCCACCCTCCCTTTCACTCATATGCCCGCCCTGCTTTTCACTCTTCCAGTCTTAAGTCCAACTTTCACTCACTCATCCATGCATCTGTGCATCCACCATTTCATCCATCCATCACCCATCCTTCCTTACACTCACTCACCCTCCCAAGATAATAATGAGCCTTTGTCTGCCGAGCTGCAGACAGAAGAGGCCCATCAAGAACCCCACCCCACTGTAGCTGCTAAAAGGGAAGAGGGCGTAATAATGACCATTATGCAAAAGCTTAACTGCACACTTACCTCTTAGTCAGCTAGTGCAATTCTTGCCCAGCTGCTTACTTCCCTCTCTGACGCATCTGTGGCTGAGATAAGGACACTCTGTCATGCTCAGCTCAACCAAATGCAGTACTAAACACGTGTTACTGCCAGGAGAGCAGCCCCCTGCACCACTCCTACAGCTTGCCCTCTGTGATGGTCAACAAACTGTTGCCACCGGCTCCCTCCTTGTACTCACTGGCCTGCCCCACCCACAGCCACGGAAGTGAATGGAGCTTAGCCACGTCCTCCCAGGGCCACTGCTCACACACCCCAAAAGCATCAACTGGATCACTTGCCTTCTAATCCAACACTTTCTCTCAGATGACATCACTGCTGTAGCTTGTGCCCGCGGGTCAAGAAAACCTGCAATAGGACATCAGCAAAGTTCACTGGAGTTCACCCAAGAGCTTCAGCACACTTTCTCTGAGCAGTGATTTCTTTTCAGCTCCTGTATTTAGTTCCCTGTTCTTGCCTCTCCCCGAGGCTGGCATGGCAACGCCCCTTTTGCCCATGAACACCAGTCGCACCTAAAGAGTTTATGGTCGAAGAGCTGCGATCGCAGCGGTGCCTCACATGCGGCTTGTCCTCTTAGGCAGAGTGAAGCAGTACCATGCTTTCGGTAAAAGAGCTGCGACCCCAGCAGTGCCTCACACATACCTTGTACTCCTAGCAGAGACAGTCAAGTCGTACAGAGTTTACAGCATAAGAGCTGCGATCCCAGCAGCGCCTCACGCGTACCTTGTACTCTTGGGCACCGACAGTCAAGCAGTACAGAGTTTATACTACACGAACTGCGATCCCAGCTCTATCTCACTAATACATTGTACCTTGGAGCAGTCAGTCATGGTCATGCAGTACAGAGTTTACAGCAAAAGTACTGCGGCCCAGCACTGCCTCACACGTACCTTGTACTCTTGGGCACCGACAGTCAAGCACTACAAAGTTTATACTACACGAACTGCGATCCCAGCTCTATCTCACTAATACACTTGACTAGTACCTTGGAGCAGTCAGTCCTGGTCATGCAATACAGAGTTTACAGCAAAAGTACTGCGGCCCAGCACTGCCTCACACGTACCTTGTACTCTTGGGTATAAACAGTAAAGCAGGGCTGAGTTTTCGGTAAAGAAGCTGCGATCCCAGTAGTGTCCCTCACACACCTTGTACTCTTGGGCACAGACAGTCAAGTCGTACACAGTTTACGGGATAAGAGCGGCGATCCCAGCAATATCTCACACATACCTTGTACTCCTGGGCAGCCTCCTCTACAGGGACGACGGTGTGAGACCGGTGGTCCCTGGACCGGTCACACACCACACAGATGGGCTCCTGGTCATCCTCACAGAAGAGCTGCAGCCGCTGCTGGTGTTTCTCGCAGACGTGCTCCTGTGACTTCAGGGAAGGGAGGTGAAGTTTTAGCATTTCCACCAGGTTTCCCAGCTGCCTGTTAGGCCTGAAGCTTCTCTCTTGAGATGTGGCCCTGCACTGGGGACAGGCGAAGTTTATGTTTACCTCCTGCCAGCATTGTGAGATGCAGAACTGGCAGAAGTTGTGCCCACAGGCTATGATCACCGGATTCTCAAAATACTCCAAACAAATCGAACAAGTGACTTCGTCCTCCAGATTCTGTGACTGGTCTGCCGCCGCCATGATGCAGGAAAGAAACTGCTTTGGGCTCTGCGAGATGTGAAGTGAAAGCATTCCGCATCGTCTCCTTCCTTATACTCCCTTTATTTGAGAGTACCCATCCCATCAGCTAGAGGTCGAAGTACAACAAGCAGTGTGGCTGAAATGCAGCAAAACAGGACCCAGCCCTACTTCTTATGTCTGGACTACAGACAGCTTCCTTCTCATGTAACAGTAGTAGGTCTGCGTGTAGGGGTGGCGGGCATATGCCTTCAAAGGAAATAAGCACGACTATAAACCAGCGTAGTGCTTAGCCCGCTAGGTTGGCACTGAAGTCCACTATTTTCTCGGTGATCTGCACATGTGATCCGGTTAAGTGCTGTCACTCAAAGCACTTTACAGCTAAAAGCTGCAGTCACACTGAACTATGCTGAATGCTGCTAGTGGCAGAAGCAAGATCTGAATGGCATTTGAACAGCCCAATGAAAAAAGAGGGATGTCCTATGTAATGTGTATCGATTTCATTTGTATTTAATAATTTGTATTACATTAGGCTGGCCAAACTGCCATTTGTAGTATGTGAGCCTTACTACAATAGTACTACTCACATTACAAAATGTTATTTAGTAATCTACGGATGGAGACCTCCGCCTTTCCTATTTTTTCTGTCTTTTTCTCGTAAGCCTATATTTTAGTAGTAAATGTGTGTGTGGGGGGAGGGTGTATGGAAAATTAGAAATACCTACTACAAAATGGAAGGGACTTATGAACAAAAAGGAGAGTCTAGGAAGCTGGCTCCCTATACAGTGCTCTAAAGTGAAGTACCCCGTGCAGAGAGTCCAGTGGATCCCCAAAGGCTTGCAGAAATAGTTTTACTGCTCCATTTGTGGTAGTGTGGGAGAGCAGTAAGGCTTACTAAGGAGTCATGTTAAGCATTTGTTGTACTCACCGAAGCAATAAATGAGACACATACTCAAAGAATAAATCTGAGACCAATTTAGAAAAATAACAGTTGCTTTTATATATGCTTTGAACCCAAAGAACTTTGTTAGAAGGTAAGCAGTTTTTAAATTAAAAATACTTTTCAGTTTCAAAAATCAACTGCAATTTTCAGAGTCTTCAATGTTAACTTGTGGGAGGAAAACAAACATGAAGTTTTGCATGTAAGTACACAACTTACAAATCCAGTCTTCAGAGTTTTAGGTCAACACCAGGCGAGGTTCAAATAAGTACCAAGAGTGCACCCACAGTGGCATGGGGTGGCCGGATGCAGAGGCCAGATTCGGAGTCGGGTGTCCAATGTTATTCAATAGAGACTGGGAGTGAATGAAGATGCACTGCTCACAAGTAAGTAAAAGCAGTGTCAGAGATTGGTCTGCTGGGGTTGAGGTAAGCGCTGGGGGGAGCCGGGTGCAGAGTGCCAACATTGTGTCGGGCACCCAATGTTAACTAATGGAGACCAGGGTAACCAATGAAAGTTTGCTCACAGGTGAGTAAAGCGAGGTCAGGGTGCGATCTCCTGAAGTTGAGGTAAGTACAAAGGTGCCACAAGACAGCACCAAACTTACACCCTAAGCAGCACAGGGGTGACAGGGTGCAGAGTGCCAACACAGCGTCAGTCACCCAGTGTTATCCAATGGAGGAGATCGGTGTCAGGCACAGGCTGCAGGCTCTGGCCAGGGGGCCAGGCAAGGACGACCCAACAGCGGCCAGGTAAGTAGAGATGCCAAGGGTCATAGGGATACAAACAGTCCAGCTTCTGAAGGCCCAGGGGCTCTAGGTGCAGTGGAGTCTTTTGGTGTCAGACAGCTTACTGGGCAGAACGCTATCCGTGGGAGTCCTCGAACTAAGGCTGCAGGTGGCGCAGTGGAGTCCGGCAGGGGGTCAGCCCATGATGGACTCTTGTCCAGAAACTCTGGGGAACCTTCACAGGATTGGTGGGCCACTTGGACTGGGGCCGTGGGCATCGTGTGCAAATGTGGTTCCAGAGGCAGTTTCGCAGTTCCTCTGGCAGACTTCTTGTTTGGTTCCTTTTGAACAGATCCGCTGTCCATGGGAGTTCTTAGTCTTTATCAAAGACAGGCGGTCTTCCCAAGGCTTTGTAGGTCACTGGGCTGCAGGACAAGTCGTCTTTTGGTGCAGAATCTTCTAAGGCTGCAGAAAGGCCGGTAGGGCTGGGGCCAAGGCAGTTGTTGTCTTCAGTGTTTTCTGCTAGTGCAACTCCATGATGTGCGGCTCTTCTTAGGATGACAGAAATCTGATTCTACTGTAGGGATCTGGGGTGCCACCTAAATGCTGAATTTAGGGGCGTTACAGGCAGTGCCAGGTGATAGCCAATGGGCTACTCACCTTTAGGGTGACTACTCCCCTCCTATGACCACTGCATGTAAGTATCTTGTTGTCTCCTTACATTTTTGCTATTTTTCTGTCATCTTTATTTTTTCTTTTCTTTCTTTCTTATCTCTTTCTCTCTCTTTCAGCCTTTCACTCTCCCGGTGTTTCCCGTGCCGCTACTGCCCCTGCGACCCTGCCCCCCTCCTTCCCTGTGAAGCAGTTTCCTGCCCTCCCACCTCGCAGCTGACCAGACCCCGCCATCTTCCCCTTCTTAATGTCGGCTGCTGCACACTGAGACGGAGACTCTTCTGACCTCCTAGTCAGCGTCTGTTCGCCCTCCTCTGTGCTGCTCCACCTGTTGCTGCTGCTGCTACCTCTGCCGTGTATCGAGCCTGTCTGACTCTCAGTCCGAGGCACACCTCCACCTGCAACCTGCGCCTCATCCCTGGTGGCCTAGTGGCCATCTGCATGTAAGTATCTTTTTGTCTCTTTCACTTTTTGCAATCATCTTTATTTTTTCTAATCTTTCTTTCTTGTCTCTTTCTTTCTCCTTCAGCCTTTCTCTCTCCCTGCATTTCCCGTGCCACTGCTGCCCCTGAGACCCCACCCTCCTGCCTCCCTGTGAAACACTTTCCCGTCCTCCCGGCTGACTGGACCCCCTGCCTCCCTCCCCTTCTTAATGGCAGCTGCTGCGTGGCCACACCAAAGGTGCGCCAAAGGCAAGCCCGTCTGTGCCTGCCCGCACCTGGACAGCGGCCAGTGCTATTAACCCTGATCATTCGACCTTCCATCGGTAGAACACAGAGACTTTCCACGCACTGAACACAGGACTATCTGCCACCTGCCATCACACATCACCCAGAGACATCCATGAACCATTCTCCTGCCACCACTGCCACCACACCCCCACCCTACAGCAATCACCGGGCCCTCCTGCCGCTGAGCCATCGAACACCAACCCAGAGTGTCTCAGCTGCATCCTCTTAAACATTCGCTCCCTCCACAAACACGCCACAGAACTTTGGGACCTACTGGACTCCACCCGCCTGGACATCGCTTTCTTCACTGAAACTTGTACAAACCCAGCATCTGCACCAGACATCGCCATCCCCAGCGTCTACAAACTGCTGCGCAAAGACTGGTCTTCTCGCCCAGGCAGTGGTATCATACACAAATCCACCTTCCGCTTGACAACTAACGCAGAAGAACACTTCCCTCTTATGGAGCACCTCCACTTCCAGATACACGCCACACCCAAGTCAACCTTCCGCGGCACCCTCATCTACAGGCCACCTGGCCTTTATTCAGCCTTCAGCGACTCCATTGTCGACATTATCTCTCCAAATGCTTTGCCTCCTTAAACGACTTCTTCCTCGGCGACCTCAACTACCACATTGACAATGGCAACACCAACACCACCTCCCTGCTAGACAACCTTGCCACAAAAGGACTAAAGCAACTGGTCACCTCACCAACACACATCACTGGACACATGCTCGGTGCCATCTTCTCCACCAGCAACAACATCACCATCAACAATATCTCCACACTTCACTGGACTGACCACCATTGCATTAATTTCACCATCACCTCACCAACCATCCACCTCCACACACTCCAAGCCCAAAGCAGAAAATGGAACCGGATAACTGAGGAACAGCTCTCCAAAACCCTTAGCAAGTCCCCCTACTCCCCCACTGCAGATGCCAACATCTCAGCACAGAACTTCCACCAATGGATCTCTATATTCGCCAACACCCTAGCACCTCTCCCTAAGACCTCAGCAAAACACTACCTTAAAAAGGCCAGCTGGTTCTCCCCCGCACTCCAGGACTCATGGGGGAGATGGCTAGAGAAAAGATGGAGGAACCCAGAAGAAGTTGAGGCCCTCAAAGCTGCCTCCAAATCCCACCACCTTCTCTTCAGAGACACCAAGAAAGCAGCCCTGCAGCAATGTATCAGCACCACCGCTCATAACACCAAAGAGCTCTTCAACGTGGTCAAAGAGTTTGCTAAACCCCAGTCAGAAACGGCAAGCATCCCTCCATCTCAAGACCTCTGTGACAGGCTAGTCTACCATCACACCCTGATAAGAAGACTCAAAGCTGGCATCAGAGACAAGGCCCTCGACTGGATCCAATCCTTCCTCTCTGGCAGAACGCAATGAGTGAGACTCGTCCCCTTCCTCACAGATCTCACACCCACCACCTGCGGAGTGCACCAGGGATCCTCCCTCAGCCCCACGCTGTTCAACGTCTACATGGCCCCACTAGCCACCCTCGTCAGAAGCTACAGAATAAACATCATATCCTACGCCGATGACACCGAACTCATCCTCTCTCTCTCCAACAAACCCAACAAGGCCAGACACAACTTCCACGAAGGCATGAAAGCAGTCGCCAACTGGATGAGAGACAGCTGCCTTCAACTCATCACAAACAAGACAGAAGTACTCATCATGGGCCCTTAACCCAAAGCATGGAGCGACTGCTGGTGGCCACCTACCCTCCGAAACTCGCCCACCCCCGCCAGCCAAGCCCACAACCTCGGAATCAGCTTAGACCCCGACCTCAGCATGAACCATCAAATCAACTCAGTCACCTCCACCTGCTTCCACATCCTGCGCCTCCTACGCAAGACCTTCAAATGGATCCCCCTCGAACATAGAAAGACCGTCACACACGCCCTCATCACCAGCAGACTGGACTGCAGCAATGCACTCTATGCTGGAATCAACAAAAAAACTCACCCGCAAATTGCAAAATATCGAGAACACCGCCGCCAGACTGATCCTCGACCTACCCTGACACTGCCACATCTCACAACACCTACGTACACTGCACTGGCTCCCCATAGAGTAAATAATCACTTTCAAGATCCTCACCAACGCACGCAAAGCCCTCCACAACATTGGACCAACCTACCTGAACCAGGGACTCAACTTCCACATACCCCACAGGGCCCTATGCTTAGCCCAGCTCTCTCTCGCAGAAGTACCCCACATCAGGAAATCCACAACAGGAGGACACTCCTTCTCCTACCGTATCCACCGCCTGGAACGCCCTACCCATCCACATCAGACAAACCACCTCCCTCCCCAGCTTCACGAAGGAACTGAAGACATGGCTTTTTTAATTCACCTCACCGGTACATAGTACACTCCCCCCCAGTGCCTTTAGACCCTAACAGGCGAGTAGCTGCACTTTACAAACACTGATTGATTGATTGATTGAACTTCTTCCACCAGAAAAGAAAAGATATATACAACAACTTCGGATCCCAAGACATTTTGAGCCCTCCAAAACTGCCCAGATCCAACCTTTCGAACCACCAGAGACCCTGCACTGCTGGACCACCTTAATCACAGATGAGACCTGCACCATCATGGCCAGCATCCACTCCGGAGCCCCTATGGACCCCTGTCCTCACCACATTTTCAACAAGGCCAACACATCCATTGCACCAGAGTTCCGACACACCCTCAACTACTCCATAGAGACCCTCCCAGAGGACTGGAAGCACGCCGACATCCGCCCGCTCTTGAAGAAACCAACAACTGACCCTCAGGACCTAAAAAATTACTGCCCCATCTCTCTGCTGCCATTCCCAGCCAAGGGCATTGAAAAGGCCATCAACGCTCAGCTCTGTAAGCACGTTGAGGACAACATCCTAAACACCTACCAATCAGGCTTCAGGAGCACTCACAGCATGCAAACCACCCTCATCGCCGCGACAGAGGACATCCGCTCGCTCCTCGACTGCAGCCCTCCTCCTACTGGACCTATCGGCTGGCTTTGACACACTTTCACACCTGACCCTCTGCTCTAGGCTCCACGCAGCTAGGATCCGCCGAGAGGCCCTACAAAGGATACGCTCCTTCCTGTCTGGCAAAACACAGGGAGTCAGAGTCCTGCCTTACCTGTCAGAACCTATGGAGATAGCTGTGGAGTTCCTCAGGGCTCCTCCCTGAGCCCCACATTCTTCAGCATCTATACGGCCCACTCACATCCATCATGAGGGACCACAGGCTGAACATTGTCTCTTACTCTGATTATACCCAGCTGATCATCTCTCTGACTGAAAACCCCACTACTGCCAAGAAGAATTTCCACAACTGGATGGAAGCTGTCGCCGCCTGGATGAGGGACGGCTTCCTCAAGCTCAACTCAAGCAAGACAGAGATCCTTATCATGTGAACAGCCACATCAGCCTGGGATGATCCCTGGTGGCCATTGACCCTTGGCACCTCCCCACCCCAACAAACCCTGCACGCAACCTGGGTTTCATCCTGGACTCATCGCTCACCATGACCCATCAAGTCAACTTAGTCTCATCCTCCTGCTTTCACACCCTCCGACTTCTCCAGAAAATCTACAAATGGATCCCAAAGGACTACCGCAAAATGGTAATCCATGCCCTGGTTACCAGCAGACTCGACTATGCAAATGCCGTCTATGCCGGTACCACCCAGAAGAACCTCAAGAAATTACAGCACATCTAAAACGCCTCCGTCAGACTCATCCTGAACATCCCCTGCTGCAAAGATATCTCCAACCAATTAACTTCAAGCTCCTCGTCCAAACTTACAAGGCCCTCCACAAACTGGGAGCCACCTACCTCAACCACTGCATCACCTTCTACTCCCCCACCAGACCTCTTCACTCAGCTCAACAAGCACTAGCCACCGTACTGTGCATATGGAAGGCCTCCACTGGTGGAAGATCCTTTGCCTACCTCATGGCAAAGAGCTGGAACACCCTGCCCCTGCAACTCAGGCAGTCACCATCGCTGACTCAATTCAGGAAGGACCTTAAAACTTGGCTCTTCAGCAGAAGCTGAGAACAAACCCACCCTAGTGCCCTGGGACCTTTATGGGTGAGTAGTTGTGCTTTAAACCCTGATTTCATTTTGAATTGATTTGATCTGATTTGATTTCCTTTGAGAGGAGGGCATAGTCCTAACCTCACAGGAACTGGGGTTATAGCTCTTCCACCCTTTGGGGAGGCCTGGGTTGCATTTCAAAGGCGACAACCATTGAAGTTCCCCACCCTGGAATGTCCATCCTGCCTGGGAGAGGAGGTCACACCTCTTCCCAGAGTAGGCCTTTGTTCTGGGCCCTCTAGAGCATTGGCTCTCACCTCAGGGGGCCAGAACCCTGTCTAAAGTGGCTGCACTGGTTCCGACCAGTCAATGCCCACTCTAGGAGTTGGTAGGTTTCAAGGGGGCACCACTAAGGTGCCCTCTGAGTGCATGTATTAATGAAACCATCATTGGATTCTGTGAAGGTTTATTAATACGAGACATTTGGTACCACACATCCCTATTGTCAGTGAAGCCATCACGTAGCTGGGGAACTCGTAATGACCAGTGTCCAGCACATGTACATAAAATGGCTGCACTGTTCACTGTTCACTTACTTTGTCTGAGAATTGACAAAGACATAGCAGGGGCATATCTGCTCATGCAGGTATGCCCTCACCTGTAATATAATACATCCTTCCTCTAGGGCTGGAAGGCCTGCCAGAGAGGTGACTTACATATATTGCATGTAGTATGCAGGGGACAGAGCACACAGACTGTGTACCATGTCATGTTTTCATTTTAGGTCTGCACCAGGTCACACAGCCTTAGTGAAAGGGTCCCTGAGGGTGGTACAATCTGTGCTGCAGCCCTCAGGATCCTTTAGTACCCCATTTCCAAGGAACCTTGGGTACCATTTACGAGGGACTTACAGTGGCATCTAAAAGTTTGACAATTAGGAAAAATGACTGTGCAGTTTTAGGGAAAGAGATCTGCCACTGGAGACCTGACTAGCAGGGACCCAGTGCACTTTCAGTTGAAATTGTACTAGAAACCAGGCAAAAAGTGTGTGTGTGGGGTGTGTCCATGTCAAAAGAGGCAGGTTTCTACAGAGAGGTTTAGAAAGGGGCAGGCTACTGCAAACAACTGCCAACCTGCCATCAAATATTCAAATATTCTATGATATTTCCTGTGCAACTTTGTGTGGTCACCAAAGGGAAAACTCACTTCTTCTCCACTCCAGAGATGGCTTGGGACTAGCATGATGGTTGGTGACAAGTTGGAGGGACAAAGACTCACGACCAACCCAGAAGACATCGATGAGGCGCTCACTCCCCAGAACGCCAGCGGACACCTGATGAACTGCATCAACAGAGCTCCTTACCCCCAAGCTCAGAGCATCAATCCTCCCAAAAAAGAGTTGCATCAAGTCTTGCAGAAAGACTGGTTTGAATCCACAGAATGAGGCCTATGACATGATGTCCTATTATCTTCATCTGAGAGTGATATTCAGCATGGTAATCTGCCTATCAGACCCTATGCTCAAAAACAGGCTGCCCTGAGAAGTGGGGTCACTGTCCACTGACTGCTGAACTTGGTGACAAATATCGTCTTTGGGGATCGGGTGGTAAACTGCTACAGTCTCCTATTGGTTTAATGTTAGTTTGGGGTTGGCAAGCACGCTGCACAGTTGGGGTTGGGGGTAGTTCAACATCCGCAATGCCCCGAGGCAGGGTAGGGGTTTTTGTTTGTTATGGGATGCTGTTTGTTTTTTGCTGTTGTTCATGTTAAAGCAAATCACACTACTGTAATCAGCATTAAAAGGGTACCACGGCCCCTTGACTCTTTTGTATGACCCGTCCTCCTCCATTGCCCCAAGACTGCTTATATCACCTCTCCCCGCTGTAGATCAACACGTATGTACACCCAAGTAGCAACAAAGACCTCACACCTCTTATCCTGGAACATCAATGGGCTTGGAGACAAAATAAAGTGGGGAATATTTCTGCAATACCATACGAGACACTCCCCAGATGTAGTTCTTCTACAAGAGACCCACCTCATGGGCAACACATGTTCCGCTTCAGACAGGTGGGAATCCAAAATGGTTATCTATACGGGTTACACTACCACCTGCAGGGGAGTGAGCATACTGCTGAAGTATTCTCTTCTCCTCTCTGTCCTGCGCACTTGGTCTGATCAATGTGTGTAGTATGTGGCCCTCACAGGACTTTAGGAGGGAGAACCCATAAACATACTCTCTGTATGTGTACCATGGCTTCATGAAACTACACTCCTGGATCTAGGCGCACAATTGCTCAGTCTTCCAGACGAAGAACTGGGTGGGGACTACAATGTGACGCTTTGTGATGCCACTGACCAATACCTCTCCTAGACAAGCGGGTTCAGCCTGTCAGCCACTCCGATTTCTTGGCTGCCCTGGGCCTCATCGAGGCGCACACTTAACCCCACTGCACAGCACTTTACATTTCACTCTGCAGGGCATGGCAGTCTCTTCTGCATTGGATTGGCTAACCAACTCCCACGGGTGCGAGAGATCTACAACCTGGTCTGGGGCATTACGGATCATTTCCTACTATGGATGGTCTATGGCCCGGATAGTAGACTAGATTGTAGATGCATACCACTGAACCCTTGGTACCTCAAGGTACCAAAATCAGGGCAGGGCTCGTGGAGGCAACAGAGCGTGACTTTGATGCAAATGAATCCTCAATAGAATCCGCACAACTACTATGGGAGGCCTATAATGCTGTGATTAAGAGACTGGGGATTTCCCTGATCATGGGGCAAAAAAAAGAAAAGAGGGATAAACTGGAGGCCTTGGAACAAGAGATACTAAATCTAGAGGCTGCACTACCAGGCTAAGATGGATCTGACACCAAACTTGATTTGTCTCTTAAAAAATGAAAACACTGCGACGTAGCACTCAACACTGGCAACACTGCCTCTGTGAGAACAGGTGACTATTCTGTGAAACTCCTGGCTCGACAGAAGGGATAGCGAGGATAGGTAGGTGAGTGAGATCTGAACCACGTCTGGTGACTTGCTGAGTGACTCCCTTATGCCCGACTGCATTCCCCAGTGGCTGCCACCATAAGGTAAGACTCTAGAGACCTCTCAGCTGACATCTGGTTCCTGACTCCAGGCACTGCACCCAGAGAGCTCCTGGAAAAGGAAATTATAGAGAATGAAATAGTGATGGCAATAAGGGATTTGAAATCGGTTAAAGTGCTGGCCCCAGCCGGGTACAGATAAAACTTAATAAGTTCATGGCCACTAAGCATGCCCCCACTTGAAAAAGATGTATTAGGGAAGCCGAAAATTGGGACTGCGTCCTATAGACTAAAGACTGGCCTCCATAGTAGTCATATGCAAAGAGGGCAAGCTGGCAGAGGACTAAAGCTCCTATAGGCCCATTTCCCTCCTTAACACTGAATTAAAAATACTTACTAAGGTGTTGGCCTCCTGACTCCACCTGATTAACCACACACTGATCAATGTGGATGAATCCAGCTTTATGCCAGGTCGGAACACTGCACTAAACCTGCGCAGACTCCATAGTGTACTGGACCAAGTTGGGAACATACAGGAAGATGCCCTTGTCCTCTCCCTTGACGCTCGTATGGCTTTTGACACTGTGGAATGGCCATACCCGTTTGCAGTGCTGATGGGATTGGGTTTAAGACCTAGTTATAAAACATGGATATGACTCCTTTACACTCCTTTACACCTCTCCCTTAGTGGTCAACGGTAAGGCATCCTGGGTAATTGCCCTCCAGTGTGGTACCTGACAGGGATGCCCATTCCCTCTCTTACTCTTACTCTGTTACTAGAACCTCTTACAGCCTGGGTCAGAATGGATCCCCTGATCCATGATCTGCGGTGGACCGAGCAATGGGATTTAAAAATATCACTCTACGCCGATGACATCTTGCTTTATATGGCAGACATTCCCAGTCATTTGGGATGGAAGCCTCGGCGATATGGTGTAATTGAAAGTGTGGGCCAACACAGACCTCCACAGAACAGAGATAATTTGGATGATTTTTAGACTGTCGCTGTGACCAAATGGAACATAGCAAGGCTGTGGGGATAAGTGCGGGGGGACGGGAGGGGTGTGTAACATGCACCGCAGCTGAGAGACTGGAAGCTCAAAATGGACTGGTGCATGTCGACAGAGAGAGTGACTTATTAAAGCCAGGGTTGCCCACAAAAATGGATGAAATTTGGGGACTCTGGAAAACTTATAGGGAGAGCCCTTGCACCTCACTCGCTTTGGACTTTCCATTAGATTGACTTCTACTGCTCTGGTTGGTGGGGAATGGGGGGAAAGTAGGTTTAACTGCCATGTACATGATGGGTTATATTGTCAACATATTACTGATACCTGTACGAACACTGATGGTATGTTTTTAACGTTTATTTTACTGCTTGCCTTATTTAAAATAAAAAGATCTTCTAAAAAATTATGCCTGTTTGTACACCCTCCCTATTTCCCTTTCAAAAAGCTCTAAATTACACCTCCACTTAATCCCGGCCCCTGCTTGACGGATCCCCCAAAATCTTTCCAGACAGCAACTCATGTTGAGTTTTTTTGGAAAACTTTGTGAATATTCCTCAAGCGGCGCCAAAGATATGGGCAAGCAAATAACTGCTTTTTCTATAGAACCTAGGTTGTAACTATAACTACCTAGTTACAGGAACGTTATAGATAGGTTCAGATTTCATAGGTACAAAACCACAGAACGTTGTAGTTCGATGTTATAGTTTGCACACCCCTTATTGCGGCCCGCCCCCTTTTTCACACCGTTTTTCGCCACGGCCTCCCAGCTGTCCTCTCCCCCCCCCCACCTCCCTACTTAATGGCAGCCGCTGCACGGTAGGCTGAGCAATACCACTGACCTGGTCAGTGCACTGCTCTGCCTGCCGTGGCTTCACCTGGTGAGTAGATCCCTTTCCCTGGCTCCTCTGAACTCCTGACCCTGTCAGGAGTTCCAGGCCCTCCTACACCCGCAGGCTTCTACCTGCACCTCATCCCTGGTGTCTAGTGGGAGAGCTTTGTTTTCCTACTAGGCTACCTTCTGCCTTTCTCCTCCTTTTCTCCCCCCCTCTCTGCTTTGCTCTCTGCTCTTCTGTCCCTTTCTGCTCCTTTTGCTTCCGTACTCTTTTCCTCGTTTTTCTCTCACTCTGCTCTCTCTCTCTCACTTTCATTCTCTTCCCTCTCTCTCTCCCCTGCTGCTGCTGCTCCGCAGCCCGCCCCCTTTTTGCAGGCACCCCCCCTTTTCGCACTGTTTTTCGCCCCCGCTCCCGCCTCCCAGATGTCCTCTCCTCCCCCCCACCTCCCTACTTAATGGCGGCCCCTGTACAGGCGTGCCGAAGGCAAGCCTGTCAGTGCCTGTCCGCGCCTAGACCGCGCTCAATGCCAGAACCCCTGTCTCCCATACCTGCCACCGCTGCCACGCACATCTTCACTACAAGACCGCCACCCTCCGCGCCCTCAACACTAGCTGCTCTCCCGCTTGTCTTCAAGCCTCCCCGCAGACCGCCTGCGTACCCTTCTCCTGCTGGAACTGCACCTTCACCAGCCTCCACGCCAACGACCCACCCACCAAGACAGGACAC
The DNA here is from genome assembly GCF_031143425.1 of Pleurodeles waltl. Lineage (NCBI taxonomy): Eukaryota > Metazoa > Chordata > Amphibia > Caudata > Salamandridae > Pleurodeles > Pleurodeles waltl. The sequence continues at coordinate 72,742,416 of NC_090445.1, forward strand.
AACCATCTCAGATGTATCCTCCTCAACACCAGCTCCGTCCACAAGCACGCATTAGAGCTATGTAATCTACTCGACTCCCCAGACGTCGCCTTCCTGACCAAGACCTGGATGAACCCCTCCTCAGTGCCTGACATCGCCATAGCCATCCCGGACGGCTACAAGATCACCCGCAGGGACCGCTCCAACAAACCAGGAGGAGGCATCACCATCGTCCACAAGAACACCCTCAGGATCACGACCAGTACCGAAGACACCCTCAGTACCGCTGAACACCTGCACTTCTAGATCCACACTGACCCAAACACCACCCTCCGAGGGACCCTCATCTACAGGCCTCCCGGCCCCGACAGCAGTTCAGCGACTCCACCACCGATGTCATCAGCACACACACTCTCGCATCCACTAACTACATACTCCACGGGGACCTAAACTTCCACCTCGAGAACACTAACAACAACAACCTCGCAACGGTCCTACCCGCCTGCAGAACTACAACCAGCAGTAGATCATTCTTGCACCTCTCCGCCAAAACGGGGAACACTCTTCCCACCCACCTGCGTCAGACCAAAGACCTCCTTACCTTCAGGAAACTTCTCAAGGCCTGGCTGTTCAAGCAGTAGCAGCACCTCCCCCTTCTTCCCCCCCTCCTCAGCGCCTTGAGACCCTCATGGGTGAGTAGTGTGCTTTACAAATTACTGATTGATTGATTGATTGATTTGAGTTATTTCAAGTAACTATAACTCATACCCTAAGGTAACTATTACTCATATCTCTGTCATGTACAGTTTTCTCATCAATAATTTTACTGCAAAGGTTTTTTTTTTAGTAAACAAGTTTTATTGTTTTTTTGAAATATATAACAAGTCACATTAAAATCCATTAGCAAAGCACATACACATGCTGGGCCCAACCATGACCATTAAGTGCAATAGTCATCAGATCTTACAGTAGAACTTTGGGTCACCATGGCAGTCCACTCATAACATGTCCGATTCCACATTTCCATCCCATTTATCCCATATTTTATCATGTTTGGCTGGGCATCCCTGAGGTTCATATACTGGTTGCTCCTATTTGGCGCACCAATCAACGCCACGCCTCTACTGGACCAGAGAGGGGGGCTTCGCAATTGTCCACTAGGCTACAATGTCTCATTTTGCTACCAGCAGAGCCATCCACAGAAAGGCACTATCTGCCAGGTCACCCCCACACCCTCAAGGACTTCCAGCAAGATTATTAATGGAGTCATGTCTCTATCAACGTCCAGAATGGTGGAAAGTGGAGCGACAGTCACCTCCCAGTACTGTACTATGCAGGGACAGGCACACATCATATGGAAAAAATCAGTACAGGGCTGCGATCAGCAAGGAGACTGAGAGTTAGTCTGGAGTCCCGCCTTGTGCATCATATCCGGAGTAAGATATATGCTGTGTAGATAGTAAGTCTCGATAAGTCGAAGTTGTGATGGCATGGTAAGCACCCTAGGGACCATCAGAGAGTTCTGCCAGTCCTCATTCCCTAGCTGTCCCAGCCGACCTTCCCAATGTGATCTAAGGCTGGTTAGGGGATCCATTGTGCTAATACTCAGGGTGCGATATAGTTGGGACACAATTCCTTAGCCCAGTGCACCCATCATAACCTTAGCTTCCACGGACTAAATTCTGGAAGCACTGTGTCAGGTGAAATATGAACCCTCAACGCATCTCACAGTTGCAGCTATTTATGAAATTGCGTATTTGAAAGGGAGTACTGCTGTCTGAGTTCTTGAAAGGATAGCATATTTGAGCCGCTCCAGATGTCTCCCAGAAGTGTGAATAGAATGGTATTCCATCTTTCAAATTTCTCCAGAGCAGATACTTCCACAAGCCAAGAACCGTGCCTTAAAGGGGTTTGTTGGGTAAGCTTAGACCACCAGTCCCTGGAGCGTACTGCAGCCCTCCACCAATGAACACTGTCCGGGCTACCTCAGAGCGCCAGAATACGGGAAACCCTAAGGTAAGGAGCTCTATTTGTTATGTTGGATCCAACCACCCACCTCCCAGGCAGTCATTTATCACCAACAATTGTGAGGCTAGGTAATAAAGATATAGGCCCTCATTATGACATTGGCTGTAAATCCCACTTACCGCCATGTTGACAGCCGCCAACATACCGCCACGGCGGCGGGTATCCGTTCACCATATTATGACACACACACACCAGTCCGACAGAATACAGCCACATACACAACTCCGCCACACCAAAGGTCAGTGATAAACTGGCCGTATCAAAACCCACACTGTTATGCCAACAGAACTATGCCTATCACATTATGACCCACGAATCACCACGGCGGACATTCAATGGTGCTAAACCATTGGCGGTACATACGCTGCGCTCAAAATACACACACACATACAAAACAGCATCACATTGAACAAATCAAACTACACACTCCTGACACACATACACACATCACACCCACACCACTATAAAACACACACCCACATTACCCACAACCCTTTACCATTACAAACAATTGCCACAAGATAGACACCACAACCATAGACAAGACCAGAGCTACACACCACCATCACCTATACACCACCCACACACCTCACAACACACACCCCAACACATTACCCTATACACCCTCACCCACACAACTCACACTAAACCCATGGCACCACAAAGACACCCCAGATTCTCAGAGGAGGAGGTAAGGGTCATGGTGGAGGAAATCATCTAGGTAGAGCCACATCTATTTGGAGCACAGGTACAGCAGATATCCATCGCAAGGAAGATGGAGCTATGACGGAGGATCGTGGACAGGGTCAACGCCGTGGGACAGTACCCAAGAACAAGGGATGACATCAGGAAGAGGTGGAACAACCTACGGGGGAAGGTATGTTCCATTGCAGGAAAACACCAGCTCGCCATACAGAGGACTGGCGGTGGACCCACACCTCCTCCCCTACAACTAACAACGTGGGAGGAGCAAATCTTGGCAATCATGCATCCTGAGGGCCTGGCCGGAGTCGGAGGAGGACTGGAATCTGGTAAATCAACTCTACACTACTACCACCCCCCTACCTGCATGCCATCACATACCCCCACCCTCATTCCCATCACTTCACTCCATCCCACACACCCCACCATCACAACTCAATCATCCCAATGCCAAGCCCTGCATGCCATACCAATGCATGGATGCCACTCACAGCCCTGCATGGACACCTATCACTAAAGCATGCACACTTGAAAGAATCAGCTAGCCCACCACATACCAACTCACAAAAGTTAAAGCTGCCAGGGCAAATACAAACAAAGAGGGCAACCCACCCATGCACAATATGTCACACACAGAAACAATAACACTGTATTTACATCCCCACAGGTATCCCAGCCAATGTCTTGAACACAAGAAAGAAAACGAGCTACAGCTAATATACACTGTTGTTTACAATATAAAACAACCAAACCATCAAGATAAATACAATACAAAAAATGATATTTATTTCATATGTATGTACAACAACAGAACAATAATAATCCAAATATAATATATAAATATTTACATGTTCAAAGGGAAAGACACACACACTGATATATAGTAATTAGACAGAGACAGAGAGTTATACAATACAAAACACAAAAGATAATAGAAACATAACATGAGAAAAAGAAAAACAAAAAGTCCAAACTGTACAAAATACAATAAAATTCAAATTGAATATATACTTTCTCTATTGCACTACTTTAGAGCCTTAATAACATTCACAATTGTACCATATAATAACTTAGAACAGGATCACGACTCCACCTAATACATAGGAGAAAACTTACTTGGACCCTAGAATTTCATATTTCATTCTAACAACTGTAGGAACTAAGCCTACGCGCGTTTCGGTGGCAAAACTCCGGTTTGTAGAACCGCCTTCATCAGGGCAATTCCTTTTTAATATTCTGTGACTGATATCGCAGTTCTTTTAAATTCTCGTCTTTCCCATCTGAATCAAATCTAATGAATATAGAAAGTAACAATAAGGAATACCATAATAATATACTTAATACAATTCCTTGAGATTCTGCTAACCACCTATTTCATACCACAACCCAATTCTCATCAAACAAATCTAAAGTGCACAAATACAGAAACCCAGTACTAAGATAAATGAAAAGTGATTTAAAAAAAAACCCATAGAGTAACCACCAAAGAAATCCAAAGCCACCAGGCAGTGCATGAAAATAAACACACCCTAATGCATACAAAAGACACCATCAAATATCAGTGATTTATCCCGACTACTCTCCATACTGGATATATTAACAATATTAAATACCAGATGACAGTGCTGATGCGTTCCCTCATAGAGGGAGCACAGAAGAAATAATTCTCTAACTTCAACTTCTGGTCACACTTCTGGTTATACCGGCATACAGCCAGATTCAAAGATCCATCTCTATTGTAAAACAAAAAGCCTTAAATCAATAAAAGCAAGGAAAGCAAAGATTCCAAGCGTCTAATAGACCAGCTCTGTCACCAGAGAAGAGGTGCCAGCACTAGCCAGTACCTCCACAGAAGAGGCCCACAGTGATGACAGCGACTCTGGTCGCCTGCCTCTGGATGACCAACCTGGCCTATCAGGGACTTCCAGACAGTCGGTTACCCAGGCACAGTCACACACCACCACAGAGCCTCCCCCATCAGGAAACACCACCACAGCACCCACCCAGCATACCCATACCTCTGTCCCCAGGACATGTCCATCAGCAGTGTGTCCACCTCTACATGGACCCCAGGGCACACCTCGCCCCCAAGACATCAGGGACCTGGGTTCAGTGGCAGTGGGCAGACAGTTTAGGGGACAGAGGCACAGGACAACCGGGAATCTGGGATGACTGCTGTGCACCAGGAGGAGGACAGGACCAGGGAACCGACTCTCCATGAGGCCCTCACTGAGATCCTGGGAGCATACCAACATTCCCAGGATACGCTGGGCCAGATCCTGGACAACGTGCAGGAGAACAGGCGGCTGCAGGAGGTATGGTACCAGGAGATCAGGGAGGACTTGAAGGCCATTAACACCACCCTGGTCTCCATTGCGGGGGTGCTGGCAAACATGGCCAACATTATGAGGGAGGCAGCGGGCCTCTGCCACTAGCCAGACATCTGAACAGCCTTCCACCTCCGCTGCCGCTAGTGGACAGGAGGCCCCGCCACAGGAGCAACAGGCCACCTGCACCCCTCCCCCTGCAGAAGGAGAGCCACCCCGCAAACGTTCCCTGCGATCCAGGCAGAAGCCAGAGACTATTCCCAAGACCCCCGCCAGGAAATGAGACTCTCCTGATTGTCACCCTTGTGTCCCACTCTGTCACCCTGTCCACCTTGAACTGCCATTGCTCCCCTTTCAAAGCCCCCTTGGACAATGCACCTGTGCTACAAATAGACTGGAATAATACCCTGGACTTTCCTCCATCATCATCCCAGCCCACTGCACTTCCCCCTTTTCTTCTTAGCACTGCAATAAACACACTTTGAAAAAATACAAGTATGGAGTATGTCAAATGATTTAAGTATGTATTTGCTTAACATTGCAAATCAACTGTATAGTAATATGCACACATGATAGACCTGTAGTTGGCTGCAGTGAACACACCAGGAGCGATAGTGGGGCACCAACATCTGCAAAAAGAGTTGCCAAAGGGTACAGTGAGTGGGCATAGAAGTGGGAATTCACAGCCTACCAGTGACAATGTTAAACATAAAATGACAATGAAATGTGAAGTTACACTGTCTTACCTGTGTGTCATTGGAAGTATTGTCTCATCACTGCAGTTCTGTTTTCCTCATCCTCATCCTCTGCCTCCTCATCTTCGCTGTCCACAGGGTCCCCCGCTGCCACACAGCCATCTTCAGCCTCCTCCTCCTGCAGAAATGGCACATGGCATCTCAAGGCAAGGTTATGCAACATGCAGCATGCCACGATTATCTGGCAGACCATCTTGGGTGAGTAGCACCTGTTAGATGGAGACACCGAAACCTGGCCTTCAGGAGGCCAAAGGTACGTTCAATGATCCTTCTTGTTCACCCATGTGCCTCATTGTAACGTTCCTCTGCCCTTGTCCTGGGATTCCTCACAGGGGCCAGTAGCCATGATAGTTTGGGATAACCAGAGTCATATGCAAATATTGAGGGACAACATTTAGCCACACACTATCCCTCATGGCCCACACCATACACCAATATCCACTAGGTGGGGACCAGGGCTCACCTATTAGCCACACCCTATGCCTCTGTAATTGGGCCATCACATTTGGGATGCTCCCATTCCTCAGGATAAAGGCGACCAAGAGGTGAGTACACTGTGAGCACGATGTATGGGGCATGAATGCATGGAGTGGTGTGTGTGAAGGCTTCGTGTAGGGGGGTTGTTGGATGTCCTCTGGGCGGCGTGCAGCTTGTGTGCTGGGCCATGTATGTGCAAATTGGGATGGGAACGGGTCTGGTGGGCCATGATTGTAACAGGCAGGACGGTCTGAATAATACCTTTCCCTGTGTTTATTTCATCTGCAGGTCAGCGCCCATCAGAAGAAGGGTATATGGCGTGCCATCGCTGAGAACGTGCAGACCCTGGTGGTCTACGGCAGGCAGAGCACCCACTGTTGCAAACGGTGGAAAGACCTGAGATGCTGGGCATGGAAGATGGCAGAGGGCCAGCTGGGGATGGCCTCCCAATGAGGAAGGGGTGGCCATCGACCCTGACCCCCCGATGGTCCACATACTGGCGGTGGCCTATCTGGAGCTGGATGGGTGCTTGAGGGCTTCACAGCAGCCACAAGGGGGTGAGTACAGTGCCCATAATTACAACTTTCGCCTGGTGGGGTGGTATCCAGGTGGGGGATGTGTGTCTGTGGGTGCCCCTAGGCCAGGCCTGAAATTGCAGAGTAGGTCCCATGTTGGGCAGGGTTCTGATTTGATATTCCTCCTACCTAGCTAGTAGGCATCCACTACTAGGCAGGGCTGTGTGGGTCCCAGGTATGCTGCAGTTGGCTTTATGTGTCGCTCCCCATGCCCTGGTGACTAGCATTGTTACTGGTAGTGCATTGCATAGTGCTTAGGCCTGTTTCCTGTGTGTGAGGGTGCTGTGTATGCCAGCGGTGGTGTTGGTGCAGTCATTGACCAAGTGTTTCCTTTGTCTCTTCTCCCCCCCTTTTGTTTTGTCATCCTGTCCTTATGTGCATTAGCATAATCTGGCGGAGGAGCAGAGGCACCGGCGACGAAGGGAGCTGCATCCCACAGGAACTAAGAGGCAGAGTCCACCGATGGTGAGGGCACCAGTGAGATGGAGGGCGAAGGGAGCACCACGGCGGAGACTGGAGGGGACAGTTCGGACACAGATACCTCCTCCGATGGAAGCTTCTAGGTGGTGGCGGACACCTATGTGCTCACCCCAGCTACAGGTACAGCCACCACCCCCGTACCAGCACTGGCCTTCCAGCAGCTCCTCAGCAAGTTGGCTGTGCCCGCTCACCCAGGAGGGTGGGCATCTCCTTCGCCCCAGGCACCTCAGGCCCGGTCCCAAGGAGCCCTGCTGCCCTGAGTGATGAGGCTATTGACCTCCTGAGATCCATCTCTGTTGGGCAGTCAACCATTGTGAATGCCATCCAGGGGCTGGCAGCCCAAATGCAACAGGCCAATGCATTTCTGGAGGGGATTCACACTGACTTGGTGGCCCAACAGAGATCAATCAAGGCTCTGGCCTCCTCTCTGATGGTAGCCATTGTCCCTGTTTCCACCCTCCCCTCTCCAACTTCCTCTACCCAATCCCATTCTCCTCAACCCCAACCTATCCCAAGCACACAGGCAGACCAGCATGCACACAAGACAACACACACAAGTGGCACAGGCAAACACAAGCACCACACTTTATCCCACAGGCATTCACACAAACACCATCCAGATGCAGACATACCAACATCCACTGCCTCCACCGTGTCCCCATCCTCCTCCTCCACCTCCCTCCCAGTTCCATCTACACTCACACCTGCATGCTCTACATCCTCATCCATTACCGCCATCACCAGCACACCTATCAGAACACACACCTTACTGGCAGACACCACCCCAACAGCCATGCACACGTCCCCTGTGTCCTCTTCCACTGTGTTTGTGCCCCCCTCCCAAGGTATACAAACGCAAGCACTCAGACACCCAACAGCCATCCACCTCACAACTGCATCCAGCCCATGCGCCTGCATCCAAACACAGCAGATAGACATCTCCTACAACTACTCCCTCTTCCTCCACTCCCAAACCTTCTCCCTCTTCCCGCCCCAATGTCCCTAAGAAGTTTTTCCTGTCCACCATTGACCTCTTCCCTACCCCTCCCCACCCGTTCTTCACGTCTGGCCAGGGTGGGTAAAACCCAGGCAAGCACCTCAGCTACCCAGTCCACTGGCCCAGTAGTGTCCACAGCAACTCGAGGTGGGAAAGGTAACAAGGCACCAGGCAGCCTCACAGAAAGGGTGCCTGACCCAAGTAAAGGCTGGAAGGGCAAGGAGCCATCCCCAGCTGCTGCCAGAAAGGGCAAGGGCAAGGAGCCATCCCTTGGCGAAGTGTGGATAAGTGTGCACAATAGTTAGAGCTGCAGACCCTGATGCAGAGATCTGGCCCGGGACCAGGGTTCAATTCCCGCCTCAGCAGGTCTTGGGCTCAATTCCCTTGGACCAGATAGTTCTTGCCTTGGTGCCTAATCTAATCAATGGGTCCCACTCTGTAACTCTGGGCAATAGCTTGCTTAATCTCCACAATGGCCCTGACAGTGCTTGGATGCCTGGCTTCACCCTGTGGGTGTCCAGGAGTGGGTGCCTCCCATGGAAAAGCCAGGAGGGGTTCCACAGCGGTCTGTGTACAGCACCTTGAGACCCTAACGGGTGAGTAGTGCGAAGTTTACAGTTTTTTTATCCGCAGCTGCTGCCAGGAAGTGCAAGGAGCCATCCCCAGCTGCTGCCAGGAAGGACAAGGGATCTGCACCAGCTGCTGCCCTGAAGAGCAAGGGGCCACCCCCAGCTGCAGGCAGGAAGGACAAGGGTCCTGGTGCTGGGACTCAGTTGGAGCCCCCACCACCAACCATGGTGGTGCAGCCGTCCGAGGCAACAGAGGATGGGCAGGAGCTTCCCCCCTACCACTACCAGCAGCAGCACCAGTGGGCAGCTGGCCGAGGCTGCAGGGGTTGGGCAGCCTCAGACGGCCACCACCACCACCAGCAGCAGCACCACCACTGAGCAGCCATCACCGCTGGCAGACAGTCTGTAGTCCTGCGTCCATGGCCTGTTGTGCGGACTGCACCCTGCTAATCCTGTGGGTATGACACCCACCTGAGAGACTGTTACCTTGCACTCCCCACGATCTGCATCATGGGGCTCGATGCCCCCTCCAGACAAGTGGGTATGACACCCACTCACCCCATCCTCCCCAGGATGAAGATCACAGGGCATGATGCCCCCTCCGGAACCAGTGGCGAAGATACCCACTCACCCCATCCTCCACAGGATGAAGTTCACAGGGCACGATGCCCCCTCCAGAACCAGTGGGGATGGCACCCACCCGAGAGACTGTGGCCTTGCACTTCCCCGGACCAAGCAGTGGGCAAATCACCCACTTGAGAGACTGTGGCCCCCTGAGGTGCCTGCCTATTTTCGAACTGCCCTTGCAGTGTTCTCTCCGTGTTGTTGCAGGAGACAAGTGGGGCCTTGGACTTTGTCATGTGGCCCTGTGGCCCACGCACATTGAGGACGAGGCAGTGCCCGTTGAATTGTACATATGTAGATACTTTTAGATTGGATGTACGTATTTGTGATGTATTTATATTATTACACTCACTTTCATCTATTCGTGTTGTCCTTGCATTATTCCTGAGGGGTACAGGGTATATATATCTTCTTACTGCATCTGATTGTGTGTAAGGTGCTGGGGGTGTGTGTCACTCTCTTCCCCCCTCCCCTGTGTGGTAGGCGGCTGTACTCACCGTGGTCATCTTCGCCATCGTTGGTGGTTGTGGTGGAGCAGGACGTAGAAGATCATTGGAAAAATCTGCAGCTTGGGCTCCATGGCTGCGTGGTTCTTCCCTGTGTCTCCAAAGGTGAATCGTTTGCCTTCTGAGCTCAGTTTCCACCAGGCTTTTGCTGTTGTTGGTACCGCCCCGGAAAAGGTAGCGGATTGGATTGTCAGTATGCGGTGGGCGGAACATTGTCTTCTGTCTGGCTGCAGGTGGCTCCGCCGTGGTGGCTGTTGTTTCTGTTCTGGCGGTTGGTGTGGTAAAGTGGCTGTCTATCTGAGCTCTTTCCACCATGGTCATAATTTGGCGGTATTTACTGCCAGCCTTTTGGCGGTATTACGGCCACTTTATCATCGACCGCCAGATTTGTAATGAGGGGCATAGTTTGGAAAACCCAAGCCCCCCCTCATAGGTGCCCCGCTGGCAGGTAAAGAAATCTAAGCAGGGGCGCAAATTGTGTCACAGGAACCATTTCGCCACAGAGTCCATTTTGTTAAACCAGTGCCTAGAGATCGTGTGGGAAAAAGTTTGGAGGAGGTTAAAGAATCGGGGCAGTATTATCATTTTATATAGGGCTATCCTTCCCATGACATTGAGGGGAAGTGCCTGCCATCTGCGAAGGTCCTCTTTAATCTTACGAGTAAGGGGTGTAATGTTAGGGGATTATGGCAATTCAGGCTCCAGGGAGACGTTGATGCGGAATCGGATGCGGTAGCGGAATCGGGATAATATGTTGCCAGTCCAAGCAGGGGTGCAATGGGACTAATACAGATTTGCCTGGGTTAAGTGCCAGCCTGAGGCCTCTGTGAAGAGACCCAAGAGCTGGAAACATCGGGGACCACTGTTAGCTGGGTTGGCCAGGTATAGGAGGACGATGTCCGCATATAATGCAATGTGGTCTTCGAGTCCAGTGGGCCAGACTCATCCCTGTATCGGGGGTCATCTCTCAGGATCCTTGCCAGGGGCTCTATCGCTGATGCAAAAAGAAAGGGGGACAGGGGGCAGCCCCGATGAGTCCCATGTCTTATAGGAAAGACATCTGACACTGCACCATTAACCTGGACCCAAGCTGACGGGTAAGAATAGAGGATTCATATCAGGCTGCAGTATTTGGGACTGATCCCCGTCTATACCAGCACACAGGACAGGTAAGACCAATCAATGGTATCAAAAGCCTTCGCAAATCTATGAGGAGCAGTGGAAACTGGGAGGGGGGTGGGGTCCAGGAGATGATGGTAAGCCAGAGCCATGTGGAATCATCTGAGACAGTGTTGCCTGATCCTGGCAGGCATGAGCCCACAGTTATCCAGGTGGGTTAAGGATCAGAGTACCTTACGTAGGTGCTATGCGAGAATAGTGGAGAAGATCTTCATGTCAGTATTAAGAGCAATATAGGGTAGTAGGCTGCACAGAAGATCAAGGGTGGGGGTGACAATGACTTCGGATTAACTACAACCTTAGCCTGATCATGCTCAGGGGAAAAGTACCTTTCTGTGCTGCTTCGGCAAATAAGTTCAGCAGCTGTGGAGCTAGAAGTTCCCTGTATTTATTATAGTACTCTGCGGGGTAACCATCCGGTCCCAGCATTTTACTGGCTGCTAGCACCAAGATGGCTGCACTAATCTCCTCCAAAGGCTTTGTCTAGTTCCAGCCTATCGAGGTTGGAGAGTCGGGGAGTGGCACCTCTTCGAGAAGGGGGGGCTGCCTGTTCACCTGGAAGGCGTGGAGGCTCCGCGTAGATCTTTCCAATATATCAAATGAAGGTTTGGGCAAGGGCTAGGGAGGCATGGTGGGAGTGGACCGTCTTGTCAATTAACTCTAAAATAACCCTATTAGCTAAGGGCCCAGATTCAAGCCAGTTCAGTAGCTTCCCATTGTTATTCCCCCATCCATAAACCCGTGCTGACGAAGCTTGCCACATGTGCTTTGCAGTTTTAAGGGGAAAGGTGAAAAATCTTATCCCAAAGTGACAGTAGCTGCATGGTGATTGAAGAGTGAGTAAAGGGGTAAAGCCGCCCCACAAGGTGCAGGGTATGGGCTTCAAGAATTGTGATGTGCTGGTATCTGGTGCATTCCGATATCCTAAGGAGGCGTTGTGCGTGCCCCCTAAGAGTGGCTTTGAAAGCTGCCCAAAGAGAGCTGATGACTGCACTGACCCAACATTAGTCTGAGAGTAGTGTGTAAATTCCTCCCCCAGGGTCTGGGTGAACGATTCATTCTGGAGGTGCCCAGCGTTTAGATGCCACATTGGGTGCTGAGTTGTGCCGGAGTCACCAACATGCAAAAGGAGCGGGTGTGGTCTGATATCCCATGGGGAAGGATTTGAGCGTGCATCACAGAAAGCACATCTGGGGCTGGCATGAAGAATAGGTCTATCTGCTTGTGTGTGTGGTGCCCTGCAGATGTATGAGTACATTTTCGAAATGTAGGGTGCCATATTCGCCACACATCACAGAGACCCAGTCTGTTGACCTAACTTGGCGCGATTACATCGAACAGTGGAAGGGGGGGCCTGTGGAATCAATTGAAGGGTCCAGGACACCAATAAAGTCCTGATGGAAGTTGTGTTATCACATCTAGGAGATCATCTAGGAATTAATCTATTGCAGTCGGGGGTACATACACACACAAAGGATTAAGTGGTTAGAGTGATATAGTGACCTTCGGGGTCTGACTTTGCTGTGGTAACCGTCAAAGGAAGGGTGCAGTGGAGCAATATCGCCACTCCTCTAGAGCCTTTGATAAACCCACCATGATAGACTCTGTCAAAGCCCTGGTGGACAAGTATGGGGCAGTGGGATCCCATTAAGTGTGTTTCTTGTAACATCGGAGTAGAGGGAGAGGAGCGGCTGACACTGCTAAATACAGAGGAGCGCATAACCTTGTCCAGCAGGCCATTGGCATTCCACAACATTGTGGTGTAGGGGAGCATGGTGGGGAGCGAGGAGTCATTGGACCGTGCATGAGGGGCTGTAGGAAGCTGGCTCTGTGTAATGAGATATAGGTGGTCATTACAACATTGGCGGTAAAAGGCGCTTACCGCCGTGCAGAAGACCGCCAATACACCGCCGCGGCCGCGGTAGACCGCCACAGCTATTATGACACACATCTTGGAATCCGCCGAAAGTCAGACACCCACACAATACCGCCACACCAAAGGTCAGCGATAAACATGCGGAAACAAATCCTCCACCTCCACGCCAACAGAAACACGCCCATGCCATTACGACCCACGAATTCACGCGGCGGTCTTTCAACCGCAGTATTCCACTGGCGGTACACACCGCCGCGCTCAAAATACACACAGATCTACAAAACACCGCCACATTAGAAAATTACAAATACACACACCTGATACACATAGAAACACCACTCCCACACACCCAACACAATATAAAACACACACCCACATCACCCACAAACCCCTACAACCAGAAATTCTGAGAGAGAGCACAGCCATTGACAACTCCATCACACAGAGGCACACAACATCCAAGCACAAAACACCACATACCACTACACTCACCACACTCATCAACACATACACCACCCCACACATCACCCACACCACCCCATGTCACGCCATGTCACCACCCCATGTCACTCCTTCTCCGAGGAGGAGCTCAGGGTCATGGTGGAGGAAATCCTCTGGGTAGAGCCACAGCTATTTGGCTCACAGGTACAGCACACATCCATAGCCAGGAAGATGGAGCTATGGCGCAGAATAGTGGACAGGGTCAACGCCATGGGACAGCACCCAAGAAATAGGGAGGACATCAGGAAGAGGTGGAACGACCTACGGGGGAAGGTGCGTTCCACAGTCTCCAGGCACCACATCGCGCTGCAGCGGACTGGCGGCGGACCCCCACCTCCTCCCCCACAACTAACAACATGGGAGGAGCAAGTCTTGACCATCTTGCATCCTGAGGGCCTCGGAGGAGTCGTTGGTGGAACGGACACTGGTAAGTCAAATCTTAACTATCACACCCCCCACCCTACTTGCATGCTATCACACACCCCCACCCTCACCCCCTCCCCTATCACTCCAACTCCTCACAAATGTACTAATAACACAAACCACCCATCCCAACCCCAAGCCCTGCATGACACAACTAAGCATGGACACCCATCAATAAAGCATGCCCACCGCACATACCCAGAACACCCCCCCAATCATCTGCACACAAGCCCCCACACAGGAATGCCTGCACTGGGGTTCACGCACACCCAACCATTGCACACCATGAAACACACACATGCAATAATCATGTTCTTATACCCCTGCAGGAACCCGAAGGAACCTCACCACACCAGATGGTCCAGACAACACCACTCCACCCCCAGAAGAGGCCCACAGTGACGACAGCAGCTCTGCCCTACTGGATCTTGATGACCAGCCCGGACCATCGTGGGCCTCAGGACAGTCAGTTCCCCTTGCCCAGCCACAGCCCAAAACCGAACTTCCTCCCTCTGGTAACACCAGCACAGCACCTACCCAGCGGGCCCAAACCTCCCTACCCAGGACAGGTCAATCAGCAGTGTGTCCACCACTACAGGGCACCCAGGGTAACCCACAACCCCAACAACAACAGGGACCTGGGGGCAGTGGTAGTGGGCACACGGTCCAGGGGACGGACGCACAGGAACATAGGGGAACTGGGAGGGCTGCTGTGCGACAGAGGGAGGACAGGCCAAGGGAACCTACTCTCCACGAGGCCCTCTCCTCCATCATGGGAGCATACCACCACTCCCAGGAGACGATGGCAACGGTCCTGGACAAGTTGCAGGAGACCCTGCGTCTGCAGGAGGAGCAGTATTTGGGGTTCAGGGAGAAGCTCAGGACCATCGGCTCCGCCCTGGGCACCATTGTAGGGGTGCTGACGGACATTCAAAAGACCTTGAGGGACACTGTGGCACTCCAAGGGGCCCCTGATGAACTGCCACCACCTCCGCCGGCGCTAGTGGACAGGACGCCCCGCCACAGGACCTCCACACCAGCACCCCACCCCCTGCAGACGGACAACCACCACGCAAGCGGTCCCTGAGATCCAGGAACAGGACAGAGCAGGATGGCAAGACCCCCGCCAGGAAATAAGACCACCCTGATTGTCCCCCCCACTGTCCCACTTTGTTACCCTGTCCAAATGTGCAGTGTACCTGTGAGACTAATAGACTGGACTCTGCCATGGACATTCCTCCACCATCACCATTTTACAACCCCCCATCATTTTTTAGCACTTAAATAAACACCCTTGAAACACTAAAAAAACTGGAGTCAGTCTATGATTTGGAACTTTGTATTATCAATTACAGTGTCATAATGGGTTACCCATTGGAAGGCTAACATACCAATGTCACACATCACAAGCCCTTCAAGGATGCAAGCAGTTGACACGTAGGTTACCACACTTGTGAAACTGAAATGGAAGGGGACAACTCAGTTAACAAATAGTGAGTGAAATGTAGGTACAGGATAGAGGTAGACGTGTGAAAGTTAATGTAATGTTAAACCTGAAAATGTACTCACCTGTGTTTCACTGGAAATATTGCTGTATGACTGACTCCCTGTTGTCGTTTTCTTCTTCCTCATCTTCATCCTCATCACTGTCCACAGGCTCCACAGGGTCCACAGCTACTACAACACCATCATCTGGATCATCCTCCTGCAGAAAAGGCACCTGGCGTCGCAATGCCAAATTATGGAGCATGGAGCAGGCGATGATGATGTCGCACACCTTCTTCGCTGAGTAGAATAGGGATCCACCTGTCATATGGAGGAACCTGAACCTGGCCTTAAGAAGGCCGAAGGTCCGCTCGATTACCCTCCTAGTCCGCCCATGGGCCTCATTGTACCGTTCCTCTGCCCTGGTCCTGGGATTCCTCACTGGGGTCAATAGCCAGGAAAGGTTGGGGTAACCAGAGTCCCCCAATAGCCATACACGGTGCCTCTGGAGTTGACCCATCATATCAGGGATGCTGCTATTGCGCAGGATGTAGGCGTCATGCACAGAGCCAGGGAACATTGCATTTACCTGCGAGATGTACTGGTCTGCCAAACAGACCATCTGGACATTCATTGAATGATAACTCTTCCTGTTCCTGTACACCTGTTCACTCCTGCGGGGGGGGACCAGAGCTACATGGGTGCCATCAATGGCACCTATGACATTGGGGATATGTCCAAGGGCATAGAAGTCACCTTTCACTGTAGGCAAATCCTCCACCTGAGGGAATATGATGTATCTCCTTACGAGTTTCAGCAGGGCAGACAACACTCTGGACAAGACGTTGGAAAACATAGGCTGGGACATCCCTGATGCCATGGCCACTGTTGTCTGAAATGACCCACTTGCAAGGAAATGGAGCACTGAAAGCACCTGCACGTCAGGGGGGATTCCAGTCGGATGGCGGATTGGTGACATCAGGTCTGGCTCCAACTGGGTACATAGTTCCTGGATAGTGGCACGGTCAAACCTGTAGGTGACGATGACATGTCTTTCTTCCATTGTCAACAGGTCCACCAGCGGTCGGTACACCGGAGGATTCCGCCATCTTCTCACATGTCCCAGCTGACGGTGCCTACGAAGGACAACAGTGAAGAACCAGTCACTATTCCTCCAGGTATGTACCCACAGTTACACACAAGACTACACAAGACAATAAACCCTTCCTGTATGTGTGTTGAGTGTAGGCCTAGCTATGTGTGACGCATTAGTAAATGAAGCCATGTGGGCCCCTGAAATGGCGGCTGCCTGACCTCTAAACTGGGACAATGGGATTGTGGGGTAACTGCGCTGGCGTTGCACACCGTCGCGGTAGGCGGTCGTAGACCGCGGTGCACTGCTGCATTGGTTAACATTGGACCCTATGGGTCCCAGGAGCCAATGAACAGATGCGCTGGCGGTGATGATGCGCACTGCCGCGGACGTCACCGCCGCGGACGTCACCACCATTTTCTATCTGTTTAATCACTAGATACCTGACCCACGACAGGAGAGGACCTACACTGCTAGTGCTGCTGTGACCTCGGTCTGGAAGCCACGATGGCTGCTGCGTCTGGGGAAAGGGCCCCTGCCTTCACTGCACAGGAGTTGGAGAAACTTGTGGATGGGGTCCTCCCCCAGTACATGCTACTCTACAGTCCTCCAGACCAACAGGTTAGTACACAGGGAGCACGTTGTATGGGCTAGGCCTGGGTGGAGAGGGCTGGGTGGAAGAGGGAAGGGGCCAGAGTTCATAGTACATTAATGCATGGGAATGAATGGGCCACATGGTCAGAGTAGGGAGGGGGCCACTCACATTGACGGTGCAGTTGGTAATGACTGTTCCTCTTTCCTTGTGCATGTCATGTAGGTCAGCGCCCACCAGAAGAGGGACATTTGGCGTGCCATCGCCAAGGAGGTCCGGACCCTGGGGGCCCACCAGAGACGGGGCACCCACTGCCGTAAGAGATGGGAGGACATTCGCCGCAGCACCAAGAAGACGGCGGAGGCTCAGCTGGGGATGGCCTCCCAATGTGGGAGGGGTGCCCGTCGCACCATGACCACCCTGATGTTCTGGATCCTGGCGGTGGCCTACCCGGAGTTGGATGGGTGCTTGAGGACATCACAGCAAACACAAGGGGGTGAGTACAACCTCATTCTGCAGACTTTGTGTGCAGTGGAGGGGTCAGGGTGGGGGTGGTGGGCTCTGGGTGTCCCTAGGCCAGGGCGAGTTAGGTAGGCGAGGCCCCTCCGTAATGTAGGCCATATGGCACTCTACCCCACCTCAGCAGAGTGCCAATTTGAGGTATAGTTGCCCCTGTGGCATCCATGTGGGCAGATTTCCACCATTGCCATGTAGGCCATATCCCAGAAATTGCATGTGCAGAGGCATTATGCATGGGGCTGCTGCGTCTGTCTTGTCCGCCAACGGTAGCGGTATGCCATGCACTAAAACTCTCTTTGTTCTCTCTCTCACCCTTTTCCTGCTCTCCCTGTCCTTTTGTACATCAGCATCATCAGGCGGAGGTACAGTGGCACCGGAGCACGAGGGAGCTGCATCCCACATGGCCATGGAGGGCCACACCACAGACTCTGAATGCACCAGTGGGACGGAGGGCGAGGGGAGCTTCACGTCGGCCACCGGATCACCTACCAGCGACACGGACTCGTCCGCCGATGGGAGCTCCCCTGTGGTGGCGGCACCATCCGTGCGCCCCACTTCTACAGGTACAGCCGCCACCTCCCCTACCAGCACCGCCCTCCCAGCAGCCCCTCAGCGTTCGCCCCGTGCCCGCTCACCCAGGAGGGTGGGCATCACCTTCGCCCCAGGCACCTCAGGTCCTGTCCCTGTCACCCCTGCTGCCCTCAGTGAGGAGGCCATTGACCTCCTCAGGTCACTCACTGTTGGGCAGTCTACCATTGTGAATGGCATCCAGGGTGTAGAACGAGAGTTGCAGCACGGTAATGCATTCCTGGAGGGCATTCATTCTCGTCAGGCTGCCCTTCAGCGAACCCTGCAATCTCTGGCCTCAGCACTGATGGCAGCCATTGTCCCTGTCTCTAGCCTCCCCCCTCCAACTTCCTCCACCCAGACCCAATCCCCTGTACCCCAGCCCATCCCAAGCACACCTACAGACCAGCATGCACACAAGTCAACACACACAAGTAGCTCAAGCAAACATAGGCACCACACACACCAAAGGCACTCACGCAAGCCTCACTCACATACAGACACAGCAACATCCACTGTCTCCACTGTGTCCCCCTCCTCTTCTCCCTCCTCCCTCCCAGTCTCGTCTACACACACACCTGCATGCACCACATATACAGGCACTAGGACTCGCACCAGGACACCCAGCACCACAAGCCGCTCACCTGCACTCACCACCTCCACTGCCATTTACACATCCCCTGGGTCCTCTCCCAGTGTGTCTGTGACGCCCCCTCCCAAAGTACACAAATGCCGGCAATCACTCACCCAACATCCATCCACCTCACGACAGCCTCCAGTACCTGCACCTGCACCCAAAACACCTAAAGTGACACCTCCTACAACCACCTCCTCTTCCTCCACTCCCAGACCCCCTCCAGCTACCCATCCCAGTGTCCGTCAGAAACTGTCCCTATGTCAAATTGACCTTTTTGCCCCCACCCCTCCCTCTAATTCATCAGTCCTGTTGTAGCACCTCAGCCAAAAAGCCTCCAGTACCAGTGGTGCGTGTTCCAGGTTTTTGGAGTGCACCGTCCACCAGGGCAGGCAGTAGGACCCGGAGCCAAGGCACTGGCAGCCCACCCCCTGTAAAGGCTCTGAAATTGGAGAGTGGACAACGGGACCGTGTCAAGACTCCTGGTGGGACAACAAGTGACATGGGATCGAAGGCGATTGGTGAGTCAGCTGTAACTCCAAAAAAGGTGGGGAAGGGCCAGAGGAAGTCTGCCCAGCCTGTTGTGAGTGTCACGGCGGAGAAGTGCGCCATCATTTCCGGCGGTCCAGACACAACGGCCAGCACCGTCGTCACTGGTCCAGAGACCACCGCCAGAGTTACAGCCCAGGAGGGCACAAGTATCGTTCCTGGTCAGGAGACCACCGCCGGAGTCACAGCCCAGGAGGGCACAAGTATCATCACTGGTCCAGAAACCACCGCCGGAGTCACAGCCCAGGAGGGCACAAGTATCATCACTGGTCCAGAAACCACCACCGGAGTCACAGCCCAGGAGGGCACAAGTATTGTTACTGGTCAGGAGACCACCGCCGGAGTCACAGCCCAGGAGGGCACAAGTATCGTCACTAGTCCAGAAACCACCGCCGGAGTCACAGCCCAGGAGGGCACACGTATTGTTACTGGTCAGGAGACCACCGCCAGAGTCACAGCCCAGGTGGGCACAAGTATCGTCACTGGTCCAGAAACCACTGCCGGAGTCACAGCCCAGGAGGGCACAAGTATTGTTACTGGTCAGGAGACCACCGCCAGAGTCACAGCCCAGGAGGGCACAAGTATCGTTACTGGTCAGGAGACCACCGCCGGAGTCACAGCCCAGGAGGGCACAAGTATCGTCACTGGTCCACAAACCACCGCCGGAGTCACAGCCCAGGAGGGGACAGGATGCCACAGCCCCGCTGGCCAATGATGGAACGTCATGCCACACACCAATGTCCAGTGTGGAGATCGTCATGCCACACACCAATGTCCAGTGTGGAGATCGTCATGCCACACACCAATGTCCAGTGTGGAGATCGTCATGCCACACACCAATGTCAGTATCAGAACCGCCATGGCAAAGCACCGCTGAACAGGGCAAAGACCGCCATGGCAAAGCACCGCTGAACAGGGAAATGACTGCCATGTCAAAGCACCGCTGAACAGTCCAGAACCGCCATGGCAAGTCACCGCTGAACAGGGCAAAGACCGGCATGTCAAAGCACCGCTGAACAGTCCAGAACCGCCATGGCAAAGCACCGCTGAACAGGGCAAAGACCGCCATGGCAAAGCACCGCTGAACAGGAGGAAGACCGCCATGGCAAAGCACCGCTGAACAGGGCATGCACCGTGTAGGAATGAATGGACCGCCACATCAGGCATCCTTATCCCATGTGCAGCTGGGACAGTGACAGGACAGGAACTTTCACGGGGAGACTCATCCAGTCTGGGCACCAGTCCCCCTCCAGAACCAGTGGAGACCTGCATCTACTTGAGAGACTGTGGCTTTGCACTCCCCAGGATGGTACAGTGGGCAAACCACCCACTGTAAAGACTTGAGAGACTGTGGCTTTGCACTCCCCAGGATGGTACTCCAACGGATCCAGAACGCCTCAGCACGACTCATCCTGGACATCCCCCGACACAGCCACATCTCCGAACACCTGAGAGACCTGCACTGGCTCCCCGTCAACAAAAGAATCACGTTCCGACTCCTCACCCACGCACACAAGGCCCTCCACGACCTGGGCCCCAAGTTCCTCAACAGCCGCCCGTACCTTCCACAAGCCCACCCGCCAGCTCCGCTCCGCCAGCCTCGCTCTCGCCACCGTCCCCCGCATCCGCAGAGCCACCGCCGGAGGAAGATCCTTCTCCTACCTGGCAGCCAAGACATGGAACTCCCTCCCCATCCACCTCCGGACAACGCAAGACCATCTCGCCTTCAGGAAGCAACTCAAGACCTGGCTGTTCGAGCAGTAGCGTTCCCCCCCCCCCAGCGCCTTGAGACCCTCCGGGTGAGCAGTGCGCTATACAAATGCCTTTGATTGATTGATTGATACAGTGGGCAAACCACCCACTGTAAAGACTTGAGAGACTGTGGCTTTGCACTCCCCAGGATGGCACAGTGGGCAAACCACCCACTGAAGAGACTTGAGAGACTGTGGCTTTACACTCCCCAGGATGGCACAGTGGGCAAACCACCCACTGTAAAGACTTGAGAGACTGTGGCTTTGCACTCCCCAGGATGGCACAGTGGGCAAACCACCCACTGAAGAGACTTGAGAGACTGTGGCTTTGCACTCCCCAGGATGGCACAGTGGGCAAACCACCCACTGTAAAGACTTGAGAGACTGTGGCTTTGCACTCCCCAGGATGGCACAGTGGGCAAACCACCCACTGAGGAGACTTGAAAGACTGTGGCTTTGCACTCCCCAGGATACATCAATGGGCATGGAGCCGCGTCGTGGATCTGGCTCCGCATTCATGTGGCTGAGGTGCCCCCCTTCCCTTCCCCCTGAGGTGCCTGTAGTGTTTCTATCTGATGCCCCGACAGTGTTCCCTCGGATTTTGGTTGGGTATCTATTGTGGGCCTCGCCCATGCTTTTTTGGACTGTTGGGGCACGGACACTGTTGTGTACATATCTGCACTACTTCTCGGGTTGTATCTGTAAATAAGAGTGATTTAGAGATATATATCTGTATATTTTTGTATGACATGTATATTGGCACATTACAATGTTTGCCCGAATTTCGCATTGGTTTTGAATTCTTCCGAGGGTGGGGGTGGGGGTGTTTGGTGTGTGTCCCCCTGACTTTTGCCTCCCCCCTCCCCGTGTCGTAGATGCAGTACTCACCGGTATCTTCTGCGCCTACGTAGCTGTTGGTCGTAAAGGAGCAGAAAGAAAAGGGCAGGGAGTATTTGTAATTCCGGCTCCATGGAGTTCTCCTTCCTTGTGGGATGTGTTCAGGTGAGCGTTTTCCCATTGCAGAAACTGTTTCCGCCGTGTTTTTATCCATGGTGAAACCGCCCTGGAAAAGGTGGCGGATTGGCGGGTTGTGATAGTGTGGACGGTACATTGTCTTCCGCCTGTCTGTTGGCGGTAACCCTCGCGCTGCTTGTCTGTACTGCCGTGGCTGGCGGTGTGTTAAAGTGGCTATCTTTGTTGGCGGTTTCCGCCAGGGTCATAATTCCCTTTTTTTGTCCGCCGGCCTGTTTGCGGTATTACCGCACCTTTAACACCGTCTGCCAGGGTTGTAATGACCACCATAGTGTGCACAGAGTCTAGGGGCTCCCCAGAGGCTAAAGTAGATAATACTAATGCTCTGTTTTGTGGTAGTGTGGTAGAGCAGCTAGGCTTATCAGAGGATAGTGCAAAGCATTTGTTGTACACACACAGACAATAGAAGAAGCACACACTCAGTGACTGAACTCCAGACCAATGGTTTTTATATAGCAAAAATACATTTTCTTAATTTATTTTTAGAACCTCAAGATTCAAGTTGCAGGTAAGTACCTTAGAAGTTTTGTATTTCACACAGGTATTAACAAAACTTAATTTGAAATAGGTAAGTAATACAGTTTTTGAATTATTGGCAATAATCTGTTTTAAAAATGGACACAGTGCAATTTTCAGAAACAGTTCCTGGGGGGAAGAAATGTTAGATCGTTTTACAGGTAAGTACAACACTTACAATTTCCATCTCTGGGTTTTAGGAAATCCACTGGTTGAGGTTCAAGTTAACCCTAAACACCCACCACCAGCAACACGGGCCCGGCCTGGTGCAGAGGTCCAAGTTGAGCAAATTTAACGTGTGCTCCTATGGAAACAGGGGGTACTCGGAATCAAGCCGGTCTGCAGGTAATTACCCACAGAGGGTAGACCAGGGGGTTTTGAAGGAGTACTGGAGGGGCCACAAGTAGGCACCAAACAGACATCCTCAGCAGCACAGGGGTGGCCGGGTGCAGGGTGCAAACAGGACGTCAGGTTTCCAATGCAGAGGCTACAGGCGAGGTCCAGGGGGGTGTCTCGGGCACACCAGTAGTCGGACAGGTAGGAGGGCCGCCTGCTGAATGTAGCTGCACTGGTTGTCGGTTTCTCCAAGGCCTGAGGGCTAGGGGTGCAGTGTGTCTTTAGGCGTCAGATATCTTCACCCGGAGCTTCGCTGTCATGGGGTCCTTGAGATTCCCTCTGTAGGCTTCGTCATGGAGGGGTGGGGAGATCAACCCAGGGTGGGCACTTGTTCGCAATTGCCTGGGTATCCCTTTTTGCTGGGTGGACCACCTGGACATGAGCCGTAGGCGTCAGGTGCCCAGGGGTCAGGACTCACGCATCAGGAGTCAGGTGGGAGTCCTTGGTTGTAGACAGAGCCGCTGTCTTTGGGAGTTCTTGGTCCTTTGGGATGCAGGGCAGTCCTCTGGAGTTGAGCTGGAAGTGTTGCTGTTCTTTTGCAGGTTCTTTGAAGCAGGAGACAGGCCGGTAGGGCTGGGGCCAAAGCAGTTGTTGTCTTCCTTCTTCTCTGCTGGGGGTTTCAGCGAAGCAGTCCTTCTTCTTCTTGTAGGTAGCCAGGAATATGGTGAGCCAGGTTCAGGGAGGCTCTTAAATCCTAGATTTGGGGGCGTTTTAGGGGTCAAAGGACAGTAGCCAATGGCTACTGTCCTTGAGGGTGGCTAAATCCTCCTTGTGCCCACTCCCTTTGGGGAGGGGGCACAAACCTAATCCTATTTATCCCTGTCCTCCAAACCAAGATGGAGGATTCTGCAGGGAGGGAGTCATCTCAGCTCTGGACACCTTAGGGGTGGTCCTGGCTGGGGTGGTCACTCCTCCCTGTTTTCCCCAATTTTCCCACCGCACTTGCCGCCAAAAGTGGGGCTTTATCCGGGGAAGCAGGCATCTCCACTAGCTGGAGTGCCCTGGAGCACTGTAACCCGAGGCTCACCACCAGGTGTTACAGTTACTGTAAGGGAGGTGTGAAGCACCTCCACCCAGGACAGGCATTGTTTCTGACCACAGAGTGCACAAAGGCACTCACTCCATGGGATCAGAAACTTGTCTGAAAGTGGCAGACTGGCACAGACTGGTCAGTCCTACACTAGCAGTTTGGCTAACATACAAGGGGCATCTCTAAGACGCCCTCTGTGTGCATTTTTTACACTGGCATCAGTGTGGGTTTATTGTGCTGAGAAGGTTGATACCAAACATCCCAGTATTTAGTGAAGCCATTATCGAGCTGTGGAGTTGTAACAGCAAACTCCCAGACCACATACTCAATATGGCTACACTGCACTTACAAGGTCTAAGAATGGACTTAGACACTTTAGGGGCAAATTGCTCATGCAGCTATGCCCTCACCTGTGGTATAGTGCACCCTGCCATAGGGCTATAAGGCCTGCTAGACGGGTGACTTACCTATGCCACAGGCAGTGATTTGTGGGCATGGCACCCTGAGAGGGGTGCCATGTCGACTTTGTCTTTTTCTCCTCACCAACACACACAAGTTACAAGGCAGTGTGTATGTGCTTGCTGAAGGGTCCCCTAGGGTGGCATAATATATGCTACAGCCCTTAGAGACCTTCCCTGGCCACAGGGCCCTTGGTACCATGGGTACCTTTTACAAGGGACTTAAATGTGTGCCAGGGTTGTGCCAATTGTGGAAACAAACGTACAGTTTTAGGGAAATAACAATGGGGTTGGGGCCTGGTTAGCAGGGATCCAGCCTACTTTCAATTAAAGTTGGCATCAACACTAGGCAAAAGGTGGGGGTGTAACCATGCCAACAGTGGCACTTTCCTACAGGGACCATGAAGGTGCATGCTGGCAATGGAACATGGACTCCTAAATAGAATGCATGTCTGCTCACGACACATGCCTGCAGTGGCAGTAATGGACTAATGTGACCACCTGTGAAAAAAAAGGTTAAAACATAGAAAACAGTGAATGAGAAGGTTGCCCAAACTTGTGCTAACCACACTCCCAACCCCTCCAACTCCCCCCATCCCATACTCCCCCCGAGAAGCATCTGTTGTCCTATAACGCAAGCCCCAAACCAAAAACAACTCATTTAAGATAGGAGTGCAGTGGTGGACACTTCATCCCACAGGCACTCACACAAACACCATACAGTTGCAGACACAACAACATCCACTACCTCCACTGTGTCCCCCTCCTCCTCCTCCTCCTCCACCTCCCACCCAGTTACATCTACATTCACACCTGCATGCACTACATCAATATCCCCTCCATGAAGACGTATCCATGCAACATAGTGCCTGCCGCATTGAAGGCGGTCAGCCAGTGAAGTATCAAGGTGGCAAGGATGAGGAGTTTACCAGTCAGGTGTCCCCTGAATGGTTGGTTTGATTAGAAGGGCAGAGGGGTCTGGCTTAGTTGCTCTTCCACAGGCATCGATGAGTGAAGGTCGCCTGCCCCATTCACAGGTGGGTCAGGCCTCTAGGTTGTCGTAGCTTAGGTGACCCAAGACCTGGCGACAGAGATGCACTGTGGTACTTTCTTCAATAAGACCGGTACGGCCCTTTTTGCGGCATCTGTTGAGCAGAAATCCCTGCATGGAGCAATGACTGTCGCCGGGATGGGGAGGGAGGGCCGTTGGGCAGAACCGGTTCTCTTTTGTAAGCCACTCCGAGGTCAATTAGGAGGTGTGGAAGAAGAAGGATTTGCTGTCCATAAGAACTTTGAGACATGCTGGGAACAAGAGCATATAAGACAGCTGCAATGCTTTAAGCTTCTGCTTGACTGCTTCGTAAGAGCAACGTTTGTTTTGAACTTCCCAGGTGTAGTCCAGGAGTTCTTGTGGTGAAATTCAGATTTCGGGCTTGCTTCATTGAGAACGTCATCCCGGTCTTTGAAGTTGAAGAATCTTGCTGTCAGTGAGTGCCTTTGGGCTCCTGGGAGAGGCTTAGGAGCCATTGCCCTGTGGGCCTGTTCTATCACAAACCATGGAGACAGTGTGTCTGCGTGCATCTGAGATTTGAGCCACTATTCTAAGAACTCAGCAGAGCATGAGTTTTCAACTTCCTCTGGGAGCCCTACGAAGCACAAAGTGTTGCACCATGACTGATTCTCATCATCCTCCGCTCAGTGGTTAAGTTTGCCTGCCTGGGTCAATAGCTGGGCAACTTTAGTCTTGAGCTCCCCGACGTCATCCTCATCTGTAACTACCTGACCTTCCATCTCCGTGATGTGACCCACTGCATTCTGCAGGTCTTGGCGCAAGAGACCAACATCTTCCTACACCTCCCTGGTCATTGTCTCTGGGGGATTCTGGGAGGACTGTATAACCTTAAGGATTGTGTCTAGGCCATCGATTGCAATTATGCCTCTAGTCGAGGTGTCACTCCTCAAGGTACCCAGTAGGGTAGTGAACTGGCCTATTTGTGGTTGGGAAGACGATGGTGGTTTGCCAGATTTGTCTTTCCCCATACTTCCTGGTGGTCGTGAGCTGGGTTGTTGAAGGTTGGCCCCCTTGCCGGATCACGGCAGCATGAGCAGCCAAAGGGCAGGCCTTGTTCCTGAGGAAGAGACCCACCAATGTGGATGAGATCAAAGAAGGGGCCTTGATGCAGGTAGGAGGGGGGTCCCGGTAGATCACGGCGTCCCAATCTCCTGTCTGGCTTGGAGAGGGAAAATCCCTGTCAATGGCCTCTAGCCACCCGAGGCCAGTGCAACCCCCACTGTGGCCGGCAGGTCACCTCAGGTAGATCTGTAGGTAAGGGTGAGGTCCCACCTCTGTATTTCAGCGCTCAGGCCTCAGGACAGGTCCAATGGGGGCCACACTACAGGCCAACAGTCACCACTGGAGTCCGCCACCAAAGGTGAACTCAGGTGAGCAGGAGAGGTTTAAGGCCACCAAGGAGCACCATCTAGGTGCACCTCTGCTGAAACTGAGGAAGCGGGGTCAGTCCCTGTCTGGGAGAGACCAGAGGTGTACCTCTGCCAGTGTAAGGTGCTCACTGACCGGGAGGGGCCCAGGTCTCCGTGGTACATGACATCCCCCACTTCGCCCGAGCCCCATGATGTGAGTGTTGCCTCAGTCCTTCGTAGGCCCCCACTCCAATGGGGTGAGAAGCACATGCCAGGGCCTGCCGCAAGAGTCACAGGCTAGGGCTGTCTGGCACCAGTCAGCTATGCAGCACTCAGTAGGGCTGGTTAGCAAGGCATCTGATGACAAACTGGTGGCTTCATCTCTGGATCTGCCGGTCAGCCAGAGGAGCCAGACAGGTCTGTAGAGGGCCCTCTTGATGGAGGGGGCATCCAAAGTCACCACAGCGCATGTGAGTTCTCTCTCTGCCACCCCAGGCACCTCGGGGCAGCGCTCCGGTGTCGCCTCACAGGGCCCTCTTGTCCATGGGCCAGGAAATGCGCACTACAGTATGCAGCAATGCTTCCAGATTTCACCAGGTCCCTCCGGGTGGCTTCCCCAATGTGTCCCACTGCTGCCTACCGGCCCAAGGCAAAGTCCTTCTGCTGGTGGGATCCTGGGCAGCGGCACACTCTGCTGGCCGGGCGAGGGTCAGGTCCACCATCTTAGGCCTCCAGGGAGCTCGAGTCGGGCAACTCGGATGGTGACTTCAGAGGCCCCTGACACCACAAACTGACCCTGGGGCCATTCAGGGAGTGCACCATCAGTATTGCCCATATCCCTAGGGCAGGACACTGTGGGTGATGGCGGCACATGACAGAGTGGTCCAGAGCACACTAACAGTCAACTTGACACCCCAAGCCATACCCTTAAGTGGTGTAAATGTTACAGTGATAATATTAATGATGTCATAGAAAATGTCCTGAGTGATTTAATATCTGAGGTAATGTTCTGTCTGAGCCACTGACCTGAATTCCTGGCATTCCGATCAGGTGATGACAATTCCCCAATCCCCGTGAGGACTAAAGTGATCGCGATGAAGAGCACATTGCCCTCCCACAAGTCTTCAAGGGAAAGGGGGCTTTGGTGAGAGAAAAAGAGAAAATAGCAGCTTCTGCTTCGTGGACTGCAGAATTGGACTGCTGGACCCTGGACTGTGTTTCGTGTTGGGTGTCAGGACTTCTGATTTCTCAAAATACTGGGTTCTTGGTTTTTAGGATTCGGGCTGCACAATAATTATTTTAATAATACATTGAACTTGCATAACAAAAGACCGAAAGACGAGAAATGCTGAAACTGACTGGGGGCTGGTCAGAGAACGAGGAACACTGGAACTCAACTGGAGGCAGGGTAGAGGACAAGGAACTTGACTTACACTAGAACTTGACTCGAGGCAGGCTGGAGGACATGGAACTTGACTGGAAACAGGTGAGCAGAGCAATAGATATGAAGCCAAGCAAGCCCTCAGACTCACAAGCCTCCTTAAATAATCAAATATCCACATGTGCCTTTTGGCAGTTGATTGCTTGTTAAGGAAATAAGCAATTATCCTCCTGATTGTGGCACATGTTCAATACAGATCATATTGTGAAGAGCATATGGTTTGTCAGTTACAATTGGAGTAAATGGAAAGGCAGGTGGTTGCTTGTGAAGGAAATGAGCAATTATCCTCCTGATTGTGGCACACGTTCAATACAGATCACTTTGTGAAGAGCACATGCTTTGGCTATTACAGTTGGCACAAGTTTAGCAGGTGGGGTATAATGTGCATAATCAACAAGCATTGTTTATAATAAATGAGACCTTTAACACGCATTGGTTATTGTAAACTAGATATTCAAGGAAGTAATGAATGTAGCCAAATAAGTTTGAATGTTGCAACAGAATATTAGTGTAATTGAGCTCTTGGTACCCACAACAGGTAAACAAAAGTACACTGCAATGGTGCAAGTTATAGTTACCTTAGGGCACAAATTATAGTTACCTGAAATAACTCTAACTATAATAGCTGAATTTCTATGGTTTTCTGTGTGTAAAATCTGAACCTAACTATAAAGTCCCTGTAACCTTTGGTTTTTAGTGAATTTTTAGGATTTTTTAAATTCTATTTCCTGACTCTAGCATCACTGCTACCTTTGTTGTTTTTTTCAGTGAATTTCTAGGGTTTTTTAACATTATGTAAGATGCCCAATGCAATGCACGGTGGGAGGGAGGGGGTTGGACACAGGACCTAGCCTGGCACTGTGCTGCTCCCACCCCTCCTTGCCATCCTTGCCAAGTTCATGGTCCTGCTCCCTCTTTACAGCCCTGTGTGGCCGTTGTTCTGCCACTCTCCTTCCCACCTCCACTGAACAGTTAGCTTGCTGCCCCATCCATTTCCTCCCTACCCTCTGTTGTCCAAGTCCATGTACCAGCCCACTCCCTCCTGCTCTGTTTGCCTGGTCCAATGTGCTGCTATTGGCCTCTATTTAGCTTGATGTCCCTGCCCACCTCTCCTGCCCTTTGTTGCGCAATTCTATGCCCCATCATTGCCCTCCTACTTAACCTCTGCACTTAGCCTGCTGCCCGTACCCTCCTTCCCTTGCCCTCCGATGTTTGTGTGCATGCTTCATTTTTTTTGCTCACCATGTTCCACTGATCTGCCACTGCTCCTCCTATCTACTCTGAGTGTTCTGTGGAGCTGCTACTGCCCCTTTCACCTGGCTAGCATGGTTTTTCTCAACCTTTGCAGGATTCTAAAATGCTTCACTGAGGTCGAGGGATCTTTTGACCAGTGTGAAATGTGTTAAACAATAAAGAATCATTTCAAACCCAACAACAGATTTAAACATCATGACCCATGTGGCCACAGACAAAACTTTTCTCACCCTTTGCAGGATTTTAAAATGCTTCACTGAGGTCAAGGGATCTTTTGACCCAGTGTGAAATGTGTTAAACAATAAAGGATCATTTCAAACCCAACAACAGATGTAAACACCATGACCCATGTGGCCATGGACAAAACTTAAATGATGAACATTTCAAAGCTTTATTTTATAACCACAAAGCCAAAGTAATGTAAATTGTGCACAATATCAAATTGTAAAGATAAATGGAAGCCATGAGTTGACCAAATTGATGAAACAAGTTTAATCCACTCCACATCAACACAATTAAATATTCAAGAAAAATAATACATATTAATAATGAAATCACTTGTGAAACAGACATATACCTCAATCAGCATGGAAAGACAGTCAAACCGGCTTACACATGCGGACAAAAGACAAAGGGAAAGACAAATATAATTTGGAAAATCATCTATCTCGGGCTAAGTTAAACTAGAAAAAAAAATAGGCAGGTGTTAGCATGCTAACGTCTATTAAAGAAACGCAGGTCAGGAGAAAATAATATTTGCAATAGAATATACCTCTCTCAGATTCAGCATTCAATTCAGTTTTGTCAGTAAAGCTTGTAGATCATCAGCTAAATCCGTTAGAAGCACCATCAGGATAAGTGCAGAACATGACCTGCACAGAGAACAGCAAGAGCACAAATTGGGGCAAGGAGCTGACAAAGACTCTAAGGGGCACTGGCTAAAAACTTAATAAGCAACATCCCTACAGTGAAGTTCACAAATGTCTCTGATTCAACAGTTCAGTGGTCCCATATCACACAAAAGTGGCAAAATCCAATTAGAATTTGAATTCCAAACAAAACTGCAACATGACAGCGAATTCTCAGGTTTGGTCTGAAGTCATCTCTTTCTTTCATGTGAATCCAATAGTCAACAATTGTGTACATCACTTGATACAATGCAAGTTCTTCCCAGGGTGTAAGACAGTTTCAACAGTTCCCATGTGAATATTCATATTAACAGTATCAACTGCTTTAACATTTAGTTTGCAGGCCTAAATGTTCCAGAATCAAGGAAATTGAGAAACAAATCTTGTACATTGAACAATGGGACCCTTTACTATTCTAAAGAAACAACCTAACCAACCTAATAGAAAAAGTCATGTTAAAAAAAGACGTACCGGTTATGAGTAACTTAGATAATCTTTATTTGAGGGGGCAAAAACAGGTGCACTTAACATTTGATTGTGAATTTGGGTAAACAATATTTATGCACTGGATAACAGAGCTGGCGGCGGGAAACATACTATTTGACCCAATATAGATATCTCTTTATATTCCCACAGCACACGGCGCCCAATGATAATAAAAATAGGCAGATGGACACTATGGGGGTCATTACAACATTGGCGGTAAAAGGCGCTTACCGCCGTGCAGAAGACCGCCAATTCACTGCCACGGCCGCAGAATTCCGCCACAGCTATTATGACACACATCTCGGAATCCGCTGAAATTCAGACACCCACACAACTCCGTCACACCAAAGGTCAGCGATAAACTGGCGATAGCAAATCCTCTACCTCCACGCCAACAGAAACACGCCCATGCTATTACGACCCACGAATCCACGCAGCGGTCTTTCAACCGTGGTATTCCATTGGCGGTACACACCGCCGCGCTCAAAATACACACACATCTCCAAAACACCACCACATTGGACAATTCAAAATACACACACCTGATACACATACAAACAACACTCCCACACACCCAATACAATATAAAACACACACCCACATCACCCACAAACCCCTATGACCACAATTCACGGCCGAAGGCCAGATAGACAGCACAGCAAAGACAACCCCATCATACAGAGGCACACAACACCATCACCCACACAACATCCACGCACAAAACACCACACACCACTACACATCACCACACACATCAACACTCACACCGCCCCACACATCACACACACCACCCCATGGCACGCCAAAGACACCCCCGCTTTTCCGAGGAGGAGCTCCGGGTCATGGTGGAGGAAATTGTCCGGGTAGAGCCACAGCTATTTGGCTCACAGGTGCAGCACACATCCATAGGCAGGAAGATGGAGCTATGGCGAAGAATAGCCGACATGGTCAACGCTGTGGGACAGCACCCAAGAAATCGGGAGGACATCAGGAAGAGGTGGAACGACCTACGGGGGAAGGTGCGTTCAACGGTCTCCAGGCACAACATCGCGGTTCAGCGGACTGGCGGCAGACCCCCACCTCCTCCCCCACAACTAACAACATGGGAGGAGCAAGTCTTGACCATCATGCATCCAGAGGGCCTCAGAGGAGTCGGTGGAGGATGGGACACTGGTAAGTCAAATCTTAACTATCATATCCCCCACCCTACCTGCATGCTATCACACACCCCCACCCTCACACCCTCCCCTATCACCCCAACTCCTCACTAATGTATTCATAACACAAACTACACATCCCAACACCAAGCCCTGCATGACACAACTAAGCATGGACACCTATCACCTAAGCATGCCCACTGCACATACCCATAACAATCCCCTAACCATCATCACACAAGCCCCCACACAGGAATGCTTGCACTGGGGTACACAGACACCCACCCATTGCACACCATCACACACACACATGCAATAATCATGCTCTTATGCCCCTGCAGGAACACGAAGGACCGTCACCACACCAGAGGGTCCAGACAATACCACTCCACCCCCAGAAGAGGCCCACAGGGATGGTAGCAGCTCTGCCCTACTGGAGCCTGATGACCAGCCCGGACCATCGTGGGCCTCAGACAGTCGGTTCCCCTTGCACAGGCACAGCCCAACACTGACCTTTCACCCTCTGGTAACACCAGCACAGCACCCACCCAGCGGGCCCAAACCTCCGTAACCAGGACAGGTCAATCAGCAGTGTGTCCACCACTACATAGAACCCAGGAGAACCCACCACCCCAACAACAACAGGGACCTGGGGGCAGTGGTAGTGGGCACACGGTCCAGGGGACGGAGGCACAGGAACACAGGGGAACTGGGAGGGCTGCTGTGAGACAGGGGGCGGACAGGCCAAGGGAACCCACTCTCCACGAGGCCCTCACCTCCATCATGGGAGCATACCACCACTCCCAGGAGACGATGGCAGCGGTCCTGGTCAAGTTTCAGGAGACCCAGCGCCTGCAGGAGGACCAGTATTTGGGGTTCAGGGAGGAGCTCCGCCTTGGGTACCATCGTAGGGGTGCTGAAGGACATACAGCAGACCCTGAGGGACACCGTGGCACTCCAAGGGGCCCCTGACACTAGCCAGGATAATGAACTGCCCAACACCTCCGCCGGCGCTAGTGGACAGGACGCCCCGCTAGAGGACCACCACACCAGCACCCCACCCCCTGCAGACGGACAACCACCACGCAAGCAGGCCCTGAGATCCAGGAACAGGACAGAGCAAGATGGCAACACCCCGCCAGGAAATTAGACCACCCTGATTGTCCACCCACTGTCCCACTTAGTTACCCTGTCCATACTTGAACTGCCCCAGCTCCACTTCCTATGCCCATATGGGCAGTGCACCTGTGAGACTAATAGACTGGACTCTGCCATGGACATTCCTCCGCCATCACCCATCACCATTTTTCCACCCCCTCCCATTTCTGAGCACTTCAATAAAAACCCTTGAAACACAAAACAATCTGGAGTCAGTCTATGATTTGTTAAAATGTAATATCTATGACAGTGTCAAAATGCGATGTGAGATCTAAAGGCAACATACCAATGTCACACATCACAAGTCCTTGAAGGATGCAAGTAGATGACACACGTTGGTAACCACACCTGTGAAACCGTAATAGAAAGAAACAACTCAATTACCAAATAATCCCATTAAATTACACACAGGATAGAGGAAGACGTGTGACAGTGAATGTAATGATAAAAATGAAAATGTTCTCACCTGTGTGTCACTGGAAATATTGCTGTATGACTGACTCCCTGTTGTCGTTGTCTTCTTCCTCAGCTTCCTCCTCATCACTGTCCACAGGCTCCACAGGCTCCACAGCTGCCACAACACCGTCATCTGGACCATCCTCCTGCAGAAAAGGCACCTGGCGTCGCAATGCCAAATTATGAAGCATCAAGCAGGCGATGATGATCTGGCACACCTTCTTCGGTGAGTAGAATAGGGAACCACCTGTCATATGGAGGCACCTGAACCTGGCCTTAAGGAGGCCGAAGGTGCGTTCGATCACCCTCCTAGTCCGCCCATCGGCCTCATTGTAGCGTTCCTCTGCCCTGCTCCTGGGATTCCTCACTGGGGTCAATAGCCAGGAAAGGTTGGGGTAACCAGAGTCCCCTAATAGCCATACACGGTGCCTCTGGAGTTGACCCATCATATCAGGGATGCTGCTATTCCGCAGGATGTAGGCGTCATGCACTGAGCCAGGGAACATAGCATTAACCTGGGAGATGTACTGGTCTGCCAAACAGACCATCTGTACATTCATGGAATGATAACTCTTCCTGTTCCTGTACACCTGTTCACTCCTGTGGGGGGTGGGGGAGGGGAGACCAGAGCTACATGGGTCCCATCAATGGCACCTATGACGTTGGGGATATGTCCAAGGGCATAGAAGTCACCATTAACTGTAGGCAAATCTTCCACCTCAGGGAAAATGATGTATATCCTTACGTGTTTCAGCAGGGCAGACAACACTCTGGACAACACTTTGGAAAACATAGACTGGGACATCCCTGATGCCATGGCCACTGTTGTCTGAAATGACCCACTTGCAAGGAAATGGAGCACTGACAGCACCTGCACGTCAGGGGGGATTCCAGTGGGATGGCGGATTGGTGACATCAGGTCTGGCTCCAACTGGGTACATAGTTCCTGGATTGTGGAACGGTCAAACCTGTAGGTGACGATTACATGTCGCTCTTCCATTGTCAACAGGTCCACCAGCGGTCGGTACACCGGAGGATTCCGCCATCTTCTCACATGTCCCAGCTGACGGCGCCTACGAAGGACAACAGCGACGATAAAGTACATTTTCCTCCAGGTATGTACCCACAGTTACACAGAAGACTACACCAAACACAAAACCCTTCCTGTATGTGTGTTGAGTGTAGGCCTAGCTATGTGTGACGCAGAAGTAAATGAAGCCATGTGGGCCCCCGAAATGGCGGCCGCCTGACCTCTAAACTGGGACAATGGGATTGTGGGGTAACTGCACTGGCGTTTCACACCGTCACGGTAGGCGGTCGTAGACTGCGGCGCAATGCTGCATTGGTTAACATAGGACCCTATGGGTCCCAGGAGCCAATGAACAGATGCGCCGGCGGTGATGATACGCACCGCCGCGGACATCACCGCCGCGGAAGTCACCGCCATTTTCTATCTGTTCAATCACTAGATATCTGATCTTCAACAGGAGAGGACATACACTGCAAGTGCTGCTGTGACCTCGGTCTGGAAGAGACGATGGCTGCTGCGTCTGGGGAAAGGGCCCCTGCCTTCACTGCTCATGAGTTGGAGAAACTGGTAGACGGGGTCCTCCCCCAGTACACGCTACTCTACGGTCCTCCAGACCAACAGGTTAGTACACAGGGAGCACGTTGTATGGGCTAGGCCTGGGTGGAGAGGGCTGGGTGGAAGAGGGAAGGGGGCAGAGTTCAGGGAACATTAATGCATGTGAATGAATGGGCCACATGGCTAGAGTAGGGAGGGGGCCACTCACATCGACGGTGCAGTTGGTAATGACTTTTCGTCTTCCCTTGTGCATGTCATGTAGGTCAGCGCCCACCAGAAGAGGGACATTTGGTGTGCCATCGCCAAGGACGTCCGGACCCTGGGGGCCCACCAGAGACGGGGCACCCACTGCCGGAAAAGATGGAAGGAAATTCGCCGCTGCAGCAAGAAGACGGCGGAGGCTCAGATGGGGATGGCCTCCCAACGTGGGAGGGGTGCCCGTCGCACCATGACCTCCCTGATGTTCCGGATCCTGGCGGTGGCCTACCCTGAGTTGGATGGGCACTTGAGGGCATCACAGCAGACACAAGGGGGTGAGTACAACCTCATTCTGCGGACTTTGTGCGCAGTGGAGGGGTCTGGGTAGGGGAGGAGGCCTGTGGGTGGACCTTGGCCAGCCTGAAATACGTAGACTAGGCCCCTCTGTAATGCACCCCATGTGGCACTCTACACCACCGCAGTAGAGTGCCAAGTACAGGTATATATGCCCCTGTGGCATCCATGTGTGCAGATGTCCACCATAGCCATGTAGGCCATATCCCAGGAATTGCATATGCAGAGGCCAGGAGCACAGCGTAGTGCAGGGGGCTGCTGTGTCTGTCTTGTCGCCAACGGTAGCGGTATTCCATGCACTCAACCTGTTCTTCTTCTGTCTCCTCCCCCTTTTTGTGCTTTCGCTGTTCTTTTGTGCATCAGCATCATCAGGCGGAGGTACAGTGGCACCGGAGCACGAGGGAGCTGCATCCCACATGCCATGGAGGGCCACACCACGGACTCAGAATGCACCCGTGGGACGGAGGGCGAGGGGAGCTTCACGTCGGCCACCGGATCACCAAGCAGCGACACGGACTCGACCGCCGATGGGAGCGTCCCTTGTGGTGGGAGCACCATCTGTGCGCCCCACTTCTACAGGTACAGCCGCCACCTCCACTACCAGCACCACCCTCCCAGCAGCCCCTCAGCGTTCGCCCCGTGCCCGCTCACCCAGGAGGGTGGGTATCACCTTCGCCCCAGGCACCTCAGGCCCTGCCCCAGTCACCCCTGCTGCCCTCAGTGAGGAGGCCATTGACCTCCTCAGGTCACTCACTGTTGGGCAGTCTACCATTGTGAATGCCATCCAGGGTGTATAAAGGGAGTTGCAACACGGTAATGCATTCCTGGAGGGCATTCATTCTGGTCAGGCTGTCCTTCAGCGAACCCTGCAATCTCTGGCCTCAGCACTGATGGCAGCCATTGTCCCTGTGTCTAGCCTCGCCCCCCAACCTCCTCCACCCAGACCCAATCCCCTGTACCCCAGCCCATCCCAAGCACACCTACAGACCAGCATGCACACAAGTCAACACACACAAGTAGCTCAAGGAAACATAGGCACCACACAACCCACAGGCACTCACGCAAGCATCACACACATACAGACACAGCAACATCCACTGCCCCCACTGTGTCCCCCTCCTCCTCTTCTCCCTCCTCCCTCCCAGTCTCGTCTACACACACACCTGCATGCACTACATCTACAGGCACCAGGACTCGCAACAGAACACCCAGCACCACCTCCCGCTCACCTGCACTCACCACCTCCACTGCCATTTACACGTCCCCTGTGTCCTCTCCCAGTGTGTCTGTGACGCCACCTCCAAAAGTACACAAACGCGAGCACCCACACACCCAACATCCATCCACCTCACGACAGCCTCCAGTACCTGCACCTGTACCGAAAACACCTAAAGTGACGCCTCCTACAACCACCTCCTCTTCCTCCACTCCCAGGCCCCCTCCAACTACCCATCCCAGTGTTCGTCAGAAACTGTCCCTCTGTAAAGTTGACCTTTTTGCCCCCACCCTCCCCCCTCTAATTCATCAGTCCTGTCGTAGCGCCTCAGCCAAAAAGCCTCCAATACCAGTGGTGCGTGTTCAAGGTGTGTGGAGTGCAACGCCCACCAGGGCAGGCAGTATGACCCGGAGCCAAGGCACTGGCAGCCCACCCCCTGTAAAGGCTCTGAAATTGGAAAGTGGACGACGGGACCATGTGAAGACTCCTGGAGGGAAAACAACTCACAGGGGTCTCAAGGGGGTTGGAGAGTCAGCTGTGACTCCACCAAAGGTGGGGAAGGGCCAGAGGAAGTCTGCCCAGCCTGTTGTGCGTATCACAGCGGAGAAGGGCGGCATCCTTCCCGGCGGTCGAGACGCCACTGCCAGCACCGTCGTCACTGGTCCGGAGACCACCGCCAGAGTCATTGCCCAGGAGGGCCCAAGTATCGTCACTGGTCAGGAGACCATCGCCACTGCCGGAGTCATTGCTCAGGATGGCCCAAGTATCGTCACTGGTCAGGAGACCACCACCACTGCCGGAGTAATTGCCCAGGAGGGCCCAAGTATCGTCACTGGTCAGGAGACCACCGCCGGAGTCATTGCCCAGGAGGGCCCAAGTATCGTCACTGGTCAGGAGTCCACCGCCGGAGTCAGTGCCCAGGAGGGCCCAAGTATCATCACTGGTCAGGAGACCACCGCCGGAGTCATTGCCCAGGAGGGCCCAAGTATCGTCACTGGTCAGGAGACCACCGCCACCGCCGAAGTCAGTGCCCAGGAGGGCCCAGGCTGCCACAGCCCAGGTGGGCTTTGAGGGAACGTCATGCCACACACCAATGCCCAGTCTAGGGAACGTCATGCCACACACCAATGCCTAGTCCAGGGAACGCCATGCCACACACCAATGCCCGTTCCAGAACCGCCATGGCAAAGCACAGCTGAACAGTCCAGAACCACCATGGTAAAGCACCGCTGAACAGTCTAGAGACCGCCATGGCAAAGCACCGCTGAACAGTCCAGAACCGCCATGGCAAAGTACTGCTGAACAGTCCAGAGACCGCCATGGCAAAGCACCGCTGAACAGTCCAGAACCGCCATGGCAAAGCACCGCTGAACAGTCCAGAGACCGCCATGGCAAAGCACTGCTGAACAGTCCAGAACCGCCATGACAAAGCACCGCTGAACAGTCCAGAACCGCCATGGCAAAGCACCGCTGAACAGTCCAGAGACCGCCAAGGCAAAGCACGCTGAACAGTCCAGAGACCGCCATGGCAAAGCACCGCTGAACAGGGCATTCACCGGGTAAGAATGAAAAGACAGCCGCATCAAGCATCGTTATCCCATGTGCAGCTGGGACAGTGACGGGACAGGAACTTTCACGGGGTGACTAATCCAGTCTGGGCACCAGTCCCCTTCCAGAGCCAGTGGCGGCTCTTATCTACTTGCGAAATTGTGGCTTTGCACTCCCCAGGATGGAACAGTGGGCAACCCACCCACTGTATAGACTTGAGAGACTGTGGCTTTGCACTCCCCAGGATGGTCCAGTGGGCAAGCCACCCACTGTATAGACTTGAGAGACTGTGGCTTTGCACTCCCCAGGATGGAACAGTGGGCAACCCACCCACTGTAGAGGCTTGAGAGACTGTGGCTTTGCACTCCCCAGGATGGAACAGTGGGCAACCCACCCACTGTATAGACTTTGGAGACTGTGGCTTTGCACTCCCCAGGATGGTCCAGTGGGCAAGCCACCCACTGTATAGACTTGAGAGACTGTGGCTTTGCACTCCCCAGGATACATCAATGGGCATGGAGCCCCGTTGTGGATCTGACTTTGCACTCATCCGGCAGAGGTGCCCCTCTTCCCTTCCCCCTGAGGTGCCTGTAGTATTTCTATCTGATGCCCCGGCAGTGTTCTCTCCGATTGTGGACAGGTATCTACTGTGGGCCTCGCCCATGCATTTTTGGACTAGTGGTGCACGGACATTGATATGTGCATATCTGCACTACTTCTCGTAATGTATATATTTCTGGCTGATTTTATTATATATCTGTATATTTTTGACAGACATGTATATTGCTACATTACAATGTTTGAACTGATTTCGCTTTGTCTTTGCATTCTTCCGGGGGGATTGTGGGCTGTTACTGTGATTTTTGTGGAAGCATTGGTGTGTATGTTGTAATATGCGAGGGTGGGGGTGGGGGTGTTTCGTGTGTGTCCCCTTAACTTTTGCCTCCTCCCTCCCCCATGTCGTAGGTGCAGTACTTACCGTTGTGTTCGGCCGCACCGGTGTTGGTCTTCGTAGATGAGTAGGAATACAAGGGCCGGTAGAATGTGTAATTAGGGCTCCATGGAGTCCTCGTTCCTCGTGGGATGTGTTCAGGTGAGCGTTTTCCAATTGCAGTAACTGTTTCCGCTGTGTTTTTATCCACGGTGAATCCGCCCCGGAAAAGGTGTCGGATTGGCCTGTTGTAATACTGTAGGCGGTACATTGTCTTCTGCCTGTCTGTTGGCGGTGACCGCCGCGCTGCTTGTATGTACCGCCGTGGCGGGCGGTGTCTTAAAGTGGCTGTCTTTGTTGCCGGTTTCCGCCAGGGTCATAATTCCCTTTTTTTGTCCGCCGGCCTGTTTGCAGTATTGCCGCACCTTTAACACCGTCCACCAGGGTTGTAATGACCCCCTATTTGCTTTTTTAATTTTGAAGGAGTTTGGTAAACAATGTTTATGTACTGGATAACGGAGTTGGCGGCGGGTAAACATATCAACTATTTGACTGCATATAGATATCTCTTTATATTCCCGTAGCACACAATGCCCAATGATAATTAAACATAGGCTGATGGATACTATTTGGTTTTGTTCAAATTTGAAAGACTCGCAATACGTTTTTTTCATTGTTGTCTACTGTCTCATTTATTTTTGGGACGTGACATGCTGGCTGTGCGATAATGTAGTTATTAAGTCTCTTGTTTTGTACAGAGACCTAATTGTGAAGGCGTATCAAGGCCCAATTAAAATTCCTCTGCCCCATACTACCGTCTGCTACTTGGAAGTTTGGATAATATAGCTTATGGACCACCATTGATTCAAGACACAATGTTGCGTCTGTATTTGGATCCCCAAATTAAGGATTTTCACTAGCTTTCCCAAAGAGGCTCTTTAATTTCCTACACTTTGAGACATGAAGTCTTAAGGCCAGGAGTACACTCGGCACATCAGACAGCTCCACCAGCCTGCCTCTGTGACCCAAGACCCCGCCCTTGCTGCTGTAGAAGTTCGAGGCCCTCCACCACCCACAGGCACCTGCCTGCGACTAGTGGTAGGCGTATCTTTCCGTTTACTGTATTTTGTAATCTGTTTTTGCTTTCTGTTTTTCCCTGTACTGTTGTGCTGTTGTGCTGATTTTTGTGCTTTTCTGCCCGTTCTGCCTTATTTCTGCCTGGTTTAGTTTTTCAGGCTCTTGCTGGTTTCCCTTGTCCCTGCTGCTGCGTCCCTTGTGGCCCCGCCCCCCTCGTGCCCCCATTTGCCATTCCCTCCCGCCTCCTACCTCCCAGCTGCTCCTCCCTCCCACTTCTCCTTCTTAATGGCGGCCGCTGTGCAGTGCCGAGTGTGACCCCCTGACCTGCCTTAAGGCCAGGAATACACTCGACACAGCAGACAGCTCCACCAGCCTGCCTCAGTGACCCAAGACCCCGCCCTTGCTGCTGTAGAAGTTCAAGGCCCTCTACCACCCGCAGGCACCCGCCTGCGCCTCACCCCTGGTGCCTAGTGGTAGGCGTATCTTTCCGTTTACTGTATTTTGTAATCTGTTTTTGCTTTCTGTTTTTCCCCGTACTGTTGTGCTGATTTTTGTGCTTTTCTGGCCGTTCTGCCTTATTTCTGCCTGGTTTCGTTTTTCAGGCTCTTGCCGGTTTCCCTCGTCCCTGCCGCTGCGTCTCCTGCGGCCCGCCCCCTCACACTCCCATTTGCCACTCCCTCCCGCCTGCCAGCTGCTCCTCCCTCCCACCTCCCCTTCTTAATTGCGGCAGATGTGCGGCCGCGCCGCTGGCGGGCCAGAGGCAAGCCCGTCTGCGCCCGTCCTCGTCTGCACCTCACTCAGCACCCGTCCCACTTGTCCACGCACCTCCGGTGTCCCCAAGCGCCTCTACTCCTCCACAGAGCTCCTTGCTCTCAACCCCGGCCAGCACACCGCCTGCGCCCAGACCAACCCCAGACACACCCACGGATCTTTCATATGTCACTCATGCCACTTCTCCTGCACTCACACCAACAAGCACCACAACAACACCAAACAACCCAATAACCTCAGCTGCATCCTCCTCAACACCCGCTCTGTCCACAAACACGCCATCGAGCTTTGGGACTTACTCACGACAACCTCTCCCGACATCGCCTTCCTCACTGAAATATGGATGAACCCCTCATCGGAACCCGACATCGCCATAGCCATCCCGGAGGGATACAAAATCATACGAACAGACCGCATCAACAAACCAGGAGGAGGAATCGCCATAATACACAGAAATTCCATCAGGATTTCCACCAACACCAATGACACCCTGGATGCCGCAGAGCACCTACACTTCCAGATACACATCAACGCCAACACCACCTTGAGAGGAACCCTCATCTACAGACCACCAGGACCCCGTCCCCCATTCTGTGACACCATCGCTGACGCTATCAGCTCCCACGCCCTTGCCTCCATGAACTACCTACTCCTCGGTGACCTAAACTTCCACCTGGAGCGCACTAGCAACTGCAACTCCATTGCCCTGCTGGACAACCTCGCAAACCTCAGCCTCAAGCTACTAGTCACCTCACCCACCCACTCAGCCGGTCACACGCTTGACGCCATTTTCTCCTCCAGCAGCCACATCGCCTTCACTCAAACCACATAACTCCATTGGACTGACCACCACTGTGTCCACTTCTCCTTCCTGAAGCCCACCACCCATCACCAAAAACATCCTATCCCTTACTGCAAGTGGAACAAGATCTCCAAGGAACAACTGATCTCCAACCTCGCCCAAGCTACACCACCCGTTACCAACGACCCCAACGCCACTGCCCTCAACCTTACACGATGGATCGACGTATGCGCTAAATCCCTCTCCCCACTCAAAAAAACCAACAACACCCGCATCAACAAGACAGCTCCCTGGTTCACCACAGAACTTCAGACCTCCAAACGAGAATGCTGGAAAATTGAGAAAGCCTGGCGCCAAGAACCATCAGTGAGCAACTTCTCCACCCTGAAATCAGCCATGTGCAAACACCACCAGCTCATCTGGACCTCCAAACGATCCTTCTACAAAAAACGCATAGACAACATCGTACACAACAGCAAGGAACTTTTCACCATCATTAAAGAACTCACCAAACCCAAATCCTGAGCCATCGACCCTCCGCACTCTCAAGACCTCTGCAACTCCCTCTCCACCTACTTCCACCGCAAGATCGCAGACATACACGAAAGCTTCATATCGTCGCCACCCACCATCACCAACACCGACACAGACAACCCCACAGCACCCTGCTGCATCAACGTGCTGAACACCTGGACCCCCACCAACGATGAAGAAACCAGCAAAACCATGAGCTCCATCCTCTCAGGCTCCCCAACAGACCCCTGCCCCCACCACATCTTCAACAAGGCCAGCCAAATCATCGCTCCCCAGCTCCGGGCCGTCATCAACAGTTATTTCGAGACCGCAACCTTCACAGATATTTGGAAACATGCCGAAGTCAACGCCCTGCTTAAAAAACCCAAAGCAGACCCCGAAAACCTCACAAACTACCAATCTATCTCTCTACTCCCATTCCCCGCGAAGGTCATAGAGAAGATAGTAAACAAACTACTGTCCCGCTTCGTGGAGGACAACAACATACTCAATGTCTCCCAGTCTGGATTTGGCAAAAACCACAGCACCGAGACCGCCCTCATCGCCTGCACAGACGACATCAGCACCAGACTGGACAAGGGTGAAACCATCGCCCTCATCCTTCTAGACCTCTCCGCAGCATTCAACACTGTATGTTACCAAACCCTTCACACATGCCTCTTCGACGCGGGAATTCGCAACAAAGCCCTGGACTGGCTCATCTCCTTCCTCTCCGAAAGAACCCAAAGAGCTTGCCTCCCTCCATTCTGGTCTAAAGCTACCAAGACCATTTGTGGAGTCCCCCAAGGATCCTCACTCAGCCCCACCCTCTTCAATATCTACATGGCTCCGCTTGCCAGCATTGTGCGCCCCACGGCCTCAACATCATTTCATACGCCGACAACACCCAGCTCATCCTCTCCCTCACGAGGAACCCATCTACCGCCAAGAACAACCCACACGCCGGACTCCTCGCCATCTCTAGCTGGATGACAGCAAGCCATCTCAAACTGAACTCAGGAAAAACCGAGATCATCATCTTCGGACCCAACAAGACAGAATGGAATTACTTTTGGTGGCCTGCCACCCTAGGACCACCCTCGACACCCACCACCCACACAAGCAATCTCAGCATCATACTAGACTTGTCTCTCTCCATGACTCAGCAAATCAATGCCATATCATCCTCCTGCTTCAACACCCTCCGCATGCTATGCAAGACCTTCAAGTGGATTCCCATAGAAACCAGAAGAACGGTCACCCACGCCCTCATCAGCAGCAGACTGGACTACGGCAATGCCCTCTACGCAGGGACCACAACCAAGCTTCAGAGAAAAACTCCAGCGCAGCCAAAACACCGCCGCAAGTCTCATCCTCAACCTCCCTCGCCACAAGCACATCTCCACCCACCTCAGATCCCTACACTGGCTGCCCATCAACAAAATCCTAATCCACGCTCACAAAGTCCTCCACGACGCTGGACCGGCCTACCTCAACGAACGTATCAACTTCCAGATCCCGACCTGCCAGCTC
Organism: Pleurodeles waltl; assembly: GCF_031143425.1. NCBI lineage: Eukaryota > Metazoa > Chordata > Amphibia > Caudata > Salamandridae > Pleurodeles > Pleurodeles waltl. The sequence goes on from NC_090445.1 coordinate 72,786,845, forward strand.
CGCTCCGCCGACCTCGCCCTCACAACAGTCCGCCGCATCCAACGCACCACCTCTGGTGGCAGATCCTTCTCCCACCTCGCTGCCAAAACCTGGAACTCCCTCCCCACCAACCTAGGCCAGACCCAGGACCTCCTAACTTTCAGAAAGCGCCTCAAAACATGGCTCTTCGAACAGTAACACTCCCCCCTCCACACCCCCAGCGCCTTGAGACCCTACCAGGTGAGTAGAGCGCTTAAGAAATTTGATTGATTGATTGATTGATGAAGGTCAGTTTTCAATGTTTTTGCACTAAGAATTCATTATGTTTTAGGAAGGGACTTTTGTTTATCTTTTTTCATATTTCTTTTTAGTTACCCCTAAACACTTATCATGGATGAAGACACTTTTCAAGTTCCTCATCCATCTCACCTTTATTTTGGAAGATTCCATTTGTGGTACTTTAGATGGTAAGAGCTGCGCTTTCTACAAATATTGGGCTACTTCAGGACATTTTCTAGTACTACATTTTTCATGTCCTGTGGTGGTGACTCTCACCTCTTTGCACAAATACTGACCTCATTCCTTCATTTACTATTTGAAAGCTTGTGGTATGTCTTCTTTTCATCTATAGAGATCTGACTATATCCTTGTAGCTTGTTATTGTGACTTTTCTCCTTTACTGTGGTCGCAACACTTTCTTAGTGTTCTTACACTCATTACCACTTGTTAATAATTCACAATTTTGTGGTTTTCATCTATGGTCACTTGGTAACCACACATCCTAACATTTGTTGGACAGGCATGTGACACTTACCGGTTGAGGTACAGTGAGAATATTTTAGTAATATACGTATTCTGGCTTTAGAGCTTATTATCATTCTATTAGCAGACTTGAAGAAGTCTCTCATCAGGGATGAAACACATGTCAGCTAAATCTTCTCATCAATCAGACATTCATGCAAATCACAACCTCTACAACTGGATGGACACGAACTATCATTAATTTCAAGGACTATGTTTCATGCTAAAACAATGTGGATGGCAGCTTGATCTAATGTGGACTGATGTATATTCATTTAATTAATAAGTAAAATATGTGCACTCTACATACCTGTGATCTTTGATTATTACTATACCTATAACGAGCATGCTCCACTACTATATTTTGATGTTAAGAAAAGAAGAATGATCCATCACTTTTACATGACTGCAAGTACGAAGTCTTCAGGCCTAGGTATGTCAACACAAGAAATATAATGAATAACTATCGTTATTAATACATCACACATGGGCACTCATTATGAAATTGGCGGTAAATGCCACTTACCGCCCTGCTGACGGCCGCCAACTTACCGCCGTTCTGGCAAATATCCGTTTACCATATTATGACACACACACACACACACCAATCCGACAGAATACATCCACATACACAAATCCGCCAGACCAAAGGTCAGTGATAAACTGGCGGTCTCAAAACCCACACCGTTATGCCAACAGAACAACGCCCATCACATTATGACGCACGAATCACCACGGCGGACATTCAATGGTGGTAAACCATTGGCAGTACATACCGCAGCGCTCAGAATGGACACCCACAGACAAAACAACACCACATTGGACAATTCAAACAACACATACCTGACACCCATATACACACCGCACCACTATTAAACACACACCCACAGTACCCACAACCGTTTATGAATACAAATCATTGCTACCAGACAGACACCAAGACCACTGCGACAACTAGACACAAACACCACTCACACCCATACACCCCTCACGCACCCCAACACATTACCCAACACACCCTCACCAACACACATCACATAACACCCAAGGCATCACAAAGGCACCCACGTTTCACTGAGGAGGAGCTAAGGGTCATGGTGGAGGAAATTGTCAGGGTAGAGCCACAGCTATTTGGAGCACAGGTGCAGCAGATATCAATAGCAAGGAAGATGGAGCTATGGTGGAGAATTGTGAACTGGGTGAACGCCGTTGGACAGCACCCCAGAACAAGGGACGACATCAGGAAGAGGTGGAACGACCTACGGGGAAAGGTACGTTCCAAAGCAGCAAGACACCAGCTCGCTATACAGAGGACAGGCTGTGGACCCCCACCTCCTCTTCCCCACAACTCTCAGCATGGGAGGAGCAGGTACTGGCAATACTGCATCCTGAGGGCCTGGCTGGAGTTGAAGGAGGACTGGACACTGGTAAGTCAACTTTTAACAATTATCACCCCCCATACCTGGATACTATCACATACCCTCACCCTCACTCCCATCACTCCACTACATCCCACACACTCCACCATCACATCACACTAATCCCAATGCCAAGCCCCGCATGCTGTACCAGTGCATGGACACCCCTCACAGCCCTTCATGGACACTCATCACTAAATCATGCACAGCATAGGGAAACTAACAATCCCACAATGCACCAACATATACAAGCAAAAGCTGGCAGGGCAACAACAACCATAGAGGGGAAGCTAGGGAAGTACAAATGTTAGGCACCTGAAGCATAATACATCATTTACATCCCCACAGGTACCCCAGCCAATGTCACTGGAGAGGAGGTGCCATCACTATCCAGTCCCCCAACAGAAGAGGCCCACAGTGATGACAGTAACTCTGGACATCTGGATCTGGACGATCTACCTGGCCTATCAGGGACCACTAGACAGTCGGTCACCCAAGCGAAGTCACAGACCACCATAGAGCTTCCCCCGTCAGGAACCAACACCACAGCATCCACCCAGAGTACCCAAACCTCTGTCCCCAGGACACGTCAATCAGCAGTGTGCCCACCTCTACAGGGACCCCAGGCCACACCTCACACGCAAGACAATCAGGAACCTGGGGTCAGTGGCAGTGGGCACACCGTTCAGGGAACAGAGGCCCAGGCCAACAGGGACACTGGGAGGACTGCTGTGCACCAGGGGGAGGACAGGACCAGGGAACCGACTCTCCAGGAGGCACTCTCCGAGATCCTGGGAGCCTACCAACATTCCCAGGACACGATGGGCCACATCCTAGACAACGTGCAGGAGAACAGGCGGCTTCAGGGGGTCAGTATCAGGGGATCAGGGAGGACTTACAGGCCATCAACAAAACCCTGATCTCCATAGCAGGGGTGCTGGCAGACATGGCCAACATTACGAAGGAGGCAGTGTCACATCAGCGGGCCCCTGCCACTAGCCAGTCCTCTGAACAGCCCTCCACTTCCGCTGCTGCTAGTGGGCAGGAGGCCCCGCCACAGGACCAACAGGCAACCAGCACCCCTTCCCCTGCAGAAGGTGAACCACCCCGCAAACGTTCCCTGCGAACCAGACAGAAGTCCAAGACTCTTGCCAAGACCACCGCCAGGAAATGAGACTCTCCTGAGTGTCCCCCTTGTGTCCCGTTCAGTCACCTTGTCCACCTTGAACTGCCATTTCTCCCCTTCCCTTGTCCCCATGGACAATGCAGCCGTGCTACAAACAGACTGGAACAATACCCTGGACTTTCCTCCATCATCACCCCATTCCATTGCACTTTACCCACTAGATTTTAGCACTACAATAAACACCCTTGGATAAAAATTTACTTCTAATATTTCATGTATTTCAAATATTAATGACCTGTAGCTGGCTGTTGTGATCACAACAGGAGAATTTGTCATATCACCAACATCTGCAAAATGAATATGCAGAGGTAACAGTAAGTGGGCAAAGAAGTGGGAAATGCCAGCATGCCAATGCCACACAGAATACAACCAAAGTCATAGAAATGTAAAGTTGCACTGTCTCACCTGTGTGTCATTGGAAGTACTGACGTATCACAGATGTTCTGTTGTCCACATCCTCATCCTCTGCCTCCTCATCCTCACTGTCCTCAGGGTCCATGCATAGTGTGTAGGCCTATTCCCTGTGTGTGAGGGTGCTGTGTACGCCAACGGTGATGTTGGTGCAGTCATTGACCCTGTGTATCCTTTGTCTCTCTCCCCCCTTTCTTATTTTGTCATCCTGTCCTTATGTGCATTAGCATCATCTGGCGGAGGAACAGAGGCACCGGTGACAGAGGGAGCTGCATCCCACAGGACCTTGGTGGCAGAGTCCACCGACGCTGAGGGCACCAGTAGGTTGGAGGGCGAGGGGAGCACCACGGCGGAGACTGGAGAGGACAACACAGACTCTGATACCTCCTCCGATGGGAGCTCTCTGGTGGTGGCACACACCTCTATGACCACCCCAGCTACAGGTACAGCCGCCACCCCTGTACCAGCACAGCAAGTTGCACGTGCCCCCTCACCCAGGAGGGTGGGCATCTCCTTTACCCCAGGCACCTCAGGCCCTGCCCCTGCGAGCCCTGCTGCCCTGAGTGAGGAGACTATTAACCTCCTGAGATCCATCTCTGTAGGGCAAGCAACCATTGTGAATGCCATCCAGGGGCTGGCAGCTCAGATGCAGCAATCAAATGCATTCCTGAAGGCATTCACTGTGGATTGGCGGCCAAACAGAGATCGAGTCAGGCTCTGGCCTCCTCTCTGATGGCAGCCATTGTCCCTGTTTCAACCATCCCCCCTCCAACTTCCACTTCCCAGTCCCATTCTCCTCAACCCCAACCCATCCCAAGCACACAACCAGACGAGCATGCACACAAGACGACACCCAAGAGTGTCACAGGCAAACACAAGCACCACACTTCATCCCACAGGCACTCACACAAACACCATACAGTTGCAGACACAACAACATCCACTATCTCCACTGTCTCCCCCTCCTCCTCCTCCACCTCCCAACCAGTTACTTACACACTCACACCTGCATGCACTACATCAGTATCCACTACCAGCATCATCACCACACCTAGGCAGACACTGCCACAACATCCATGCACGCATCCCCTATGTCTTCTCTTCCACTGTGTCTGTCCCCCCTCCTAAAGTACACAACACTCAGTACACTCAGACACCCAACAGCCATCCACCTCACAACAGAACACAGCCCATGCACCTGCACCCAAATCCAGCAGACAAACACCTCCAACAACCACTCCCTCATCCTCCACTCCCATTACTCCAGACCCAGTGGGGAAGACACCCACTCGAGAGACTGTGGCCTTGCACTCCTCAGGACAAAGAGCACAGGGCATGTTGCCCCCTCCAGAACCAGTGGGCAAGACACTCACTCAAGAGACTGTGGCCTTGCACTCCCCAGGACAAAGAGCTCAGGGCATGTTGCCCCCTCCAGAACCAGTGGGCAAGTCACCCACTCGAGAGACTGTGGCATTGCACTCCCCAGGACAAAAAGCACAGGGCATGTTGCCCTCTCCAGAACCAGTGGGCAAGTCACCCACTCGAGAGACTGTGGCCTTGAACTCCCCAGGACAAAGCAATGTGCATGTTGCCTCCTCCAGAACCAGTGGGCAAGTCACCCACTCGAGAGACTGTAGTCTTGCACTCCCCAGGAGAAAGAGTACAGGGCATGTTGCCCCCTCCGGAACCAGTGGGCAAGTCACCCACTCGAGAGACTGTGGCCTTGCACTCCCCAGGACAAAGAGTACAGGGAATGTTGCCCCCTCCAGAAGCAGTGGGCTTGTTCCCACATCCGGCTGAGGTGCCTCCCCCTCCCCCTGAGGTGCCTGCCTATTTGCCAACTGATGCCCAAGCAGTGTTTTCTCTCCGGATTGATGCAGGATTGGAGTGGGGATTTGGACTGTGCCCTGTGGCCATGTGGGCCCTGTGAACTATGAACTGGGCAGTGTTCCTTTTTCATACACATGTACAGATCTGTTTAATGTGTAAATCAGATTTTTAATTTTATTGTTGGACTGATTACAATCATTTTTGTAAATTCCTGTTGCCTTTGCTTTATTCTGCAGAATTTCGTGGTCAAATTGTTTTTGTAATGCATATGGTTGTGTGTATGTCATGTGTATGTCGAGTGTGTGTGGTGCGTGTGTATGTCACTCTCTTTTTAGTCTCACCCTCCCTTGTGTGCTAGGTGGCTGTACTCACCGTCGGCGTCTTCGTCGGCGTTGTTGTTCCAGGTGGAGCATAATGTAGAAGATCATCGGAAAGACTTGTAGATCGGGTTCCATGGCGATGTGTTTCTTCCCTGTGTCTCCAATGGTGAGCCCTTTCTCTTCTATGATGTGTTTCCGCCAGGCTTTTGATGGCATTGGTACCGCCCCGGAAAAGGTGGCGGTTTTGTGAGTCATAATATGGTGGGCGGTACTTTGTCTTCTGTCTGGTTTTAGGCGGCTACCGCCGTGGTGACTGTTGTTTCCACCCTGGCGCTTGGTGTGGTACATTGGATGTCTATCAGAGATATCACCGCCGTGGTCATAATTTGGCAGTAATTACTGCAAGCCTGTTGGCGTATTACCGCCACTTTATCACCGACCGCCAAGGTCGTAATAAGGGCCATAATGTGCATCTTATAAATTCTGCATTAATAATATATCATCAGAATATGCAAAAACATTTCATTAATAATTGCAATCTTTATTAAAGCATTACTTTAGATATGACAGAGAAGTGCATTTATTTTCTGAGCACATAGCTTCATACTAATAAATCACATCAAACATTCTAAATCAAATTTGTTTCACTACTAACAGTTACTCTAATGTATAAAATATATTTCAACATCATATTAATTTTGTTAGCACATTGTAAATTCTGGTAGGCACAATGGTGTCCGCCACAAATTAAACTGTGAGTAGTTTTAAAATATGTGTCAGTGCAGCTTTTCGGTATGTTAGGTTTTTTAAAACGTGAATATAAATGTGACCTAATGCTGACGTCTGGGTCATTAAAAGCATTACTAACATTTTGGCTCCAGCACCTGTCCTTGCCACCTCCAACCTGCCTGTCTGAACTCCATGCCCCTGCCCCCTCCCTCCTTTCCTTCATGGTCCATTTTGCTGCCACTCCCTTCTGCCCTCTATACTCTGTTGTGCCGCAACTGCTCCTCCTGCCTGTCCTGCATAGTCTGTTGTGAAGCCCCTACCCTCACTCGTCTGTGTCCAGCCCCTACGCCTCCCTTCTGTCCTTCATGGTCCTTTGTGTATGCCCCTGCCTGCTCCCTCTTACTCACTATGGCCAAATTGCTGCCACTACCCCTCCAGCTTGCCATGCATGGTCTTCTGTGCTGCCTCATCCCCTCCCACCTGTCCTGTGTGGTCATCTTGCTGCCCCTGACCCCCTCCCATCTTCCCTCCATTGTCTGCATCTATGCCATTATAGTCTCACTGTTGCCCTCCAAAGTCTGTTGTACTTCAGGTGCCCATCCCTCCTGCTCTCCATGGTCAGCTGGCTGCTCCTGCCCGCTTCCTCCCTGTCCTCCATTTTCCATGTGCAGGCCCCTATCTCCACTCTTCTGACTTGTCTGGTTCGTCATCATGCCCCTACTCCCTCCTTTCTGCCACTCGTAGCCTGTTGTGCTGTAACTGTCCCTCCTGTGTGTCCGGGATGGTCAGCTTGCTGCCCTTACCACTTTCCCCTCTGCTCTCTGATGTCCATGTACATGGCCCTGTCCCCTCCCTACTGCTTTCTACGGTCTGTTGTGCTGCACTGCTGCTCTGCTTGCCCTGTGTGCTGTATTGTGTTGCTACAAACGCTGACACCTGCCCTGTAAGGCCAGTTTTGTGCCCCTGCCCAACTTCCCCCTGCCCTCTGTTATGCAAGTCCATGTCCCTTCCCCATTCCTCCTGCCCTCTGTGATCCAATGTACCATACCAGTAAACATTTTGAACTCGGTAAGAGGGAGATTTTGAAAAAGAAACCTGGGGAATTGATTTTCCCCATTTACTTACATTGATAAAGAGGAAATAAGGCAGGAGAAAGACAAAATAAAGCCCTTTTGGGCTGAAAAACTACAAGAGTTACCTGCCTGAACTGGGTCTGTTGGCATATCTAGTTGTATTGGCACTGCCTCTTCCTTCTGCCCTCAGTGGTCTGTTATATTGCCACAGCCTCTCTTGCCTATCCTGCATGGTTGGTTTGTTGCCTCCGCCCCCCTTTGTCCCGCCCTCTATGGTCAGTTGGGTGCCACCACCCCTCCCACCTGTCAACTTGTTTCCTCTGCACCTCAATTATCTGAGTCTGTGCCACCGACAGCTGCCTCCCCACAGTATTCTAATTAACAACTAGGTTACTAATATTCTATATTTATTACAAAAGTATGGCACGCCTTATGTCATCTTGATGTAATCAAAAACAGTTATACCAAAACCATTTCTTTTAGAAATTATGAAAAGAGAGGGTCTTATTAACACTGAAATTATGGTTAGTGCTCTAAAAAACTAAAATGAAGACATATTGGCCCTCATTCTAACATTGGCGGTAAGTGCCGCCCACCGCTGTGGTGACGGCCTCTAAAAGATCGTCATAATATGGCCACAGATTTCTGCCACATGAATGACTGAAATCAGGCTGTGGCCATGCTGGCGGACGGTGTTAAGGTGGCGCTGCTACCACCAGCAGCGCCACGTCAGTAGACCGCCACCAGCCGTATTATGAAAAATAATATGGCCTGGAGGTGTTCTGCTGGCAGGCGCTGCTGGCGGTAGCAGCACCCTGTCCCCTCCCCTGCCGAAAGACCCCCTGGAGGCAGGTAAGTAGGGATTCTGACAGGGGAGGGGGATGGGGGGTGTTGTGTGTGTGTGGGGGGGGTGTGCATGAATGTGTGAGTGTGTGTGTAAATGCGTCTGTGTGTGTAGTGTTGTTTGTGTGTGTATGTGCATGTGTGAGAATGCGTGTATGAATGGAAATGTGAATGCGTGTCTGCGAGTCAGTATGAATGTGTGTACGGATGCGTGCGTGAATGAAAGGATGCATGCATGTATGAATGCGTGTATGCCTGTGTGAGTGAGTGTGTGACTGCGTGGTGTGTGCCTGCGAGTGTGCGTGTCTGTGGGGACTGGAAGGGTGGAGCATGAATGGAGGGGGGTTGGGGCAATTGGGGTGTCTAAGGAGGGGTGGGTGGGCCTCCTACTAGTGACAGGGAAGGAACTTGCGCGTTACGAACACCACAAAAACCATAGCTGTATGCAGGGTTGTAATGCTGCTGGTGATACAGTAGTGGCCGCTGGGTTGGAGATGCTACCACCATGGCGGTCAGTGTGGTATAATGTGGCGGTGTTTACCGCCAGCCTGTTGGCGGTACTTCTGGCACATTTACACCAACCGCCGGAGTCATAATGACCCCCATTGTCTTAATTCCCAAATAGTGACAAAGCACTTTTGAATTATTTGCTATCTTTATGTTTTTTGTGCAGTTGATCACTTGATTATATGTTTCACTTAGGGGAGAAGTTGTGGCGTTACGGCCAGAGCTGCAGACTTTGCAGCTGGGGAACCAGGTTTGAGTTTCAGTGTCAGCTCGACATCCTGTGATTCTGGGCAAATCACTTGATCTCCCCATGCCATCAGTTCAAAGCAATCTGCCCCACCCTGATTCACCCCACTCTACTCAAAAGCAATCTGCACCACTCCAAAGAAATGTGCCACACTCTAATCAAAAACTTTCTGCACCACTCCAATCCAAAATAATCTGCCCAACTCCAATTCACCCCACTTCAATCCAAAACAATCTGCCCCATTCCAACCCAAAACAATGTGCCCCTCTCTAATCAAAACAATCTGCCCCACTCCAATCTGCCCCTCCAATCAGCCCCACTCCAAACCAAATCAATCCACCCCACTCCAGTCTGCGCCTCACCAATCCAAACAATCTGCCCCACTCCAATCTGCCCAACTCCAGTTCAAAACAATGAGCCCCACTCTACTCTGCTCCACTCCAATCCAAAACAATCTGCCCTAATCCAATCCAAAACAATCTGACCCACTCCAATCTGCCCCCCTCCAATTCACCCCACTCTATTCAAAAACAATCTGCAAAACTCCAAAGCAGTCTACACCACTCCAATTGGCCCCTCACTAATCGAAAACAATCTGCACCACTCCAAAGCAATCAGCCCCACTCTAATCAAAAAGAATCTGCACCACTCCAGAGCAATCTGCCCCACTCCAATTCACCTCACTCTAATCAAAAACAATCTCCCCCACTCCAATCCCAAACCAATCTGTCCCACCCCAATCGGAAACAATCCACCCCACTCCAATGCAAAACAATCTGCCCCACTCCAATCTGCCCCACTCTAATCCAAAACAATCTGGCCCATTCTAGTTTGTCTTACTCTAATCAAAAACAATCTGCACCACCCCAAAACAATCTGCCTCACTCCAATTTGTCCCACTCTCATAAAAAACAATCTGCACCACTCCAAAGCAATATGCCTGACTGTAATTCACCCCTCTCTAATCAAAAACAATCGTACCACTATAAAGTAGTCTGCCCCACTCCCATTAGCCCCACTCTAATTAAAAACAACCCACCCCACTTCAATCCACTCCTCCCCTCTCCAATCCAATACACCCAACACCAATCCACTCCACCCCAATCCACTCCATGGTACCCCAATCCACTACAATCCACCCCAACCCAATCCAAACCACCACAATCCAGTCTACCCCGCTCCAATTCAGCTCACCCCAATCCACCCCATCCCACCCCAATCAAATCCAACCTATTCAATCCACTCCATCCCACTCCAATCCACCCAACTATGTCCCAGTTCAGTCCACCTCACTCCAATTCGATCCAGCCCACCCCATCCCTTTTCAGTCCACCACACTCCAATCCAATCCATCCAGCCTACTCCACTCCAATCCATCCCACTTCAACACAATCCACTCTACTCCACCCCACTACAATCCATCCCAGCCCAATCCAATCCACCATACCCCAGTTCAGTCCACCCCTCTCCAATCCAATCGATCAACCCTATCTCCATGTAATCCACCCCAATCCACTGCAATCCAATCCAACACACAACACCCCAATCCAATCCAGCAGCGTCCGCCAGCAGAACACTGCCAGGCCGTATTATGGGCATTAATACAGCTGGTGGCGGTCTACTGGGGTGGCGCTGCTAATGGCAGCAGCGCCACCTTACCGCCATCCGCCGCCATGGCCACAGCCAGATTTCCGCCATCCTTCTGGCGGAAATCTGGCTGTGGTCATAATACGGCGGACGGTTGGTAGCCGCGGCGATGGTCTTTTGGTGGCCATCGCTGCGGCGGTAGGCTGTTTTTACCGCCATTGTTATAATGAGGGCCTAAGTCTTTATGGCCCGAGACTTCACAAAAGCGGCGACAAGCTCAATCTAAGCCCTTGGAGAGCGTTTATCAGCAAAGTCAGAGGCCAGCAAGGCAGCAGTCCTTCACAGCAAAGCAGTCCAGATTAGTCTTTTGGACAGCCATGCATTTCCTCTTGCACGTTCAGGTCCAGAAGTGTCTGATTTGGTGCAGTCAGGGACCCAGTTTACATATCCAAAAATGCCTTTGAACTGGTTATGAAGTGCACAAGGTCCCCTTTCAGTACAGGTCTGTCTGCCAGTGTCCCAGTAGGGGATTTGGCAGTCCACTGTGTGAGGGTAGGCCACTAGTCTTTGAAATGTTAGTGTCAGGTACCTCCACCCTTCCAGCCCAGGAAGCCCCATTCATGCATAAAGATGAGTGCAGGTGTGACTGAGCATCCTGTGTTTGTGGTTGTCTAGGTGAAATGCACAAGGAAGCTGTCAACCAGCCCAGCCAAGACGTTGATTTGAGACAGGCTGTAAGGCACAGATGGATTTTAAGTGCAGAGAAATGCTCTCTTTCTAAGACTGGCATTTATAAAATAGAAATATAAAATCCAACCTCACCAACAAGCATGATTTTCTATTACCATTCTGGCCAAACTAAACATGACCTGTTTATCTCTTTCTGATTGGAGTATACCCCTCAAACAGTATATGAGGGTAGCCCTAATGCTAGCCTATAAAAGGAGCAGGACTTACAGTAGTGGAAAATGAAATTAGGAGTTTTACACTACCAGTACATATAAAACACACAGGTATGATTTCTACCTTTTTCCTACATAGCACCCTGCCCTACGGGTTATCTAGGGCCTACCTTAGGGGTGACTTATATGCAGAAAAAGGGGAGTTTAAGGCTTGACAAGAACTTTTAAATGCCAAGTCGAAGTGGCAGTGAAACTGCCCACACAGGCCTTGCAATGGCAGGCCTGAGACATGGTTAAGGGGCTACTTATGTGGGTGGCACAACCAGTGCTGCAGGCCCACTAGTAGCATTTAATGTTCAGGCCCTGGGCACATGCAGTATCAAATCAAATCAAATCATTAACATTTATAAAGCGTGCTACTCACCCGTGCGGGTCTCAAGGCGCTAGGGGGAAGGGGGTTACTGCTGCTCGAAGAGCCAGGTCTTGAGGAGTCTCTGGAATACGGAGTGGTCCTGGGTGGTCCTGAGGCTGGTGGGGAGGGTGTTCCAAGTCTTGGCCGCCAGGTAGGAGAAGGACCTCCCACCCGCCGTGGAGCGGCGAGGGGAGTGTCTTCGGTGGAGGTGGTGACGCTGATGGAGTCTTTGAAGACGATGGCGATTCCTCCTCCTACTTGGTTGGTACGGTCTTTCCTGGAAATCTTGTAGCCTTCGGGGATGGCTATGGCGATGTCTGGGGCCGACGAGGCGTTCATCCAGGTCTCCGTGATGAAGGCGACGTCCGGTGCTGTGGAGTCCAGGAGGTCCCAGAGTTCAACGGCGTGCTTGTGGACGGATCGAGCGTTGACCAGGATGCATTTTGAGGTGGTTGATGGCGCGAGGGCTGGTGGTCATGGTAGTTACGTGGTGGAAGATACGTTTGCAGATGAGGCAAGCGAAAGGTCCATGGGTGCGTTTTGGGTTAGCTTGGAAGCAGGTGCTGGAGCGCCCTGGGTTGAGGGCGTGGAGGGTGGTGGGTCGTAGCGGAGCAGCGGGGTTTGGGGGTGCTGAGGACCAGGAGTCGTGACGCTGGGCGCGGGCCAGGCGCAGACGCGTGCAGATGGGCTTGCCTTTGGCGCGCCCGCCATAAGAGGGAGGGGGGGGAGAGGGGTCAGCTGGTGGCGGGTGACAGGAGTGGGGCGACGAATGGGAGCTGGGGGCGGGGGCGTGCAGGAGGTGGCGGCGGGAAAGCAGAGGGAGGGGGGGACAGGTAGAGGGGAGAAAAGATGGGGGAGGGGGTTAAGGGTGTTGGGGGTGAGTTTTAGGAAGTTTAGGAGTTAGGGAGAGAGATAGGAGGAAGGTTGGGAAGATGGGGGGGGAGGAAGATGGGGTGGTAACAGAGGGGGTGGCGAGTGAGGGGGAATGATAGAGAGATAGGTAGATAGGAGGAGGTGGTGAGTGAGGGAGACAGATAGAGAGATAGGTAGATAGGAGGAGGTAGTGAGTGAGGGAGACAGATAGAGATAGGGGTAGATAGGGGTGATAGAGAGGGGGAGGCGAGAGAGGGGGAGAGACGAGACAGGAGCGGGAAGAACCAGGAAGCAGGTAGCAGAGAAAACAGAGCTAACAGAGGAAGAGGAGCCGAAGAACAGAAGACAGGAGCCGAAGAACAGAAGACAGAAGACCACAGAAGAAGAGGAGCCAAAGAACAGAAGACAGAAGACCACAGAAGAAGGTACAGAAGAAGAGGAGCTCAGAAGACAGAAAAATACAGATGAAGGTGAAGAAGAGGAGCGCAGAAGACAGAAGAATACAGATGAAGGTGAAGAAGAAGAGGGCGACGAGCAGCAGAGGAAGGAGCCAAGAAGAGGGACAGAGAAGAAGAGGCACACGCGGGTCGCGGTGCAAAGGAGAGAGAGAGAAGCACACAGATGAAGAGAGAAGACTGGGAGCAGGAGGGAAAGAAGAGTACAGAAGAAAACTACAGAGGAAGAGCGCAGAGGAAGAACAGAGAAGAAGAAAAGAAGCAGGAGAGAGGGTGAGTAGCGCGGGGCAGGGCAAGGGGCTGGGAGGTGGGGGGTACTTACTGCGAGGTAGCTGTGCTTGCTGGTAGGTCTCAGGAACCTGAGCTGGAGGAGCTGGAGGAGCTGCAGCGGCAGGGGGAGCGACCTACCCTTGGGTCAAGGGTCGCTACCACTGTCGCGCAGCGGGCGCCATAAGAGGGAGGAGGGGGGCGGAGGGGTCAGCTGGGGGCGGGGGACGGGAGTGGGGAGACGAATGGGAGCTGGGGGGTGGGGGCGGGGCGTGCCGGAGGTGGCGGCGGGAAAGCGGAGGGAGGGGAGGACAGGTAGAGGGGAGAAAAGATGGGGGAGGGGGGGTTAAGGGTGGTGGGGGTGAGTTTTAGGAAGTTTAGAAGTTAGGGAGAGAGATAGGAGGAAGGTTGGGAAGGTAGGGGGGGGGGAGATAGGGGTGGTAACAGAGGGGGTGGCGAGTGAGGGGGAAAGATAGAGAGAAAGGTAGATAGGAGGAGGTGGTGAGTGAGGGAGACAGATAGAGAGATAGAGAGATAGGTAGATAGGAGGAGGTAGTGAGTGAGGGAGACAGATAGAGATAGGGGTAGATAGGGGTGATAGAGAGGGGGAGGCGAGTGAGGGGGAGAGACGAGACAGGAGCGGGAAGAACCAGGAAGCAGGTAGCAGAGGAAACAGAGCTAACAGAGGAAGAGGAGCCGAAGAACAGAAGACAGGAGCCGAAGAACAGAAGACAGAAGACCACAGAAGAAGAGGAGCCGAAGAACAGAAGACAGAAGACCACAGAAGAAGGTACAGAAGAAGAGGAGTGCAGAAGACAGAAAAATACAGATGAAGGTGAAGGAGAGGAGCGCAGAAGACAGAAGAATACAGATGAAGGTGAAGAAGAAGAGGGCGACGAGCAGCAGAGGAAGGAGCCAAGAAGAGGGACAGAGAAGAAGAGGCACACGCGGGTCGCGGTGCAAAGGAGAGAGAGAGAAGCACACAGATGAAGAGAGAAGACGGGGAGCAGGAGGGAAAGAAGAGTACAGAAGAAAACTACAGAGGAGAGCGCAGAGGAAGAACAGAGAAGAAGAAAAGAAGCAGGAGAGAGGGTGAGTAGCGTGGGGCAGGGCGAGGGGCTGGGAGGTGGGGGGTACTTACTGCGAGGTAGCTGGGCTTGCTGGGAGGTCTCAGGAACCTGGGCTGCAGGAGCTGGAGGAGCTGCAGCGGCAGGGGGAGCGACCTACCCTTGGGTCAAGGGTCGCTACCACTGTCGCGCAGCGGCCGCCATAAGAGGGAGGAGGGGGGGAGGGGTCAGCGGGGGACGGGAGTGGGGCGACGAATGGGAGCTGGGGGGCGGGGCGTGCAGGAGGTGGCGGCAGGAAAGCGGAGGGAGGGGGGACAGGTACACTTTACTAGGGGCTTGCAAGTAAATAAAATATGCCAGTTGGGAATGAACCAATGTTGCCATGTTTAAGGGAGAGAGCATATGGACTTTAGCACTAGTTGCAGTGGTAAAGTGAGCAGAGTCGTAAAACCAGCAAAAACAGTGTCAGAAAAGTGGAGGGTGGCAGGCAAAAAGTTGGGGAATGACCACCCTAAGACTTCCAGGTCTAACAGTAGGTTTACATTTCATCCTTTATAAGTTGCTGAAGCCAAACAAAACATTACTGCACATTTACTCACCCCAGTGTGAATATATATATATATATATATTATAATTAGGACCTAGTTCGTATAGGAAAAGTTGTTTTTTGCTTGCTTATATCTTTGGCGCCGCTTGAGGAATCTGTACAGAAGTTTCCAAAAAAATTCAACAGTCATGGGAGCTGCTGTCTGGAGAATTTCAGGGTGATCCATCAAGCGGGGGCCGAGATAAAGGGGTTGAAATTTCATGCTTTTCCAATGTTAATTCCCATGGGGAAAATTGAACAGCGATAGCACAAAAAGCACTGGACGGAATTACACCAAATTTGGCAGAAAGCTAGCTCTTGGTCCCGAAAGAGCTCTTTTTGTTATTTGGTGTAAATCCATTCAGTAGTTTTTGAGAAATTCAAGGAAATACAGATTTGTATATATAGGGACGCAAAGATTTGCAACCCCTCCCGATTTTGTGCAGAGATCTGATTGCCTGATAAAACTTCAGCAACAGAAGTGTTATCAGCCATCTTAGTCCCAGAAACAAATATAAAAAAATACAAAAGGGACCAGGGTACGAACACCCTGACCCCTTTGCTCTGATGGTGGGTCCCACCTGTGTGGGTGGCCCAAGTGCCTTCAATAGTGCGGTGTCCAAGACGCACTGTGGCAACATCAGCAAAAGGAGTATCTGCAGTTTTTGGGCCTTGGTACGGCGACCATCTAGGAACACCTAACAAACACAGGCATTTCTGAAAACTAGATACCCAGCTGAGTAGAGGGTGGTGTGCTTCTCATGGATATCCCAAAGTTGTCTTACCCATAATGCCCTGTAAACCTCAACATTTGATGAAAATTGCACATTGTCACTGCAGTTCTGTACCACATTCTTCCAGAATCAGAAGGAATCCACAGAATTCCTACCTCCCAGCGTTTCTCCACTTGTTCCAATAGAAATGCTGCTGCATGTCTGTGCCTAGTGCTGCAACAGAAACAGATCAAACTAACATTAATGGGAGTCCTCACAAAGGGGCACTCATTGACTTTGGTTTGATCTGGTCTGTCGTGGGCACGAGGTATACCCACACAAGTGAGGTACCATTTTAACCAAGAAACCTGGGGAAATGCTGGGTGGATGGAGGTTTGTAGCTTTCCGTAGATTCCACTACTTTTCATCACAGAAATGTGAAGAATTTTTTTTTTTTTTAGTCAATGTTTGAGGTTTGCGAGGGTTTCTGGGTAGAAAAAGTGGTGAGATCAACGCAAGTCAGCCCACCGTGAATACCCCTACATGTCTAGTTTTTAAAAATGTACAGATTGGCTAGGTTTCTCTAGGTGCCAGCTGAGCTAGTGTCCAAAATTTAGAGCTACTCACATTGCAAAAAGTGGGTCATTTTTCAGTGGAAAAATACGATGCATCCATGTTACATTTTGGGTACTTTCCTGTTGTGTCCACTCGGTCTACCCACATAAGTGAGGTATCAATTTCATTAGGAGACTTTGGAGAATGCTGGGGAGAAGGAAGTTTGTGGCTCCCCACAAATTCCACAACTTTCCATCACAGAAATGTGAGGAAAATGTGTTTGTAGTCAAAGTTCTAGGTTTGCAAGGGATTCTGACTAAACAAATGTGATGAGACACAAGCAAGTCAGCCCATTTTGGATACTCCTAGGAGTCTAATGGTCAGAAATGTACAGGTTAGCTAGATTTCCATAGGTGCCGGCTGAGCTAGGGTCCAAAATCTAGAGCTTACCACATTGAGAAAAAGGGTGGGTTTTCAGTGGAAAGGTGTGATGCATCCATTTTGCATTTTGAGCCATTCCTGTTGCGGCCACAGGGTCTACTCAGACAAGTGAAGTACCATTTGTATTGGGGGACTTAGGGGAATGATTGCTGGAAGGAAGTTTATGGATCCCTGCAGGTTCCAGAACTTTCCTTCATGGAAAAATATGAGGAAAATGTGCTTTTTGGTCAAAGTTTGAGTTTTGAAAGGGATTCTGGCTAAGAAACGTGGGGAGACCCAGGCAAGTCAGCCCACCCTTGATACACCTAGGTTTCCAGTTTTTCAAAAATATACAGGTTGGCTAGGTTTCCTTAGGTGCTGGCTGAGCTAGGGTCCAAAATCCATAGCTCCCACATTGGAAAAACAAAATGGTCTGTTTTCGGTGAAAAATGCGATGTGTCCATGTTGCATTTTGAGCTATTTCCTGTCACGGCAACTAGGTCTTCCCAAACAAATGAGGTACCATTTATATCTGGAGACTTAGGAAAATGATGGGTGCAAGAAAGTTTGTGGCTCCCCACAGATTCTATAATTTTCCATCACAGTAATTTGACAAAAAGTGTTTTTTAGTCAAAGTTTGAGATTTGCAAGGGATTCTGTCTAATAAAACATGGTGAGACCCAGGCAAGTGTTGGAGTGTACATTTTAGTAATGCTTTAGTGGCACAGAAGTCAGCACTTTATATGCACATTTAGAAACTCAACCTAGACAGCTGAACTACTATGTATTTTAAAAGCGTACATCTAATTTGATACACTGACTTGTGAAATTAACGACTAATGTAGTAA
This sequence comes from Pleurodeles waltl, assembly GCF_031143425.1. Taxonomy (NCBI): domain Eukaryota; kingdom Metazoa; phylum Chordata; class Amphibia; order Caudata; family Salamandridae; genus Pleurodeles; species Pleurodeles waltl. The sequence goes on from NC_090445.1 coordinate 72,804,874, forward strand.
ATAAATTATTTGAGATCTGTTTCTGTTACAAAAATTGTTTCTCTGCTAGTATGTTTAATTCTTTTGGAATGCCTAATGGTGCTGATATTGAGTAGATTAAACTTGTTTCATAGATTTGGTCAGCCTCTGGTTTTCCTTTATTTGTATAACTTGATCCTGAGCACAATTTACGTTATTTTGGCTCTGTGTTTATAATAAATCTTTGAAACTTTTCATAGATTGGAGTTTTGTTTCCATGGCCACATTGGTCATGGTGTTTAACTTTTGTTGCTGTATTGATTGAGATTGAGATGATTGTACTCAATTAACCAATGCTCCTCCCTGGGTCCAAAGGTCCCATCGACCTTGGAGGAAAAGAGTTTTCGAATCCTCACTGGGAGAAGAAAACATGTTAGCACAAGTCATCCCACCCTGGATACCCCTAGGTGTCTAGTTTAAAATAAATTATAGCTTGGCTAGGTTTCACTAGGTGCTGACTGGTCTAGGGTCCAAAATCTAAAGCTACTCACATTGAAAAATAGGGTCATTTATCAGTGGAAAAATGTGATGCATCCATGTTGCGTTTTGGGCCATTTACTGTCCCGGGAACTAGGTCTACCCAAACAAGTGAGGTACCATTTTTATCTGAAGACTTGTGGGAGCATAGAAGAGTAGAACATTCAGCGTCAGCCACCGCAAAAGTCAAGGAGGGGCGGGGGGACAGCGATGGGGGAAATTAACAAAACAAAACACTTACCCTTCCCGCTGCCGTCTCCAGCCACCTCGCTTGTCACTCCTCTGCTATCCCACATTCTGCATTCACTGGACACCAGCACAGGTTTCTCAGCAATCCTGGTGCTGCTCTCATGCTATACCTAGCAAGAGAGCAGCATCCGGATTGATCTGAGCGGCTTGGTCTGCCACTCAGACAGTGCACTGGGGTCTGTGCAGTTTCTCCAGCCCGGCTGTGCAACACAGCCGTGTTGGAGAAACCTAAATGCCTATGTATTTTTGGCTAGCCTAAGACTGCTGGCCAAACACACATGCACAGTTAGTGCTCTCCCCCCCGTCCCCCCCATGGCCCAGCCCTACCCTCCCTTTACATGCTGGCTGAATTTAAATATATTTAAATATTGTTTTATTTTTCTGCTGCTGGCTCTTATCTAAGGGGGGGCGACGCTCCTCTGTCATTGCAGAGGAGCCGCCTGTGACAACATTTGCTATTACCTATTTGATTTCTCTGCATTGCTGCCTTCAAATGTGAGCCAGTATATAAGAAATATGACAATACCCTACAAATCGCATGCTAGTATAGGTACCCACACATTCAGAGATGTACAAATAGCCACTGCTCCTAAACTCCAAATCTTGGGCCCATTTCAAACATACATTTTTCACTCTGCCTATCTTGCTACATGAATTGGTCTGCATTTGGTACTCAATGAAATACCATTGTACGGAGCAACACAATTGTTGGCAATGTGTACCTTGGGTTCTTAGACAGCCTACAAACCCTATATATCCCTGCAACCAGAAGGGTCTTGCAAATGTAATGGTATATTGCTTTTTGCAAATCTGCCATCCTGATAAAAAGGTACATATGAAAATGTTGTCACAAGTGCCGTTTTCTCAAGCTCATTTTCAATATTTCTTTATTTCAACACTTACTTTCCTTGGGAAAACCTTGAGGGATCTACACATATGCCCCCCTCCTAAATACAGAATTTTACCTACTTTTCAGAAATCCACAGCTTATCTGGATCACCCATGGGTTTCACACTGGTTTCCACCACAAACAGGAGGTAGGTTGAGAGCACTAAAATAGGGAAAATAAGCTACCTCTTTGAAAAATGCCAAAACTGTGGTACAAAAGTAAGGGGGGTTATTTATAAGCCCCTAGCACCACCTTGCACCATATTTGCATCATTCTTTGACACAAATATGGCATTAAGGTGGCATTTCCCACGCGCCACATTTACAAAGTTGTGCATGCAAGTATTGCACCACTTTGTAAACCCTTGTGCCATATTATGCCTGCTTCAGGGATAATGTATGCAAGGGGGTGCGTTCCCATGTAGGGAGGCCCAGAAAAATGGCTCAGTGAAACTTACAAGGCATTAAGATGATGCGTCAATTGAAAACATTGGGCCTCCCTGTGCTTTGCTGCATTAGCATCATAATTTATGGTGCTAATCTAGCAAAGCACCACATTTGCGGTATAAATTATGATGCTAATGTGGACACGACCACCATGGTGTGCCATATTGTAACTACGGCGCACACATGTTGTTGTTAGGAGAACGCAATGGAGTGCTAGAAAAGTGGCACATCATGCATGATGTGCCACTTTTCCGTAAATATGCTTATAGGTTTTTTGATTCAGCTCTCCATGGTCCTGAAAGTTGGGAAGATAGTAACTTTAGTACAGCAAACCATTTGTGGATGCCATTTTTAGGACAAATTCAGACAGTTTTATCTGGGACACTTTTCCCTATTTTTCTCAAAAAACTCATAATTGTGCTGTATGTTGCCTATTGTCTCGGTCCACTATAGGGAAATCCACAAACCGGGGGTATCTCCATGATATTGGAAAAAAGGCAGCGAATTAGGCAGGATGTCTTATGTGTAAATAAAGTTATGGAGACTAAGCACAAATTCTCTTAAATAGCCAAAAAATGGGCTTAGCACTAGGAGGGAAGGCCCAGCAGATAAGGGGTTAAGAGCAATTTGGGGGAAAAACATCTTATTGCTGGAGCACATTTAGTGAGTGGCTGCTGTTTGTGTTCTGTTGCATTTAGCATTATTTTCTTAGCATAAAATGCATTCTCGGATCCTTGTGCTAAGAAACTAGATGTAAAGACTGGGAGTAAGTTAGGGAAAACTCCTACCAAAAGTGCACAAGCAGCGTCTCATAATCACTATTCATTTTCTGTTGTGTTTCGCACAACATGCATCCTTGTAACTATTTTGGATGTGAGGGGGCAAACTTTTTGCAAAGAAAATATTGTTAAATATAGAATTACTCTTCTTGCATCACTCTGTGTAATTCAGCAGAATTTGTAGGTAATTCAGCATGACTACTCTAAAAGGAATTACGCAGGTTATACTCACCTCTAATAAAAGTCATAAGCTACTCATGATAGACAGGTGTTGATACATCTCCTGTGGCCTTCAACAAACCAGGGCATGATACAATTTCTTTCTGGGACATTACATGACTCAAATATCCGCCCTCAAAAAGACTGACATTTTACATTTACAGGTATGACGGACTCCCCTCATGCCCGTAGATGTAGTTAGGAATTTGGGTTTCATATTGGCAAGAGGATTTTGTCCTCTGGATTAAGCTCTTGAGAAAAAGCTTGAGAGTCATTTCTCCTGAGTTTAGGTTCATTGTGGGAGTGGCCTCAATCTTGTCTAGAATTGATTATCCAAATGCCTGCAACCTGGGGGCGATCATTGAAAAAACGTATTTCACTCCTAGAACTGATTGTAAATATTGCTATCAGACTAGCTTGTGGTTTCTGTAAATTTCACCACATCACCACTTACAGACAAAGGTTACACTGGCTACCTGTCACCTTATGGATTCAGCTCAAGAGACTCTGCCTAGTTCCTAAAGCTGTTTTTTGACTAGGGACTTCAGCAAATGTATAAACCCTGTGGTGTTTTGTGGTTTACCATAATCAAGGATGTCATCTTGGAAATTAAGCAATCCCTCCAGTCCATGCAGTTAATTACCCTTTGAAATACTGCTGCCTCCAAAGCAAGGCCAAATGGCATTCTAGAAAATTGGGAAACCCAGTCTCACCACCATCTCCTCTGTCTTTGGTAAAGAATGTACATTCACCAAAATCACCTAATTTACACTCCTTAAATCAAACATATCCTCAATTCATTGTTTTTCTAGTGGGCTAAAGTGATGGGAGGCAATCATGCCTTGCAGGCATAGCCCCTTCAAAAGTCACTTATCTTCTCCCAAACAATTATCACCACATATCTCTTTTTGTGCTTCATGGGTATGATCTTCTCTTCCACCTTAATTACATGTTCAAATTCCTCTAGATCGCCCAGCTTCTCATCAAATACCTCACCATTCCTTTACAAAACATTCTCTAATTCTCTATTTCCCACTTCCACAGTCAAATCTTCCAACCATAGCACTTGCTGGCTGCTTCCTGGCTTCCGAAGAATCCCCAAACAATAAAATCTTCAATAGGATATGTAGATATTGACACATCTGTGTCCTGCACACTAGCACACAACACTAAATTGTTAATGATACTAGTCAAAATTTGGTCAGACTCATCCACCACCATGTTGACCCTACCATTTATCACCTTGCATATCGTGGCAAAGTGCCAATTACTGCATGTAGGAAATTGGGTTGTTGGCTAAGGGGGCTGTGATCCCTTCTCAAGCAACAGCCGCTATCCCTGTCAGGCTGAACCATGAAAGTCACTAAATTAACCTCTGCTTTACCTACTATTAGCCTGCCACAAAAACAGTCAGGCTTACCTTCATAGGCAAAATGTAAGGCATTTATGCAGCACAAAACAGTAATAATGTGAAAATACAAGATAAGAAAAATCCCACACGACGTTAGAAATATAGAGCAGATTTTCATAAATATTTTACACCAAAACAGCAGAAATCCAATTAGTAGAACGGGAGACATGCATCTATAAAAATGTAAGTAAAAATAGTGCTTAAAAGCACAAAGAGCCATATGTAGTTATCTGGTCGCGCAGGACCGATCACAAGTTCAGGCCAACTACGATGAAGTGTGGGCTGACTACGGGGACTAAGTATTGTACTTTTAATCCTGGATGCGGAGCATTGCACTGCACAGCGGTGGTTCCAAGGAGCGATGCAAGGTTTGAGTCCAGACTGCAGTGCGCTGCACTGGTTCCGATGAGCTGCGAGGGCGGCGACGCAGGATTGCGGCAAAATGGCATCAGTTCCAATGTGGAGCTGCGAGGGCTGCAATGCTAAGGAGGTTTGGGCTGCATCATGAAGTGTTGGTTCCAATGGGGAGCTGCAAGGGCTGTGCTTGGTTGTGTTGCACTGGGTCAGTTCTGGGGAGGGCCACACCTGGGCTGACACAGCAACTTTATCCCCATTTCCACATGTCCAAGATTGAAAGGGGCACCACTTGGAGGGGTTTAGGACTCACAGCAGGCACAGTCCAGATGCAGGATTCAAGATTGCTGAAGCCTTTTCTACCTCTGCAGCTCTGATCAGGAGGCCAGCCAACTAGCCCTTAGAGTCACTCTAGTTGTCCTAGGTTCCAAGGTGCAAGTCCAGTCCTTCTCACTCAGGCAGAAGGGCAACAGAGCACCCCTTCTTGCAGCAGAGCAGTCCTTCTTCTGAGTCTTCTACAGGTCCAGCGGTGATCTGAAAAGTGGTTCTGAGAGTCCCCTTTTTATAACTCTAGCCTTCTTTGAAGTGGGAGAAACCTCAGGAGGCTTCCCCCTGCAGCAATATCTGGAGCCTCTTGCCTCCCGCCCTATTTCCAGCCTGGCTACAGGCACAAAAGGATATTGTGAAGCTCTTTGTATGTGAGCCTGGCCCAGCCTTTTGATGTGTAATCAGGGCCCCATCCTGCCTGTGATGGCCCTTCCAGGCACACCTGGTATCTCTATTGTGTGGCTGCCTGGAAGGAATACACAAAGGCCAACTGCCAACTACAGCTAGTCATGTGACCCAGGAACAGGCTGCAGGCACCATATGATTAGGACAAGGAAATGCCAACTTTCTAAACATGGTATTTTCAGATTTGTGATTTAAAATTTGACTTTAGCGTTAAAGAGGAATTATCAATATAATTCCTCAGAAACAAAGCACACCTTTTCTGCCTGCTCCCAATCAAAAGTTATAACTTGTTAAATGTAATAAGGAACCCCAATGTTATCCTATGGGAGAGGTAGGCGTTGCAATAGTGAAAACACATTTAAGAGTTTTCCACTACCAGGACATGTAAAACGTAAAAGTACATATCCAAAGTTAAAATTCAATGCACCCTGCTCTGCGGGTTGCATAGGGTTGACATATATATGTGTTATAAATGAAGGTAAGGCCTCGCACAATATTTAATTACCTAGGTCGAAATGGCAGCTTAGAACTGCACACAGGCTGCAATGGCAGGCATGAGATATGTTTTAAAAGAGCTACCTATGTGGGTAACCCTTACATTAATTTTTCACTGCTGCAAGATCTATCTCTCCCATAGTATAACATTGGAGTTGCCTTATTACATTTTAAAAGTGTAATTTCCAAATGGGAAGAGATGAATGATTCATGTTTGATGTCTCTGGCATCCTAATTTAAATTCCTAAGTTATGGTGAAGTTGGATTTTAAATTACAGTCCTGAAAATGCCTTAGAAGGTTTTCTATTAAAATACAAGGCCAGCCCTAATCAACAAGAACCAGAGTATTAAGTATTTTCATGAAGCAATGATTCTTATTAATGATACACTTAATAAAAAAATAAAATGAAGCAACAATGGCTGTATACAGTTGTACGGTTCAAAACATAATTCGGGAGAAAGAAAGAGTAGTCAAAGCAAGCAATGCATATATATTCACTGAAAAAAACAAAGGTTACAGGGACGTTATAGTTAGGTTCTGAATTTGCCCGTAGAAAACCATAGAAATTCAGTATTTATAGTTAGAGTCCTTTCAAGTAACTATAACTCGTGCTCTAAGGTAACTATAACTCGTGCCTTCGCCATGCACAGCCAATTACTCCACATACTATGCCCTTGATGAGATCTTGTGTGGCATCTTTGATATCACTGCAACGTTTGCAATAACATTATTGATAAGAAAACTGTGCACTGTAATTTTAATTACTATACGTTATTCCAACCCCTGTATAACACCCCTAGGGTCAGGGTACCTTCACCCTGACTCCTTATACCATTTTCAATTTGAATTTTCACCCCCATGGACTGTTTTCTGTGAAATAAAATTGCAGTCGCAACTTTCTAGTCAGGTTGCGGTCAGCTAATTGCAACACTTCTTTTTGCACACGTTTGCAAAAATTCACAAATTATTTGCAGCCAGAGATATACAAATGTATTTGTCCCTACATATCTCCTGAACTACTGAATGGATTTACACCAAATAACAAAAAGCACAATCTGCTTACTGGCAGCTAGCTTTCTGCCAAATTTGGTGTAATTTCGTCCAGTGGTTTGGGCTGTAGACACGTTAACAGGTCCTATGGGAATTAACATGAGAAACTCAATGTTTTTTTAGCCCCATTTTTCTCAGATTCCATTTTTTGACCCCCATTTGACGGATCACCCTGAAACTTCCCTTGTGCAACAAGAATCACCGGGCCACCATTTTTTAAACCTTTTGTGTAGATTCAGCAAACAGTGCCAAAGATATAAGTCAAAAAACACTTTTTTTATGGAAACATGGTCCTTTCACAGCACGCTTGCGAGCTGGTGCCTCCGTCACGGATGGACCAATTTCCTGTTATTTAATTTCCAACAATTGACAACCAAGTCAAACACGGCACTCCAAGGATTCCAATGGTCTTATATTTAATAGTTAACAGAACCAAGCACCTATCACCCGACGTGTTTCGACCTATCTGGTCTTGTACACAGTTAGTGAGCACATCATTTGTTTCTCTTTTATATAGTTTCCTATCCAATGCCTTTATGTGGCATTGTGGGATACGTAGTTCCAACAAATAATGAATCAAACAAAAAGGACAAATAAGCACAATAAACTAAATAGACAAAAACCCATTAGTGTCACTGTTAAAAAAACATTCAGAACTCATTGTCTGTTTAGTAATTTGTATACCATAGATTAACAAATATTCCTACAGTCTCAGTGTTGCCAACACATCTATAAAACATAACATTTCTACTGGTACTTTCAGATATATTCTCCTTCTATTACTTTTAGATGTTACTCCATGTCACATATGGGAATTTCATTCTGGGTATAGTACCCTTATATCATCTTTATCTTGCCATATGTCTAGAGAGTCCACATCTCCTATTTCTTTCTGAGTGCAACCTATTGAATTGTAATAAAATTCACTAATCCTACAAATGACAATACAGTTCTTCGTCCCCATTAATCCTATATGGAATGTTGATTTTAAGCCTGATAATGAATTCAGATTCTAATCGTCTCAATTGCAGTACTGTCTCTCCCCCTCTCTCAAGTCTTTTTATTCTGGCTGTGCCAAAATATCTCATATGTAGCCAATCAGCCCCATTATGGCTTTTCAGATGTTTTGTCATGGCGTAGTTTAGATCACCATTTTGTTCTGCCCTGATATGTTCTATATCTGCTTTTTCAATGGACAAATAGTGCTCCCCTTGTATTTTAGCCCGCAAAGGCACTCTATTACATAGACTACAAATGTTGTATTGCATGTTATTCTGTCCAAGATGGGGATCTCTCTTCCTTGGAAGGCCATAATTTTATACTTCTTACATCCAATTCGGCAGAGCTTAGTGCGCATGTATGTTTGGCCGGCCTGAGACGCCCGGCCAAACATACATGCACACTTGGGGGGAGTGCTGAGCACTCCCCCTCTGTGCTCGTCAGCACTGTGGCCCCACCCTTTCTACAATATAACGATAATAAACATAGGCCCATATTTATACTTTTTGACGCAAACCTGCGCCGGCGCTGGGCATGGTCATTGGGCACAGTGGCATGTAGGGGGCCCAAATTAGGCCCCCCTATGCCACTTAAAAAAAAAATACTTACCTGTACTTACCTGGGATGGGTCCCCCCATCCATGGGTGTCCTCCAGGGGTGGGCGAGGGTGGCAGGGGGTGTCTCTGGGGGCAGGGAAGGGCACCTCTGGACTCCTTCCATGGTCAGAGACCATGGAAGTGAGCCCACAGGTCCCTTAACGTCTGCCCTGACCCAGGCATTAAAAAACGGCGCACATCAGGCTGTGCGTCGTTTTTTAAGGCCTGCCCCCTCCTGTGCGTCAAAATGACGCTGGAGTATAAATAAGGCGCACAGGCCTCAAAGTCATTTTTTGGGCGGGGACACCTACCTTGCATGTCATTAACACAAGGCAGTTTCACGCATCCAAAAAATGACGCACACGGAGGAATTTTGACATCTGCGGGCTCGGGCGTCAAAGTTTAAATATGGTGCACGGTTTACGCCGAATGTGCGTCAAAGCTTTTGACGCACATTCAGCGCAAACAGAGTATAAATATGCCCCATAGTTTATTATTGTTGTATTGTATTCCTCCGCCCTAATGGAGGAGACGCCCCTGAACAATACTCAAAGTGCTATACACAGAGAAAAACTACTCTGGGTGCCCAGAGTGGGAAACTGAAAAAGAAGCAAATGAGTGTGAGAATTAAAATTTAGCACTGATGGTATGAAGGCTGCAGAAAGAAGAAAACAACATGCACTGATGTTCCTCAGGAAAGGTGCAATATACCCGAATTAATAAATTATAATTTGTAGTTTCGTGAGCGGCCGTCAATGTGTGGAATAACGCAGGATTAATAACCACGATAGGTAGGTGCCAGAAATCAATCTAAAGGTGGAAGACAATGGCAATCCGCACAAGGCAAGGGGAGGGACATGGGCTTCAGCCTCACATCACTGTCAGCATCAAAGGAAAACGCCTCCCTAAGACACGGACACACATCAGTGATGTCCTAGCTGAGGTCAAACAACTGCTTGATAACCTCAATAAGATGATTGATGATTTCAATTGAATGAAATTTAAAAAGAAAGATGATAATGTTACAAAACACATTAAAAATGTTTTGAAGGAAAAGACTTACCCTTGTTTAAAAGATGATTATTACTCTATTACTTCAAGACAAGACAGACTACACACATCGGGTAGATACATAAACAGTCAATCACCTTTTCTGAATCGTCTGCAGGATCTGACGACTCGGACCCCAGGAGGTTCCCAGCAACATTAGCACACCCATGCCAGCCTTTTTCAGCTCGCCGCCGCAGAGGAAGAAACAGACCATGGAACCAATATCCAGGCAAACACAAGACCAGGAGGACACACTATAAGTGGGGCCCACAGGGACATTTGTTGCACTTACACAAACAGGGTCTAAAAACCCACCAAATCCCTATCTTCAATCAGTCTCACCATATCCTTTCTTCTGCAGAAGCTTCACTTTTAGGCAAAGGCCTTTCTTATGTTATCACCGAAAGGGCAGATGTATTTCCCTTAACACAGAATGACTAGAGTTCTTCGTAAATTACGATTAAAAGTCTTTTTTGCAGAGAAGAACGATGCAGTGAATGACTCTCACTGGATTGAAACCTCCTTCTACTTTTTATCCTCATAATACCTTTATGCCATCAGAACTGCTGACATTTGAAAATCTAGAGCTCAAAGGACTCTGTGCCATGAAAGAAACAAGGTAATACATTCCCTATAACATCTCTAGCAGAAAGAAAGGTATTTTTAGCCCTCAAAAATGCCCTCTCAATAATAGACAAGCCGACTAATAAAGGGGGAGGTGTTGTCTTACAAGACCAACTCTATGATACTGAATTGAAAAGAAAGATTTCCGACACCAATCATTATAAACGACTTTCCTTTAATCCTCTAAACAGCCATGAAATAGTTAAGGTCACGACACAAGGCATAGAGTTGAGCAGAGTTGAGCTTCCTGTCTGAAAAGAAGTTACATTTTCTGAACAAAGAGACCCAATGCATTCCTGTATTATACACTTTGTCCAAAGCACATAAAGACATAAATCATCCCCCAAGAAAACCAATACCATGAGGGTGCAGCTCTATTTTAGAGCCATTGGGTGAATGCATTAATATCTTTATTCAAGACTATGGAGCTCATTATGAACCCTGGTGGTTCAGACCGCCATGACAGCAGTCGGCGTCGAAAACCACCACCGGCACGGCGGTCTGAACTGCCATATAATGATCACAGGGAGGGCCGCCACTCCACCGACAGGTAGCCTGACGATGGAGGAAATCATTATCCGACAGGGCAGCGCTGCCCTTCGGATAATGATCCCTTTTCCTCCAGCCTTTCCCTGGCGGGTTCCCCCCGCCAAAGAAATGCTGGCGGAAGGGGAACTCAGGGGCCCCCGTGCAGTGCCCCGTCGCTCAGGTCTCTGCGTGACGGGTGCTGCTGCACCCACCACACACCAACATTGGCAGCAGCTCCATTTGGAGCCACTGTCAATGTTACGGCCCTTTTCCCTGCTGGGCCGGCGGGCAGAAACACTGTTTCCACCCGCCGGCCCAGCAGGCAAAACATTATACGGCCGGTAGGGGGGTCGTCGCGCTGGCGGTCTTCTGTTGACCGCCAGCACTGCGCCAAGATCATAATGAGGGCCTATGTGCCAGATCAGGAAACATATTTGACAGGCAACACTTACATGATAAATCTGATAGAATGGATGCCCTTTGATAGCAACACAGATCTCCTGACCACACTTGATATCACATCACCCTACACCAGTATACCTCAAGAAGAGAGCATAACATTTTTTAGATCCTCCTTGAGAGACAAGATCACCCCAGAAGAGTCGCCACAGACTTCATTATTTCACTCCTCAAGTTTGCACTACAAAATAAGTACTTCAAATATGGTAACCATTCCTACCAGCAATGCCCAGGTACTTCAATGGGAGCCATATGTGCTCCAAACCTGGCAAATATTTATGTTGATGACCTTGAGCACAAATTTCTACATAGAGACTAACCAATACCGTTCCAACATAACCTGCTGGTGCTGGAAAAGGAATTTTATTGAAATCTTTTTTAATTTGGTCTGATCCTGAATTGATGTTCCAAATTTCATACAATAATTGAAAAAGGTTCAAAAGCACCTTACCTTTACCTGTTCATCTCATAAAATGGAGATTGCTTTTCTTGATCTCAGCATTAGGCAGGAAGATGGTAAGCATTACACCACCCTCTTCTGGAAGCCCACAGAAAGGAACACTTTACTTGCATACAAAAGTTATCATCCCAGTGCGCTAAGAGAGGGTCTACCCTTTGGACAGTACTTGCACCTCCATAGAAATTGTACTTACAAGGAGGACTACTTCAGAGAGGCTAACATCCTATAGGACTGATTGCTTACCAGAAGCTAAACCAAAAAGATAGTCAAATCTGCCCTTAAACATGCTTGGCACTGTTCAAGTGAACAATTGCTTCAAACTAAAGAAATATCACCCCTCGATGTAGTGGTGTGTGTCACTACTTTCTTCCCTCACATCAACAAAACCAGAAAGCTCTTCACAAAAAACTGGCACATTATAGAAAGTATTGACCCCTCGATTGAACTACCCAATTTTGCGTTCAAAAGAAGTAAAAACATGAAGGACCATTTGGTCCACTCCACAACCAGAGGCGCTATCTCCAGCATCAGCAGAACCCTAGAGGATATTTCTGACCTACATCCCATGAAAGGACATTACCGTTGGACAATTGGAGACAAGATGGTGCACCAGCAAGAACAACGCCAACCGAGCCTCCTTCAAAATGGCCCTCAATGACTACCACCACCAGATCAAAGCCACAAAAAATAGGCCCTGGCCCACCAGATCAAGAACAGTGCCATCTAAACCAAGGAACTTTACACCATTATCAGAGAGTTTGCCTGCCCATCAGTCATCAAAAACTCCATCCCTCCTCACAAGTACTCTGCAATGCCCTCGCGACCACCTCCACAAGACAAAAGGCATCTACAGGAACTTCAATCCCCAACCCTCTGACCTCCTCAGCATCCCATCAACAACTACTACAAACCACCGGCTCACTACATGGGGACAACTCACCACACCGAACATGATCACACTCATGAGCTCCATCTACTCAGAAGCACCCACCGACCCCTGCCCCCATAGGATCTCTAACCTGGCTTTTTTAATAAACACCTGCAGCTAGCGCCTAGATACCCAATGGGGTGACAAGACTCAATATGCGAATAACACCTGATTGATTGATTGATTGACCATTGCGGTAACTGTATAGCCTGCAATTACAATAATGACACTAAACACTCAAGCATGGCTCTGTAAAGGTTGAGCGTACGCCTTTTTCAAACTGTAATTCCAAAAACGTAATCTATTGTATATGGTGTCCATGTAAACTGTTGTATATAGGGCAAACATTGCAACAAGTGCAAATAAAAATATGCCGGAGCAGAATAAGATGCAGAGTAACCAATACCCCATTGGTTGCTCACTTTTCACAACAGAACCATACTGCTGAGGACTTTATTTTGCAAGTTATTGATATGGCTTGTATTCCAGAAAGAGGCGGTGACTTCAGGCATATCTTACAAAGAACGTAGTGTAAGTGGGTGTAATTCAACATATCAAGGACTTTATACTGCCAAGAGCAGTACTCTTATACTGGCATCCCTACATTGCTGAATTAAGCACTTGACTTTTCTACACTGTGGCTAGGCATCTCTGAGGGCTTTGACACTGAACTTGCCTGTGGATAATCTATTTTGCCCTGGCTCATTGTCAAGAAGGTAGGCAGACACGGACACGGAAATACTTTACAGCATGCCACTCCACTAAAATCCACTGAATGCCACTCCACTGAATGCTACTCCGCTCAATGCCACTCCATTCCTCTCCACTTCATGCTCCACAAAGACACTCCACTCAGTGCCACTTCACTCCACTTAATTGTACTCCACACACTGCCACTCGACCCCATTCCCCATAATGGCACTCCAATCCATGCCACAAAATGCCACTCTTCTCCACTCCATACAATGTACTCTACACCACACAATTTCAGTTCACTCCACTCCACTCCACTGTGGTCCACTCAACACCTCAAAATGTCACTCCACACCATACAATGCCACTCCATGCTGTACTATGCCACCCCATCTGACGCCACACAATGCCACTACACTACACTCAATCCCACTCCACATAACACAAAGGCACTCTACACCACTATATTCCATGTTATGTAATGCCGCTCCACACCACATAATGCCACTCCACTCCACACAATACCACTCCACTCAATGCCACTTCATACCACACAATGCCATTCTACCTCACTCAGCTCCACAAAATGCCACTCTTCCCTATGCCAGACAATGCCACGCCATTCATGCCACGTCACTCCACTCTGAGTAACACAACGCCACTCCATGCCACACAATGCCATTCTACTATGTGCCAATCCATGTCACTCCACTCCATGCCACACAAAGCCACTCCACTCCATGCCACTCTAGTCAACTCCACACAATGCCACTCCACTCCACTCAATTGTAATTTTATTTGTATAGTACTTGTTACCGTTGATAAGGCATTGACACACTTCATGGCATGTCACTCTACTAGATTCAACTAAATGCCAATGGCACTCTACACCGCTATATTCCATGTTACATAATGCCGCTCACACCACATAATGCCACTCCACTCCACACAATGCCACTCCACTCAATGCCACTTCACACGACACAATGCCATTCAACCACACTCCAGTCCAAAAAATGCCACTCTTCCCTATGCCAGACAATGTCACTCCACTCATGCCACGTCACTCCATTCTACTGTGTGCCAATCCATGTCACTCCACACCATGTCACACAAACCCACTCCACTCCATGCCACTCTAGTCTTCTCCACACAATGTCACTCCACTCAATTATAATTTTATTTGTATAGCACTTGCTACCGTTGATAAGGCATTGCTACACTTCATGGCATGTCACCCTACTAGATACCACTAAATGCCACTCACACTCAATGCTACTCCACTCAGTGCCACTCCACTCAATGCTACTCCACTCCACAAAATGCCACTCCCCTCCACGCTCCATGTCATTCTTCTCAACTCTATACAGTGTACTCTACGCCACAAAATGTCACTGTACTCCATTCCACTCCAAACCATGCCACACAATGTCACTTCACTTCACTCCACGCAATAGAATTCCACTCTACTCCATGCCATATTGGCTACTCCACCCGATGTCACACAATGCCACTACACCCACTCAATCCTACTTCATTCCACCTCCTATAATGGCATTTCACACCACTGTTTTCTATGCAACTTAATGCCACTCTCGTCTCAATGCCGCTTCACACCACATCATGCAATTCTACTCCGCTCTGCTGGACAAAATGCCACTATATGCTATGCCACACAATGCTACTCCAC